>NC_071993.2:19975833-20644166 GCF_028885655.2 Pongo abelii | reverse complement strand
AAGACAATACCTTTGAACCTGTCTTGAACGTTCCTTTTCCTACCCATTGGAATAGTGGAGAGGCAACCAACCATCCCAGAGTCTAGGGACAGACGGGTGCCTGCAGGGAGAGACAAGAGCTGCAAACACTGGCTTATCTGGGCAGATGCAGCAGACTCCATAAGCAGACTCCTGCTCGGGCTGGTGGGTAAATAGGTGGAGCCTGGTTGAGTGTGTACTTCCATGGGAGGGTGAATCCCCTGGGGGAAGAGGACTATAAATATAGGGGGATCCCCCACGCTTGCAGGCTTTTCCTTCATGAACTCCTCCAGGTGGTCACAGAAGACTGGGAAAATCCTAGGAAAATCTGCAGGATGGGGATGGAGGCATCAGAGGCAAGAAACTCAGAGTGAATTCTCCTCTTTCTCCGCTATGAAGCAAAATCATTAATCTGTGGGGACGAAAGCAAGAAATCATCACCTGTAGAGTACTAATCATCACCTGTAGAGTACTAATCATCACCTGTAGAGTACTAATCATCACCTGTAGAGTACTGGTGACATTTCTTTGCAGTTCAGGGGGAGAAATTTTTTTAAAAAAATCTTGAGCATCAAGGGAGGGGTAGGAATATATTTTTGGGTTTAGAATGACACCAGCATTGTCCAGCATTGGGAAATAAACCTGCATCCTGAGGGTTTGTCAACCCTACCTGGGCTGCCTCATGGGAATAGCCAGGATGCTATCTAAGGATCTTGATACCCACAGGTCAGAGGCGGTGCCTCAGTCAGCTGAGACTTCTAAACAAAGTACCATAGACTGAGTTATGAACAACTGGCATTGATTTCTCATGGCTTTAAGGTCTGGGAGTCTGAGATCAGGATGCCACCCTGGTCATGTTCTGGTGAGGACCCTCTTTCTGGTGCTGACTGCCCAACTTCTTCTTGTTTCCCTGAATGGAGGAGAGAGAGCTCTCTGGGTTTCCTTTTATAATGGCATTGTATTATAGTCTGTTTTCATGTTGCTGATAATGACATACTTGAGACTGGGGAATTTATACAGGAAAAAGGGTTAAGGGACTTAAACAGTTCCACGTGGCTGGGGAAGCCTCACAATTACGGGGGAGAAGGCAAAGAGGAGCAAGTCACATCTTACATGGATGGCAGCAGACAAAGACAGGCTGTGCAGGGGAATTTCTCTTCTAAAACCATCAGATCTTGTAAGACTTATTCACTATTACAGAAACAGCACAGGAAAGACTTGCCTCCTGGGAGAATTACCTCAATTAACTCCCACTGGGAGAATTCAAGATGAGATTTGGGTGGGGACACAGCCAAACCATATCAGGCACTAATCCCATTCATGGGGGCTCCACCCTCATGACCTAATCACTTTCTAAAGACTCTGCCTCCACTGGGAACAGTGCCTCATGCCAGTAATCTCAGCACGTTGGGAGGCTGAGGTGAGCAGCTCACTTGAGGCCAGGAGTTCAAGACCAGCATGGCCAACATGGTGAAACCCCATCTCTATTAAAATTAGCCAGGTGTCATGGTGCATATCTGTAGTCTCAGCTACTTGGGAGGCTGAGACATGAGAATCACTTGAACCTGGAAGGTGGAGGTTGCAGTGAGCCAAGATTGTGCCACTGCACTCCAGCCTGGGTGACAGAGCAAGACTCTGTCTCAAAAATAAATAAATATAAAAATAAAGAGTCTGCCTCCTAACATTGTCCCAGTAGGGATTAGATGTTAACCTATCAATTTTGGGGAGACACAAACATTCAGTTCATAACAAGGAGTGTGAATGGAAAAGCCCTGGCCACTAGTATTTGTGTGGCATCAGAAAGGAGTGAAGTTCTTCTCAACTATATTAATATTTCTTGACCTCCAACCTGGAATATTTTGTTTTGGTGGATCTGAAGCAGGCCTTAAGAATCTAGATTAAAATAAACCTCATGTTTCCTATAAAAATATCTATAGCTAATGGGTTAAAAATTAATAATTCGATTTTGTAATTAATATTAGCTATTCAGTGTTCTAAGCAAGGATATCTCAGTACCAGCACTGTGTGACTGGCAATCATGAGAGTTTAAATAAAAAGCAAAATAAACGAGCAGCTTGAGAGCAGTGCCTGGGCCCATCTTGTACACCAACGGGGTTGCCAGATTTAGCAAGAATACAGAACATGCCAGCTGGGCATGGTGGCACATACCTGTTGTCCCAGCTACTCAGGAGGCTGAGGTGGCAGGATCACTTGAGCACAGGTTGCAGTGAGCTATAATCAAGTCATTGCACTCCAGCCTGGGTGACAGAGGGAGACTCTTTCTCTAAAACAGGAAAGAAACAAAGAACACCCAGTTAAATTTGAATTCCAGATAAACAATAAATATGCCCAATGTACTATTTGAAGGTTTATCTGAAATTTAAACTTACTGTCTATTCTATATTTTTATTTGGCAACTCTAACACCAGTGCATCTTTAGCACCATGTCTGGATTATAGTAGGTGCTTAACAACTATGCTGAATGATTGAATTGAAGGATGTCTTTTAACTCTGAATATAAATTAAATTCATTCCTGGTGTGAAATGAAAGAATCAAGTTTTAGACACATTGGCAATTGAATGGTCCTAGAGTGTTTAACCTCCATATATGCTTATATGTACCATCCAGGAGCTCAAATTTGCCTGTACCCTCACTCTGTGGTATCTGTTGCAATCCTTGTGAATCCATGCTTTCAGGAACCATGGCCTCCTGAACCTATCTTCAACAAATCTAATGCTTTTAATAACTGCTGATGTTTAGAGAAGTGGATGACATATAAGAATTATGGAAGTGGGGCCAGGTGCAGTGCTCATGCCTGTAATCCCAGCACTTTGGGAGGCCTAGGTGGGAGGATCACTTGAGCCCAGGAGTTCAAGACCAGCTTAGGCAATATAAGGAGACCCCATCTCTACAAAAAAGTTTTAAAAACTAGCAAGGTTGGGTGGCATGTACCTGTGGCCTCAGCACTCAGGAGACAGAGATGGAAGGATCACTTGAGCTTGGGAAGTCAAGGCTACAGTTGAGCCAAATGATCGTGCCACTGCACTCCAGCCTAACAGACTGAGGCCTGTCTCAAAAAAAAAAAAAAAAAAAGCAATAAAGAAAGGATTATGGAAGTAAAAAGAAGTCTCAATAATGAAATAATTTTCTTAGAAATAAGCCCTGCTTTTAAGCGGTCTTTAAAACTCATTTTTTAATTTTAATTTTTTGACCATCCTCTTCTTCCCGTTACCTTTCCTGAAATTGATGGGTAATGACTGTTTTATCTGTGACCTACAGACAACGAGAGGGGACAATGCAATGGCTATTGTCTATATTTCCCATTACACGGGGTAGGCGCAATTCATTTGGCACATGGCATTCCAAGGTTGCAGGTATCTAATCTTTTTGACCTCCTCACAAAAAGTGACATGGGAATTTCATTCCCTCTTGAAGGAATAAACTGGTGGCAATAGTCTCTAGTCACTTGAATTCTAGCCCCTGGGTCTAATTTTCAAATTGCTTTATGGTAATACAAAAAGCAAGAGTAATGTAGAGACCAATAAGGAACTTAAACTCTTATTGTTACATAAAAATAGTGTCATGCATGGTGGTTGACAAATCAAACCAACTTTGGAAATGTTTTTTTATTCCAGAAAGTACTGCCTGAATGGCCACTTCTTGCTTGCAAATGAAAAATCAAAGATCCGTTAGTGTCTGGGGGAGAAGATGCAGCTGCACCCCTTGACTGAACCAAGCATGCGCTTTACTCCGAATGCAGAATTCCTACCACTAGCATTTGGAGTTGTCGTTATGGCACTCAGCATATTTGCATAAGCATCATGGAGTCTCCTGGAGTTTGGAGTCATTATAGTGAATGACATATGACCCCATTTTATTGTCCTAGAATAAGATGGTCATCTGCAATCTAAAGACACAGGAGGTTTTTGGACACATGTTTTTCAGCCTGTGACTCTGCATGGGTAATAGACACATACTTCCCTGTGTTTCTTAACACTTACCTGCCATTGACTCACCAAAGCTAGTTGAATAAAGATTGAACAGACTTTCTTGGGAATGTGGAATAGGGACAGTGAAAGACCGATAATGAAGTGCAGTGCTGACAGAACACAAAGAATTGGGAGATATGGTGTATTAATCCATTTGTGTTGCTGTAAAGGAATGTCTGAGGCTGGGTAATTTAGAAAGAAAAGAGATTCTTTGGCTTATGATTCTGCAGGCTGTACAAGCATGGCACCAGCAACTGCTCCTTCCTGGTGAGAGCCTCAGGAAACTTACAGTCATGGCCAAAGACAAAGAGGAAGCCAGTGTATTGCATGGTGAGAGGGGGAGCAAGAGAGAGAGGAAAAGTTTCCAGCTTTTTTAAACAACCAGCTCTTGGGTGAACTACCAGAGTAAGAACTCACTCATTACCATGGGGAGGGTACCAAAACATTCATAAAGGATCTGCCCCCGTGACCCAAACACCTCTCACCAGGATCACCTCCAACACTGGAGGTCACATTTCAACATGAGATTTGGAGGTAACACACATGCAAACCCTATTACGTGGAATCTGACATTATTCAGAATGAAAGCAATAAGTTCAAAGAGGAAGTGGGAAGAGAGGAGGTATCTGATGACAGCTGTATTCCTCATTTCTTTGAGGTTACCCCCAACTTTATGATACTTATTCTACTTGAATTTGCCAAATGTGCGTTTCTGTTCTTTGCTATTTATGATACCCAAGGGTATCATTTTTTTCCTCTGTGACTCATTTCTGTTAATCTTTTCCTAATTATTTTCCTCTGTGGAGGGTAGGTCTTCTTAAGTTGCCCTTTACTTTTATGGAAGATTTAACTCATTCAACTCAACTCATAGTCATAAAAATTCATTAACATATCACCTACCTTCTTAGTTTAGGATGCCATTGGATTCCCAGGAAAACACTTGCTCTTTTAATGTAACAGTCTTTCTGTGAACAATGGCTACTAAGCCAAAAAGAAAGAATCAGCAAGATTTCTGATGTTTCTATCATACCATAATACTGGGAAATGTACAACTATTGTATTCATTGTAAATTGCTATTTTCAAAGACTTCTGCCAGTAATTAGGACTCATCAAAATTAGCTAGTATCCAGCTTGTAACTAAAACAATCTCTTTAGTTCTACAGCAAGTAGCTATGTGTTTGATTCAATTAGAAGCTAGAGTCCACAAAAGTGTGTATTATGTAGCTTTGCTGACTAACTCCTATGAATGAGTGTAGGAAGGTAAGCATTCCTCCACTTCAGTGCTTCCTCTGAAAAAAAAGGTACAGTTATACTATAACTTTATTCTTCTTATGTTAGAACTTTTCTTGTATTTTCTGAAGCCCTATGTTAGTCAATCTGGTCTGCCATGGATAAAAACCATAGACAGTGTCGCTTAAGTAAGGGAAATTTATTTTCTCACCCTTCTGGAGGTCGCAAGTCTAAGATCAAGGTGCTAGCATGGTTGGGTTCTGGTGAGGGCTCACTTCCTGGTTTGCAGACAGCTACCTTCTTATTGTGCCCTCACATGGCAGAGAAAGAAAGTATGCATGAGACTTTCTGGAGTCACCGTATAAGGGCACTAATCTTGTCATGAGATCACACTGTCATGACCTCGTCTAAACATAATTATTTCCAAAGGCCCTATCTTTAAATACCATTATTACATTGGGAGACTGGCTTCAACAGAAATTTAGAGATGAGGAAGAGACACAACTTCACTCATAGAAGGCCCTAACAGAAAACTAATTATGTCTGGGAATTCTACATCACATCGAAAGAACTCAAGAAATGATTTGTTGGCATAAGTAGCATGATCGAATCGTTTTCCTTTCGATTTGCAATTGTCCCTTCCTTCTCTCTAATCTGTTCGTAGCCCTCCCCTCTGCATAGCTTGCCAACATTTCACCTGGCTTGTGAATATTTCTGGATTTGCTTGGATCACTGGGTGAGTTTGTGATCATGGCTTTTAATACTTTTCACTCTGGTGAAGATAAATGTTTATATTCTTTCTTTCAAGGGGTAGCTGTTTTTTCTTTTTCTTTTTGATATGTTGAATAAGTCCTAACTAGGTTGTGTCCGCTTTGTCTAAGTGAAATTTCCAGGTACAAAAAAATACTCCCTTGAAGCTTCAAAAGTTATTTTCATAAAGGGTTTCTGATGAACATCCTAAATTACTCTAAATGACTGAATCCCTCTCTTCTTAAAGCCAACACTACGGAGAGTCAACCTTAGCTTGATGATTTTGGCTTCTAATTCTAAACCTCGCTTTTTGTGACAGAGGCCAGGTATTAATAATATCATATTTGGGTCAGACAGATTTAGATTTAAATTTTTGTTCGTCCTTTACTCTTCCCAGGCCTTAGTTTCCTCATCTGCAAACCTGTGACAATAATAACTACTTTGGAAGACTGCTGTGCCTTTAACTGTGTTTTTAAAAAAGTTGCATCTATTAGATCTTTAAGGCTTTCATGTAAGTCTTCAATTGCAGTTCAGAAGTCTTCTGCAGTTGAGAAACATATTCCTAGTATTTAATTTATTTTTGTTTGCAGTGGCTTGACCTTGCAGTATCACTGCCATTTTTTTATTGACCACAGTCTCCCACAATAACAACTTCAGAATTGCCTGCTTTTTCTTTTTTTCTTTATTTTCCCAGAGAGTTACAACTTCCATTTCACAATCACTGGAATTTCTCTAACAGTCCCTTTCTTTTCTCGGATGTTTTTAGTGTTTAAATTTGAATAATTTGGTAGTTATGAAAATCATTAGGACACTCTGCTTCTCAAATTGTTTCAAAGATTTAAAACTTTGGACAGGAGGAGCCAAGATGGCCGAATAGGAACAGCTCCAGTCTACAACTCCCAGCGTGAGCGACGCAGAAGACGGGTGATTTCTGCATTTCCAGCTGAGGTACCGGGTTCATCTCACTGGGGAGTGCCAGACAGTAGGTGCAGGACATTGGGTGCAGCGCACCATGCGCGAGCTGAAGCAGGGTGAAGCATCGCCTCACCTGGGAAGTGCAAGGGGTCAGGGAATTCCCTTTCCTAGTCAAAGAAAGGGGTGACATACGGCACCTGGAAAATCGGGTCACTCCCACCCTAATACTGCGCTTTTCCAACGGCCTTCACAAACGGCACACCAGGAGATTTATCCTGCACCTGGCTCGGAGGGTCCTACACCCACGGAGTCTCACCCATTGCTAGCACAGCAGTCTGAGATCAAACAGCAAGGCGGCAGCCAGGCTGGGGGAGGGGCGCCCGCCATTGCCCAGGCTTGCTTAGGTAAACAAAGCGGCCAGGAAGCTCGAACTGGGTGAAGCCCACCACAGCTCAAGGAGGCCTGCCTGCCTCTGTAGGCTCCACCTCTGGGGGCAGGGCACAGACAAACAAAAAGACTGTAGTAACCTCGGCAGACTTAAATGTCCCTCTCTGACAGCTTTGAAGAGAGTAGTGGTTCTCCCAGCATGCAGCTTGAGATCTCAGAATGGGCAGACTGCCTCCTCAAGTGGGTCCCTGACCCCCGAGTAGCCTAACTAGGACCCCCTAGTAGGGGGTCCCTAGTAAGGGCAGACTGACATCTCACACGGCCGAGTACTCATCAAAGATCAAAGGTAGATAAAACCACAAAGATGGGAAAAAAAACACCGCAGAAAAACTGGAAACTCTAAAAATCAGAGCGCCTCTCCTCCTCCAAAGGAGCACAGCTCCTCACCAGCAATGGAACAAACCTGAACAGAAAATGACTTTGACGAGTTGAGAGAAGAAGGCTTCAGACGATCAAACTACTCTGAGCTACAGGAGGAAATTCGAACCAATGGCAAAGAAGTTAAAAGCTTTGAAAAAAATTAGACAAATGGATAACTGGAATAACCAATGCAGAGAAGTCCTTAAAGGACCTGATGGAGCTGAAAACCAAGGCTCAAGAGCTACGTGACGAATGCAGAAGCCTCAGTAGCCGATGCAATCAACTGCAAGAAAGGGTATCATCAGTGATGGAAGACGAGATGAATGAAATGAAGCGAGAAGAGAAGTTTAGAGAAAAAAGAATAAAAAGAAATGAACAAAGCCTCCAAGAAATATGGGACTATGTGAAGAGACCAAATATACGTCTGATTGGTGTACCTGAAAGTGACGGGGAGAATGGAACCAATTGGAAAACACTCTGCAGGATATTATCCAGGAGAACTTCCCCAATCTAGCAAGGCAGGCCAACATTCAGATTCAGGAAATACAGAGAACGCCACAAAAATACTCCTTGAGAAGAGCAACTCCAAAACACATAATTGTCAGATTCACCAAAGTTGAAATGAAGGAAAAAATGTTAAGGGCAGCCAGAGAGAAAGGTCAGGTTACCCACAAAGGGAAGCCCATCTGACTAACAGCTGATCTCCCTGCAGAAACTCTACAAGCCAGAAGAGAGTGGGGACCAATATTCAACATTCTTAAAGAAAAGAATTTTCAACCCAGAATCTCATATGGAGCCAAACTAAGTTTCATAAGTGAAGGAGAAATAATAAAATCCTTTACAGACAAGCAAATGCTGAGAGATTTTGTCACCACCAGGCCTGCCCTACAAGAGCTCCTGAAGGAAGCACTAAACATGGAAAGGAACAACCAGTACCAGCCACTGCAAAAACATGCCAAATTACAAAGACCATCAAGGCTAGGAAGAAACTGCATCAACTAACGAGCAAAATAACCAGCTAACATCATAATGGCAGGATCAAATTCACACTTAACAATATTAACTTTAAATGTAAATGGGCTAAATGCGCCAATTAAAAGACACAGACTGGCAAATTGGATAAAGAGTCAAGGCCCATCACTGTGCTGTATTCAGGAAACCCATCTCACGTGCAGAGACACACATAGGCTCAAAATAAAGGGATGGAGGAAGATCTACCAAGCAAATGGAAAACAAAAAAAGGCAGGGGTTGCAATACTAGTCTCTGATAAAACAGACTTTCAACCAACAAAGATCAAAAGAGACAAAGAAGGCCATTACATAATGGTAAAGGGATCAATTCAACAAGAAGAGCTAACCATCCTAAATATATATGCACCCAATACAGGAACACCCAGATTCATAAAGCAAGTCCTTAGTGACCTACAAAGAGACTTAGACTCCCACACAATAGTAATGGGAGACTTTAACACCCCACTGTCAACATTAGCCAGATCAAGGAGACAGAAAGTTAGCAAGGATACCCAGGAACTGAACTCAGCTCTGCACCAAGTGGACCTAATAGACATCTACAGAACTCTCCACCCCAAATCAACAGAATATACATTCTGTTCAGCACCACACCACACCTATTCCAAAATTGACCATATACTTGAAAGTAAAGCTCTCCTCAATAAATGTAAAAGAACAGAAATTATAACAAACTCTCTCTCAGATCACAGTGCAATCAAGCTAGAACTCAGGATTAAGAATCTCACTCAAAACTGCTCAACTACATGGAAACTGAACAACCTGCTCCTGAATGACTACTGGGTAAATAACGAAATGAAGGCAGAAATAAAGATGTTCTTTGAAACCAACGAGAACAAAGACACAACATACCAGAATCTCTGGGATGCATTCAAAGCAGTGTGTAGAGGGAAATTTATAGCACTAAATGCCCACAAGAGAAAGCAGGAAAGATCCAAAATTGACACCCTAACATCACAATTAAAAGAACTAGAAAAGCAAGAGCAAACACATTCAAAAGCTAGCAGAAGGCAAGAAATAACTAAAATCAGAGCAGAACTGAAGGAAATGGAGACACAAAAAACCCTTCAAAAAAATCAATGAATCCAGGAGCTGGTTTTTTGAAAGGATCAACAAAATTGATAGACCGCTAGCAAGATTAATAAAGAAAAAAAGAGAGAAGAATCAAATAGATGCAATAAAAAATGATAAAGGGGATATCACCACCGATCCCACAGAAATACAAACTACCATCAGAGAATATTACAAACACCTCTACGCAAATAAACTAGAAAATCTAGAAGAAATGGATAAATTCCTCAACACATACACCCTCCCAAGACTAAACCAGGAAGAAGTTGAATCTCTGAATAGACCAATAACAGGAGCTGAAATTGTGGCAATAATCAATAGCTTACCAACCAAAAAAAGTCCAGGACCAGATGGGTTCACAGCCGAATTCTACCAGAGGTACAAGGAGGAGCTGGTACCATTCCTTCTGAAACTATTCCAATCAACAGAAAAAGAGGGAATCCTCCCTAACTCATTTTATGAGGCCAGCATCATCCTGATACCAAAGCCTGGCAGAGACACAACAAAAAAAGAGAATTTTAGACCAATATCCTTGATGAACATTGATGCAAAAATCCTCAATAAAATACTGGCAAACAGAATCCAGCAGCACATCAAAAAGCTTATCCACCATGATCAAGTGGGCTTCATCCCTGGGATGCAAGGCTGGTTCAATATACGCAAATCAATAAATGTAATCCAGCATATAAACAGAACCAAAGACAAAAACCACATGATTATCTCAATAGATGCAGAAAAGGCCTTTGACAAAATTCAACAACGCTTCATGCTAAAAACTCTCAAGAAATTAGGTATTGATGGGTCATATCTCAAAATAATAAGAGCTATTTATGACAAACCCACAGCCAATATCATACTGAATGGGCAAAAACTGGAAGCATTCCCTTTGAAAACTGGCACAAGACAGGGATGCCCTCTCTCACCACTCCTATTCAACATAGTGTTGGAAGTTCTGGCCAGGGCAATTAGGCAAGAGAAGGAAATCAAGGGTATTCAATGAGGAAAAGAGGAAGTCAAATTGTCCCTGTTTGCAGATGACATGATAGTATATCTAGAAAACCCCATTGTCTCAGCCCAAAATCTCCTTAAGCTGATAAGCAACTTCAGCAAAGTCTCAGGATACAAAATCAATGTACAAAAATCACAAGCATTCTTATACATCAATAACAGACAAACAGAGAGCCAAATCATGAGTGAACTCCCATTCACAATTGCTTCAAAGAGAATAAAATACCTAGGAATCCAACTTACAAGGGATGTGAAGGACCTCTTCAAGGAGAACTACAAACCACTGCTCAAGGAAATAAAAGAGGATACAAACAAATGGAAGAACATTCCATGCTCATGGGTAGGAAGAATCAATATCATGAAAATGGCCATCCTTCCCAAGGTAATTTACAGATTCAATGCCATCCCCATCAAGTTACCAATGACTTTCTTCACAGAATTGGAAAAAACTACTTTAAAGTTCATATGGAACCAAAAAAGAGCCCGCATCGCCAAGTCAATCCTAAGCCAAAAGAACAAAGCTGGAGGCATCACACTACCTGACTTCAAACTATACTACAAGGCTACAGTAACCAAAACAGCATGGTACTGGTACCAAAACAGAGATATAGATCAATGGAACAGAACAGAGCCATCAGAAATAATGCCACATATCTACAACTATCTGATCTTTGACAAACCTGAGAAAAAGAAGCAATGGGGAAAGGATTACCTATTTAATAAATGGTGCTGGGAAAACTGGCTAGCCATATGTAGAAAGCTGAAAGTGGATCCCTTCCTTACACCTTATACAAAAATCAATTCAAGATGGATTAAAGACTTAAATGTTAGACCTAAAACCATAAAAACCCTAGAAGAAAACCTAGGCATTACCATTCAGGACATAGGCATGGGCAAGGACTTCATGTCTAAAACACTAAAAGCAATGGCAACAAAAGCCAAAATTGACAAATGGGATCTAATTCAACTAAAGAGCTTCTGCACAGCAAAGGAAACTACCATCAGAGTGAACAGGCAGCCTACAAAATGGGAGAAAATTTTTGCAACCTACTCATCTGACAAAGGGCTAATATCCAGAATCTACAATGAACTCCAACAAATTTACAAGAAAAAAACAAACAATCCCATCAAAAAGTGGGCGAAGGACATGAACAGATACTTCTCAAAAGAAGACATTTATGCAGCCAAAAAACACATGAAAAAATGCTCACCATCACTGGCCATCAGAGAAATGCAAATCAAAACCACAATGAGATACCATCTCACACCAGTTAGAGTGGCAATCATTAAAAAGTCAGGAAACAACAGGTGCTGGAGAGGATGTGGAGAAATAGGAACACTTTTACACTGTTTGTGGGACTGTAAACTAGTTCAACCCTTGTGGAAGTCAGTGTGGCGATTCCTCATGGATCTAGAACTAGAAATTCCATTTGACCCAGCCATCCCATTACTGGGTATATACCCAAAGGACTATAAATCATGCTGCTATAAAGACACATGCACATGTATGTTTATTGCGGCATTATTCACAATAGCAAAGACTTGGAACCAACCCAAATGTCCAACAATGATAGACTGGATTAAGAAAATGTGGCACATATACACCATGGAATACTATGCAGCCATAAAAAATGATGAGTTCACGTCCTTTGTAGGGACATGGATGAAATTGGAAATCATCATTCTCAGTAAACTATCGCAAGAACAAAAAAACCAAACACCGCATATTCTCACTCATAGGTGGGAATTGAACAATGAGAACACATGGACATAGGAAGGGGAACATCACACTTCGGGGACTGTTGTGGGGTGGGGGGAGGGGGGAGGGATAGCATTGGGAGATATACCTAATGCTAGATGACGAGTTGGTGGGTGCAGCGCACCAGCATGGCACATGTATACATATGTAACTTACCTGCACGTTGCACACATGTACCATAGAGCCTAAAGTATAATAATAATAATAATAATAAAAGAAAAAAAAAAGAATTTTCAACTGAATAGAAGAGTTTCACACACATTATTAAGGATAATCTCCTTTACGTAAAGTCAATTGATTGTCAATATTAGCTACATTTACAAAATAGCTTAAGATTAGTGTTGATCAAATAACTTATATTAGAACCTAGCCAACTGGATACATAAACTAACCATCACAATGGTCATATTTGTATAGCTGATTTAAATTGTTTGTCTAGCAATTATAATGTCTAGGATTTTTTAGAAACAAATTCTAGTAGTATACTTTCCTATACCTTTGCATATAATTTTTATTTAAAAAATTGGACTTTGAAAAAAAAATAAAATAAAATAAAAAAAAACCACAATGAGATACCATCTCACACCAGTTAGAATGGCAATCATTAAAAAGTCAGGAAACAACAGGTGCTGATGTGGAGAGCTAGGAACACTTTTACACTGTTGGTGGGACTGTAAACTAGTTCAACCATTGTGGAAGTCAGTGTGGCGATTCCTCAGGGATCTAGAACTAGAAATACCATTTGACGCAGCCATCCCATTACTGGGTATATACCCAAAGGATTATAAATCATGCTGCTATAAAGACACATGCACACATATGTTTATAGCAGCACTATTCACAATAGCAAAGACTTGGAACCAACCTAAATGTCCAACAGTGATAGAATGGATTAAGAAAATGTGGTACGTATAACCATTGAATACTATGCAGCCATAAAAAGTGATGAGTTCATGTCATTTGTAGGGACATGGATGAAACTGGAAACCATCATTCTCAGCAAACTATTGCAAGGACAAAAAACCAAACACCTCATGTTCTCACTCATAGGTGGGAATTGAACAATGAGAACACATGGACACAGGAAGGGGAACATTACACTCTGGGGACTGTTTTGGGGTGGGGGGAGGTGGGAGGGATAGCATTGGGAGATATACCTAAGGCTAGATGACGATTTAGTGGGTGCAGCGCACCAGCATGGCACGTGTATACATATGTAACTAACCTGCACATTGTGCACATGTACCCCAAAACCTAATATATAATAATAATAAAGAAAAAAAAGAGCATTCTGAATGGGGCAAACAGCACATGCAAAGTCCCCGAGGTTGGAACATGCTTAATATGTTTGAGGAATTGTATGGGAGCCAGAGCAGCTAAATCAGAGTGAATGAGGGGAACAGTGAGGAATAGGAAGGCCAACAGGATAAGCGGGTAAGGTAGGATTTTGGCTCCAGCCACATCGATCTCATTGCTGCTGCTTGAACCTTGTTCTCACCTCTGGTCCCCTGCCCTTGATCTTCACTGGAAAATGACTCTACCAGATTTTCAGATGATTTGTTCCCTCATTTCTTTCAAATGCCACCCTCAGGTGCCATCTCTTCAGTGATGCCTCTCCTCTGCTCACTTTCTTCCCTGCTTCATTATCGGTAGTATTATTATTGCTATTATTATTTAGCATTCATTTAAGGCCAATGGTCTGTCTTCTCCATAAAATATAAGCTCTATAAGGGCAGGAACTTTCACCATTTTGTTTTGTTCATAGCTTTTGGCTCAGTGCCTTGTACACATAATTATCCCCCCATGTTTGTTAAATAAACATGAATGAAGGCTATCATTGTATGAAAAATAATATAAAATTGATTAAATCTATAAATAGTCATAAGAAAGGGGATTAAGGGAAAATATTCAGAAGAAAATAGTTTGAATCCTGAAGTATGTAATAGATATGTCAACTATAAAGCAAAGAGAGGGTAATACAAATTAGAAAAGAAATAGAAACAAACTGTCAAAACCTTGAAAAATTATGTTTCATCAGAGTGAGTTATTTGGACTGGTTCCTGAGACGGACTGTGAAGGAATAATCAAATACGGGCTAGAAAGTTATTAGAAACTCAGTCATTGGAAGTCTTATATTCTACAATAAAAAATCTAGATTGATTAGGTTCTGCAGTAAACAGTCCTGGTTTCTGAGAGCAGAGTACTTAGAAATACAAATGGTGTTTATAACAGAATGTTGTAGTGTCACAACCGAAGCAGGAAGTAAAAGGTGGATGCTATTTTTGGACACGCTTGCAATGGTACCAATGAGATCTAATTGCAGAAATTTAAAGCTAGGAAAGCCTCTTAAGCATTGCTTAGCCTGAAATTTTCATTTTACAGATGAAGAAAATGGGTTTCTTAAGCGATGCTTAGATATTTAGCTGGGTATGGTAACTTGAGAAATGGGAGGGATAGGAAAGTGTTAAGGGGGAATAAAAGAACAATGATTAGAGCCAGCTGAGAGCAACTCTGTGCACTAGCTAGCAAGAGCATCTGATATCTACAAAAAATACATCTCTCAGAGGAGTAATATATATTGGAAATAAAATAATGCCAATTTGGAAGAAGAATTGTTCTTAAGGATCCTGTGTCAGGGTCACCCAGAAAATTTGCTTTCTGATAAGCAATGGAAGTGTATTATCTAATTTCACGAGGGTCAATTTCCTGATTCAGAGCTCTCTGCCAAATACAAGATACCATGACGTGCAGAGTGAACGCAATGTTTGCTGTTTGTGTTAGGCTAAGAAGCATACTCTTCTGACGGGAGATTAGTTCAGAAATTTCTCATTCATTAACAGTGGCAGTGTAATTACCATGTTTCTTTTTTAACATTGCTTCTTTGAACTATCCTATGAGCAAAAGAAAGAATGTAAGAGAGATATCCTGGGAGTTCAGCATTTTCTTTGGTAACAGGTGTAAGAAGAATGAATTTAAGTAATGTAAGTATTCTTCCTCGTTTTATGGTCACACATTGTCAAAGTAGTGATTCTAGGTGTCTGTAAATCACATACAGGGAAGCTCCTTTTTTAGTGTAACTTAAAGAGGTCCTAACATCATTTTTTATTGTTTTAATAAAAAATTTTTTGAGGTGGAGTTTCTCTCTTGTTGCCTAGGCTGGAGTGCAATGGCATTATCTTGGCTCAGTGCAACCTCCACCTCCCAGGTTCAAGTGATTCTCCCGCCTCAGCCTCCACAGTAGCTGGGATTACAGGTATATGCCACTATGACCGGCTAATTTTTGTATTTTTGGCAGAGACGGAGTTTCATTGTGTTGGTCAGGGTGGTGTCGAACTCCTGACCTCAGGTGATCTGCCCTCCTCGGCCTCCCAAAGTGCTGGGATTAGAGGCATGAGTCACCGCACCTGTTCCCATCATTTTTATTGTGTATGAAATTTGGTTATAGATTGGGTGACCCTATATCCAGGTTTATCTGGGACAGTTCCAGTTTATACCTATTGTCCTGCTATTATGATTAACAGCTCCTCAGCTTTTCACTCTCAAAAGTGTTGTAGTTTGGATAATGAATTATATGGTCGTTGGAGTCTACAGAAGATGTTCCCAACTGTTCTGTAGCTCACCAGCGGTCTTGTCCTAACTTTTAATTACAGGCCATTTATCTCTCCTAGTTCATGTCTCTCACATACAAAAATCTGATCTTTAATTATGCAAGTCTTTTTCCAATAAAAATAGTAGAAATGACTCTAATTAATTGAAGTTGGTAGAGCGCTGTGGTGGGAGGAGATGGGAATAATTAACAGGTACAAAAATAGAAAGAATGAATAAGGTATACTATTTGATAATATAACAGACTGACTATGTCAATAATAACTTAATTTTACATTTAAAAATAACTAAGGGAGTGTAATTGGATTGTTTGGAACACAAAGAATAAATGCTTGAGGGAATGGATACCCTATTCTCCATGACGGGATTATTTCTCATTGCATGCCTGTCTCAAAACATCTCATGTACCTCACAAATATATACACCTACTATGTACCCACAAAAATTAAAACATTTTTAAAAATTGAAGGCATATATTTTTTTCTGGCATACATTGTTTCCAACAGTGAATAGAAGGAAAGCAAATGATCTTTATCCTTAGCATACTGGGTATGAGAACTCACTAGATGAAACCAGGCTTGAGAGAGCAATCTCTAGACATGCACGTGGCCAACAGGCCTATGAAAAAAGCTCAACATCACTGATCATCAGAGAAATGCAAACAAAACTCAGTGAGATACCGTATTACATCAATCATAATGGCTGTTATTAAAAAGTCAAAAAATAACAGATGCTGGCAAGGTTATGGAGAAAAAGGAAGGCTTACACACTGTGGGTGGGAATGAAAATTTAGTCCAGCCACTGTGGAGAGCAGTTTGGAGGTTTTTCAAAGAACCTAAAACAAAGCTACCCTTTGACCCAGCAATCCAATGACTGGGTATATACCCAAAAGAAAATAAAACATTCTACCATAAAGATACCTGCGTTCATATGCTCATTGCTCCACTATTCATAATACCAAAGACATGGAATCAACTCAGGTACCCATCAATGGTGGGTTGGATAAAGAAAATGTGGTACATATGTATCGTGGAATACTATGCAGCCGTAAAAAAGAACAATATCATATCCACTGCAGCAACATGGATGCAGCTGGAGGCCATTATCCTAAATGAATTAATGCAGAAACAGAAAACCAAATACCACAGGTTCTCACTTATAAGAACTAAACATCGCATACACATGGACATAAAGATGGCAACAAATAGACAGTGGGGACTACTAGAGGGAGAAAGGAAGTGGGGCAAGGGCTGAAAAAGTAACTATTGAGTCCTATGCTCACTACCTGGGGACAGAATCATTCATATCCCAAACCTCAATGTCACACAAATACACCCACATAGTAAACCCGCACATGCATCCCCTGAACCTAAAATAAAAGTCGAAAGAAAAGAAAAGCAGTCTCTAAGTTGGTTTTAACACTTCAGGCTTTTCATAGTATGTGGGTACCCAGAACAACTTAGGTCAGTTGTTTCTTCTGCCTAGTAATTTAGGATGTACATCAAGAAACACCATAGCTGGGAGAAATAAAGATGCTATGATATATTATCAAAAAGCAGTGAGTGAATGATTTCTCTGAAGATTTTAAAGTAAAAGATGAATATAGCTGTTTTTCAGCAATCTTTTGAATGGTATGTGTGGGAGTGATAATAAAGGAAGAATCTTTGACGTTTTCTTACAACATATGTAATTACGTGTCACGCACTTTCAATATCAATGAATGTTGAAACCCTCTCTGATGAATGATTGTTTTGTCTAGAGACCTCCTAGACAAAAAATATAAAACTTTCCTAAGAATTTCTTGTGCTTTAGCACCTCTCTAGTTTTTCCTTTGGCTCATCAAGAATAATTTTCTCTTCTTATTTTATTTATTAGTTTAATTTTACGTATATGTATTTATGGGGTACAAGTGCAATGTTGTTACATGCATAGATTGTATGGTGGTGAAATCAGTGCTTTTAGAGTATCCACCACCCAAATAATGCATATTGTATCCATTAAGCAATTTCTCATCATCCACCCCATTCCCACTCCCTCAACCTTTTGAGTCTGTGGTGTCTACCATGCTGTACTCTATGTCCATATGTACACACGATTTAGCTCTCACTTATATGTGAGAACATGTAGTATTTGTCTTTCTATGTCTGAGTTGTTTCCATCACAATAATGGCCTCTAGTTCCAGCTGTGTTACTGTAAAAGATATGATTTTATTCTCTCTTTATGGCTGAATAATATTCCATTATGTCTATATACAAATTTTCTTCATCCAATCATCAGAAAAATCTCTCACTGACTTTAGGTCAGTTTTATTGTTTTGACTTTACAATGGTATTTAAAAACCTTTCATTTCTTTTTTCATTGAAATCCTTTATATTTTGAAACCAATTCTGATTTATTCATTAGCCTTCTCTTTTTGAGGCTAACCTATAAAAATCCTTTATTTTCTCCTATCATTGGTAAGACAAGGAATCCCTTAGTAAGTCTACTGGATTCCATCTTCTCTCAAGGAATCACTGCCTAATCTGGATACAATATTATATTTACTAATTAAAGATGCTTCCCACCTGTTTAGTATATGGATGGTGTTCAATGCCTGTAACTAATTCTTGAATGAATGAATGCTGAGGCTCTTGTAAGTATCTGTCATAAGGTAAAACACTATATAATTATGTCTTGCACTTTACATCTTAATAAAATTTTTATATCCTTTTCTAATGAGTCTCCAGTGCTGGCCTTGTAGTTAACACATGGCTGAATTAGGTCACACAAAGATTTCCTGTTAATTTTTAACCTTGTAACCAGCACGACTTCTTCCTTCTTGCATTTAAAGTTTGCCCGTTTAGAAAAGAGCATAATTTACTCTGATGGCATCACTCTGATTAATAAATTACGTTTCAGTATATATTGTAAGTTTCATAAACTCAGCTTTCATTTCATTCTATAGATGACTCAAAGGAAAAACAAATATTTGTCGGATTAATGAATGGATGAAATAAATATCTAACAATATTTAAAGTACCTCTGTGGAGAGAAATTAAAAATGGGATTCAGAACCAAATAAAAACATCTTGAGAGTCCACATCCTTTTGGAGGAAAAGCGAGCAGATTCTGTAGATTCTCACATCAGAAGGGTAGAAAGGAGGGGAAGGGAAAGGGAAAATGTATAATAGCTACAATTTTTTTTAGCACTTGTAGTTTACATATACCTTTTAATTCTCTTAATGCTTCCATTAACTACATATTACTATCCTTATTTTACAGGTAAGAAAACAGAAGCTCCAGAAATTAATTAGTCCTCCCCAGCTATAACTGCTGGTAAGCAGTACTTTGTATGAAGCCGATGTTCTCAAACTGTGTCTTGCTGCCATCCATCAATTGCAACAGCCCAGAGTTGTCATAATAGCAGCAGTACTTTACTTTACAATTTACAAAGTAAAGTACTTTACTTTACAATTTACAAAGTAAAGTACTTTACTTTACAAACTACAGACAAAAGTCACTAGGGCCTATAATGGATTGATACAACAAAAACTTCCATAAGGGATGCATTGGACATGGTTAGGGAAGAAAGGACATGAATCAAAACAGAAGTGGAGTTTTTTGTTTCAACACATAGACATTTCTCAATTTCCTCACACAAATGGAAGACACTTACAGGCTATAAAATTCAAAAAACATGTCACACATGCACGTGCATGCTTATGGCAGCACAACTCGCAATTGCGAAGATATGGAACCAACCTAAGTGCCCATCAACCAACGAGCTGATAAAGAAAATGTGGTATATACACACCATGGAATACTCCTCAGCCATAAAAAGGAACAAAATAATGCTTTTTGCAGGAACCTGGATGGAGCTGGAGGCTATGATTCTAAGTGAAGTATAATAACTCAGGAATGGAAAACCAAATATTGTATGTTCTCACTTATAAGTGGGAGCTAAGCTATGAGGATGCAAAGGCATAAGAATGATATAATGGACTTTGGGGAGAAGGTGGGGATGGGGATGAGGGATAAAAGTCTATACATTGGGTACAGTCTACACTGCTTGGGAGATAGGTGGATCAAAATCTCAGAAATTACCACCAAAGAACTTATCCATGTACCCCCAAAACCACCCATACCACAGAAACTACTGAAATAAAAATAAAAAATAATTATTAAAACCAAACCAAGCCAAACCAAAATATGACACTATGGTACATAAATAGTTTGGTTTAAACTGGATTCAGTTTAGGATTTTTGATATTATAATTAAATATAGCTTCCTTTCTGATATAATAAAGTGTCAATACCTCAAACAAGATGATGAAGGCAGCTTATGAATAAGTAACACAAAAATGCTCCCAAACAATTCCACCTATCAGGGTCTTTTTTCTAGATCCAGTGTGCATGGAGAATACCTCAACTTGACTGGTTAGAATAAGCCTTATGTCCAAATACACGTGTTTTCATCTATATTTGTTGATTGTGTCCTTCTTGAATTGGGGTGAAAGAAAAATGGTAGATGACTTCTTGCTCCATAGCCAAACATATGGAGAAGTAAAAATAAAAAAGAATTTATTGGATAAACAGATGAGGATCATTATGTCAACAGAAATTGGAAAAGAAGCTTTGATGTGGGCAATTTATTCATTCACCCAATTCATTGTATTCTGAGTTTAGAAAAATAGTACAAGATAAAAATTATTTGAATATATTGCCTCCAGAAACTTAAAATAACATTAAACAGTAGCTTAAAAGAGCCCATAAATATGTTCTAAAGAGAGAAAAGAATGAAAGTACTAGAGGAAGTTGGGTCCAAAAGAAGACATATGTGTGGGAAGATGGCATCACTCCAGACACTCAGCACTGAGGAAGGAGACTTGAGCTGCACCTTAATGATTTGCAAAGATCAGAGCTGCTTATTGGGGATTTAATCTAGCCTGCAGGTATGTTTTCTTTAGCTAATTCAATTTTTTTAAAACATTTTAAATTAGTTTTACATATTTAAAAATTAGGAAACTGCACACCAAATTCCAGTGTCCCAGCTTCTCTTAAAAAATTATAAGATCCGGTTACTCTGGGTCTGCATTTTGTCATGGCCTGGAGCTGTAGCATTGGAGTTTGTCACCTTGGTGTAGAAATAACATAAAAGCAGGTGCAGTGATAAGCAGGAAGGAAATTCGCCAGGGGCCTTCAGACTAATCTGACTAGGACACAGGGCTTTCAGAGAGAAAACTTTGAAACGATCAGTTGGAACCAAACTAAAGGCATTTGGAAGTTCAAGGCAGGCAATTTGGATTTATCTGAAAGGTTCTTCCCACTATGTCCCCATAGATTATCCTTATTTTATGACTTGAGCTGAAGTTTCTGAGGTTAAAATCAAATAATGTCAGACTTTTTCAACTTGTTCAAAACATAATTAATAGGGACTTTTCTTCACCCCAATTTTTTTTGCAATTTTTCTATCCAAAATATTTTTCTTGAAATTTGGCACCCACTGCTTCTGCTCATCTGCTAGCAAATGTTAGTCCATGTCAATATATGAAGATAGCCAAGGATGATTTATTCCAAAATATAGACTTAGTTGATTGCATTTGGTCAAACAGCTTTTGCTTTCTTGAGATCTTTCTCTTAGAGTTTATATTTTGTAGTACATATCACACAGTCTGTTAAAAAATATTGCTTCTAATTTGAATAATTAACATTTCATAGTTTTCTGTGAACAGCATGCTATTTATCTAAAGGAGAGGGAAGGATATAAGATTTTTGAGCCCCTATCAAGTGCCAGGTGTTGTGCTAAATGCCCTATATGTAACATCTGATTTTATTCTCTCCACAAATGCTTCAGATTAGGGAACAAAGTCTCCAAGAAGACATGCACTCTACCCAAAGATGCATATATAGCTGCTAAGGGCAGGATCAGGATTTAACCCCAGGCATGTCTGAAGCTAAAGTACTTGCCTTTTTTTTTTTTTTTTTTTAATTTATGACATTCCTGGAGCAACGTGACTTAGTTATTCTTGAACTTGAATACGTTTGAGAATCATGACTGTAGGCAATTGGGAGCCACTGACTATCTTCATTCCTTATTGTGTGTGCATTTTTTTGTTGTTAAATAATCCAGTGTCCTGTATTTTGAAAGGGTGGATTTGGTATTGCAGTGTAGGATTGGTAACAGAGAACAACTGAGGCAGGTATACTGACACATTGAAGATAAATGGTGCCCCAAAGACAATGCAATGCATTTGAGCTCTCTCTCCCTATCTAGTGTTGATATTTGCCTAGACATGAATAAATACAGAAATAATATTAGGGACGCTTTTATATGTTTCATGGACAACAAACATAAAGTTAGTAACTCAGTACAAAATTGCAATAAAAACATTCTCCGGCATCTTTTGACAGCCTCAAAAATTGGTGCCCATAGTATGTGTATACTTCTCAATATCACTTTTGCTTCACCTCTGAGCCAGCAGACCAATTAGGAGGCAATTAGATTAGGTGTGTAAGGAAACAGAGCTGGCATAGGATGCTAGCACTTATTTTAAAAAAAGAAAAGAAAAAGGATGGGAGTGTAGTCTAAATAATGGCCCCTCCAAATATGTTCATACCCTACTCCCTGGCTCCTGTGAATATAACCTGATATGGCAAAAGGGGCTTTACAAATGTGATTAATTTAAGGATTTTGAGATGGAACAGTTTAGCTTGCATTATCCAACTGGGCTTGAGATAACTACAATGGTCCTTATGAGGGGGACACATGAGAAGCCAGAGGAGATGGTGATGGGATGTCAGAAGCAGAGATTGTAGTGATGTGCTTTGTCAATGGAGGAAGGGGCCAGGATCTAAAGAATGCAGATGGCCACTAGATTATGGAAAAGGCAAGGAATTGGATTCTTCAGAATGAGCCAGTCCTACCAACACCTTAACTTTATCCCAGTGACACTGATAATGGTTTTATTATTCTTTATTTTGTATGTATATATAAAGTATTTTTAAAAACCAATTCTGAGTGATGGAGAGAATGATGTCACCAACAATAGAAAAATGGAGCTTTCTCAGTGGGAAAATTGGTACACATCTACATTGCTTAAGGTACATGTTATTCATCACCTGTGTTGTACTTATTAAACTCATTTATAGTAGAGACTTAATTATCATTCCCAGGAAGTTTGTGTGGATGACAATTATATGTAAGAATTTGAAGTGCTTACTGTATGCCAGACACTGGGTTATGCGCCTGACCAGCATTTTCTCACAACTTCCTGACCACCTAAGGAAGTGTTGTTGACAGAGAACCTAACACAGTCATCAGAAGTCAAGGCATCAGAGCTGCCTACCTGGGTTCAAATCTTTGCTCTGTCACATAGTACTCGGACCTCAGACAAATGACCTGATTTTTCTGAATCTCCGTTTCCTCATCTGAAAAAGATAGAATGGTGATAATAGTAGTATCTATCTGATATAGTTTGGCTGCATCCCCACCCAAATCTCATATTGAATTGTAGCTCCCACAATTCCCACGTGTTGTGGGAGGGACCCAGTGGGAGGTAATTGAATCGTGGGGGCAGGTCTTTCCTGTGCTGTTCTCGTGAAAGTGAATAAGTCTCATGGATCGGATGGTTTTATAAAGGGGGTTTCCCTGCACAAGTTCTCTTCTCTTGTCTACTACCATGTGAGATGTGCTTTCACCTTCCACCATGATTGTGAGGCTTCCCCAGCCACGTGGAACTGCGAGTCCATTAAACCTCTTTCTTGTGTAAATTGCCCAGTCTCGGGTATGTCTTTATCAGCAGTGTGAAAATGGACTAATACACTATCTCATAGAGACGTTATAAATAATGAATGAATTAACTCATGCAAAACGCTTTTAATAGTACCCAACATGTTGTAAAAATAAATTAATGATAAATAAATGATAATGAGTTATTTCACTTAGAATTATGGCTCTCCTAAGTGGTGTTTCTCCCTTATAAAGGAATCTAAACATCTTCGAAGCTGAAAATCAAGAGCTATTATATCGGTCTTTTTCTTCTCCTGGGGCAGCTACTTCCTGAGGTTGTAAACAGCATCAGACCAGCTGAAAATTAGATGTACTAGGATGTGAGTTGAGGTTCCTGAATCAATATCATATTATGGTCCTAGAGGCAAGAAGGTAAGAACTTGTCTCATTCCAGTAGTAAATCCTTGGCTGTTCTTAAAGCTGCCAGTCATAAACTAAACTTCGTAAAAATCGTCTGGAGAGATTATAGCATCAGTTCCTTTTTCATTCTAAATTCTAAATTAGTAATAAATTTAATTCTAATTCTAAATTAGTAATAAATTTTAATATTATAAAAATAGTTGAAGAACCTGAGACTTAGAGAATTAACTTAATCAAAGCCATACAACTAGTAAACGATAGGTAGGACAGGAATGTCAACTCAGGCAGGCTGGGTGAATGCCAGTAGAAACAGCTAATTCAATTAATAATCAATAAATCCATGTGAACAAACTACACAAATCAGGATTTTTAAAAAATCCTTTGGACCAAATTACTTTCCTTGTTTGCTGATGTGAAAAATCTTTTTTTGCCCTACTATGTTGTGTTTGATCAGTTAGACACATTGTATTTTCTTGATTCATTTAGAAGAACAGAAAAACGGTGATCCATAACCTGCTGAAAAATATAAGTAAAAACTCACCATTATTGCTAAAAAACTTTCATTGTATTCCTCTACTATACAAAGAAAAATTGGAAGGATCCTCAAATATCTCTAATGGGCAGCAAAGAATGAGTTCATGCTATTTTGACCTTTCCTATAGCAACTAATAATAGTTAAAATTAATGTTGGGAACTGTTTGTTATTTTTATTTAAAATAATATCTGCTCCTGAGTTCCTTCTGCTTTTTCCATGCAGCATGAGGAAGTGGCCAAGGTCAGAATTATCAAGCCACATAGTATGTGCAAAAAGAATCTTGATTATCTGGTAATTAACACTGATATTAAAGACTT
Organism: Pongo abelii; assembly: GCF_028885655.2. Taxonomy (NCBI): domain Eukaryota; kingdom Metazoa; phylum Chordata; class Mammalia; order Primates; family Hominidae; genus Pongo; species Pongo abelii. The sequence goes on along the minus strand of NC_071993.2, from coordinate 20,619,001 downwards.
AGTTAATTTGTGTGCTCTTTTGAGTTATTATGGGAATATTTCTCAAACTAGATATGTTTGAGTAAAACTAGCTTTTCGTTTTGAATTAAAGCAGGATTAGATTCCAATCCACAGAGTTCTTATGATTATTTTTTAGTTTGTAAAAAATTTCACTTTTGTGAAGCAGATACATGTTGAAGAAATTCAGATACCATTTTAAACTCACTTCAAATAGCACAAGTCAAGTCACATTTTTCTTTAACGGATTAAAAGAGCTGTGTGTATTTATTTCCCCATCATCCCCAACATACACACAAATATCCATATCAAATTAAATGGTTAACTAGCTGTTGGTGTTGCAGAGACTTGAAAAATAATATAAAGCCTGTAGGTGGAAATGAAAAACCATAGCTCTATGGATACTTATTCGAACATTGTCTTCAATCCACCATTATTTGACCTTCTTCTTGTTATAGTAGTTTTCAAGGCAATATAGTATCAGTTTCTTTTCATTCTGAAATCTCTCCAGATGATTTTTACACAGTTTAGTCCATGATTGACAGCTTTAAGAACACCCAAGGATTTACTACTGGAATGAGACAAGTTCTCGCCTTCTTGCCTCTAGGACCATTATGTGATATTGATTCAGGAACCTCAACTTATATCCTAGTACATCTAATTTCCACCTGGTCTGATGCTGTTTACAACCTCAGGAAGTAGCTACCCCAGGAGAAGAAAAAGACCAATACAATAGCTCTTGATTTTCAGCTTGGAAGATTTCGAGATTCCTTTATAAGGGAGAAACACTTAGGGAAGCCATTATTCTAAATGAAATATCTCAGAAATAGAAAATCAAATATTGCATATTCTCACTTACTTACAAGGGGGAGCTAAACAATGGGTACCCATGGACATACAGACTGGAATCATTAACACTGGAGACTCCAAAATGTGGGAGGGTGGGACGGAGGGCCAGGGCTGAACAATTACCTGTTGGTTACAATGTTCACTATTGGGGTGATAGTTGCAGTACAAGACCAGACTTCACCACCGTGCAATATATGCATGTAAGAAAGAAACATGCATTGGTACCCCCTAAATTTAAAAAATGAAAAATTAAAAAACAGGGAGTCATCAGATATCCCCACGAACTAAAATTGTCCAGCCAGTGGGTAGAGGGTGGAGAGAGGGCAAATGTGCTTTTCCTTGGAGTTTCGTTTTGGTGCTGGTGTATGGAAGTTACGGAGAATGCTTATCTGTTCCTGCACATCCCATTGTCTCTCTCGGGGGAGAGTATTGTATGCACCCTTCATTAAGAGAAGCCTCAGTAAAGAGGTTTTTATGGCTAAGGGAATGCTTCTTAAACGATAAGCACAGAATTTTCAGCTGCTGATTAGTGAGAGCAACAATAAGTTGAAGACTTTAATGTTTCTTATTTACTACTGCAGTAATGAAACCAGAGCTGTGGAAAATATCTCTAATAACCTCTCTCTTTTCCTTGAACCCTCCCTGAAAAAAGGGGCTCCAAAAGAACTTTGCCAGCAAGTATAGAACACATGAATATTTCAGATGAAGGGAAACAAATTACTAATGTGACTTAGGAATGAAGCAGAATAGTTGCTAATGAAGTCAGTCAGGTGACAATCTAAAGAGATGTTTTATAATCAATCTTATTTCCATATCTCTTCCCTAATGCATTTGCCTATTCCTTTCACCTTTTTATACAGACATGTGTTGCTTAATAACAGGGACATGTAGTGAGAAGTGTGCCATTAGGCAATTTCATTGTTTTGCAAACATCATCGATTGTACTTACGCAAAGCCTTCTACACACCTACACTATAGCCTTCTACACACCTACACTATATGGTATAGCCTGTTGCTTCTAAGGCTACACATTTGCACAGCAGGTTACTGTACTGAATACTGTAGGCAGCTGTAACACAATGGTGAGTGTTCGTATATCTAAACATAGAAAAAGTACAGTACAAATACAGTATAAAATATTTTAAAAAGGTATCCCAATTAAGGCACCCCTATAAGTGTCCTATATGCAGGTACTTATGAATGGAACTTGCAGGACTGAAAGTTGCTCTGAGTGAGTGAGTGAGTGAGTGAATGAGTGAGTGAGTGAGTGAGTGGTGAGTGAATGGGAAGGCCTAGGACATTACACTACTGTAGACTTTATACACATATATTAGGCTACAATACATTTATTTAAAAATATTCTTTCTTAATAAATTAACCTTAGCTTAGTATAACTTTTTAACTTTATAAAGTCTTCAATTTTTAAAACTTTTGATTCTTTTGTGATAGCACTTAGCTTAAAATGCAAACCTATTACACAGCTGTACAAGATATTTTCTTTATATTCTCATTCCATAAGCTTTTTGCCATTTTTAAAAATTTTATTTTTTAAACATTTTGTTAAAAATTAAGACACAAACACACAGTGTGGAGCTGCCATCTGTTATAACAGTGCTTTCTTCTTCTGAAAGATCTCCTGAGAGACCCGCCTGAAGCTCTTTTTGCGAACAGTCACTCTTTCCAGAAATATGTCCATGGTGGTTTACTTGATTGGCTTCTCTTTTTTTCTATCATACATTTGCCTGTAAGCAGATAATGCACCATGAATGTTCTCTATTAATGAAAACATTTTGATGTTCGGGTCCACGTTTTCAAACTTTTCAAGGAATTTGTTGAGGTCTGCAAAAGCTTCTGCTAAATTTGCCATTGTGAATTTGCTTGAGGTTCTTCTTTATCTTCTCATGTGCTTTTCTTTTCTTTGGCCTCTTTTCAGCTGGGTATTCCTGTTCCAGTTCCAACAACTCCTCATTAGTCAATTCATCAAGAACCACCTTTATTTGTGAGCTCCTCAGTTTCATCCTCATTTACAGCTAGCTTAATAAAATTGTTTGCCATCTCAACCACACAGCCTTATTGATTTTTGCAACCTCCTCATCCTTGGCAAAATACTTTGAAGTCATGAACAAACCCCTTGAATATCTTCTTCCAAATGCCATTTACACACTCCTTGGTGACATTATGCCAAGCTCATGCAAGTTCTTGAGGCAATTATATATGTCATAATCCCTCCAAAATTGCATCAGTGTCTTCTGATTGTCCAATGGAGAAACACCACTTCCATACTGGGATGAAGATCACCAATAAAGGAGGATGTGCGAGGATTATCAACAATAAGCAAAATCTTGAAAGTTCCCAATTGTGCTTCTCCATTTCCCTGGCATAGCAATTTGAAAGGGCATCTTAGGAGAGGACCTGGGTCATTCTTGACTTCTTATTGTTCCTGTAGTCCACTGCCAGTGGGTGCCTATTTAAATACTTGAAGACTTGGGGTTCTCACTGTGCCATCTCACAAAAGAATTCAATTTGTAGCCTGCTCCACTGCTCCCCATCAAGACTGTTATCCTGTCCTTAAGAGCCTTGAAACCCAATATTGACTTTCCCTCTTTACAGATGAAAATATTTTCAGGCAGCCTTTTCCAGAATAGAGAAATTTTATTCCTACTGAAGATTTGCTCTGGCAAGTAATTTTCCTCCACAATTAACTTATTTAGGGTTTCCAAAAATTCTTCAGCTGCCTTCACATTATCTCTTGCAAACTCACCACTCACTTTTACATTAAATAAAAATAATAATTCTTGAAATATTTAAATCACCCAGAGCTTGCAGCAAATTCAACATCATAATGGGGTTCAGCCTTTTCTTTCAGCATCCAAGGCAAGCTTTTTGCTTTGACCATGATTGTCACAATGCTGTGAGAAATACACCTGTGTGTCTGGTCTTCAGTCCAGTCGTTAGAAGTTTCTCCATGTCTGATATAGGCCCTTCTTGAAATTTTGTCAGTCTCTTTGCCTTCAATGAAGCAGATCCTCTAACAGCTTCCATCATTTTGTTCTTGTTCTTCCAGATTATAGTTACGGTGGAATGGGACATGTCTGACTGGCAAGCAGTAACCATCACTGATTTTCTACCTTTGTAGTCCTTACTTCACTTTTAATTTCACTTCGACATCAATCATTTGATGTTGTCTTTTGCTGGCAACATTAGCAGTGGATTTTGTATGCTTAGGGGCCATCTTGAACAAAGCAACATGAGTTTAAAATATGCAGAAGAGAAAATGATGCAATCAACAAGCATGATAAACACAAAATGTATGAGGCTGCTGCTGGTGTAAAACAGCATACTGTTTCACAGTAAACTTATTTTTTATAATTTGAAGGAGTACATTGTAAAATCACAATAAAAAGTATAGTATAATAAATACATAAACCAGTAACATAGTCACTTATTGTCATTATCAAGTATCATGTAGTTTCCATAATTGTATGTGCTATACTCTTTTATGACTGGCAGCATAGTAGGTTTGTTTGTACTAGCATTACTATAATCACATGAGTAATGTGTTGCTTTATGATGTTATGACAGCTACAGCATCACTAGATGTCTTTGTTTTGTGTTGCTATAACAACCTTTGAGGCTGAGTGATTTATAAAGAAAAGGTTTATTTGGCTCACAGTTCTGTAGGCTGGGAAGTTTAAGGGCATGGCTCTGGGTTCTGGTGAGGGCTTTCATGGTGCATCTAAACATGGCAGAGGTCAAAGGAGAAGTAGATATGAGCAAAGAGAGACAGCAAAGGCTTTATAAAAACTCACTCTTCAGGAACTAATACAGTCCCATGAGAACTAACCTAGTCTTGCCAAACTGATAGCTCAATCACTACCGCAAGAACAGTACTGAGCCATTCATTAGAGATGTGCTCCCCATGACCAAACACCTCCCACTAGGGCCCACCTTCCAACACCACCACACTGGGGATCAAATTTCAACATGAGTTTTGGTGGAGACAAACAAACCATAACCAAACCATAGCACTAAATGTTAGGAATTTTTCAGATCCATTATAATCTTATAGGAACACAGTGATATATGTGGTCCATAATTAACCAAAACATCATTATATGGTACATGACTGTGTCTATTTGTGTTGTAGGCAAATTCTTCATAGTGTTTACAAAACTTTTTTTCTGTTTACATAGCAGATGGCCTCAGAAGAAAGAGATCTGTCCTCTGGGTCAGAAGGCTTATTTGTCTCATGACTGGTATAATAAATACTATGCGTCTCTCTGGGGCAATGCTTGGGGAGGTTTGCTTACAGACCACTTTATAAGATTCAAGCGTTCCTACACTTAGAATTCCTCAGCTGTGACGCAGACCCTCTTGTGTACAGAGCAGGTATGTGGACCTGCCTCTTTAATGCCCCTGTGGAACATGAGGGACAAGAGGAGCCAAATGTGGACCTCAAGCTCATGCTGTCTGCTGTGCTGAGAATGAAAACACCCTTCCTCTCTGACCTTGGAGTCTCATATCTCCTAACATCTATGAAACAGTGGAAGGCTAACTTTTTAGTTTGAAAAAAGAGTAGAATTTCAAAACCTTTTCCATTTTATTGTCTTTGTTCTTGTTATATATTATTCATCTTTCCCTGATTTTAGGATGGATGTTGGTATGTTAACTACCCTTTGCTAAAGAACTCAAGGCACTCTTAGGTCCCTTAAAATGAAGGGTGACACCTAGAAGGTAGTGATGGTGTAAGTGGAAAACTTCAAATATGATTGTGTTAGGAATAAGTATTAATAGAATAAGTAGAACCAGCTGGAAATTTCTCAACAAGCCAGAGCAGTAGTAAAACCCACACTTCCTGTGACAAAATATATGATGATTATCTGTTATAAATGGGCCATTGCAATGCTGTAAAACACTAAGAAGAATGTACTTTAAACTTGAAAATCTGTTAATAGGAACAAAAACAACTGTGAGTTCTTTTCATTTTGTTGTAACAATTTCTTTTTAGATTGATGTCCAAAAGAGTAAAATTCATCCAATATGAAAGCCTACTGCTTTTGGGGGGAACACATTTAATATTAAATGACCAGAGGATAGTAGAGTTATAGGAAGATATTTTTAATTTTTTAATCTTTTGTAGAGACAGGGTCTTACTCTGCCACCCAGGCTGTAGTGCAGTGGTGCAACCGTAGCTCACTGCAGCCTTAAACTCCTGGACTCAAGCAATCCTCCAACCTCAGCTTCCCAAGTAGTTGAGACTACAGGTGCATGCCACCACACATAATATTTTGATGTCTAATATATTAATGGTAGAGATGGGGTCTTGCTATGTTGCCTAGGCTTATCTGAAACTCCTGGCCTCAAGTAATTCTCCCACCTTGGCCTCCCAAAGTGCTGAGATGATAGGGCATACAATATTTAAAAATGATATTTACTCAACTCCCAAATGAGTTGGTAAGCAAGGGGGCCATTTATGTTACTTTCTTATAAGGGCTTAGTACATTTCCATCTGTTACATGTTTGTTCTTTTTGTAAAATTATCTTTACTAAAGATTGAATACGTAGAAATACATATTTCTAAAATATGTGAAGTGTCTAAAGATTAAGAGTAATGTACATACCCTGCGAATTTCTTATTTAGCTTAACAGACAGGACAATAGGAATTGTCTAGGAGTCCCACATCTCCTTCTTCAGTTCTATCCTGTTCTCTCCACTACCTCTTGCAGAGATAACATTGACCTGAACTTTGTATCTACCATTTCTTTCTTTTCTTTATAGTTTTCTGGTACATGCATCTATCAATCCATAGACAGTTTGAATTTTTAAAAACGGGAATGAACAACTGTTGTAAATTAACCATCATTTTAACTTCACTATCAAAAAGCAAAGCTGATGAATTTTACAAGCATGTTATAGATGCATCATGAAAAATGTATTATTAATCTGCATCTAAAATGAAAACTGATTAAAGAAGCTAACATAAAACTATCAAGAATTAAAACTAAAAGAATATTACAATTAAAGGGAAAAGTTAAAGGATTTTGAAGGAAAAAGTCTTACACACATGTGTTTGCCTAACGTGGAATTTATAACAAAAATGTGACAAGCTGAATAATTTTTTTCTTCTTACACAGTACTTGAGTTATATGAAAACTTTTGAAAATAAAAGAGCCCAGCTATGAAGCAATTATAGTTTTTTTTTGCATAAGTGTTCTTAGTTATTAAGGCAGCTAAATGAAGCACAAATAATGAAATAAAACATTGGCATTTAATGTTCTAAGGAAAGTGTGATCTGTTCTAAATGAAGAACAAGAAGACCATTAAAATTCTTTGAATAAGAAAGCATGTTTCTTAGAAATGAATTTTAAAAAGCAGTTCTCTTTGCAAATATTTTAAATTATTTGCCCAAAATTTAAGCCACTCTGTCTCTGGTCTGCAAAACTCTCTAAGTGAACAGAACTACTCTTTTTAACTTGAAATTTAATTCTCACAAAGAGAACTGGCCATTATTATGGAAATAAAGTGCTGCACATTTTTCTAAAAGTGAGTATATATATATATCTCATATTCATTCCCCTTTGATGATGTCGCATTTTTTTTGATGACATGAAATTTTAAGCATTCAAATGTATTAATTTGAATGCAACTGGAAGTTTCATAATGCAGCTGATAAATGCTAGATGTCTATACCAAGAATGAGGAAGGGAGTAGTATAATCATTTTATGAAGCTCTGTCAATTATTTGTTCGTATAAACAACTGATCAGAAGGCATAGACATATATGTGAAATAGCTACACAAGGAAGTTCCTCAGGAATCAACTTGTTTGACAGTTTACGTCAACAGATATTAATTGTTTAACCTACTTCATATTGATACCCTCATCCAATGACTGACATAGATTAAAATAGACATGATTTCCATCACTGGTTTAGCATTTGCCCATTAGTTTTTATTTTATTTTTATTTATTTATTTTTGAGATGGAATCTCACTTACTTTGTCACCCAGGTTGGAGTGCAGTGGTGTGATCTCGACTCACTGCAACCCCCGTCTCCTGGGTTCAAGCAATTCTTCTGCCTCAGCCTCCCAAGCAGCTGGGATTATAGTTGAGCACCACCATTCCTGGCTAATTTTTGTATTTTTGGTAGAGAAGGTATTTCACCATTTTGGCTGGGCTGAAACTCCTGACCTCAAGTGATCTGCCCTCCTCAGCTTCCCAAAGTGATAGGATTATAGGCATGGGCCACTGTACCCGGCCATTAGTTTAAAACCAAAAAGCATGTTTAAAAGGTATTAGGTTATTTTCTAGACCTAGTTAGAATATGTTTGTGTGTCTAAGACTGAGAGGTACAAACAGTTGTGGAAAGAAATTCTCAGCTCCAATGATAACCTGTCCATGGGGCTTTGCTTACTTCTGTCAAGCAGAACCAGCCTTGAAGCCAGTGACCCTTGTCCAGGTCTCTCCCATGTCCCAGTGTTGTCTCCACTGACTCCCCAGGCCATCAAGTTTTTCTTCATTCTAATCCATCCTCTTAATTTCTATGGTCACAAAACCCCAAGGGAATCAAATAAGGCCACTTGTTTGCTTAAAGTGTTTTCCCAGCCTCATCTCCACCTGGCCACAGCACCACGAAACCTCACAGCTTACATGAACAGCTCACCTCCTCCAACTGTGTTGTGGCTCCACGCCTTGCATGTGACCTCTGTAGCGGGTTGAATTCTGACCCCCAAAATATATTTCCACTAGAAACCTCAGAATGTGGCCTTATTTGGCATTAAGGTCTTTTGGATGTAATAAAGCTAAGGATCTTCACTGGCTGAGGCAGCTCATACCTGTAATCCCAGCACCTTGGGAGGCCGAGGTCAGTGGATGTATCACTTGAGGCCAGGAGTTCGAGACCAGCCTGACCAACATGGTGAAACCCCATCTCTACTAAAAATACAAAAATTGGCTGGGCACAGTGGCATATGCCTGTAGTCCCAGCTCCTCTGGAAGCTGAGGCAGAAGAATTGCTTAAACCTGGGAGGTGGAGGTTGCATTGAGCTAATTGTACCACTGTACTCCAGCCTGGGCAACATAGTGAGACACCATCTCAAAAATTAAAAAAAAAAAAAAAAAAAATCTAAGGATCTCAAGTTTCACCCTGGATTAGGTAGGTTCTAAATGCAAAGACAGGTATCCAATAAGACAGAAAACACAGATGCACAGAAGGAGAAGGCCACATGAAGACAGAGGCAGAGACTAGAGTAATGCACCTACAACCCAAAGAACACCAAGGATTCCCAAGAGCCGTCAGAAACCAGAAGAAAGGCATTGAACAGGATCTCTCTCAGCCTTCAGAAGGAACCACCCCTGCCAACACCTTGCTCTTGGACTTCTGGTCTCCAGATCCATGAAAGAATAAATTACCAAGGTATTATGGCAGCCCTAACTAATGAATACATCTCTCCTCTGCTTGGGATGCCTGCACCTTTTTTCCATCAGGCAAATGCCTTCCCCAAGACTCAACTCAAATACCTTATTTACCTAGCAGAGGAGGCAGAGGTAGAGGTTAAAAGCCTGGGCTACCTGAACTCAAATCCCATTTCTGCCCCTTAACCATTTTATGCCTAGTGTTCCATTATTGGAAAGCTAAGCTTGTGAGAGTTAATTATATCCTACTGCCCAAGGTCATCACCAAGGTCTGATTTTTCACAACAAAATTTTGCAGCCTCCAGCATAAATGGGTTAATGGATTTTTAAAAACTTTGGTCAGGTGATTTGACCTCTCCGGACTTCAGCTTTCTGTGTGCAAAAATGGGGATAATTGTAGAAGTTTTAATAAACATGCTGGAAGATATAAAGCATGTGGAATGATTTCCAACATATAAAAAATCCTCAAAAGATGTTAACTATTATTTTTATGCGCAACTGTCCCTACTTTCTTCAGGAAAATATTTGTCACCCACTCTTTAATGGGCATAACAGTATAACCATAAGATACTTACTAAATGAGCTAATGCACATGACAGGCTTCAAGGAGGGTCTGGTCGTGGAAAGTGGGAAGCAAATGTTCACTACTGTGATTATGTGCAACATTCTCTAAATTCTTCCAGATGAAATCATTCTTTCCTCCAGACTTCTTGTAACAGATCCGTGTATATATATATATGTCCCCATTGGAATATTGGGGTGAGTATTAGTCTGGTATCATGCTGCTCATAAAGACATACTGGAGGCTGGGTAATTTATAAAGGAAAGAGGTTTAATGGACTCACAGTTCCACATGCCTGGGGAGGCCTCACAATCATGGTGGAAGGTGAATGAGAAGCAAAGTCACGTCTTACATGACAGCAGGCAAGAGAGCGTGTGCAGGGGAACTCTCCTTTATAAAACTATCATATCTCATGAGACTTATTCACTATCACGAGAGCAGCACATGGAGACCTGCACCCATTAATCAATTACCTCCCACCATGTCCCTCCCATGACACATGGGAATTATGGGAGCTACAATTCAAGATGAGATTTGGGTGGGGACACAGCCAAACCATATCAGGGTGTATGAGATTCACACTGACAGGATCTTGCACACAGAATGAAGCTTATTAGGCAGGCAATTAGTGCCGAATTGATGAGTGCACTAATGGGCATGCACATGAATCGGCTGGCACTGCTGTCTCCTGGCAGTTTGAACCTGCTTCTATTAATACTCCAGTCGTTTACTTTGATGTTCAAAGAGTTGATTACTTGTCTGTCTCTCCTACAATCTGGGAAGCTCCTGGAAGATGTAGACTTGAATTTCCCAAAGATCCCAACATCCTGCTCTGCATGTTGCAATCCCTCAGTGAGCACTTCTTGCTGATGATGTCTGTGTGATAAGCAGAGACCTACTTGGCTGTGGTCACTTCTCACACTTGGATTCATTCCTTCTCTCACATCTTTGCTTCCTCCTACAGTGAGTGGCTCAGGTGTACACAGAGGTTTAGGGCTTAATTGGCAGTTTGTTTTACCATCAGTTTTATGGTTTATGATTTGAATAAATGAAGCGAGGAGGTTTTTTTTTTAAAAAAAATAAAAGCAGTATTGCTGCCTATATCTGCCCAAATGCCAGTTGAGAGATGGCAGTTCCAAGCCACCTGCCATGTCCCAATTCTTGTGCCAGGGGAATAGTTTTTCTAGAGGCCAGGGCAGTGGGCTGTGTTTCTTTTCAGTTCGAATAGAATGTTTAACTAATATTTATTTAGCACCGAGTGCATGTATCTAGTCCTGTCTGACATATTTTCTAGCCTGCTGCAAGCTATCCCTGAGGTTAGCTAGAAGAGAGTACAAAAAGAATGTGATGGGGAACTCATACAAATTATGTGCCCTACTTATGTGTCAGAAATGCTGTGAGATGCTTTTCCAGGAGCCATGTTAAATGTGCTTTCACATTTGGGTCCTGTCAGTGGGGTTCTTTAACTATAAGCATCAGAAACTTAAACTCTTTAACTTAAACGCAAGAAAACCAAGAGTAAGAGAAAGGAAGTGTGCTGGAAAAACAAAAGGGAAAAGCTCAACAACAAATGGGATTTCAGAAAGGACAGGAACCAGGGCAATTCCAGGGATTTAGTAGCATTTATTTAATCATTCATTCAATAAATATGTTTTTATTATCTACTATGTGCTAGGCAAATGTCTTCTTCATTAACAAGTCAGAACAGGTACCTACCCTCTCCCACAGTAGTGAGAGAGGGAGAAAACAAGTAAACCAATAACGGCACACAGAAATTTCATATGGCAAAAACAGCAATAAAAAACAATAAAGAAGACTGGGCATGGTGGCTCATTCCTGTAATCCCAGCACTTTGGGAGGCCAAGGTGGGTGGATCACCTGAGGTCAGGAGTACAAGACCAGCTTGGCCAAAGTGGTGAAACCCCATCTCTACTAAAAATACAAAAATTAGCCAGGCTTGGTGGCAGGCATCTGTAATCCCAGCTACTCAGGAAGCTGGAAGCTGAGGCAGGAAAATGGCTTGAACCTGGAAGGTGGAGGTTGCAGTAAGCCAAGATTGCCCATTGCACTCCAGCCTGAGCGATATGAGTGAAACTCTCTCTTAAAAAAAAAAAAAAAAAAAAAAAAAGGAGAAGTGGAAAGAAAGTGACAAGGCAGGGAGATGGAGCTATTTAACATGGTATTCTCTGGAAAGTTCTCTCTGAGAACATGACTTTTGAGCAAAGATGAAAATACAATGGTAGAGGAAACCAGGTAAGTGTCTGGAGAAGACCATTCTGGTTAGAGGGACTGACAATAGCAAAGGTATTGGAGGCAGAAATGAACTTAAGAAGTCCCAGAGGTCTTGTGTTGCTGGGCTGGGTGGAAATAGACAGTAGACCACTTGTTTTCAATTTTTCTGTAGCTTAGCTCAGATAAACATCCCTGGAAAGTGCAATGTTATTGACCTAGCTTGGGTTGTGTGTCCATACCTTGGCCAGGGGAGACAGAAAAATTAGGAGTGACAGTCCTACCCAGTTTGCAAGCTAGGGAAGCAGGAAAGTTTGTAGAGGAAAGTGTAGTCTCTAATTCTGTTACTAGAAGAAAGATGATTGTATGGAAAGGTCACTATACAAACCTCTTAGGGAGACTCAAATGCTTTTGGTGTCTCCTCTCCAGTTTAATACTATAAATGATTACTGAGTATGTACTATTCCCAAAACACTGGGTCTGTGTTGTGGGGCTGACAAAAGTGGAGATCCAGCTCCTGAATGATCAGGGAATAGTGAGGCATCCGGTAGAGATGGAACAGTTTTAACATTGATGCAGAGAAGATAGAGGGAGAGGAAATCTGTCAAAGAGGCTCTTGGAGAGGTTTACAAGCAGGAAGGTGTCGAATATTCCATGTATTGTGCCTTGCTTGTGAGTCCTTAATACTCACTCTAGTAAAACACTCATTCATTTTATTTTCTAAAAAAAATCATGCAGAGATTCTTGCAGTGCTGGGCTGCTCTGATACTCCCTAAGAACAAATTGGAAAAAGCACATGTAAAAACTCAGTAAAATTTCAGTATTTTGTCTTTTCCAGGGGACAAGGAGTAGTGAAATTACAGGAAGACCCAAACTAAAGAAAATTAACAAACGATCAAGAAGCATTTGTATTGCATTTAAATATCAATAGTAATAACACTATGTGTTGCAAATAATTAAATAATTCAGTCATTCAAGTTTTCTCTATTCCAGACAGCCTGCACACCATGCCTATCAAGAATACTAAACCCCTTTCCATGCATTTTATCTCGAGCTTTCAAGATATTTAAATTGCCTACAAATTTTTTTCTTTGAAATTCCTGGTAGGTGGAGCCAAGATGGCCCAATAGGAACAGCTCCGGTCTACAGCTCCCAGCATAAGCGACGCAGAAGACAGGTGATTTCTGCATTTCCATCTGAGCCACCACTGTTCTGCAGCCACTGCTGCTGATACCCACACAAACAGGGTCTGGAGTGGACGTCTAGGAAACTCCAACAGACCTGCAGCTGAGGGTCCTGTCTGTTAGAAGGAAAACTAACAAACAGAAAGGACATCCACAGCAAAAACCTATCTGTACGTCACCATCATCAAAGACCAAAAGTAGATAAAACCACAAAGATGGGGAAAAAACAAAGCAGAAAAACGGGAAACTCTAAAAAGCAGAGCACCTCTCCTCCTCCAAAGGAACGCAGCTCCTCACCAGCAACGGAACAAAGCTGGATGGAGAATGACTTTGACGAGTTGAGATAAGAAGGCTTCAGATGATCAAACTAGTCAGAGCTACAGGAGGAAATTCAAACCAATGGCAAAGAAGTTAAAAACTGTGAAAAAAACTTAGACGAATGGATACCTGGAATAATCAATGCAGAGAAGTTCTTAAAGTAGCTGATGGAGCTGAAAGCCAAGGCTCAAGAACTACGTGAAGAATGCAGAAGCCTCAGGAGCCAATGCAATCAACTGGAAGAAAGGGTATCAGTGATGGAAGATGAAATGAATGAAATGAAGTGAGAAGGGAAATTTAGAGAAAAAAGACTAAAAAGAAACAAACCAAGCCTCCAAGAAATATGGGATTATGTGAAAAGACTAAATCTACGTCTGATTGGTGTACCTGAAAGTGACGGGGAGAATGGAACCAAGTTGGAAAACACTCTGCAGGATATTATCCAGGAGAACTTCCCCAATCTAGCAAGGCAGGCCAACATTCAGATTCAGGAAATACAGAGAACGCCACAAAGATACTCCTGGGGAAGAGCACCTCGAAGACACATAATTGTCAGATTCACCAAAGTTGAAATGAAGGAGAAAATGTTAAGGGCAGCCGGAGAGAAAGGTCAGGTTACCCACAAAGGGAAGCCCATCAGACTAACAGGCGATCTCTCAGCAGAAACTCTGCAAGCCAGAAGAGGGTGGGGGCCAATATTCAACATTCTTAAAGAAAAGAATTTTCAACCCAGAATTTCATATCCAGCCAAACTAAGCTTCATAAGTGAAGGAGAAATAAAATACTTTACAGACAAGCAAATGCTGAGAGATTTTGTCACCACCAGGCCTGCCCTGAAAGAGCTCCTGAAGGAAGCACTAAACATGGAAAGGAACAACTAGTACCAGCCACTGCAAAAACATGCCAAAATGTAAAGATCATCAAGACTAGGAAGAAACTGCATCAAATAACCAGCAAAATAACCAGCTAACATCATAATGACAGGACCAAATTCACACATAACAATATTAACCTTAAATGTAAATGGGCTAAATGCTCCAATTAAAAGACACAGACTGGCAAAGTGGATAGAGTCAAGACCCATCACTGTGCTGTACTCAGGAAACCCATCTCACGTGCAGAGACACACATAGGCTCAAACTAAAGGGATGGAGGAAGATCTACCAAGCAAATGGAAAACAAAAAAAGGCAGGGGTTGCAATCCTAGTCTCTGATAAAACAGATTTTCAACCAACAAAGATCAAAAGAGACAAAGAAGGCTATTACATAATGATAAAGGGATCAATTCAACAAGAAGAGCTAACCATCCTAAATATATATGCACCCAATACAGGAGCACCCAGATTCATAAAGCAAGTCCTGAGTGACCTACAAAGAGACTTAGACTCTCACACAATAATAATGGGAGACTTTAACACCCCACTGTCAACATTAGACAGATCAAGGAGACAGAAAGTTAACAAGGATACCCAGGAATTGAACTCAGCTCTGTACCAAGCAGACCTAATAGCCATCTACAGAACTCTCCACCCCAAATCAACAGAATATACATTCTTTTCAGCACCACACCACACCTATTCCAAAATTGACCACATATTTGGAAGTAAAGCACTCCTCAGCAAATGTAAAAGAACAGAAATTATAACAAACTGTCTCTCAGACCACAGTGCAATCAAACTCGAACTCAGGATTAAGAAACTCACTCAAAACCGCTCAACTGCATGGAAACTGAACAACCTGCTCCTGAATGACTACTGGGTAAATAATGAAATGAAGGCAGAAATAAAGATGTTCTTTGAAATCAACAAGAACAAAGACACAACATACCAGAATCTCTGGGACACATTCAAAGCAGTGTGTAGAGGGAAATTTATAGCACTAAATGCCCACAAGAGAAAGCAGGAAAGATCCAAAATTGACACCCTAACATCACAATTAAAAGAACTAGAAAAGCAAGAGCAAACACATTCAAAAGCTAGCAGAAGGCAAGAAATAACTAAGATCAGAGCTGAACTGAAGGAAATAGAGACACAAAAAACCCTTCCAAAAATTAATGAATCCAGGAGCTGGTTTTCTGAAAAGATCAACAAAATTGATAGACCGCTAGCAAGACTAATAAAGAAGAAAAGAGAGAAGAATCAAATAGATGCAATAAAAAATGATAAATGGGATATCACCACCGATCCCACAGAAATACAAACTACCATCAGAGAATACTACAAACATGTCTACGCAAATAAATTAGAAAATCCAGAAGAAATGGATAAATTCCTTGACAATACACCCTCCCAAGACTAAACCAGGAAGAAGTTGAATCTCTGAATAGACCAATAACAGGATCTGAAATTGTGGCAATAATCAATAGCTTACCAACCAAAAAAAGGTCCAGGACCAGATGGATTCACAGCCAAATTCTATCAGAAGTACAAGGAGGAGCTGGTACCATTCCTTCTGAAGCTATTCCAATCAATAGCACAAGAGGGAATCCTATGTAACTCATTTTATGAGGGCAGCATCATCCTGATACCAAAGCCTGGCAGAGACACAACCAAAAAAGAGAATTTTAGACTAATATCCTTGATAAACATCGATGCAAAAATCCTCAATAAAATATGGGCAAACCAAATCCAGCAGCACATCAAAAAGCTTATCCACCATGATCAAGTGGGCTTCATCCCTGGGATGCAAGGCTGGTTCAACATATGAAAATCAATAAATGTAATCCAGCATATAAACAGAACTAAAGACAAAAACCGCATGATTATCTCAATAGATGCAGAAAAGGCCTTTGACAAAATTCAACAACCTTCATGTTAAAAACTCTCAATAAACTAGGTATTGATGGGACGTATCTCAAAATAATAAGAGCTATCTATGACAAACCCACGGCCAATATCATACTGAATGGACAAAAACTGGAAGCATTCCCTTTGAAAACTGGCACAAGACAGGGATGCCCTCTCTCACCACTCCTATTCAACACAGTGTTGGAAGTTCTGGCCAGAGCAATTAGGCAGGTGAAGGAAATAAAGGGTATTCAATGAGGAAAAGAGGAAGTCAAATTGTCCCTGTTTGCAGATGACATGATTGTATATCTAGAAAACCCTGTCATCTCAGTCGAAAATCTCCTCAAGCTGATAAGCAACTTCAGCAAAATCTCAGGATACAAAATCAATGCACAAAAATCACAAGCATTCTTGTACACCAATAACAGACAAACAGCCAAATCATGAGTGAACTCCCACTCACAATTGCTTCAAAGAGAATAAAATACCTAGGAATCCAACTTACAAGGGATGTGAAGGACCCCTTCAAGGAGAACTACAAACCGCTGCTCAATGAAATATAAGAGGATACAAACAAATGGCACAACATTCCATGCTCATGGGTAGGAACAATCAATATCGTGAAAATGGCCATACTGCCCAAGGTAATTTATAGATTCAAGGCCATCCCCATCAAGCTACCAATTACTTTCTTCACAGAATTGGAAAAAACTACTTTAAAGTTCATATGTAACCAAAACAGAGCCCTGCTTTGCCAAGTCAAACCTAAGCCAAAAGAACAAAGCTGGAAGCATCATGCTACCTGACTTCAAACTACAGTACAAGGCTACAGTCATCAAAACAGCATGATACTGGTACCAAAACAGAGATATAGACCAATGGAACAGAACAGAGCCCTCAGAAATAATGCCGCATATCTACAACCATCTGATCTTTGACAAACCTGACAAAAACAAGCAATGGGGAAAGGATTCCCTATTTAATAAATGGTGCTGGGAAAACTGGCTAGCCATAAGGAGAAAGCCGAAACTGGATCCCTTCCTTGCACCTTATACAAAAATTAATTCAAGATGGATTAAAGACTTAAATGTTAGACCTAAAACCATAAACACCCTAGAAGAAAACCTAGGCAATACCATTCAGGACATAGGTATGGTCAAGGACTTCATGTCTAAAACACCAAAAGCAGTGGCAACAAAAGCCAGAATTGACAAATGGGATCTAATTCAACTAAAGAGCTTCTGCACAGCAAAAGAAACTACCATCAGAGTGAACAGGCAACCTACAGAATGGGAGAAAATTTTCGCAACCTACTCATCTGACAAAGGGCTAATATCCAGAATCTACAATGAACTCAATCAAATTTACAAGAAAAAAACAAACAACCCCATCAAAAAGTGGGCGAAGGATATGAACAGACACTTCTCAAAAGAAGACATTTATGCAGCCAAAAAACACATGAAAAAATGCTCATTATCACTGGCCATCAGAGAAATGCAAACCAAAACCACAATGAGATACCATCTCACACCAGTTAGAATGGCAATCATTAAAAAGTCAGGAAACAACAGGTGCTGGAGAGGATGTGGAGAAACAGGAACACTTTTACACTGTTGGTGGGACTGTAAACTAGTTCAACCATTGTGGAAGTCAGTGTGGCGATTCCTCAGAGATCTAGAACTAGAAATACCATTTGACCCAGCCATCCCATTACTGGGTATATACCCAAAGGATTATAAATCATGCTGCTATAAAGACTCATGCACACGTATGTTTATTGTGGCACTATTCACAACAGCAAAGACTTGGAACCAACCCAAATGTCCAACAGCGATAGACTGGATTAAGAAAATGTGGCACATATACACCATGGAATACTATGCAGCCATAAAAAATGATGAGTTCATGTCATTTGTAGGGACATGGATGAAACTGGAAACCATCATTCTCAGCAAACTATCATGAGGGCAAAAAACCAAACACTGCATGTTCTCACTCATAGGTGGGAGTTGAACAATGAGAACGCATGGACACAGGAAGGGGAACATCACACACCAGGGACTGTTGTGGGGTGGGGGGAGGGGGGAGGGATAGCATTTGGAGATATACCTAATGCTAAATGATGAGTTAATGGGTGCAGCACACCAACATGGCATATGTATACATATGTAAGAAACCTGCACATTGTGCACATGTACCCTAAAACTTAAAGTATAATAATAATGAAATTAAAAAAATGAAATTCCTATAAGGGAGTCGTGTAACTTCAACTCTGATTGTAATTATCTGTTTAGTTTTCCAAGTAACCATTGTCTTATCTGTAAGTTTCCCAAGACAATTTCTGTAAGTTTATAATTTCTTCAAATATAAATGCAGTAACATATATACTGGCAACATAAGACTGGTATAGAGAATGAAGAGAAAGATGGTGAAAGTAGTTTAGAAATAAATTCCAAACAGGTAAATGCAGGATTTAACTATGAGTTATTAAAGCCCAGGAATTGGATATCATAAAATTTTACTGGAAGTAGCTTTCTTGAGAGCACTAGTTAATTTAGGGTCAATAAATTAAAGTGGGAATGAGAAAGACAGGTGTTTTATCTTAAATAAATAAAAGGCAAGTGACACATTAATGAAAACCATTCCAACAAATGCATTCTCTAAAAATTGTTTCATCATCTAACATGTATCATTTCATCAGTTAGCAAACATTATGTGTTTGTCATTAAATGTTTGTCATAAATATTCCATTTTGACAGTGCTTACTCCATAAAACTTAAAAATATAGCTTTAATAAGTCTATTAAATTTAATTAGCAATCATGCCAAAATGTATCTCATGTTCAACAAATTGATATAATGTCAAACATCTTTTCTCAGGTATAATCCTCCACAAATCTCAATGTTGGATTTCAGCATTTATTGCTTTTATAGTAAGTGTAGTTTCTTTTAAAAATACTTCTTTTTCTTCAAGACCACTGACTTTCCTTGGCCGTGTTCAATCTATTAATGAGCCTCTCAAAAATATTTTTCATTTCTGTACAATGTTTTTGATTTCTTGCATTTCTTTTCAGTTCTTTCTTAGAGTTGCTATCTCTCTGCTTATGCTACTCATCTGTTCTTGGAATTTCTGTCTCTCTGCTTATATTACTCATCTGTTCTTGCATGTTGTCTACCTTTTCCATTAGAGCTTTTGGCATATTAGTCATAGTTGTTTTAAATTTCCAGTCTGATGATTTCAACCTCTCCTCCATATCTGAGTCTTGTCCTACTGCTTGCTGTCTTTCTTCAAACTGTTTGTCTTTTAGTATGCCTTGTAATTT
This sequence comes from Pongo abelii, assembly GCF_028885655.2. Taxonomy (NCBI): domain Eukaryota; kingdom Metazoa; phylum Chordata; class Mammalia; order Primates; family Hominidae; genus Pongo; species Pongo abelii. Next base: position 20,599,339 of record NC_071993.2, on the reverse strand, counting down.
TTTTTGTTGAAAGCTGAATGTGATGTACTGGGTAAAAGGAACTGAGGCAAATGGACCTTTAACATGAGATTTTATGTTATTAAGCTAAGGGTTAGGCTATCTGTACTGTTTGCTTTAGCTGTAAGGATTAGAGACTAAAATTTCTTCAGATGTCTTTTTTTTTTTTTGTCTCCTCTGTTGTCTTTGGGTTTCCCTAGAGAATTCTTCTTAAATAAGGTCTGCGCCATGCAGCTCTTTCAGTTGTTTTTCCCTTACTGCTGGTTGCAGTGGTGTTTTCTTCTCCTGGGCTTCTGTTTCAGGAAGTTGTGATTCTCTGTATTTGCCTGTCTGTCTCTTTAACTTTTGGTACAGTGGTTTTCCTTGTGACCTCAATTCTCTGTTAGATGTAAAAAGGCTTGTTGATTTTCACTTTGTTTAGCTTGTTTCTTGTTGTGAGGATGAAACATGATTTCCAAGCTCCTTACATGTTGAACTGAAAACCAGAAGTCTAGGAAGTCTCCCTTTTTACTTTGGAAGAGTTGAAAAAATATTTGTAAGTCATTATATAATTTCTACACTCTGTGCTCAATGTCATCCTCACCTCTCTGAGTTAGTCCTAAATCATAGATCTTGAGGTATGGAATCTTGACATACCTTAAAATGAAACAAACTATTAAGTATCTTATGAATTAATCTACTTTCATCTTATTTTTTTAATATAAATGTGTCAGAATTCAGGATGATATGATTTTCTGAAGTCATCTTATGCTAGAGTAACATCAGTTACTACTCGAAAGGGGGTTCCACATTGTGCCTTGCTGGAGAGGTAGAGCAGGTATTCCATTTTTAATAATGTCACCTCTTAATGTCAGAATGGTAAGAATTTTTAGAAAATGGTTATTCACAATTTACCAGCTTCATTTGTGCCTGGCCACTTGCTGGTATTCTTTACATGGAATATGTCATTTTTCTCCATAATTACCCTAGAAGATGGATGTTATAGATCCATCTTTGTTTATAGATGAGAAACATGAGGGTCAGAGAGGTGAAGTGACTTTCCCAGGTTTCCATTGCTAGTGAGTGATATCTTACGTTCATTTTTTTTTTTTTGGTACTGTTTTTGAAAGCCTGTGTGTAGTTTGCACTTGCAGCTCATCTCAGTCCAGACTAGCCACATTGCAAGTGCCCATGAACTCATGTGGCTAGTGCCTACCACATTGGACAGCACAGGTCTAATAGGTATGCAACACATGGGGCCAGCAAGTACATGATTCAGCAACAAAATGCCATGTTTGTGTTTCAGATATGGCTACCTTGTAACAAAAGCTAACATATACATAGAGTTGACTACACACCAGGCACCGTTCTGAGCACTTTGTTTTAACTCCTGAGAAGTCCATGAGTAATTTACTTTTGCTACCCACATATTCATGATGAATAAACTGAGGAACTGAGAAGTTGTGTAAATTACCCACAGACACGCAGCCAGGGACTCAAAACTAGGATTCAAATACAGTTTGGCTACAGGGTCTATTTTTCCACCACCTTGCTGTTCTCCTCATGTGATAATAGTTGGGCTTCCACATTTTTACTGTGTCATTTTTAAGTTCCGAGCAGAATGTCTGTACACCTGGCTGGAGTGAAAGAGGGTAAATTAATTTTCATTTGAAATTGAAATTGCCAACTGTGTTTCTATCTGGATTTCTTTTAATCTCACATTGATCTATGCCTTTAAACCTGGGAATGGAATTTTGAATAAGCAGGGCACACTGATGAACATGGAGTGAGGTCTGGCAAATACTTTAGCCATGCCAAAAAGAAGCCAAAATGCCCTGTGGGGGCAATTAGTGCCCTTACCTCTTTGTGTGTTCTCAATAAGTCCGGTTATCTCAGAGCTCAGACTACTTCTAGGAGATAATTAGGGGCTGCTGAAAGCTGCATTAACTCTGCCAGGCTACAAGCGAATTGTACATCACTGCTTCTCAAAGAGACTCATCCACTTTCAGCAAGTTGCAACATCTCAACCCTAATCCCCAGAAGGGTTGAACATGGATAGCTTGAATTATTACATTCTCATTTGGAGGTTTTGAATCTCTTTTTACAGAGGCTGAAATCATTTTTGTGTTTTAAAGGTAACTTTGGCAACGTGAGGAGTTAATACCACACATCCAGAGAAGCCTGGTTAAAAGATGAGGACATTGTTTAAAAGCTGGGAAAGAGAATCATTGACATTTTTGATTCATGACTGTTTGTATTTATTTTACAGCCAGCTTCTCACTCCATCTATCTTTCTCATACAAATTGTCAAGTTTTGCTGGGGCTGAATAGTGGTTGTTTATAAAACCCTTTTTAAGTATCCCACATTTTTCACATATTAGTTCTAATCCTACAATAACTGTGTTACAATGATTATAGTAGCAAACATGTAGTAAAGAGTAACAATGTACCAGGTATGATTCTGAGTACCTCATGTATGTTTACCCATTGAATACCACAACAATGTACAAGATAGGTACTGCCCATAATCTTTTTCTTATAGACTAGGCATAGCCAAGAATGAAGATAATGAATGATGTCCTAAACTGTCAAGCTGTGCATCCAACGTCAAACCCAGGAGTCTGCTCAGGAATTTGGTCTCTTTCTCCCTGCATGACATGGCTTTTATATGAATTAAAACTCTTCATATACTTTAGAGCAAAAAATTAAGGCACAGAGAGATGAAGTAACTTGCCCAAAGTCATGTAGTTTTTGAGGAAATTGAAGCAAGTCTGTCTAACTCCCAAGCCCACTCTTTCTTCTAAGCCGCAAGGGAAGAAATAATCCTTTCCACTAGGGGAGACGCTTAGGAGTACACAAATCCCAGTAATATTTGGCTATGAAAGCACTGTTTTTTCCAACTTAAGGAAACTATGTATTGTATATAAGTCGTGCTATTGAAGATGGTGGCTTCCAGACTCTTGTGTTTCTCCTATGTATTGGATGAGTGGGGGAAAAATTAATATGAAGAAAGACCCTAAACACAGTTATCACACTTTCTGTAAATCATCAAACAGTACAAAAATAAATGTTTTATTTCATGACAGCCTTTCCTCATTTTCTACTTAATTAACAAGTATGCTATCATGGCAAAATTTCAGGATTACCATTAGAAATCTGTAAGACTCAAGTGGTTCTCAAGAAAGTTGATTTAGATATATGAATATCAACAATAGAATAAAAACAAAATGAAAAATCTCTGATAACCAGAATGCTCCTAAAGTTTTATTGGCCAGGACATTATTTTATAAATTTCTTTAAATCACTTGTGGTATGATGAAAATTTAAAAAATCTATATGCTTTATGCAGTCTCAATAATTTTTGGATTACTCATATCTTCTACCAATTAATATATTCTTTTTATAAGAATATCTTGATGTTGAGAAATTTTAAAAACGAGCTCAAAGAAAAATTAATGAATGCTTACATAACTACCACCCAAAATGACAGTATTAACATTTTATATACATTTAAAGTCCTTTTAATATTACTTTTAATATTCCAGCTAAGCTCAAATTCCCATTTCTTTCCCATGCACAGATACCTCTCTTTCTGCCTCCAGAGGCAATTCCACAAAATAGTGGAAAAACCACATCATATATTTACATGAATTTATATGTATGTTATATTCATATGTATTTTAAGTTCATATAAGTGATTTCATACTTTACAATGTATCATTCTTTAACTTTATTTCACTCAACATGGTTTTTGAGATCTATCCATATGAATGCATAAAGATCAAGCCTTTTCTGTTTAATATCCTTACGGGGTTTTATCATATCAGTATACCACATTTGATTTATTCATTCTCCTATTGATGGCTCTTGAGTTTGTTTCTAAGAGTTCACTCTAACTCATAGTATAATCCTTTGTATCTCTGTAAGTACCTGTATTGGTTTGATAATTACAAAATATTTTGCCATTACAAAATACCATGAACTGCATGGCTTGAATAACTGTTCTAGAGGCTGGAAGTCCAAGATCAAGGTGTCACTGGGTTGTATTTCTCCTGAGACCTCTCTCCTTGACTTGTAGAAGGCTATTTTCTCATTGTATCCTCACAAAACCCTTCCCCTGTGCAGAAGCATCCCTGATGTCTCTTCCTTTTCTTATAAATTACACCAGTCCTATTGCATTGCAGCCTACTGTTATGACCTCATTTAATCTTAATTTCTCTCTTTAAAGGTCCTATTTCCAAATATGAGCATATTGGGGGTTAGGACTTCAACATAGGAATCTTGAAGGACACAATTCAGTATGCAACAGGACCGTAGGAGGCAGTCTAAACTGAAGGTTAAGAATATGGGCTCTGGCATCAGGCTGCGAGTGTTTGGTCTTGACTCACCACATGCCAGCCATGGGGCTTTAGCAAGCAGCTCAACATTGCAGCAGTTCAGCAACAATAATACCTATTTATCTGTTGTAATTATTAAGGGAGCTACATATAAAGCACCCAAACTGTGCCTCACTCAAAATGCACTATTGTTATGTTAACAAGAATCTACGTAAACATGTACCTTGGCTGGTTTAGGTGGCTCACGCCTATAATTCCAGGAGTTTGGGAGGTTGAGTCCAGAAGATCGCTTGAGGCCAGGAGCTCAAAACTAACCTGGTAAACAAAGTGAGACCCTATCTCTACCACAAATTTTTAAAAAATTAGCTGGTCAAGGTGGTATGCATCTGTTCTCTTAGCTATTTGGGAGGCTGAGGAAGGAGGATCACATGAACCCAGGAGTTGGAGGCTGCAGTGTGCTATGATCTTGCCTCTGCACTTCAGCCTGGGTGACAGAGCAACACCCTATCTATAATAAATGAATGAATGAATAAATGAAATGTATCTAGTCATAGAATTTCCAAGGCATAGGGAACACATTAACAATTTTCTATCTACTGCCAAATTTCTGTCCCTGGTGGTTACACCAATGAACACTCTCACTAGTTAAGTATAAGAACTCATTTTTCCTCATTTGCTGGCCAAGAATTCGTTTTTCCATACTTTATCATTTCCATCCATCTGAGGTTTGGGAAAAAAAAATGTATGTCATTAATACACTTTTTGGATATATATTTCTTTCAGAGGATCTACAAACCGTAAGGGAAAAAGTACACAGGTGCTCCTGTACATGTCTAATAACCACCTCATAGTATAGTCCAAAACAGAAAAAAACACACAATACAAACTAAAACTCCCTTTGGCTAGAGTTGGATGAAAGCAGAAAGCCAGTCTATAAGGCGAAGTACCCATTTAGCTGTGACGATTTTCTTTTGGCTGAAGCATTGGTTCCCGAATTTCATTTTGCCCAAGAATCATCTGAAGCACTTGTTAATAGTGCTAATTTCTGGACTGCTCAGTCGGAGATTCTAATTTAACCCTAATTTAACCCTGATGTGATGACAAGAATCTGAATTTGTAACTGGCACCCCTTGTGATCCATTTTAGATATGTAACCTACAGTTTGAGGGATACAGCTTTAAAAATAAAAAGTTCTATGGACATATATCTAAGTGGTAGGCTGTGATTTAAACACTTACTTGTATCTTAACCTAAATAGACATCCAGCGTGCAAGTAAACGCTGTCATAGGCTTTGGAAATTCATCTTCCCCAGCATGTTTCCTGTGTTTAATGTGAAAGCCATTGACTAGGGAATAATTTCTAAGGTCCTCTCCAGTTCCTATGTTTTATGTTCCGTTACATTTCTGTCATCACTCCCATTCACTGTGAATCCCGAGCAAGGACATGCTATTCACGTACTGCAGGTCATTGAGCAACAATAGTGAATTGATCTCAGAAACTTGCAACTGAGGGAAATCAGGCTGTTCACTTAAAGTTAAATTTATAATTTGATCTTATAATTTAATATAACAGATAAGATCATTACATTTGTCAGTGTCTCGTTAGAAGGTGGAAAATCTCCCAGATAAAAATCTGCACTCACAGGATCTAAATGTAATTGGTGTTTAACTAGTATGAAATAAAGCTATTGGGGTAAAAACATATCTGGAGGAAATAATGTGAGGATTGAGAAGGCATCAGAGAACTTGGAGTCAGAGTATCAAAGACAGCCTGAAGAACCGGCATGCCTCTAGGCCCTGTCCAAAGAGGTGATTGTCCAAATTTCAGCTCTTATTTATTCCCTTGATAAAGGTAATGCCTTAATCAAAACAACGATAGATGTCATTTTTAATGTTAATTTTATTTTGTTTACAGTACCATTTTTACCCAATTGACTGGACAAGTAAAGAGATTATGTCTGGTGCTTGAGGATTTATTCACCATCATACACTGCTAGCAAGATGGTAAATTGACACAAAATTTCTGAAAGCAATTGGCCCATATTATCAAAATCTTCAAAAATGTGTATTTTCATAGATTAATTTCACATTTAAGAATCTAAGGAAATAACTAACCCATGCAATTTTTTTTCTATGAAGATATTATTGCATTGTTTCTGTTACTATAAATATATAATAAAAGGAAATAAGTTATGTACATTTGTATATATCACAAAAATGAAGTCTTAATTCAGAAATAACTCTAAGAATTATAAATGTTATTTTCACATGGAAAGCTAGAAACAATATATTTTCAAGTAAAACAATCACTTTACAGTGCAATAACTTTTAGTTAGAAAACATATATCTATTCTCATAGAAAAAGAGTGAAGATAATATACCTCTATATCAAAAAATTCTTGACCAGGCACAGTGACTCACACCTGTAATCCCAACACTTTGGGAGGCTAAGGCGGGCGAATCACCTGAGGTGAGGAGTTCGAGACCAGCCTGGCCATCATAGTGAAACCCCATGTCTACTAAAAATACAAAAAATTAGCCGGGTTTGGTGGTGCACGCCTGTAGTCCCAGCTACTTGGAAGGCTGAGGCAGGGGAATCATCTGAACCCAGGAGACAGAGTTTGCAGTGAGCTGAGATCATGCCACTGCACTCCCGCCTGGGTGATAGAGTGAGACTCCATCTCAAATAAAAATAATAATGATTATTATTATTAGTGGTTACATCTGCATAGTGTGACTATTAGTGTGAGGGTCTTTTTCTCTTCATTTATTTCTGTTTCCTCATTTTCTATAATGAAGGTATTCTTTATTTGTAATATGATAGGTAAAAGTTATTACCCATTTTTAACAGAATTTTGGTTTATGTAATTGGTTTCTTTTGAGTGTCATTAAGGTCAGTCATTCATTTAGCAAACATTATTTAAGTATGTACCATGTGCCTTGGACTACTTGAGTGAAAAAATAGAGAATCCTACCCTTTTGAAGTTTACCTTCTAGCTTGCGTTCTAGCTGTTCCTCTGAGCAAGAGCCATGCTGTACATTGACCTTGCCTGGAGTTTGGACAGTGAGGGTGGTCCCATCTCACTCCCTGTGAACCTAAGGTCCCCTCCAAGGACCTGAGCCACCAAGAGGCCCTAAAGCCAGCCTTGTCTGGGATACCTCAAAGGGTCACCATGGTGCTTCTGTTCTCCAAGATGAATAAACGTCTCCCAGCCCCTCCCTGTGTGGTCAGGTCCCAGCTGCCAGGCTCCCTCCCCAGTTCCTGGCTTGGGTGATGGAATCACAGCTGGAGTCTAAGCTAACCTAGGTTTGAGGACCATGGTTGTACACAGAAACATGTGTGCTTGCAGTTCTATGCTTGTGGGTGGGTACACAGTGTGCCCTCCACCCAAAATCCATTTGAATCCTACAAAATTAACAACTCTACCAAGATAATATTACTGATGTGCCACTGGCCTCTCAGATGGTCTGACGATTCTCTCTCTCACTCTATTTTTTTGTCTGTTTCTTTCCCACCCCTCTTCTCTCTGGCCAGTAAGTCTAGTGAAATATCCTTGTGAAATGTTGTGATTATTTTTAATCCAGGGGTGTCCAATCTTTTGGCTTCCCTGGGCTACATTGGAAGAAGAATTGTCTTGGGCCACACATAAAATACACTTTCACTAACAATAGCTGATGAGCTAAAAAAAAAAAAAATAGGTCAGAGCATAAATCTCATGTTTTAAGAAAGTTTGCAAATTTGTTTTGGGCCGCATTCAAAGCCATCATGGGCCGCATGCAGCAATGGGCCGCTGGTTGGGCAAGCTTCATCTAATACAATAGAAATTTGTTTCTTTTTCTGGCTGCTTCTGCCTGATACAAAGACAAAGAAGAGACTGAAACATTCTGTTAAAATTTATCTTGATTCACTTCCATGCTTGATGATTGGTTGAGATCCTGTTTTTCATAAACAGTTGATATTTTATCAAATGGCAGTGGATCAGGCTTAAGAGTGATAGGCCTCTAATCTTTTAGTCATTATCCACACTGATCAGATTAAATAATCACTGTAATGGCCCTGCAAACAGATGGTGGTGAGTGATTTTGGTGGTGGTAGAAGGAATGAATAAACTGGAACAAGTCTTATATCTTAACAACAGATTAGATTCACCTAAAACCCCATTGTATATTGAAGTACTAAGTCATTTTTTTAGATTCTCTGTGCACAGTTGCATTGTCCAATATTTCCATGAAAAGATATATATATATATACACTTTTAGAAGAAAAATAAAACAAATGCTAATAAGTTAAAGAGGATGTGCAATTTTCAACATTCCACGTGCTTAAAACCTGGCAAGGTTCATTGAGTTCTAACCTCCACTAATAATTTTATTTATATTAAGGGTGGGAATGCTTTGCTGCTCCAAGTCAGAAAACAAAATAGATCATTGATCCCTGACACAGCATTTCATTTACTGATGAAATCCTCAAGTGTTTCTAATTTAGTCGGTCATTTTGCCCAGTGCTGAGCAGAGATTAGTAGGCTAAGCCAGTCAGTCTGGGTCTCCCATTCGACCACTGGGAAGGAAATATTTTCTCTTATAGCAGAAAAGTACCCTAAGCAAACCTTTAAGAGGTTTGGAAAGTGATATTCCTTTGCAGACTGTCAAGTTTTAAGTACTTCTTCAGCATTTATAAAGCCTCATTGCTTGAGAAGGGGTTCATTTCCCTGGCTTTCTTTAGTCTCCCCGCCACCATCCCACTTTGCTTCACAGTCCTGAAATTCAGCTAGTGGAATCTTTTTATTAGCAATTGAAACAATGTCCAGTTCAGGAGAAAAGGCTTCTATTTGCACTTACAGTCTAAAATGCCCTCATTAGGGATAAAAGTCCAGAGTTCCTCTTCTATTTCTTAATCCTTATGGGAAAACTCCTCTGCCCTCACTGTCCCATCATTTTGTACTTAAAAGTTTCAACTCAGTCTTATCTCCAGCTCTGTCACTTGTGTTTGACATATTTCAGCAGGTTGTCAAAAATGCTCAGACCTCAGGAATAATTAATCTACCAAAATTAAATTGGATTTTAAAATTTTTCATAGATACTGATCACTCACCCAAGACCCCCTTTGACTCCCCTCCTATACAGATCCCCACTTCTCCTAGATGGGGAGAGCACAAGGATCTCTTTACAGGAAGGACACTGAGTTTATATAAAAACAAACCCTGAATTTGAGCATCATTAGGAAGAAGGAAGTCTTTCGGCTGACTTCCTTTCAGCTCATGTTAATCCATCAGGCTTCCCTAATGATCTGCATTTTCTTTCCAAATAAAATCTCAGTTGTGAAATAACATAATGTGTAGATTTAAAACTTTCACGAGTGGCACAAGTTCAGACATAACTGGGTCCATGCACATTTGTGTCCTTCCACAAGGTCAGACTTTTATTGATGCTATTTTAATTATAAAACCCGTGAGCTACATTGAGCTCCCAAGGAGGCACTTCTCCTTAGTATTAGCCATTGACTCGGTAGCCAGGGCTGTGGGTATACATGCTCAAGCCACTCCACAGATCAGTCAATATTACAAAATGTAGGTAATAGTATACTTAATCAATACATAAGTAAAATAGATCAAACATTCCACATCAAACAAACTAACATTTAACATCAAGAGAAAAGGGAATAGGAAAAAGGGGTTAATGAACCAGTCTAAGGAGTCACATGGACAAGGAGAGTGTCCTGGCTTGGTCCAGATGGATGTTAATATCTTGCAAGGAAAAGTCTTTGATTTGGTCAGAACCTTTGATGGCAGATGCTGGGTACTGATCACCAGTGGCAGCAAGACAGGGTCTGTCAAGACGGCCACGTGTAGCTGGTGAAGTCCTGCTCATTTTATGGCCCTTGAGCCCTCTGGCAAGGACTGGTAGTAAATGGTTACACCTCTATCTGGTTGGGTGTTGTCTCTATTGATTAGGTGAGCACCTGGACCCGTTGGCTTGATGCCTTTTAAAATGTAAGATGGAGTCTTTTTCTAAAATGGAGTCACTTATGTCAAGGGTATACAAAAACAATGGATTCAAGAAAATGGAAGGACTATCTAAGATTTCAAATGGCTTAGTTTTAACCCCAGAATGATGGAGTAATAAGAATGGGAGGTACAGTGAGGTATTAGGATGGTATTTTCCTAGAAAACTGCTGAACACACTATTGAGTCTCAGAGATGTTTGGCTCCCCCTGGGAAGGCGCTCAATTTTCCTCACTTACCCTACAGTGTGTCTCAGGTATGGTTGCAGACAGAATAGATTTCTTGTGCCTCATGCCAACTTGAGGAATCCCAAAGCCAGTCTCATTCCAAAGGGTAGAGGGTCACAAACACCTCTAATAAGAGGTAATCCTATTAGAACAATCTGAAATGCTAAGGGTAGGTGCATGCTAAGTGTGCACTCTAAACAATAGAATCATACATTTCAGTGTTGGAAATACATAAAACCTATTGTTTTCATTGTGTTTAATGTTCTAAGCATTTCACGTGTTTAACAACCCTTAAGTTTGATAACAGCTGATTCAGATTCTTGATTTTAAGCATGAGAATACTGAAGTGAAGACATTTTATAACTTGGCTAAAGTCACTCAGGGAGTTAAGGGCAGAGGTTGAACTGGAATCCAGGTTTCCCAGTTTCAGGAAACTGGTAGATACTTTTAATACACCATGCAACGAGCACATTTTGAGTTACCATCTCTAATTCAAAAGTCCACTGTAACAGGGAGATGTTTGCAATCAACCAAAACTAAGTGACATTATTTAGTTACTTGTTATACTTAGGTGCTTACAATGGATTATGATACTTCCCAGAGGCAAGATGTACCCATCCCTAAGAAAAAGAGTGCAATGAACTAGGCTGACCACTCTGGGTTAATGCTTTTCAGTGTTTTTCTCCTATTATCTCCACATTTCTCAGCTTAGCCAAGCTAACTCCACTTTTATGTTTTCTAGGCTTATTAATCATGCCATTCAAAGCTTTTGGCAAACTATGTATTGCTTTCTTTCTTTCTTTTTAATCTCAGCTATATGGATCCTACAACATAGTTATTTTTATGTCTGCTCGCATTTATCTCATAAAACTTCTTGAAACTCTTCAGACTGTAAACTGTGCCTTGTAATAAATGTCTAAGAAAGTGGCACATACAAGCACATTTATTTTAGGTATGCTGTTGCTGTTCTGCATAAGGTATTGCTGTAAAAGAAGTAGCAAGCCATTTGGTTCTAGTAGCAAGAAAGAACTGTTAAGTATTAACTGCTTTGCATAATCATGATTTGGGGCTTATGTGACGATGTTTAATCTCACAACCTGACATCCAGCAATTATATAACTTTTTTATTTTCATGCAAAATAATAAGATGCCTTTTTACAGGAAAGGTCCAGACTCTACTTGTCAAATATACATTTTATAACAGCTTTGTGTGGTAGAGAGGCCTGACTCAGGCTTGCTTATAATTAAATGAGTAATGTGGGTTAAAATTGGATCTATAATTGAATGACTAGATGACTTCTTGAACTTTCATTTGGTATGTTTTGAAAACAAGGTTTGGGAAATGAGGTAGCCTCAACAATTAAAATTGTAATTTATAAATATGAAAATGATTTGAGATATAAGAAGTTGCTCTGATACTTTTGTCAAAACAACTACCCTCTAAGTTATTATAGAGCTAAAAAAAAGTAAATTAATGGGATACCAATAGAAAAACAAAAGGCAAAACCTAAGATTAAATAATGTAGTCATCACACATCTGTGAAACAGTAATGGATTATGAAACAAATAATACCCAGACACTTAGCTAAATGTTTAGATCTACTCTTCAGAGCATGCATTAAAATGAACTTCTACATCATGAAAAAATAAAATATATTAATAACAATCAGTATTTAAAAATTAAGCACAAATGTTCATGAGTATTTTATGTCTAAATGGGGACTGGATGGGGACAAATTAAAGTTAATTGACAGAATACTATAAAACACTGATGAAAGAAATTGAAGATGACACAAATAAATATATCCCATGTTCACAGATTGGAAGAATTAATATTTTTAGAATGTCCAAACTAACCCAAGCAATCTAAGACTCAATGCAGTCATAATTTCAAGTATCAAAATATCAATGCCATTTTTTCACAGAAATAGAAAACAATTCTAACATTCATACGGAACCACAAAAACCTCAAAAGCAATCTTGATTTAAAAAAAGATGGAGACATCACACTTCTGGATTCAAATTATATTACAAAGCTATAGTAACCAAAAAAGCATGGTACTAACATAAAAACTGACACATAGACAAATGGAACAGCAGAGAGAGCCCAGACATAAACCCACACACAGAAGATCAATTGATCTTCACCAAGGGTCCCAAGAATACAAAATGGTGAAAGTATAGTCTTTTCAAAGAATGTTGGGAAAATTTGATATCTGTATGCAAAAAAAAAAATATCGTATTGCACACACACACACACAAATCAACTGAAAAATGATTAAAGACTTAAACATAGGACCTAAAATCATAAAACTCCTAGAAAAAAATCGTAGGTAAAATGTTCCTTGACATTGGTCTTAGCAATGATTTTCTGAATATGACACCAAAAGCACAGGCAACAAAATTCAAAATAAACAAGTGGGATGACATCAAACTAAAAAGCTTCTGCATAGCAAAGGAAATAGCAAAATGAAAAGGCAGCATACAGCATGGAAGAAAATATTTACAACCATATACTTGATAAGAGGTTAATATTCAAAATATATAAGGAAATCCTACAACTCAATAGCAAGAAAACAAATAACTTAATTAAAAATGGACAGAGAACCTGAATAGACATTTTTTCCAAAAAAGACTAATGACGGTCCACAAGTATAGAAAAGATTCTCAACACTATTAATTATCAGGAAGTGCAAATGAAAGTCATGGTGAGATGGTGAGACATCACCTCACACTTGTTAGAATGGCTATAAATAAGTTTTTAAAAGATAACAAGCATTGATAAGGGTGTGGAGAAAAGGGAACCCTGATACACTGCTGGTGGAATGTAAATTGATAATCTTTATGAAAAACAGCATAAAAGTTTCTCAAAAATAGAACTACTGGCCGGGCACGGTGGCTCACACCTGTAATCCCAGCACTTTGGGAGGCTGAGGCAGGTGGATCACTTGAGGTCAGGTGCTCGAGATCAGCCTGACCAACATGGCAAAACCCTATCTCTACCAAAAATACAAAAATTAGCCTGATGTAATGGCAGGTGCCTGTTAACCCATCTACTTGGGAGGCTGAGGCAGGAGAATTGCTTGAACCAGGAGGTGGAAGTTGCAGTGAGCCGATTGTTCCACTGCACTCCAGCCTGGTACAGAGTGAGACTCCATCTCAAAAATTAAAATAAAATAATAAAATAAAATAAAAATAAAATAAATAAAATAAAATAAAATAAATAAAATAAAATAAATAAAATAAAATAAAATAAAATAAAATAAAAATAAAAACAGAACTACCATATAATTCAGCAATCCTTTTTGGTACTTACCCAAAATAATTAAAATCAAGATCTTGAAAAAATACCTGCACTTTTTTTGTTCATTGCAGCATTATTCACAGTAGCCAAGATACGAAACAGCCTAAATGTGTCCATCAACAGATGAATGGACAAAGAAAATGCAGCATATACATATAACGGACCATTCAGCCTGAAAAACAGAAGGAAACCCTGCCATTTATGATAACATCGATGAACCTGGAAGACATTATCCTAAGTGAAATAAGCCAGTGAAGAAATAACAAATAAAATACTGCATGATCTTACTTCTATGTGAAATCTAAAATAGTGAAACTCATAGGAGCAGAGATTAGAATGGTTGTTGTCTAGAGCTAGGGAAGGAGGAAAGGAAGAGATAATGGTCAAAGAGTACAAAGTTTGGGTGACATAAGTTCCGGAGATCTACTACAGCAGGGGTCCCCAATCCCCAGACCACAAACTGGTACCAGTCCGTGGCCTATTAGGAACCAGACCCACACAGCAGGAGGTGAGCATTACCGCCTGAGCTGCGCCTCCTGTAAGATCAGTGGTGGCATTAGATTCTCAGAGGAGTGGAAACCTTACCGGCAACTGCGCATGCCAGGAATCAGGTTGCAAACTCCTTAAGAGAATCTAATGCCTGATGATCTGAAGTGGAACAGTTTCATCTGGAAACCATTCCTCTCATCCCTGACCCCACTGTACCCTGGTCCGTGGAAAAATCATCTTCTGTAATACTGGTCCCTGGTATCAAAAAGTTTGGGTACTGCTGTACTACGCAGCATAGTTTCCACAGATAACAATACTGTATTGTGTACTTAAAATTTGCTGAGAGGGTAGATCAGATCTCATGTTGAAGGTTTTCAGCACACATACGTGCTTGTGCACACACAGAATAAAAATAAAGGGGGCAGGAGGGAGCTTTGGGAGATGGTGGATACGTCAAAGGCCCTGATGGGGTGATGGTTTCATCAATCTCCAATCTGATTGAATTATATATATTAAATATGTATAGCTTTTTACATGTCGATCATATCTCAATAAGTCATTTAAAAATAAAATCAACCAATAAAATCACAAAAAAGTGATAAAGATAATGATTGTACTATACAAAACACATACACTAGCCATTAAATTATTATTAGCTTTAATGAGCTAATAATTATTCAGTGGTAAATGTCAGGTAGTTTTTCTGAATGCATTATATAAATGCATAATTAACCCTTTTAAATCTCACAACAACCCTATGAGATAGTTTTACTATCTTCTTTTACAGATGAGCAGCTGAGACACAGGAAGTTAAATCACTTCCTCAAATAAATATGATTAGATCTCGATGAACAGATGATCTTAATTTTAATACATTCAAATTCATCATTTTTTCTATTATAGCTAATGCTTTTTGAGTCTTGCTTGCAAAACCATTATCCTCCCCAAAGTCAGCAAGATATTGCCAATTAAACTAAATGTTTCCAAAGGTTTTGTACTTATCTGTTAAGTCCTAATCCATCTGGAGTTGATTTTTGTTTTTTGAGAGAAATAGAATCCTATTTTATTAAAAAATATATATAATTATTTATCTAGTTTTATTTTGTGAAAATTCCTTTTCTCATGGATGTGCCCTTCACTGCCATCACTTCAACTCTTATATATTAATGGGCTTATTTCTGGGCAGCCTATTTAATTGATTAATGTGGCTATCTCTGCAATACTCCCACATTATTTCAATCCCTTGAGCTTCAAAATGAGTCCTGTGCTAGGACACCCCTTTCTTATCCTTCTTCTTATAAAATGTTTAGACTCATCTTCGCTCCTTACTCTTCCATCTACATTTTAGAAAAAGTTTCTTTAGTGCCAAGAAAAATCCAATTGAACTTCTATTGAATTGCTCTGAAACTATTGAGAGATCTTCAAAAAACAGATACCATTTTAATAAATATTCTTCTCACCCACCAAATTAGCAAATATTTTTAAAGTGAGAAAACTCAATGGAGATGGTGGAGAGTGAAATTGTCTATCCTCATACATTGCTTGTGAGAGTTTAAGTATAATTTTTCTGAAAAGTTATTTGACAAATGTGTATGAAGAACATTAAAGATAAAACATTTTCAACAATTTTAATTCAGTATTTTGAATTCTGCAAATCTATATACCTTAGGGAAAAAATTTGAGTATGTGTCATGGTTTTATGCCTAAAGATGTTTACTAAAGATTGTTAATAAGTGAGAAAATTATTACTAAACTGACTAACAATAGGATCAATTAATGAATTCTGATGCATCCATTTATGGGATAATAAGTAGTGTTTTTGAAACGTTTTTAATGGTATGAGTAAGAACATGATATACTGTAATGTTACATGCAAGAAAGCATGCATCAAAGTTTCAAAGGCATGCCTCAGAGATATTGCCAGTGCAGTTTCAGACCAGTGCAATGTAGCAAATAATGCAATAAAATGAGTTGCATGAATTTTCTGGTTTCCCAGTGCATATAAAAGTTATGTTACACTATAGTGTAGTCCATTATGCGTGCAATAGCATTATGTCTTAAAAATTTATATATCTTAATTTAAAAATCCTTCACTGCTAAAATATTCTAATGATCATCTGAGTCTTCAGCAAGCTATAATCTTTATGCTGGTGGAGGGTCTTGCCTTGATGTTGATGGCTGCTGACTGATCGGGATGGGTGGTTGTGGCAATTTCTTAAAATAAGATATTAATGAAATTTGGCACACTGGTTGACTCCTCCTTTAATGAAATATTTCTCTGTAACATGTGATGCTGTTTGATAGCATTTTTACTCTCTATAGTTTCAAAGCAATTCAATAGACATTTCAGTAAAACTTCTTTTCAAATTGGAATCGATCGTGTCAAACCCTGCTGCTGTTTAATCAAACTAAATGTATGAAATATCTTAAATTATTTGTTGTCATTTCAATAATATTCACAGCATCTTCACCAGCAGCAGATCCCGTCTCAAGAAACCACTTTCTTTGCTTATCCATAGGAAGCAACTCCTCATTCATTCAATGTGTCTCATGAAATGTGGGATTCAGTCACATCTTCAGGCTGGATTTCTAATTCTAGTTCTCGTGCTATTTTCACCACATCTGCAGCTACTTCCTTTAGTGAAGTCTTGAAGCCCTCAAAGTCATCCATGAGCATTGGAATCAGCTTCTTCCAGACTCCTGTTAATGATATTGTTACCTTCTCCCATGAATCATAAAAGTGCTTAATGGCATCTAGAATGGTGAGCTTTATGAAGAAGTTTTCCAATTCACTTTTCTCAGATCCATCAGGGGAATCACCCTTTACAGCAGCTATATCCGTACACAATGTATGTCTTAAATAATATACTTGAAAGTCTAAATTTTCCTTGATTCATGAGCTACAGGATAAACATTGTGTTAGCAGTCATGGAAACAACATTATCTCCTTGTACACCTCCATCAGAGCTCTTGAGTGACCAGGTGCATTGACAATAACGTTAATATTTTGAAAAGAATCTTTTTTTCTGAGCATTATGCCTCAGCACTAGGCTTAAAATATTCAGTAAACTGTGCTGTAAACAGATGGGCTGTGATTCAGGCTTTGCTTTTCCATTTCTGGAATCACAGGCAGAGTAGACTTAGCATAATTCTTAAGGACCCTAGGATTTTTGGATGGGAAATGAGTATTGGCTTCAACTTAAAATTACTAGCTACATTAGCCCCTAACGAGAGTAAGGCTGTCCTTTGAAGCTTTGAAACCTAGGCTTCTCTAGGCATGTAAGTTTTAGATGACATCTTCTTCCAATAAAAGGCTGTTTGGTCTACATCGAAAATCCGTTGTTTAATGTGGTAACATCATCTTCATCAATCATTTTAGATCTTCTAGATAACTTGCTGCACTTCTCCATCAGCACTTGCTGCTTTATCGTGCACTTTTATGTTATGGAGATGGCTTTTTTTTTTGACAGAGTCTCGCTCTGTCATCCAGGTTGGAATGCAATAGCAGCATCTTGGCTCTCTGCAAACTCATCTCCTGGGTTCAAGCGATCCTCCCACCTCAGCCTCCAGAGTAGCTGGGATTACAGGCACCCACCATCATGCCTGGCAAATTTTTGTATTTTTGTAGAGATGGGGTTTCACCATGTTGGCCAGGCTGGTCTTGAACTCCTGACCTCCAGTGATCCGCCTGCCTTGGCCTCCCAAAGTGCTGGGATTACAGGCGTGAGATGCTGCGGCTGGCAAAGATAGTGTTCTTTCCTTCAATCTCATGAACCAGCCTCTACTAGCTTCCAACTTTTCTGCTGCAGCTTCCTCACCACTCTCAGCCTTCATAGAATTGAAGAGAGCTAGGGCCTTGCTCTGGATTAGACTTCGACTTAAGGGAATGTTGTGCCTGGTTTGATCTTCCATCCAGACCACTTAAACTTTCTCTAAATCCAAAATAAAGCTGTTCTACTTTCTCATCATTTATGTGTTCACTGGAGTTGCGTTTTACATTTCCTCCAATAACTTTTTCTTTGCATTCACAACTCCACTGTTTGATGCAAGATACCTTGCTTTGGGCTTATTGTATTAGTCAGGGTTCTCTAGAGGGACAGAACTAATAGGATGATATATATATCATATATATGATATACAGTATATCATACGTATGATATATATGGCATATCATACGTATGATATATATGGCATATCATACGTATGATATATATGGCATATCATACGTATGATATATATGGTATATCATACGTGTGATATATATGGTATATCATATGTATGATATATATGGTATATCATATATATATGGTATACCATATATATATGGGAGATTATTAAGTAGTATTAACATGCATGATCACAAGGTCCCACAATTGGCCATCTGCAAGCTGAGGAGCAAGGAAGCCAGTCCAAGTCCCAAAGCTGAAGAACTTGGAGTCCGATGTTCCAGGGCAGGAAGCATCCAGCACAGGATAAATATGTAGGCTGGGAGGCTAAGCCAGTCTTCATTTTCATATTTTTCTGTCTGCTTTACATTTGTTGGCAGCTGATTAGATGGAGCCCACCCAGGTTAAGGGTTGGTCTGCCTTCTCCAGCCCACTGGCTCAAATGTTAATCTCCTTTGACAACACCCTCACAGACACACCCAGGAGCAATACTTTGCATCTTTCAATTCAATCAAGTTGACACTCAGTATTAACCATCACACCTATCTTGCCTTTCAACAGGCTTTCATCACTAAACGTAATCATTTCTAGCTTTTGATTGAAGGTGAGAGATGTGGGACTCTTCCTTTTACTTGAAAATTTTAGGGGCTATTACAGGATTATTAACTAGCCTAATTTCAATATTTGTGTCTCAGGGAACAAAGAGCCTGGAGGACAGGGAAAGAGACAGAGGAATTGCCAGTTAGTGGAGCAGTCAGAACACAAACAACATTTGTTGATTATGCTCACTGTATTATGTGGGCAAGCTTCATGGTGCCCAAAACAATTACAATGACATCAAGATCACAGATCACCATACACATAATAATCATTAAAAAGTTTGAAACATTGTGAGAATTACCATAACGTGACAGAAAGACACAAACTGAGCACCTGATGTTGGAAAAATGGCACTGATAGACTTTGCTTGATGCAGGGTTGCTATAAACCCTCAATTTGTAAAAACATGGTATCTATCAAGTGCAATAAAGTGAAGTGCAATAAAATGAGCTGCTTCTGTATCTGCTGTATGATTTTAATCTTTCAAAAAGATCATTGAAAAAGACTAAAAAGAATATACTTAAATGTCAGAGATTTTCCTTAGATAATAAAACTATGGGTAATTATTTTCCTATTTCTTATTCTTTCCTGTACTCGCCCAAGTTACTTTTTAAAAAGTATCACAGATGCTTTTTCACGAAGCAAGTAAATAGAAATCGGTTCATCAGCAGCCTTTCAAAATTGTGATAATATAAAAGTCTAAATGGAATGATGCGAACCTTGTGTTTCTAACAGTAAAGTGAACATCTGGTATCAACCGTTCTAAAAGAGTGACGTTTCAAAGTTGACTATGTCCAGGATAGGTCCCTGGTCTCTCCTTTTGAAGTACCACTGGAATATCTCAGAAGGAAACTCATTTCCCTGAAGGCAGCTTTGTATACTTCATCAATATTCCACTGCCCCATTTCTCCCAAGACAAAATTCCTCAGGGTCAAATTGTCCAAGCCTTTGAATGGCACTAGAGTGTCAGAAACTGTTTCATTTTGAAATCAGATGTGTGGATTCCAAGCTGCAGGAGCTTAGATACACAATGAATTTTTAAGCTATGTGGAGAACCCGCGAGAGTAGGTGGTGGGTGTATCTTTGAAGTTTCTGGGGCCAAATGTCATTCTGCGGATAATCAATAGTGAATGCTTGAGAAGCTCAGCTCCCAGAATCTTGCTGTGGCTATGCAGACATTCCTATTTGTTATCCAGTGAAGTGACTGCTACACACTGCCTTATAATAAAGCCACTAAGCTGAAATGAATTGATCAGATGGTGAAAACTAGTAAGATAAAAATCCTGAAGAAGTTGCATCCAAAACAGCCGAAGCAACACTGTGTACATGTGTCAGGCACATAAAATCATTCCAGATGCCTCAACATACGAGATGCAATGCTGCAATGCCCGTGTGAACAGGGCCTACTCTTGCAGGAGAACATGGTAACTGTGAAGGAAAACCCCTCAGAGATTCAATGTACGCATTGTGGGAAGGATGGTATGAGAGAAATGATTACACTGGTTATACCTCATTTCATAACTATTTAATAGTTTCTTATTTAATGACTGTATTAGTCAGCGTTCTCTTAGAGGGACAGAACTAATAGGATATATATCCTATATATATGATATATATGGGAATGTGTATATATATATATATAGGAGCTTATTAAATATTAGCGTACATGATTACAAGGTCCCACAATAGGCTCTCTGCAAGCTGAGGAGCAAGGAAAGCCAGTCTGAGTCCCAGTCACAATGACTAAACCATCACAATGACTAAAGAGTAGAGTCACCTTTGTATAATTATTATTATTAATGATGCACTACATTGGCTTTAACACTGCTGATGACAATAATTCTGGAATGCTGTGCTGAACTAGAAGTGTTAGCAAGCAGCTGTAAGTTACACATTTGTAACAGAGCTTCATCAGTCTTGGCACATACATAACTCATCACTCCTTATTTACATGCCAACCAGTTTGGGCATTTTAAAGGCATAAAGTAAAGCTAAAGGCTAAGGGACCTTGCAATATATAATAGGCTTCCTTCCTTTAACAGAATGTAATTTCTTTGAAAAAAAAATACTTCCTCAAAAACTATTTCAAGTTAATACTTTTATTGACCAAGGCTATGGAGCTGCCAGGTTGTCTTAATCTCAGGATTAAGACAGGAACCTTCCTTCAGCAGTTCTGGAGCCTCAGACTAGGACAGTTTTGCTCTTCTCCTTTGCACATCTGGGGTTTCTTTTTTTTTAAGTGTTATTTTCATATTCATTTTCAGTTCAAGGGTACAAGTGCAGGTTTTTTATATAGGCTAACTTCTGTCATGGTGGTTTGTTGTACAGATTATTCCATCACTCAGGTATTAAGCCTAGTACCAATTATTTTTCCTCATCCTCTCCCTCCTCCCACCCTTCACTCTCTGAAAGGTCCTGGTGTGTGTTGTTCCCTTCTACGTGTCCATGTGTTCTCATCCTTTAGCTTTCATTTATAAGTGAGAACATCCTGTACTTGATTTTCTGTTTCCTGTGTTAGTTTGCTAAGGATATTGGCCTCCAGCTCCATTCATGTCCGTGCAAAGGACATGATCTCGTTCTTTTTTGTGATTGCACAGTATTACATGTTGTATATGTACCACATTTTCTTTATCTAATCTATCACTCATTGGCATTTAGGCTGATTCCATGTCTTTGCTACTGTGAGTAGTGCTGTAATGAACATACACACGCATGTGTCTTCATAATGTAACAATTTATATTCCTTTGGGTATATACCCAGTAATGGGATTGGTAGGTTGAATATTTCTGTCTTTAGGTCTTTGAGGAATCGTCACACTGTCTTCCACAGTGGCTGATTTACACCATCACCAATGATTACAATCCAGGGTTTGTTTTCAAGTGTTTTGTTTCTGTGAAGTGACTTCTGAGCTGTCTTATCAAATTTGGCATGAATTTATCTACACAGGATGACCAAGCAGCTGTCCATAAATTTGAGCTTGCACTGGATATGTAACAAGAAGAATATGTACAGTAAGTGTTTCCTGTGATAAGCTATTATTCAACTTTCTTTTTACTCTCAGCAGATTCCCTCACCGAAGATGCTATGCATGTTTGGGAGAACAGTAAATATTAGGGCTAAGCAGCTTCCAAACCAGAACTTCATTTCATCTCAGAACTATGTCACAAATCACTCTTTCCAGGATGTAAATTTAAAAATCTAAGAGGAAAGTCAAAAGAAAAATAAGCACATTGAGAAAATGAGGACTGTACCCTCACAGTACTTTGGACACATAGCAGAGGATACCTTTACCACTTAGTTATGCTCTGCCTTACGACAGAAAGAATGTTTTGTTGGAAAAAAAAAAAAAAAAAAAAAGACAGCTGACCATGCACATTTGGGCCTATTTCTGGATTCTCTATTCTGTTCCATTGATTTGTTTATCTTGACATCAACACCACACTGTCTTGATTAATGTAATTATATAATCAGTCTTGAAGTCAAATAGTCTCATCCTCAAATTTTGTTCTTTTTCAAAGTTTTTTTTTTTTTTTTTTTTTTTTGGTATTTTAGGTTCTTTGAATTCCACCTGAGTTTTAGAACTATTTTAAATATTTCTACAAAATCATGGCTGGAATTTGGATTGAATCTATAGATCAGTTCAGGGAGGATAATATCTTAACAATATAGAGTTTCCTAATCAATAAACACACCGTATTGCTATTCTTTTAGACATTTAAAATGTTTTCTTAGCAATTTTTGTAATTTTAAGTGTGCAAGTTTTGCACACCTTTGTGAGATTTATCACTCAATATTTAATATTCTTTATGTTATTTTAAAATTTCTGATTGTTCATTGTAGTATATAAAAATAAATTGATATTTTATATGGATTATATTCTGAAGCTTCCTAAATTTGTTTATTAGTTCTAGTAGTTTTTCTGAAAATTACACAGTGTTTTCCACATATATCATGAACTCTCAGTTCCTGGGTGTCATGATAGCATTTTCTTTTTTTTTTTTGGTTATACTTTAAGTTTTACGGTACATGTGCACAGTGTATTTTCTAAATAGTCCCAAATTTGATAAGACAGCCCAGAAGTCACTGTGAAGTTAATATGTCCAACAATGTTCATGCAACTGAGAGTTGCTTCTTCCTTTCTAATCTGAGTGCATTTGATTTCTTATTCTTGCCTTACTGAAGTGGCTAGAACTGCCAGGAAAATCTTGAATGGAAGTGGTAAGAGCAGAGAGAGACTTTTGTCTTCTTCCTGATCTTACGAAGAAAGCATTTCATATTTCACCATTAAATATAATGTTTGCTGTAGGTTCATACTGCCATTCATCAGGATGAGGAAGGTTCCCTCTGTTCCTAGTCGGCTGAGAGTTCTTATCAGGCATGCATACTGGATTGTGTCAAATGTTATTTCTACATCTACTGAGATAACCTGGTAATTTTTCCTTTAGAGTTTATTATTATGGTGAGTTACATTGATTGATTTTCAAATGTTTAATCAGCCTTGTGTTCCTTGAGCCTGCGTAGGATGTGTGACCAGCAGATTATATACAGTGAGTGTTTCCTGTGCCGATCTAGTATTCAACTTTCTTCTTATTCTCATTTAAATTATTTAAATATTAAATATTTAAACACCATTTGGTTCTGAGATAATATCACCCCCCTGCCCCCTCCTTTTGTTTGTTTTTTTTTTTTTTTTTTGAGACGCAGTCTTACTCTTTCATCCAGGCTGGACTGCAGTGTCACCATCAGGGCTCACCATAGCTTAAAATTTCTGGGCTCAGGGGCTCTTCCCACCTCAGCCACTGAGTAGCTGGGACTACAGGCGTGCACCACCACACTCAGCTGATTTTGTCTTTTTTGTAGAGGCAGAGTCTCACTGTGTTGCCCAGGCTGGTCTTGAACTCCTGAGCTAAAGCAATCTGCCCAACTCAGCCTCCCAAAGTGGTGGGATTACTGGTGTGAGCCACTACAACCGGATGAGATATTACCTTTTAATATATTAAATTTAATTTGCTAAAATGTTAAGAATTTTTAAATCAATGTTCAAAGAAAATATTGGTCTATGTTTTTTCTCTTTTTCTGAAGTCTTTATCTGATTTGGGTATCAGGGTAATACTGGCTTCATAGAATAAATTGAAAGTTATTTTCTCTTCTTCAATTTTCTAGAAAAGTTTGTATAGAATTGATAACATTTATTTCTTAAACATGTGGTAGAATTCATTAGTGAAGCCATCCGATTCTGGATAATTCTTTGTGGAAATTTAATAAAAAATCTTTGCTGCCTGTTTGTTCTACTAGTTATTGAGAAAATAATATTGAAATCTCTGACTATAATTATCATTTGTCAATTTATCCCTGCAAATTTGACTTTTTAAAGATCTGGTAGTATTGTTTGCTCTAATTCTACTTTGTCTAATACCAAAATAGATTTTTCCCCTTCTAAGAACTTTCGAGGTTTACATGTTTAACCACAAAGTAACAACATTTAACACATGTCTGGGAGTCTATTTCATGCTACCATGTTGAAACATAAAAATAGTATTCCAACTATTTTAGAACAGTGTTAGCATGCATCGTTTATCTTTTTCCATCCTTTCACTTGTAACCTATTATTTCTTTATATTTAAAGTCCATTTCTTGAAGGCAGTGTATAGTTGGGTCTTATGTTTTAATCAAATATTTGCATTTTAATGGGGATATTTACATGATTTTAATCTTAAAGGGTTATTAACATAATTCATTTTAAATATACATTTTTGCTCTGCATTTTTTATTTTTCAGTCTATTCTTCATTCTGTTTTTCTTTCCAGTGTGCTTTTGGATTAATAGAGTTTTATATTGTTTTGTTTTTGAGACGGAGTCTCACTCTGTTGCCAGGCTAGTGTGCAGTGGCATGAACTCAGCTCACTGCAACCTCTGCCTCCTGGGTTCAAGCAATTCCCCTGCCTCAACCTCCCAAGTAGCTGGGACTACAGGTGCACGTCACCACGCCCAGCTAATTTTTGTATTTTTAGTAGAGACAGGGTTTCACCATGTTGGCCAGGATGGTCTCTATCTCCTGACCCCATGTTCCACCCACTTCGGCCTCCCAAAGTGCGGGGATTACAGGCATGAGCCACTGTGCCTGGCCCAATTTAGTATTTTTTATGATTTCATTCTACTTTTTGACTTAGTAGCTAAATTTTTTTTGTTATGTTAGTTCTTGCCTTAGGATTAAAGTACATATTTTTAACTTATCATAGTTCTACCTTCAAGTGGTTTACCTGTATTTTTACAAGACTATATTTCCATTTCAATCTTTTCAGTGTTTGTGCTATTATCATATTTTCTAACTTCTACCTATCTTAAAATCCACACTTAATAAATACTTTCTTTTTAGTTTTGCTCTGATCAGACAATTTAAAAACTATGACTTCAACATTAAGAAAGAAACATCCTATATTCACCCACATCATTACTGTTTCTGGTCCTCTTTATTTAAATATGTAGGCCTATATTTCCATGGCATTATTTTCTTCTATTCTGAACTTCCTTTAACTTTTCTTACAGTATAAGTCTTCTAGTAATAAATTATTTTGGATTTTGTGTGTCTGATAAAGTTGTAATTTCACCTTTGTTTATGAAAGACATTTTACTTGGTATAGAATTCTAGGTTGACAGTTTTTTTTTTACATTTCAGTTCTTTAAAATGCTGCTTCACTCCCTTTGTACTTGCTTTGTTTCCAGGGACAAACCTGTTGTCAGCCTTTTTTTGGTTCTTCTGTATGTAATCCATTTTCTTTTATCTTCTGGCTGCTTTTAAGATTTTTTTCTTCATCACTAGTTTTGAGCAATTTGATTATGCTATATCTTAGAATTGTTTACTTCATATTTCTCCTCCTTAGGATTCAATGAGTTCCTTGGATCTGTGAGTTTCTAGTTGTTGTAAAACTTGTAATATTCACCCATTGTTTATTTAAATGCTTTTCATGGACATCCACTTTTTTGAGGATTACAAGTATTTTAGGGTGCTTTAAATTGTCACAATTTAAAGCTCTGTTCATATTTTCCCCAGTTATTTTTTCTTTTTTTGTTTAGTTTACTATTTCTTTTGTAGTGTCAAATCTGCTATTAATCCTATCCATGTATTTTTTACTTCAGAAATTGTGTTTTTAAATTTAAATTTTTTTATTTGCATTTTTTGTATTGTCAACATCTCTAATTGACATGTTTAGTATTTCCTCTTATTTTTTCAATGTATGGAATACTTTTAAGTTTTAATGTCAAATGTTACTAATGCTATCATTTGTTTTAGTTCTAGGGCTAGAACCAAAAAAAATTTCATGCACTAAAAAAAAAAAATATATATATATATATATATAAAAAACTCCTTTGTGAGTCATATTTTCCTGATTCTTTGACATCCTGGTAATTTTTTATTGAATGCCATTCATTGCCATTATTAACTTGATGGGTGCTAGATGTTTTTGTCTTCATAGAAGCTTTGTTGTGGAATACAGGTCAGTTCATTGGAAGCAGTTTGATCCTTTTCAGTTTTACTTTTAAGCAATGTCAGGGGGGACCACAGCAACATTTAGTGTGGAGCTAACTCAGGCCCTCTACTAAGCAAAAGCTTTCTGAGTATCCTCCTTATGTCCCATGAATTATCAATAGTATTTCCAGTCCTGTGTAAGTCCTTGAATTCTTGCCTGTGGTCTTTTTGAGTGTTTTTGTTTGTTTGTTTTTCTCTAGAGGCGAGTAGTTTCCTGTCATGTATGTTCTTGCTGAGCACTCCTTATGGGTGCAGCATTTATAATAGCTATGAAGTTTAATTCATTTAGTTTAAAATCCCACCTTCATTATTTTTTAGCTATTTGTTCTAGCACAAGACCTTTATTTACATTTTTAAGCTTCAATATCTTTTTTCAGTATTATTGTGGTACTATTTTCAATAGCAATTCCATGAAAATTAAGTGAAATATTTAGCTTGATGACTGCTACATAAATTTCAGAAAATGTTGTTATAAAAATTAATGTGCTTTGAGAACTGTTATCTTTAAAAAAATAGATTTTTTCCCTTTTAAGAACTTCCAGGGTTTACATGTTTAACAACAAATTGACAACATTTAACACACGTCTGGGAGTCTATTTCATGTTAGCATGTTGAAACATACGAAAAGGCATGTGATATAGTCATTAAAAAAAAAGAGCCAGTACGGGCTATAACTTTAGAAAAACACCTCAGTCCCATGGCCGGGCATGGTGGCTCACGCCTGTAATCCCAGCACTTTGGGAGGCCGAGGCGGGAGGATCACAAGGTCAGGAGATCGAGACCATCCTGGCTAACAGAGTGAAACCCCATCTCTACTAAAAAAAAAAAAAATACAAAAAAAATTAGCTGGGTGTGGTGGTGGGCACCTGTAGTCCTAGCTACTCAGGAGGCTGAGGCAGGAGAATGGCGTGAACCCAGGAGGCCAAGCTTGCAGTGAGCCAAGATCGTGCCACTGCACTCCAGCCTGGGTGACAGAGCGAAACTCCATCTCATAAAAAAAAAAAAAAAAAAAAAAGAAAAGAAAAAAAAGACCTGAGTCCCAAATTGTTACCTAACTTCAAGAAGAGTGATGGAGGTATACTTTCTGTATTTCTGAAAACAATTAGCTCTTTGTAGTCCATTAGTGCTTTCAAATTCCTGTCTTCTGGGACGTTAGATTTCTAGACTGATAAAGCAGCTAATTGCCCTTTCATGGAGCTCTACAAATATGTTTACATCCAGTGATGTGGTAAGCATAGTAAAGTCTAAAAGGTTTTCAAATGAATGATGTTAAAATAAATAAATAAATAAATAAAACAAAGCAAAACAAAACAAAAAAAACAGTATCAAGGCCCAGGCGCAGTGGCTCATGCCTGTAATCCCGGCACTTTGGGAGGACAAGGCGGATGGATCACCTGAGGTCAGGAGTTCGAGACCAGCCTGGCCAACATGGCAAAACCACGTCTCTACTAAAAATACAAAAATTAGCTAGGCATGGTGGCACGTGCCTGTAATCCCAGCTACTTGGGAGGGTGAGGCAGGAGAATTGCTTGAACTCAGGAGGCAGAGGTTGCAGTGACCTGACATCGTACCACTGCAATCCAGCCTGGGTGACACAGTGAGATTCTATCTCAAAAGAGAAAAGAAACAAAATGAAAAGAAAAGAAAAGAGAAAAGAGCCTCAAGTGTTAAAGAAAAAACAGATAGGAAGTCATAGGTATTTTTTTAAAGTCTTTCTCTTTTTCTTAAATCAATGAAATTCTACACAGCAGGTGTGGTGTTTGCATTTACAAGTATCACTATTAAAATTTTATCATTCACTGAGAAATATCTTAGATAGGTAGTCAAACAAAGAGAATTATTTTTCTCCCAACATGGATAAAAGTATTTTCTTCAGACATCTTGTTTGTACTCTGACAGTTATATTCCACAGAATACATTTTCTATTGCAGCAGTCCAGTGGCATTCTGGTGCAATGTCATTTGGGACACTGCATTCAAATGAGACATTTCTAACTGCAATCCCTTTGGGTCCTTCTTTTAGACTTTTCCTGCTGGCCCTCATGGGGGATCTTAGTGCCAGGGCTTTACATTAGATGCTGCACTGCATGACATGACAGGAGAAAGAATTCCAAGTCACTGAATCACAGTGAGTCATTAGTAAAAAGAATCCATTGCCCTAGAATGAAAAAACAACCAACCTACCTTAGAAATTCAGGATCTACAGGGCATTCCAAAGCTGAAAAAACCGTATTTGTCTACCTAAGAAAAGATGATAGTAAACATCATAATGAAACTTTAGAAGACTAGTCCTGGGAGAATTGTTACATTTCGGTATGATTTATTTTAGTCTATTTTAGTGGACTTCCACAGCAATGGTGACTCCTACAAACTCCAAATTATTTCTTCTCCCCTCTGATCTCACATCTTTGTATCATTCTAGTAATAATTTATTTCAAAGAATTAAAGTATACTCACATGGAAAATTAGTGAAATGAATCCTTTACAGGATCTTGTCATCAAAACCTATGAGTTAATCATACTTAATGTTCAGTCAATCGCCCTGAGCAATTGTGTGCTGACACTGATCACAATTTGTGAACCATTCCTTTACTGGTCTGTATGATGTTTCGAAATTCCTAGGTGTTTAATTCTTCTTGGCTTTACATAAAGACTTAATATCCATTGGGATGACACTGCATCTCACCCAAGTACCTGTGATTGAATAAGGATGTAAATGTCTTAAAACATATTCCTGGCCAGGCGTGGTGGCTCACGCCTGTAATCCCAGCACTTTGGGAGGCCGAGGCGGGCGGGTCACGAGGTCAGGAGATCAAGACCATCCTGGCTAACACAGTGAAACCCGGTCTCTACTAAAAAATACAAAAAATTAGCCGAGCATGGTGGCAAGCGCCTGTAGTCCCAGCTACTAGGGAGGCTGTGGCAGGAGAATGGTGTGAACCCGAGAGGCAGAGCTTGCAGGGAGCCGAGATCACGCCACTGCATTCTGGCCTGGGCGAAAGAGTGAGTCTCCATCTCAAAAATAAATAAATAAATAAAGTGGGGTGTTTTGCTCAGATTTTCTATGAACTATACGACTATTCTTTTTTTAGGATAAGAGGAAGCAAATCAACAAGAATAAGCCATTTTGATAAAATATCAATTATTTTTCTGTCCCTTTTCTGTGGGCTTCCTAATCACTACTTTCAAAGTTACGGTGCAGGAGCCAAGATGGCCGAATAGGAATAGCTCCGGTCTACAGCTCCCAGCTTGAGCAACGCAGAAGACGGGTGATTTCTGTATTTCCAACTGAGGTACGGGGTTCATCTCACTGGGGAGTGCCACACAGTAGGTGCAGGACAGTGGGTGCAGTGCACCGTGTGCAAGCCGAAGCAGGGCAAGGCATCGCCTCACCCGGGAAGTGCAAGGGGTCAGGGAATTACCTTTCCTAGTCAAAGAAAGCGGTGACAGATGGCACCTGGAAAATTTGGTCACTCACACCCCAATACTGCGCTTTTCCAATGGCCTTAAAAAACGGCACACGAGGAGATTATATCCCGCACCCCAGCTCGGAGGGTCCTATGCCCATGGAGTCTCGCTCATTGTTAGCATAGCAGTCCAAGATCAAACGGCCAGGTAGCAGCAAGGCTAGGGGAGGGGCGCCCGCCATTGCCGAGTTAGTTGTTTGATTAGGTAAACAAAGCGACTGGGAAGCTTGAACTGGGTGGAGCCCACCACAGCTCAAGGAGGCCTGCCTGCCTCTGTAGGCTCTGCCCCTGTAGGCTCCACCTCTGGGGGCAGGGCACAGACAAACAAAAACACAGCAGTAACCTCTGCAGACTTAAATGTCCCTGTCTGACAGCTTTGAAGAGAGTAGTGTTTCTCCAAGCACACACCTTGAGATCTGAGAACCAGCAGACCACTTTCTCAAGTGGGTCGCTGGCCCCCAAGTAGCCTGGCACCCCCCAGTAGAGGTGGACTGACACCTCACACGGCCGGGTACTCCTCTGAGACAAAACATCTAGAGGAACGATCAGGCAGCAGCATTTGCGGTTCACCAATATCCGCTGTTCTGCAGCGACCGCTGCTGATACCCAGGCAAACAGGGTCTGGAGTGGACCTCTAGCAAACTCCAACAGACCTGCAGCTGAGGGTCCCATCTGTTAGAAGGAAAACTAACAAACAGAAAGGACATCCACACCAAAAACCCATATGTACATTACCATCATCAAAGACCAAAGGGAGATAAAACCACAAGATGGGAAAAAAATAGAGCAGAAAAACTGGAAACTCTAAAAAGAACAGCACCTCTCCTCCTCCAAAGGAACACAGCTCCTCACCAGCAACGGAACAAAGCTGGACGGAGAATGACTTTGACGAGTTGAGAGAAGAAGGCTTCAGACGATCAAACTACTCCGAGCTACAGGAGGAAATTCGAAACAATGGCAAAGAAGTTAAAAGCTTTGAAAAGAAATCAGACAAATGGATAACTAGAATAATCAATGCAGAGAAGTCCTTAAAGGACCTGATGGAGCTGAAAACCAAGGCACGAGAGCTATGTGATGAATGCAGAAGCCTCAGTAGACAATGCGATCAACTGGAAGAAAGGGTTTCAGTGATGGAAGACGAAATGAATGAAATGAAGCGTGAAGAGAAGTTTAGAGAAAAAAGAATAAAAAGAAACGAACAAAGCCTCCAAGAAATATGGGACTATGTGAAAAGACCAAATCTATGTCTGATTGGTGTACCTGAAAGTGATGGGGAGAATGGAACCAAGTTGGAAAACACTCTGCAGGATATTATCCAGGAGAACGTCCCCAATCTAGCAAGGCAGGCCAACATTCAGATTAAGGAAATACAGAAAATGCCACAAAGATACTCCTCAAGAAGAGCAACTCCAAGACACATAATCCTCAGATTCGCCAAAGTTGAAATGAAAGAAAAAATGTTAAGGGCAGCCAGAGAGAAAGGTCGGGTTACCCACAAAGGGAAGCCCATCAGACTAACAGCGGATCTCTCGGCAGAAACTCTACAAGCCGAAAGAGAGTGGGGACCAATATTCAACATTCTTAAAGAAAAGAATTTTCAACCCAGAATTTAATATCCAGCCAAACTAAGCTTCATAAGTGAAGGAGAAATAAAATACTTTACAGACAAGCAAATGCTGAGAGATTTTGTCACCACCAGGCATGCCCTAAAAGAGCTCCTGAAGGAAGCACTAAACATGGAAAGAACAACCGGTACCAGCCTCTGCAAAAACATGCCAAGTTGTAAAGACCATCAAGGGTAGGAAGAAACTGCATCCTAACGATGCAAAATAAACAGCTAACATCATAATGACGGGATCAAATTCACACATAACAATATTAATTTTAAATGTAAATGGGCTAAATGCTCCAATTAAAAGACACAGACTGGCAAATTGGATAGAGACAAGACCCATCAGTGTGATGTATTCAGGAAACACATCTCACGTGCAGAGACACACATAGGCTCAAAATAATGGAGGAAGATCTACCAAGGAAATGGAAAACAAAAAAAGGCAGGGGTTGCAATCCTAGTCTCGGATAAAACAGAATTTCAGCCAACAAAGATCAAAAGAGACAAAGAAGGCCATTACATAATGGTAAAGGGATCAATTCAACAAGAAGAGCTAACTATCCTAAATATATGTGCACCCAATACAGGAGCACCCAGATTCATAAAGCAAGTCCTGAGTGACCTACAAAGAGATTTAGACTCCCACACAATAATAATGGGAGACTTTAACACCCCATTGTCAACATTAGACAGATCAAGGAGACAGAAAGTTAACAAGGATACCCAGGAATTGAACTCAGCTCTGCACCAAGCAGAACTAATAGACATCTACAGAACTCTCCACCCCAGATCAACAGAATATACATTCTTTTCAGCACCACACCACACCAACTCCAAAAGTGACCACATAGTTGGAAGTAAAGCACTCCTCAGCAAATGTAAAAGAACAGAAATTATAACAAACTGTCTCTCAGACCACAGTGCAATCAAACTCGAACTCAGGATTAAGAAACTCACTCAAAACCGCTCAACTACATGGAAACTGAACAACCTGCTCCTGAATGACTACTGGGTAAATAATGAAATGAAGGCAGAAATAAAGATGTTCTTTGAAACCATCGAGAACAAAGACACAACATACCAGAATCTCTGGGACACATTCAAAGCAGTGTGTAGAGGGAAATTTATAGCACTAAATGCCCACAAGAGAAAGCAGGAAAGATCTAAAATTGACACCCTAACATCACATTAAAAGAACTAGAAAAGCAAGAGCAAATACATTCAAAAGCTAGCAGAAGGCAAGAAACAACTAAGATCAGAGCAGAACTGAAGGAAATAGAGACACAAAAAACCCTTCAAAAAATTAATGAATTCAGGAGCTGATTTTTTGAAAAGATCAACAAAATCGATAGACTGCTAGCAAGACTAATAAAGAAGAGAGAAGAATCAAACAGATGCAATAAAAAATGATAAAGGGGATATCACCACCGATCCCACAGAAATACAAACTACCATCAGAGAATACTATAAACACCTCTATGCAAATAAACTAGAAAATCTAGAAGAAATGGATAAATTCCTTGACACATACATCCTCCCAAGACTAAACCAGGAAGAAGGTGAATCTCTGAATAGACCAATAATAGGCTCTGAAATTGAGGCAATAATCAATAGCTTACCAACCAAAAAAAATCCAGGACCAGATGGATTCACAGCCAAATTCTACCAGAGGTACAAGGACGAACTGGTACCATTACTTCTGAAACTATTCCAGTCAATAGAAAAAGAGGGAATCCTACCTAACTCATTTTATGAGGCCAGCATCATCCTGATACCAAAGCCTGGCAGAGATACAACCAAAAAAGAGAATTTTAGACCAATATCCTTGATGAACATCGATGCAAAAATCCTCAATAAAATACGGGCAAACCAAATCCAGCAGCACATCAAAAAGCTTATCCACCATGATCAAGCGGGCTTCATCCCTGGGATGCAAGGCTGGTTCAACATATGAAAATCAATAAATGTAACCCAACATATAAACAGAACCAAAGACAAAAACCACATGATTATCTCAATAGATGCAGAAAAGGCCTTTGACAAAATTCAACACCCTTCATGCTAACAACTCTCAATAAATTAGGTATTGATGGGACGTATCTCAAAATAATAAGAGCTATCTACGACAAACCCACAGCCAACATCATACTGAATGGGCAAAAACTGGAAGCATTCCCTTTGAAAACTGGCACAAGACAGGGATGCCCTCTCTCACCACTCCTATTCAACATAGTGTTGGAAGTTCTGGCCAGGGCAATCGGGCAGGAGAAAGAAATAAAGGGTATTCAATGAGGAAAAGGGGAAGTCAAATTGTCCCTGTTTGCAGATGACATGATTATATATCTAGAAAACCCCATCGTCTCAGCCCAAAATCTCCTCAAACTGATAAGCAACGTCAGCAAAGTCTCGGGATACAAAATCAATGTACAAAAATAACAAGCATTCTTATACACCAATAATAGACAGAGAGCCAAATCATGAGTGAACTGCCATTCACAATTGCTTCAAAGAGAATAAAATACCTAGGAAACCAACTTACAAGGGATGTGAAGGACCTCTTCAAGGAGAACTACAAACCACTGCTCAATGAAATAAAAGAGGGCACAAACAAATGGAAGAACATTCCATTCTCATGGGTAGGAAGAATCAATATCATGAAAATGGCCATACTGCCCAAGGTAATTTATAGATTCAATGCCATCCCCATCAAGCTACCAATGACTTTCTTCACAGAATTGGAAAAAACTACTTTAAAATTCATATGGAACCAAAAAAGAACCTGCATTGCCAAGACAATCCTAAGCCAAAAGAACAAAATTGGAGGAATCACGCTACCTGACTTCAAACTATACTACAAGGCTACAGTCACCAAAACAGCATGGTACTGGTACCAAAACAGATATAGACCAATGGAACAGAACAGAGCCCTCAGAAATAATGCTGCATATCTGCAACTATCTGATCTTTGACAAACCTGACAAAAAGAAGCAATGGGGAAAGGATTCCCTATTTAAAATGGTGCTGGGAAAACTGGCTAGCCATATGTAGAAAGCTGAAACTGGATCCCTTCCTTACACCTTATACAAAAATCAATTCAAGATGGATTAAAGTCTTAAATGTTAGACCTAAAACCATAAAAACCCTGGAAGAAAACCTAGGCAATACCACTCAGGACATAGGCATGGGCAAGGACTTCATGTCTAAAACACAAAAAGCAATGGCAACAAAAGCCAAAATTGACAAATGGGATCTAATTAAACTAAAGAGCTTCTGCACAGCAAAAGAAACTACCATCAGAGTGAACAGGCAACCTATAGAATGGGAGAACATTTTTGCAACCTACTTATCTGACAAAGGGCTAATATCCAGAATCTACAATGAACTCAAACAAATTTACAAGAAAAAAACAAACAACCCCATCAAAAAGTGGGCAAAGGATATGAACAGACACTTCTCAAAAGAAGACATTTATGCAGCCAAAAAACACATGAAAAAATGCTCATCATCACTGGCCATCAGAGAAATGCAAATCAAAACCACAATGAGATACCATCTCATACCAGTTAGAATGGTGATCATTAAAAAGTCAGGAAACAACAGGTGCTGGAGAGGATGTGGAGAAATAGGAACACTTTTACACTGTTGGTGGGACTGTAAACTAGTTCAACCATTGTGGAAGTCAGTGTGGCGATTCCTCAGGGATCCAGAACTAGAAATACCATTTGACCCAGCCATCCCATTACTGGGTATATACCCAAAGGATTATAAATCATGCTGCTATAAAGACGCATGCACACGTATGTTTTTAGTGGCACTATTCACAATAGCAAAGACTTGGAACCAACCTAAATGTCCAACAGTGATAGACTGGATTAAGAAAATGTGGCACATATACATCATGGAATACTATGCAGCCATAAAAAATGATGAGTTCATGTCCTTTGTAGGGACATGGATGAAACTGGAAACCATCATTCTCAGCAAACTATTGCAAGAACAAAAAACCAAACACTGCATGTTCTCACTCATAGGTGGGAACTGAACAATGAGAACACATGGACACAGGAAGGGGAACATCACACACCAGGGACTGTTGTGGGGTGGGGGGAGGGGCGGGATAGCATTAGGAGATATACCTAATGCTAAATGACGAGTTAATGTGTGCAGCACACCAACATGGCACATGTATACATATGTAACAAACCTGCACGTTGTGCACATGTACCCTAAACCTTAAAGTATAATAATAATAAAATAAATAAAATATACTAATAAAAAAATAAAGTTACAGTAATATGTACATTCATCTGAATGGTCTGTCTTTTGCACAGTTATGATCTGAGTTCTAGATGTATTATTAATGGCTTCAAAAGTGTGAGGCTATGAAAGCACTGAGATCATAATTATTGAGGTATAGATGATAAAATACCCACTATAATATGGAATTAAGTAGAAAGCAGGCTACATTGGATCACAATTATATGATTTTCTAAATGAAAATGTCAAATAGTACTCAATATCACAATCTCTTGTAGTGTAGTGCTATGTCAAGGTAACCAAGCATACTGACAGCTGTATTTCAAGGCCCAGTTGTCCCACTTCTATCTGGGGTCTTTCAAAATGGTACCTTCCACTTTATGTCTGTACTTCTTTCATTTGGTGGTGACACATGAAGAATATTAATAACACAAATTTTAGCAGGCTTCCACAGCAGCGGTGACTCCTACAAATTCCAAATTATTTCTCTCCCCTTTGATCTCACATCTTTATATCACTCTAGTAATAATTTTCTATTTTGAAGAATTAAAATAAAGTCACATGAAAAATTACTGAAATGAATCTTTTACAGTATCTTGTCATCAAAATCTATAAGTTAATAATATTTAATGTTCAGTCGATGGCGCTGAGCAATTGTGTCCTGATGTTGATCACAGTTTAGGGACCATTCCTTTACTAGTCTGTATGATGTTTTGAAATTCCTAGATGTTTAATTCCTTCTTGGCTTCAAATAAATACTTAATATCCATTGGAATGACACTGCATCTCACCCAAGTAGATGTGATTGAATAAAGATGTAAATGTCTTAATACATATTCCTGGTGTCACGTAACAGCTATTTTCCAATCCAGGGAAAAGACAGGAAGTTTTAAAAGTTACTAGTCACAAAATAAAGATGCCATGATTTGTAAACCAAGATCACAAACATATCAGTCTTGGATAAGTGTCCATGTCTTTTAAATTTCTTATTCTTAGTTATTCAGGTATACCTTAACAGTCGTTGCTATTAAAGGAACTAGTAGCTTCTGGTCAGAGGAATTTTACTTTAAGCCCCAGCTTGCTCCTGTTTAAATTTGAGTTACTTTGAGCATCCACAGTAGTATACTGCCAGAGATAATGTATTTGGCACATTCTATTATTGTACTTTAATTCAACATGCTTTTAGAGCAATTGATTGTGCTCAACAAATATAGCTGCATTATAAAAAAAAAAAAGATGAAGAAGAAAGAAAAAAGAAAGCCTGTCTGTGTGGGGCCAGCACATTTTAAGCAAAATATCCCTTATATCCTCTTTTCACAATTTCTTTCTCTGCAAGTCTTAGTGTCACTACTGTGACCTTAGCAACAGGCAACATCAATGCTCCTGACAGTAACTTGACAATGAGCTTCCATAGGCATTTTGATCCTTTTGTGCAAGGGGTTTCTTTTTCTATTATTTAGTGAAATCATAGGAATGCAGGGAGAAACGTGGAGGCTTACTTCTCATTGGTGGGTTATAAATGAAGCTGATTGACCTCTAGTACTTGGTTCTGAGGATTTCACAGCAGGCATCTTGGAAGCACATATATTGACGGGGAGAGGGAGGGGCCCAGTGGGTAATATGTGGGAAATTTCAATCCAGAATTGCTGCTATTTTAAGTGGCCTCCAGAAATATGCACTTGCTTTGTAAGATTTTTTTTTCCCCCAGAATTGAGTGGGTATCGGGATGGGAATGTGGGAGGATGGGAGGGTAGACTGGAAAAAGGAAAAATGCCTCCAACCTGATCTTTTGTTTCCAACCTGGAAGTGACATACAGATTGAACCCATTTTACCAGATAACGCTGAAATGTCACAGCAGGGTTTATGCTTTCCGTGTGGAGCATATGATTTTAAGAAAGAACACAGGCTGCTAGGAATCAGAGCAGAAGCTTATTTTTTTAAATCAACTTTTACTGATTTTGAGTCATTTTTAGCAGTTTGATGGGCCTTGAGTAGCAAAAGTTGGACTTTTATCTTAGCCTCTTGCAATGATTAATGTAGCATGTTTGATTGAGAATTGCCTTTTGTGTATAGCTCCATGCACCTTTGAATAGAAAAGTGGTGGATTTGTAAACCTTTTGGTACATTTATGTCCTTTGTCAACATGTGTTGTAATAAAACCTAAGAACAATACTATAAGACATGTCCATTATTGTGTTTATTATTAAGAATATAAATTTTGTCAGCAACGACATCCAAATCTACCAAGTGTTTTCAGACATAGTCTGATAAATTACAAAAATATCATAAAACCAATAAAAGCTACTATATCATAATTTTTAAATCACTATAAAGCTCTGAAGAGCATCATCTGGAAAAGAAGACTATTTCGGAAACTCAATGTGAGGCGTCTGTGCAGTCGGTGGAAGTTAGTGGTTTTAATAACAAATTGAGGATGGGTTAACTTGGCCTGCACATTAGCTCACTGCATAACCTTAGTTAGTTAATTTTCTTGCACTGTCTTTCATTTCTCACACTGCAGGTAAATTTCATCATGAGCTGTTTCTTCTCTGGTTTCACTAAGGTTTATGTGAGCAGTACTGGCTCTCTTCCTGTCAATCACTAGTCACTATGTCTCATATTTCAGTGTCACATGAGTTTTACATACTGTCCTTATACTGACTGGGTGAATGGTCAAGTGCCTCTTAAGCAAAAGGAAGGTATCTATAAAGGCACTCAGAACTTTGGGAAACTGAGGTGAGCAGATAACTTGAGGGCAGAAGTTCACAACCAGCCTGGGCAACATAGTGAGATCCCATCTCTAAAAAATTATATATATATTTTTTAAATTAGCCAGGCATGATAGGGTACACCTGTAGTCTCAGCTACTTGGAAGGTGGGAGGATCACCTGAGCCCAGGAGTTCAAGGTTATAGTGAGCTATGAGTGCACCACTGCACTTCAGCCTGAGTGACAAAGCAGAGAAAGACCCTGTCTTTTGTCATTATTATTTTTTTAAAGGCACATGCCTTGAGCAAGATACAGTGCTGGGCTCATTTCTTCACCTTATTTCAGTTATTCCTCTTTATGATTCTTGAAGTGGATGTTGTTTTTCTCATTTTACTTATGAAGTTCAGAAAGCTTAGAAGGAACCAAGGGTCTTCTTTTCCCAAACTCCTGCAGGAGATCTCATGTCTGTGAGCAACTAGAAAAGAATATTTATGACTATTCTAAAAGTTAGGGCTGTTTAAGATTTACTGAAGTAATTAAATGTCTTCTGTAGAAAAACAGTAATTGAGAATTGAGGAAATGTGTTTGATTTGGATCAAAAATAATCAATAGACTTATTTGGCTATTCGTTGTATATATGCTGTCATATAAACTCAGTACATTTTCTTTACTTATAGGTAATTGTACATTTACAATTGTTAAATATATGTTATTACAGGGATAAGAAATCCTTTCATGAGCTTCATATGTTATTGGATCAAATAGGAAGACTAGATGTAAACTCTATGAGGTAAAGTTCTTGGCCCATATAGAAACTTAGTAAATATCATTTGACTGACTAATTGAGTGCATGAATAAAACTGTGTCTACTCAGACTTTATGGAATATAACATAGTACCGTTGGCATTATCTAAGTCATTTGTGGTATCTGCTAAGAGACCCCAAATCTGATTTTCTTTTATCTACCCAAAGGCAGATGTTGGATGTTGTATTACAATAATTTAGAGCTAACATCCTTTTCATTTCTTTAATAATTATCTAGTTACCTGGAAAACTGCCATCACTCTGTGATACTCTTAGTCACCATAGACAACCTTGAAATGATCTTGAGAGCTGCCTCGGTGGTCCAAGGACTTTGCCGTCTGACATCATTGTCAGTTACACACACAATTTGTTGCTACAGGCATTGTGCTTGCAGCCAACCTCAAGGTTGATGGCATAAACCTTGTGTTGCCATAGGTGGTTTGAATGTATTTTTGCTTTGTAAGGCAGCTGGGGGTGAGAGTGGAAAAGTAGACAGGTTTTTTGTTTAATAAAGCAGGTAACCAGGGAATTCAGGAGAAGCACGCATTCCATTCCACACCCAGTTGATACAGGTCAAGAAACACAGAGCCCATTGGTTTCTTTTGTATGAATTTCCTTTAGTATCTCGTTATGGGAATAATTGCCACTTTGGCCAACAACTTTGCTTGATTATATGTATGAATCTGTTTTTCATTTTCCTTAAAGGAAGACATTATTATTAGAAGCAGCCACATCCTCTAATCCTTGAGAGGCTGCTCTTTTTTTAATTATGTTTAAGGCAGAATCCAAACACCTCAGGTTTTTAAATATTTTTAAAATGTATACACCAAAGATTTTTATTTTTCAGAAATAAACATAAAATAGCTTACATTATGCCTGGTAACATTCCTAAGACAGCAATAACAACATCTTTCAATTTTAAAACAAGTATGAAACCCACACATAAAAGTTGTAACATTTTTTACATGAGTAATTTTTT
Source organism: Pongo abelii (assembly GCF_028885655.2). NCBI lineage: Eukaryota > Metazoa > Chordata > Mammalia > Primates > Hominidae > Pongo > Pongo abelii. The sequence continues at coordinate 20,558,882 of NC_071993.2, read as the reverse complement.
TAAAGCTTAAGAAGTTCCTGAACTCAATGTATTCTTACTCTTATCATTGCACCTTCTATAAATTCCTTTTTTGAATTTTGTTCAGTTTTTCACATTCTAAACATGTGCTCTACAGAGAAAATTGGATTGTTGGTGATGGTTGTACAACTCTATAAATTTACTTAAAAATCATTGAATTGTATACTTAAAATTTTATGATACATAAATTACACCTCAAGAAAGACAAAAATGTGGGAAGGTTACTGATGTGCAAATGTTCTTTGTATGCTCTTTGCACATTAGAAATCTTGCCATATTTTTTAACAGCTTCATTGAGGTATAATTTATACATCATAGAACTCATTTGCTTCTCAGATTAATAATTAATGCTATTTTGGATTTGAAATGATTAGTTCGATGTAAAGATTTCTAAGGCAGTCTTCTTGCCATTCTAGCGATTAAAGCAAAAGTTCAATTCCACTCTCCTCCCTTGCCCACGTTCCAGGGTTCTGTAATCATTCATTAGCAGAAGTTTTAATAAAGGGATTATGCCAGTGATAGTGGAGGGCTGTGATACATTTTGTTTCACTACCTTGACATTTGGCTTCTTAATGCTGTCTGTCCATCCGGTGCCTTGTGAGCATTGCATGCCCTAATGAGATAACCGTCAACCTTCTTCACTCAGCCCTAGCTTTGTAGGTTTTTTCCCTGCTAATGAGGACCGTTGCCTTTGGGTAGATAAAAGAAAATCAGATTTGGTGTCTCTTAGCAAGCTTTCAGAGAAAGTTAGAAGGAGTGAATAAGATTGAAAAGGTTTTATTATGTTTCTTATTTGTTTGTGAAGTCTACAAGGAATAAAAATCTCAAACATTTCGTGCAGTGTCTAAAAAAAAAAAACACCAAACTGCGTTGTATGGTATGTCAAAAATTTTCACTTATTTATGGTTGTTTAAGAAAGAAGGAAATGACTTGACTTGCTCTGAAGGAAAAATAAGTCTGGAGAGCAACCTTTCAAGGTGAACATTCCAACCTCATTCTCACTTCAATAAATTATTGCAAAGAAAACTCAGCAGTGAAATATTTTCTAGCTAAAGATTACCAATTCCTCTGTACTCATGTCCTGTTAAAAATTAAACATTTTATATGCAGATGTTGATGCACAAAGCTCTTTGATTAACATATGTAGGTCCAGACCTCTCTAATGATTGTGCTCTTGACATCCTACTGGTGTCCTTTGCACATTGGTAAACACATCTTATTTTTTAACAGCTTGATGGAGATCATATTTGCGTATCATAAAATGCATTCAACTTAAGTATACAATTTAATGATTTTTAGTAAACTGATAGACTTGTGCAACCATCTCCACAATCTAAGTTAAAACAAAAGAAATCTTGTACCAATTAGCAGTCACTGCCTATTCTTCCTCCCTTCCTCCCAGCCCTACTTCCAGGAAACCACTAATCTATTTTCTCTATATATACATTTGCGTAATGTGCCCATTTCATGTGAATGAATTCATTCAATTTGTGATCTTTTGGCCGGGCGTGGTGGCTCACACCTGTAATCCTAGCACTTTGAAAGGCCAAGGCAGGCAGATCATATGAGGTCAGGAGTTCAACACCAGCCTGACCAACATGGTGAAATCCTGTCTCTACTAAGAGTACAAAAATTAGCCAGGTGTGGTAATGGAGGCCTGTAATCCCAACTATCTGGGAGGCTGAGTTAGAAGAATCGCTTGAACCCAGGAGATGGAGGTTGCAGTGAGCCAAGATCATGCCATTGCACTCCAGCCTGGGCAACAAGAGTGAAACTCCATCTCAAAAAAAAAAAAAAAAAAAAAAAAGAAAAATATGGTCTTTTGTGACTAGCTTATTTCATTTATCATACTCTTTTCAAGGTTCATTGATGTGTCAGTACTTCATTTTTTTGTTGTTGATGAAAACTGTTCCATTGTAAAGATACACAATATTATATTTATTCATTTTCTTGTTGATGAATAGTATTCCATTGATACACAATATTAAATTTATCCATTCACCAGTTGGTCACAATTTAGATTTCTTTTACCCTTTTGGCTATCATGCGTAACGCTACTGTGAACATTTATGTACAAGTTTTTGTGTGGACATGTTTTTCCTTCTCTTGGGTATATACCCGGGAGTGGAATTACTAGGTCATATGGGAACTCTATGTTTCATATTTTACGACACTGCCAAACTATTTTTCAAAAACAGTTGCATATGAACAGTCCCACCTGCAAGGTTTAAAGGTTTCAATCTCTATACCCTTGCCAAATTACCTGTCTTTCAAATTGTATCCACTCTAGAATATTACTTTATTTTGGCTTTAATTTGTGTTTCCCTATTCATGACTTTAGCATGTTTTAAATGTTCTTGTATATATACGATGCCTCTAAAATAATCCAAAAACACTTTTAAAGTCAGAAGAACAGTGAGGTTCATAGCTCTTCATGCCAGTTCCCCCTTCAGTTATATTCAGTTCATCAAAGCTATAATAACAAAAAAAAGGAGGCTTAATTAAGTAACAGTATTTTCCACACTGTCAGGGATGCCAATTCAGGAATAAAAGTTATATAAGCTGTCACCTACGTAAAGTCATTTTTAAAATATATTGAGATACATTTCAACTATTGAAATTTGGTGTAGCAAAAGCCATAAACAATTGCGGGGTAATAAACTTCAGAGTTTAAGAAAAATACTTCTTCTCTCCCACTGAGAAGTCAAATAAAAAGTTAGAAAATATTAATAGACTTTCTTCTTATTTTCTACAGGCAAAGCTGGTCCCTAATAAATAAATGTAGGATAGAAGCAATTGTGCTGTTTTTGCACTGATGCAAGGGTTTTTTTTTTACCACTCATGTATTTCCCTGAAGCTTCTTCCTAAAGGCATTACTTTTTCATTTAGGCAAACTTGGGCTATTGCCAATACTGTGTGGTATGAAGTCGGTGAATCCAGACATCAAGGACTATATAAGAACTGGAATTATGATTATGACTTTATTAATACAAGTATTGCATAATATCTAACCATGTGAATTTCTAGGTATTCCCTCCCTCAGAGAGCCTTGAATCTCTATATCATTTAAGTATAGTTGACCCATGCCACTCTGAAGTTAATTAGAATTTCTCGTTCTTTTAAAATACAAGGACTTGGGAGTGAGCAGATCAGGGCAAATCATAACTATATTAAAATAAATAAAATTTATTCCCAGATTCAAGTGATCCTCCTGCCTCAGGCTCCCTAGTAGCTGGGACTACAGGTATGCACAACCACACCCAGCTAATTTTTGTATTTTTAGTAGAGACAGGGTCTTACCATGTTGGCCAGGCTGGTCTCGAACTTCTGACCTCAAGTGATCCTCGCACCTCAGCCTCCCAAAGTGCTGGGATTGCAGGCATGAGCCACAAAGCTGGCCAGATTTCTCAAATTTTAAATCCAAATATTTGAAAGAAACAGCGTGCATGAGTGAGTGTATGTGTCTTCGTATGTGTGTGTGATAAAATATGATAAAATTGTTTATGTACAATGTGATCAAATTATCTAAGTTCTCGCCAACTTAAAGTTGTGTGGGAAAACAAGTCATCAATATTACTAACTAATGAGCAAAACAATGATAAAATTAGCACTCACTCAAACATTCCTCTACGCCTAACCTCTTAAACATCCAATTATTCAGTGCACATAGATTGCAAAATGAAACTGAAAATCTTGTGGAAAAAAAATACAGGACTTAAGAATTTGATGGAAAGGAAGGTTGGTACACTGTTTCAATTACAAGCCAAATCATGGACACATGAGAAGTTGGCACCATTCACCAATTAAACTAAGGGGAAAAAATACACAATGATGACTACACAACAGCTACTTCGAAAGGGAATAATTAGATTATTCAAGGATTAGGCAAAACCCCTGGGAAAACTAATGCAACCTTCAAATATGACCCTCCCTATGCTGCAGAAATCAAACATGAAGTATATAATCAAGTAATTATATAAATTTGAGAAAGAAAAAGACCAAAATTGCCACTACTTTAATGTTCTCAATTCTCTACTCTCTAAAGACATAGCTCTAACAACACAGTTACATCTGTAACAGAAATTTAGTAATAACAATACATAAAATGAAATAAACTTATTTTATAATTCCAGTTCTTCTTTTTAAGATTAAGACTCAACCCAATCTGGATTTTGTTTATTTATTTATTTTTGTTTGTTTTCTAGGACTTTTATCTTTGGTTTTTTTTTTTTGTTTTTTTATTATTATTATACTTTAGGTTTTATGGTACATGTACTCAATGTGCAGGTTAGTTACATATGTATACATGTGCCATGCTGGTGCGCTGCACCCACTAACTCGTCATCTAGCATTAGGTATATCTCCCAATGCTATCCCTCCCCCCTCCCCAAACTGGATTTTGAGAAAACTGTTTATTATGAAATTTTGGTTCCCATCCAGTTACCAACTATTGGCATATAGTAAAAGCCTCCTATTATATATATATTTCTTATAGGAAAGTCATAACAAACAAACAACAGCAACAATAATAACAACAACAATAAATAGAAATAGAATGACCATCCAGAGAACTCACTATCAGCATTTGACCTATCAACCTTCAAACTTTTTCTTCCACGCAACTATCCACATGTAATTAGAGAAGTGTTCTTCTATATCTGCGATTTGTAGGTTTTATTTCTTATCAACTATATTGTTTCTATTAGAGTTTCCTAAGTCTTTTTCCTGTGGAATACTTTCTTAGTTATTCACTTTTAAGAATAACTCTATTTTTGCTAATTTTCTGATCTGCTCCAGATTAAAGCAACAGCTTTTGGTGCTGTAAAATTTACTCATCCAAACACTAATGCCATAAAATGCCCCCATTTTATGAAATTCTGGAGTCAAATAGCCTGCTTGTCATCTTCTAGCGCAATATTACTCAATATGTTTTCATTATTGCCCCCCAAGGAGCCTTTTTAGACATATTTTTCCTAATTGGCCACCAATGACATTTTAATACTACAGTTATACTACGCTTGTATTCTATGACGTTTGGGAGGGTATATTAATTGTCCCGCTATTTCTGCTATAATAAATTCCTACAAACTTAGCAGCAACAACACACATGTGTCATCTTACAGTTGTACAGGGATATCTGTCTGAGACAGGTCTCATAGTGCTGGAGTGAGGGGATCACCAGGGTTGCATTTCTTTCTGGAAGTCTAGAGGCGAATGTGTGTCCAGCTTCTGGGGCCACCCATATAACTTTGCTTGTGATCGCCCTCCTCCACCCTCAAAGCAAATGTGGGATCTCTCTGCGCTTTTTTAGTCCATCTTTGTCTTCCACTTTTAAGGACTTTTGTGGTTACACTGGGCACACCTGGTGAATTAGTCCGTTTTCATGCTGTTGATAAAGACATACCCGAGACTGGATAATTTATAAAGAAAAAGAGGTATAATGGACTCACAGTTCCAAGTGGCTGGAGAGGCCTCACAATCATGGTGAAAGGTGAAAGGCACATCTTACATGGCGGCAGACAAGAGAGAATGAAAGCCAAGCAAAAGAGAAACCCACCCTATAAAATCATCAGATCTCCTGAGACTTATTCACTACCACAGGAAGAGAATGGCAGAAACTGCTGCCATGATTCAATTATCTCCCACTGGGTCCCTCACACAACACATGGGAATTATGGGAGCTACAATTCAAGATGAGATTTGGGTGGAGACATGGTGAAACTGTATCACCTGGTAATCCAGGCTAATCTCCCCTCTCCTTTCCAGGTCAGTTCATTAGCAACCTTAATTGCACCTACAACCTTAATTCCTTTTTGTCACCTACCATAATGAGGTCACAGGTTCTAGGGAGTAGAGAATGGACTTCTTTGGGAGGGTGAGGCCCTGGAAAAGCATTATTCTGCTTACTGAAAAGGGGAATAAACCATTGTAATACCTGAAGATTTTCTTGACCCCTAAGAATGAATTTTTACCCCCTTGGGAGCAGTGTCACCTCCAGCTGAGAATCCATGCTTACCAGCTGGTTCTACCATTATCTCCTCTTCACTTTTGGACTTTCAGGCCAGTGTACAATATCCCTCCAGATAAAAGTTCTTACTAGATTATAAAAATGTTTCTAAATACACATATGCATCTTAATGCACACTTTTAAAAATAAAATGAACAACATTCCCATTTTTTCAGTATAGAAAATCTTATTGTTGACTGAATACATTGTTGTGCTCTTTAAGAGCCTTTAAGCTACCAAGTTAGCCTAAGAGGCTCATAATAGTGTCGAACGGAAATTCTCCATGTAATCATTACAAATACTAGGTACTGAAATGTAGACTGGAAAAAATACATTGTACTTAAAAGTTTCATCTAGATTGTTCAATATTTCTATCTCTTAAATCCACTTGCTATAAATAATCTATCTCTGGCACTTCTGAAAAATGGAATATAGAAACTACAGCTAAAAATATGCAGTCTCCAGGGAAATGATCAACCCTATAGTTTCCTTTTGTTTTTTTAACTGGAGGTATAGCTGCAGAACCAGCAAGAAATCTGACATTTTGGGCCTGGAGGCTATTCTCACTAAAGTCTTTTTCCTTTTCTTTTTTTACTTTTCTTTCCTTTTCTTTTTTTTTTTTTTTTTTTTTTAAGGCCTTGAGCCAAATCACTAGGTTTCTGTTCTCTCTGTTACATCAATTAATGGTACCTGAAAATCCAATTCAATTTAATTTTCTTGAAATGGAAACCTAGGGAAAACTCCTTCTCTTGTTCAAAGGAAACCTATCTGAAAAACTGTCCCCACTATCAAAGATAATTGTACTCTGGGCTTCAGGACATCAAAAGCACGCTCAGAATAATGGTGTCTGGAAAATGGGACAATTTTGAAACACATTTATATCTATTTAGGTAATTACTTGGGAAGGAAGGCCCTGATTCTATGCATTAAAAATAAAATCACTTCCAATGGTTGGAGGATTCTTTCAGGGATAAAACTTTCCCATTTTGCCCTCAATCATTTTAAAGTCAAAGGATTTGGTGATATCTTCTCCCCAGCCTCCAAAAGTGGTATTATTTTTCAGCCATGAGTTTATCAAGTTTATCAACTAAGAAGTCCAATTATTAATTAAAATGTGCAAAGGATTAAGTCTGTTTTCAATAAGCCTGGCTTGACCACCCCCCTTAAGCGTGGCTTCATATCTATTTAACCTGGATCCCTCCCAAGGCTGTGCTGACACAGTGGGCTCTTCCTTCTTTCAGCCTAATTGTGTCCACAGATCACCTAAAACGTCAACCACCCTTTCCTCATCTACTGGAGAAAAATCTCTGTTTTCTGAATTAATAAGTAGCCAAAATGACCCACCAAACCCTCTTATTGGCTCTAATAGGAACAGTCATCACCACCACCACCAGCCCCAGCTCCTAGGCAGAGCTGCTGCTCCTCTGGGTTCTTGCTGAAGACTCTATGCTCCAACCAAAGAGTCTACCACTCCTGCCCTTCAGAGGAGTCCGTGCAGCCAGAGGGATCCGGTTGAAGTGGACTGTCACTCCCTTCAGTGGCTTTTCATCTCACTCAGAATAAACTGTAAAATTCTCACCTTGCCTACTGCTTCCTTCCTGATCTGCCGACCAGCCTTGTTTCTGATGTCTTCTCCAACAACTCTTTGCTTTCCTCATGGTGCTCCAACCGTAGCCTCAATTTCCCTCGAATACATCAAACACATTCCCTCCCCTGGGCCTTGGCACTTGCTGTATCTTCTGCCTGGAATGCTCTTCCCCAGAGACCAGAATGGCTCATTTCTTCACTTCACTCAGGCCTCTGCTTAAATGCTACTACTGTAGAGAGCTTTCTCTGAACACCCTATTCACACACACAGTATAGCTCCTCTCTGTCCCTCTCTCACTTTGTCTGGTTTTGTACCTTCTACTGTATAATTATGTGTTCATAAACCTCATGTCTCCTCTTGCTGTCTGTAAATTCCACGAGATTAGGGTTTTTCCTTATTCACTACTGTATTACCTAGAGCTGTGCCTGGCACATGTACCTTGGTATATATTGTCTATTTAGCAAACATTTAATAAGCATCTCCTATGTTGACAGCAGAAGGGTGACTCAGACATGAAGGAGCCACTATACAAATTGTGGTACCATAAGAGAATAAACTGATGGGGTATGGGAGAATGAGAGAATGCTGACTGCACCAGAAATCAGATAACCAGAATCAAGTTCAGTTAAGCAACTAGTAGATTTGGAACTTTATATAATGGTTCTACTCTCTTAGCTCTGATAGGCTCATCTGTAAAAATGGAAATGCCACATGAAGTTATTATAAATATTAAATGAGATAATGTAGACAGAAGTGCTTAGCTTGGTGCCTGGAAAAATACAGGGAGAACAAAATATGTATGCTTATCACAAGAACAAATAAACTAACCAGCATGATGACACCAGTTGGAACAGTGTCTTTGCTACAGGCCACTTTTTAATGTCTCTTTATTGTAAGGTCATACTTAGAGTTTTCTTATGGGGTGGGATATAGGATACATTTGAGGCTGAATTACGTTTTCTTTCCCTTAATATTTGTTTCCACTCTAGGGAAGGGAAGATATCAATCATTTTATGGACTCTGGCTGAATTCTTCATTTGGAATTCCACTGTAGCATATTTAGAAATGGAAATAAAAGTTCTGTAAATGAGTAACTGAATCAGTCTTTATTGAAAGAAGAGAAATAATTCAAAGGCATCAGAAATTCTCACAGCAAGCTCCAGTTATTCTCTGTAAAGCTTGAAAAATGCAAGGAAGATTTGGTTAGATTTCAGGGACTCTGGATTCTTCATACTTGCAAGATTGTACTTCTCCCTTCTGGGTATGAAGCATGCTGTTTGCCCAAAGGCAATGGGAACTAGAAGGCAAAGTCACTCTGTGTTTGGAAGAGTTGATGCTGATGGTACACAATGCTAACCGGGTAGAAATATTAGTTTCCCGCATGCTGGTAAAGATGAAATGACTGTGTGAGGAAAAATGACCACTGAATCTCACAAATAAAGGGGAAAATGTTAGAACTCAATGATTCTAAACTTCCAAACAGTATTAAGATGTGGGACTTCAGATTGAATTTTCATAAAAGAAGATGAGCATTTACCAAACAACCAAACAAGGGTATGAGTGTATAGAGAATTAATGATAGATTTGGGTAGGGATTGAGGCAAGGAAGAAGTAAAAGTGATGAGAGTGGAGGGGGATAGAAACAAAAGGATGTAAGCAGAATGTTTCTCACATTGAAGAAACAAATTTCTTACCTAAATCACAAGGATTTGAGAATTGAGTAATGGTTTAGGCTGCTATCACAGAATATCATAGACTGGGTGGATTAAACAACCAACATATGTTTCTCACAGCTCTGAAAGATGGAAGTCTGAGGTAAGGGGTGTCAGCATGATGGAGTTCTTGTGGAGGGGGCCCTCGTCTTGGTTTAAAGATGTCAACCTTCTCCCTGTGCCTTCACAAGGTATAGAGAGAGAGAGAGAGAGAGAGAGAGAATTTCTTTGTGTTTCTTCTAATAAGGGAACTAATCCTGTTCATAAGGGCTCCATTCTCATGACCTAATTACCTCCCAAAGACTCCACCTCCAAATACTATCATGTTGATGATTAGAACCTCAACATATTAATTCTGAGGGGCACAAACATTCACTCCATAGCAAGTAAGTACCAAGAAAAGGAATCCTTGCTCCCTTCTCAGACTCTGTGGACTTCCTGAGTTGATGTGGAGTGTGTGGAGTGTTGGGAGCATTTGACCATTCAAGACAGACATAGGTAACCACCCTGCCAGAAAAAAAACCTCAAGGTACTGAGAAGTGGCATCATCTGGACTTGAACCCATTGTTTATGACTTTGAGTTCGGCACTATTTCAATCCCTAAAGATGCTTGGGAGAATCACAGAGCTGTTTGTTGAGAAATGGTTGAATCCAAAGAACATTTATACTCACAGTGGTGATTTCGGTTGTTGACACTGGGTGGTGGGTACAAATTGCTGGGTTTTAGACGCAGTTTTTGAAGAAAATTTTTTGGTTTTTTTTTTTCACTAATAGAACAGGTGTAGTCACTTACTAATAGGGTTAGGATTAGGGTATTTCATTCCTAGCCTTGCTTTAACTAATGTCCCACCATCACCACTACTTACTGTCACATTTTATGTCACTCATGACTATTGGGTTAAATACAAGATGCATATATTAATATTTTCAAAATTTCAACTCTTGCATGTCTTCAGTGTTGTGTAGCACGAAGACTACTTTTGGAATCTCTCAATATCAACTTCCTATGATTTTTTTTTTTTTTTTTTTTTTTTGAGACAGAGTCTTGCTCTGTCGCCCAGGCTAGAGTGTAGTGGCACGATCTCAGCTCAACGCAGCCTCCGCCACCCTGGTTCAAGCGATTCTTCTGCCTTAGCCTCCTGAGTTGCTGGGACTATATGTGTGTGCCACCATGCCCAGCTAATTTTCATATTTTTAGTAGACATGGGGTTTTACCATGTTGGCCAGGATGGTCTCGACCTTCTGACCTCATGATCTGCCCTCCTTGGCCTCCCAAAGTGCTGAGATTACAGGCGTGAGCCACCGCGCCGGGCCCCTATGAGATCTTTTGCAGTTCAAAACCTAGGGGTTTCAAAGTTCATGCCTTTGCCATGAATTTAACAATGAATACCTTGGAGTACTAACTGTGGCATATTCTCTTTTTAAGTAGTCATTTGTCCTTTTAGAAGATACAAGTTCCTGTAAGTGTCATTTCAAAAGGCCTAATTGTCTGATCAACACAGAACATGGAAAGTCCAGAGTTCAGAAAAACATTTCATTTTTTTAAAAATTGGGAATAATTTGAAAATAGCCTGAGAAAGTCCTTTATGTAAAGTGAAGGACGTATCTTATTAGAAAAGATAACACGCACACTTATTTTGATCATCATTCACACAGCAGATATGTAGTATTTTAGCAGTTGTGTGTGTAGTGGGGGTGAGGGGGCTGGGATAAAAATTCATACTAAGAATATATTTATTTATTTATTATTTCCTGATATCGATAATCAGAAAAGATTCAGAATTTTCACATCTATACACACATATATGTAAAAATTACTATAAATATATACATCTTTTGATGAAATTTTAATTTATGATGTTATTACACTCATATGGAAGAGTTTTATTGCACTTTTAAAGTTTTAAAGTTACTTCTTGAAATGTGCTCTGGCTTTTATGCTAGATTACAGTAACAACTGCTACAATGGCATTTAAAATGAACCAATTAAATTATTATGCTACAAATGGATTTTTTTTTAAGTAAAACAATGTAAAAAGCATGGCTTATAATTTTCACATGAGCTGTTAGAACTACCCAAACTTAATTTTAACAAATGGCTGTTTCCTTTTTTAAATAAACAAAACAGGAAAAATGGAGACTATCAATTACATTTAATGGTATCATAAAAGCATAAACTTGATCTTGAGTGTAATATTTACAAAAAAGGAGAACTAGTAACTCTCTTTCCCAAAGAACAAGCAGTTCTTATTTCTTATTTGTTACTTTAATCTTTTTTATTATATATGCATATAATAATGAATTGTTCCTTTCAACACCCATGAAAAGAGTAGTCATGTAAAATCATCCTAGAGAATTTCAAAATGCGGTCCTGTTTCCACAGTTTGGAAGAGCACATGACTCTAAGTTAATAAATTATATTCATTTTACATTTTGTCTTTGCTGTTATAAGAGACCATAAGGACTCCTAAACTTTTCCTTTCTTGCTTTTTCAGAAAAGTTTAGTCATTTAAAAAAATTGTCAGACTTTTATCAAGCATGTCTATGAAACTCATACCAGTTGGTAATAAACTTGCACATTGGAGCACTATTCTAATCTCAGATGTCTGTGTCTGGCTTCCCATAGAGTTCTGGCTGAGAGAAATATCAAAAAAACCTAGACTCTATTTAATCAGGTAGTTCTGCCAGTCTCTGCAGTGTCTTTTCAGGTCAATATACATGTAACATGATATCCTCATTTCCTTTGAAATGTGTTCTGAATGGTTCTGTTTGAGGACACTTTCCCTTTGGGAAATATAAGTGCATTCTCAATGATAATGAAAAAAAAAATCTAGTGAAACACTGAAGGTTTTGAATGTGTGCCAAAACTGCATCAACTCATTTTTTATCATCTGATGCCCCTTACTGCCCTCAAGTTCATTTTAAAACTCTCCTCTTACCTTGGTAATGTCCTCTAGGCACTTAGAGAGGAATTCAGCTAATCTGCCATGATACAATTGAGAAAATTCCCATCTGATGCTCACCCCATCTCAGGCTCCCTTGCCATTTCAATATCTTCCATTAGATGCCACAATGGAAAATTCTGGAATTCAGATTAGTCTGGCTGAAGCTACAGTTTTATCAACCAAGAGTTGCCTTGAAACTCTGAAGAATAATATAATGGAAGGATTTTGTGTGTCAATTTGCTGCCACAATTCTAAGCAACCTTTTGGGTTCCAGGGCATCTTGATGTTGATTTTTGGACTCGTTGACCTGAACCTTTTGGTCTTACTGGTCCAACAGTGTTTGTGTTTGTGTTGTAATGGCTTGAGAGATGCTGTTAAGTGGAAGTTAAAACATGTTATTTAACTTTTTCAGTTATATTCCTTGTATATGATGTGAAAGCAACAAATAAGCAAACAGAAAGAAAAGACTAAAATGAAATGTAACAAAACAGTCACAATTTTTCACTAGGTGATGGTAATGTGGTAATGATCTTCTCTCTCTTCTCCTGTTCTTTTTTCCGAATTTTTTGTAAAAAGAAGCAATAGATTTTTATAATAAATATAGTAAAACAAAAACCCACACACAAAATTTTTAAAACACATTGTTTCAGTAAGGGGAGAAGTTTGCTCTTTAGAGATAAATGCTAAGATATTTCTGGTTAATCTCTGCAATTTCCTCTCAGGATTGTTTAGAAAACAAAGAATAAAAATTAAAAGCAGGGAGCCAAGATGGCCAAATAGGAATGGCTCCAGTCTACAGCTCCCAGCGTGAGCAACCCAGAAGACGGGTGATTTCTGCATTGCCAAGGTTCATCTCACTGAGGAGGTACCGGGTTCATCTCACTGGGGAGTGCCGGAAAGTTGGTGCAGGATAGTGGGTGCAGTGCATTGTGCATGAGACGAAGCAGGGCAAGGCGTCACCTCACCTGGGAAGTGCAAGGGGTCAGGGAATTCCCTTTCCTAGTCAAAGAAAGGGGTGACAAACGGCACCTGGAAAATCGGGTCACTCCCACCCTAATACTGCACTTCTCTAACGGCCTTAACAAATGGCACACCAGGAGATTATATCCCGCACCGGGCTCGGAGGGTCCTACGCGCACGGAGTCTCGCTCATTGCTAGCATAGCAGTCTGAGATCAAACTGCAAGGCAGCAGCGAGACTGGGTGAGTGGCGCCCACCACTGCCCAGTCTTGAGCAGGTAAGCAAAGCGGCCAGGAAGCTCAAGCTGGGTGGAGCCCAACACAGCTCAAGGAGGCCTGCCTGCCTTTCTAGGCTCCACCTCTGGGGGTAGGGCACAGACAAACAAAAGACAGCAATAACCTCTGCAGACTTAAATGTCCCTGTCTAATAGCTTTGAAGAGAGTAGTGGTTCTCCCAGAACGCAGCTTGAGATCTGAGAACAGACAGACTGACCCCCGAGTAGCCTAACTGGGAGGCACCCCCCAGTAGGGGCAGACTGACACCTCACACGGCCGGGTACTCCTCTGAGACAAAACTTCCAGGGGAACCATCAGGCAGCAGCATTTGCAGTTCACCAATATCCGCTGTGCTGCCGCCACCGCTGCTGATATCCAGGCAAACAAGGTCTGGAGTGGACCTCCAGTAAACTCCAACAGACCTGTGCTGAGGGTCCTGATGGTTAGAAGGAAAAATAACAAACAGGAAGGACAGCCACACCAAAAACCCATCTGTACGTTACCATCATCAAAGACCAAAGGTAGATAAAACCACAAAGATGGGGAAAAAACAGAGCAGAAAAACTGGAAACTCTAAAAATCAGAGCGCCTCTCCTCCTCCAAAGGAATGCAGCTCCTCACCAGCAACGGAACAAAGCTGGATGGGGAATGACTTTGATGAGTTCAGAGAAGAAGGCTTCAGAAGATCAAACTACTCTGAGCTAAAGGAGGAAGTTCGAACGAATGGCAAAGAAGTTGAAAACTTTGAAAAAAAATCAGACAAATGGATAACTAGAATAACCAATGCAGAGAAGTCCTTAAAGGACCTGATGGAGCTGAAAATCAAGGCACGAGAACTACGTGATGAATGCACAAGCCTCAGTAACTGATGCGATCAACTGGAAGAAAGGGTATCCGCGATGGAAGAGGAAATGAATGAAATGAAGCGTGAAGAGAAGTTTAGAGAAAAAAGAATAAAAAGAAATGAACAAAGCCTCCAAGAAATATGGGACTATGTGAAAACACCAAATCTACATCTGATTAGTGTACCTGAAAGTGACGGGGAGAATGGAACCAAGTTGGAAAACACTCTGCAGGATATTATCCAGGAGAACTTCCCCAATCTAATAAGGCAGGCCACCATTCAAATTCAGGAAATACAGAGAATGCCACAAAGATACTCCTCGAGAAGAGCAACTCCAAGACACATAATAGTCAGATTCGCCAAAGTTGAAATGAAAGAAAAAATGTTAAGCGCAGCCAGAGAGAAAGGTCGGATTACCCACCAAGGGAAGCCCATCAGACTAACAGCGGATCTCCTGGCAGAAACTCTACAAGCCAGAAGAGAGTGGGGACCAATATTCAACATTCTTAAAGAAAAGAATTTTCAACCCAGAATTTAATATCCAGCCAAACTAAGCTTCATAAGTGAAGGAGAAATAAAATACTTTACAGACAAGCAAATGCTGAGAGATTTTGTCACCACCAGGCCTGCCCTAAAAGAGCTCCTGAAGGAAGCACTAAACATGGAAAGGAGCAACCGGTACCAGCCACTGCAAAAACATGCCAAATTGTAAAGACCATCAAGGCTAGGAAGAAACTGTATCAACTAACGAGCAAAATAACCAGCTAACATCATAATGACAGGATCAAATTCACACATAACAATATTAACCTTAAATGTAAATGGGCTAAATGCTCCAATTAAAAGACACAGACTGGCAAATTGGATAAAGAGTCAAGACCCATCAGTGTGCTGTATTAAGGAAACACATCTCACGTGCAGAGACACACATAGGCTCAAAATAAAGGGATGGAGGAAGATCTACCAAGAAAATGGAAAACAAAAAAAGGCAGGGGTTGCGATCCTAGTCTCTGATAAAACAGACTCTCAACCAACAAAGATCAAAAGAGACAAAGAAGGCTATTACATAATGGTAAAGGGATCAATTCAACAAGAAGAGCTAACTGCCCTAAATATATATGCACCCAATACAGGAACACCCAGATTCATAAAGCAAGTCCTTAGAGACCTACAAAGAGACTTAGACTCCCACACATTAATAATGGGAGACTTTAACACTGCACTGTCAACATTAGACAGATCAACAAGACAGAAAGTTAACAAGGATATCCAGGAATGGAACTTAGCTCTGCACCAAGTGGACCTAACAGGCATCTACAGAACTCTCCACCCCAAATCAACAGAATATGCATTCTTTTCAGCACCACACCACACCTATTCCAAAACTGACAACATACTTGGAAGTAAAGCACTCCTCAGCAAATATAAAAGAACAGAAATTATAACCAACTGTTTCTGAGACCACGGTGCAATCAAACTAGAACTCAGGATTAAGAAACTCAAAACCACTCAACTACATGGAAACTGAACAACCTGCTCCTGAATGACTACTGGGTACATAACAAAATGAAGGCAAAAATAAAGATGTTCTTTGAAACCAATGAAAACAAAGACACAACATACGAGAATCCCTGGGAAACATTCAAAGCAGTGTGTAGATGGAAATTTATAGCACTAAGTGCCCACAAGAGAAAGCAGGAAAGATTTAAAATTGACACCCTAACATCACAATTAAAAGAACTATAAAAGCAAGAGCAAACACATTCAAAAGCTAGCAGAAGGCAAGAAATAACTAAGATCAGAGCAGAATTGAAGGAAATAGAGACACAAAAATCCCTTCAAAAAATCCATGAATCCAGGAGCTGTTTTTTTGAAAAGATCAACAATACAGACAGACAGCTAGCAAGACTAATAAAGAAGAAAAGAGAGAAGAATCAAATAGACGCAATAAAAAATGATACAGGGGATATCACCACTGATCCCACAGAAATATAAACTACCATCAGAGAATACTACAAACACCTCTACGCAAATAAATTAGAAAATCTAGAAGAAATGGATAAATTCCTCGACACATACACTCTCCCAAGACTAAACCAGGAAGAAGTTGAATCTCTCAATAGACCAATAACAGGATCTGAAATTGAGGCAATAATTAATAGCTTCCCAACCAAAGAAGTCCAGGACCAGATGGATTCACAGCCAAATTCTACCAGAGGTACAAGACGGAGCTGGTACCATTCCTTATGAAACTATTCCAATCAATCGAACAAGAGGGAATCCTCCCTAACTCATTTTATGAAGCCAGCATCATCCAGATACCAAAGCCTGGCAGAGACACAACCAAAAAAGAGAATTTTAGACTAATATCCTTGATGAACATTGATGCAAAAATCCTCGATAAAATACTGGCAAACCGAATCCAACAGCACATCAAAAAGCTTATCCACCATGATCAAGTGGGCTTCATCCCTGGGATGCAAGGCTGGTTCAACATATGAAAATCAATAAACGTAATCCAGCATATAAACAGAACCAAAGACAAAAACCACATGATTATCTCAATAGATGTAGAAAAGGCCTTTGACAAAATTCAACAACCCTTCATGCTAAAAAGTCTCAATAAATTAGGTATTGATGGGACGTATCTCAAAATAATAAGAGCTATCTATGACAAACTCACAGCCAATAACATACTGAATGGGCAAAAACTGGAAGCATTCCCTTTGAAAACAGGCACAAGACAGGGATGCCCTCTCTCACCACTCCTATTCAACATAGTGTTGGAAGTTCTGGCCAGGGCAACCAGGCAGGAGAAGGAAATAAAGGGTATTCAATGAGGAAAAGGGGAAGTCAAATTGTCCCTGTTTGCAGATGACATGATTGTAAATCTAGAAAACCCCATCGTCTCAGCCCAAAATCTCCTCAAGCTGATAAGCAACTTCAGCAAAGTCTCAGGATACAAAATCAATGTACAAAAATCACAAGCATTCTTATACACCAATAACAGACAGAGAGCCAAATCATGAGTGAACTCCCATTCACAGTTGCTTCAAAGAGAATAAAATACCTAGGAAACCAACTTACAAGGGATGTGAAGGACCTCTTCAAGGAGAACTAAAAACCACTGCTCAATGAAATAAAAGAGGATACAAACAAATGGAAGAACATTCCACGCTCATGGGTAGGAAGAATCAATATCGTGAAAATGGCCATACTGCCCAAGGTAATTTATAGATTCAATGCCATCCCCATCAAGCTACCAATGACTTTCTCCCCAGAATTGGAGAAAACTACTTTAAAGTTCATATGGAACCTAAAAAGAGCCCGTATTGCCAAGTCAATCCTAAGCCAAAAGAACAAAGCTGGAGGCATCACGCTACCTGACTTCAAACTATACTACAAGGCTACAGTCACCAAAACAGCATGGTACTGGTACCAAAACAGAGATATAGACCAATGGAACAGAACAGAGCCCTCAGAAATAACGCCACATATCTACAACTATCTGATCTTTGACAAACCTGACAAAAACAAGCAATGGGGAAAGGATTCCCTATTTAAAATGGTGCTGGGAAAACTGGCTAGCCATATGTAGAAAGCTGAAACTGGATCCCTTCCTTACACCTTCTACAAAAATTAATTCAAGATGGATTAAAGACTTAAATGTTAGATCTAAACCATAAAAACCCTAGAAGAAAACCTAGGCAATACCATTCAGGACATAGGCATGGGCAAGGAATTCATGTCTAAAACACCAAAAGCAATGGCAACAAAAGCCAAAATTGACAAGTGGGATCTAATTCAACTAAAGAGCTTCTGCACGGCCAAAGAAACTACCATCAGAGTGAACAGCAACCTATAGAATGGGAGAAAATTTTTGCAATCTACTCATCTGACAAACAGCTAATATCCAGAACCTACAATGAACACAAACAAATTTACAGAAAACAAACAAGCAACCCCATCAAAAAGCAGGCAAAGGATATGAACAGACACTTCTCAAAAGAAGACATTTATGCAGTCAAAACACACATGAAAAAATGCTCATCATCACTGGCCATCAGAGAAATGCAAATAAAAACCACAATGAGATACCATCTCACACCAGTTAGAATGGTGATCATTAAAAAGTCAGGAAACAACAGGTGCTGGAGAGGATGTGGAGAAATAGGAACACTTTTACACTGTTGGTGGGACTGTAAACTAATTCAACCACTGTGGAAGTCGGTGTGGCGATTCCTCAGGGATCTAGAACTAGAAATACCATTTGACTCAGCCATCCCATTACTGGGTATATACCCAAAGGATTATAAATCATGCTGCTATAAAGACACATGCACATGTATGTTTATTGCGGCACTATTCACAATAGCAAAGACTTGGAACCAACCCAAATGTCCAACAATGATAGACTGGATTAAGAAAATGTGGCACATATACATCATGGAATACTATGCAGCTATAAAAAAGGATGAGTTAGAGGGAAATTTATAGCACTAAATGCCCACAAGAGAAAGCAGGAAAGATCCAAAATTGACACCCTAACATCACAATTAAAAGAACTAGAAAAGGAAGAGCAAACACATTCAAAAGCTAGCAGAAGGCAAGAAATAACTAAAATCAGAGCAGAACTGAAGGAAATAGAGACACAAAAAACCCTTCAAAAAATCAATGAATCCAGGAGCTGGTTTTTTGAAAGGATCAACAAAATTGATAGACCGCTAGCAAGATTAATAAAGAAAAAAAGAGAGAAGAATCAAATAGATGCAATAAAAAATGATAAAGGGGATATCACCACCGATCCCACAGAAATACAAACTACCATCAGAGAATATTACAAACACCTCTATGCAAATAAACTAGAAAATCTAGAGGAAATGGATAAATTCCTCAACACATACACCCTCCCAAGACTAAACCAGGAAGAAGTTGAATCTCTGAATAGACCAATAACAGGAGCTGAAATTGTGGCAATAATCAATAGCTTACCAACCAAAAAAAGTCCAGGACCAGATGGGTTCACAGCCGAATTCTACCAGAGGTACAAGGAGGAGCTGGTACCATTCCTTCTGAAACTATTCCAATCAATAGAAAAAGAGGGAATCCTCCCTCACTCATTTTATGAGGCCAGCATCATCCTGATACCAAAGCCTGGCAGAGACACAACAAAAAAAGAGAATTTTAGACCAATATCCTTGATGAACATTGATGCAAAAATCCTCAATAAGATACTGGCAAACAGAATCCAGCAGCACATCAAAAAGCTTATCCACCATGATCAAGTGGGCTTCATCCCTGGGATGCAAGGCTGGTTCAATATACGCAAATCAATAAATGTAATCCAGCATATAAACAGAACCAAAGACAAAAACCACATGATTATCTCAATAGATGCAGAAAAGGCCTTTGACAAAATTCAACAACCCTTCATGCTAAAAACTCTCAATAAATTAGGAATTGATGGGACGTATCTCAAAATAATAAGAGCTATTTATGACAAACCCACAGCCAATATCATACTGAATGGGCAAAAACTGGAAGCATTCCCTTTGAAAACTGGCACAAGACAGGGATGCCCTCTCTCGCCACTTCTATTCAACATAGTGTTGGAAGTTCTGGCCAGGGCAATTAGGCAGGAGAAGGAAATCAAGGGTATTCAATTAGGAAAAGAGGAAGTCAAATTGTCCTTGTTTGCAGATGACATGATAGTATATCTAGAAAACCCCATTGTCTCAGCCCAAAATCTCCTTAAGCTGATAAGCAACTTCAGCAAAGTCTCAGGATACAAAATCAATGTGCAAAAATCACAAGCATTCTTATACATCAATAACAGACAAACAGAGAGCCAAATCATGAGTGAACTCCCATTCACAATTGCTTCAAAGAGAATAAAATACCTAGGAATCCAACTTACAAGGGATGTGAAAGACCTCTTCAAGGAGAACTACAAACCACTGCTCAAGGAAATAAAAGAGGATACAAACAAATGGAAGAACATTCCATGCTCATGGGTAGGAAGAATCAATATCATGAAAATGGCCATCCTTCCCAAGGTAATTTACAGATTCAATGCCATCCCCATCAAGCTACCAATGACTTTCTTCACAGAATTGGAAAAAACTACTTTAAAGTTCATATGGAACCAAAAAAGAGCCCGCATCGCCAAGTCAATCCTAAGCCAAAAGAACAAAGCTGGAGGCATCACACTACCTGACTTCAAACTATACTACAAGGCTACAGTAACCAAAACAGCATGGTACTGGTACCAAAACAGAGATATAGATCAATGGAACAGAACAGAGCCGTCAGAAATAATGCCACATATCTACAACTATCTGATCTTTGACAAACCTGACAAAAACAAGAAATGGGGAAAGGATTCCCTATTTAATAAATGGTGCTGGGAAAACTGGCTAGCCATATGTAGAAAGCTGAAACTGGATCCCTTCCTTACACCTTATACAAAAATCAATTCAAGATGGATTAAAGACTTAAATGTTAGACCTAAAACCATAAAAACCCTAGAAGAAAACCTAGGCATTACCATTCAGGACATAGGCATGGGCAAGGACTTCATGTCTAAAACACCAAAAGCAATGGCAACAAAAGCCAAAATTGACAAATGGGATCTAATTAAACTAAAGAGCTTCTGCACAGCAAAGGAAACTACCATCAGAGTGAACAGGCAACCTACAAAATGGGAGAACATTTTCGCAACCTACTCATCTGACAAAGGGCTAATATCCAGAATCTACAATGAACTCCAACAAATTTACAAGAAAAAAACAAACAACCCCATCAAAAAGTGGGCGAAGGACATGAACAGACACTTCTCAAAAGAAGACATTTATGCAGCCAAAAAACACATGAAAAAATGCTCACCATCACTGGCCATCAGAGAAATGCAAATCAAAACCACAATGAGATACCATCTCACACCAGTTAGAATGGCAATCATTAAAAAGTCAGGAAACAACAGGTGCTGGAGAGGATGTGGAGAAATAGGAGCACTTTTACACTGTTGGTGGGACTGTAAACTAGTTCAACCCTTGTGGAAGTCAGTGTGGCGATTCCTCAGGGATCTAGAACTAGAAATTCCATTCGACCCAGCCATCCCATTACTGGGTATATACCCAAAGGACTATAAATCATGCTGCTATAAAGACACATGCACACGTATGTTTATTGCGGCATTATTCACAATAGCAAAGACTTGGAACCAACCCAAATGTCCAACAATGATAGACTGGATTAAGAAAATGTGGCACATATACACCATGGAATACTATGCAGCCATAAAAAATGATGAGTTCACGTCCTTTGTAGGGACATGGATGAAATTGGAAATCATCATTCTCAGTAAACTATCGCAAGAACAAAAAACCAAACACCGCATATTCTCACTCATAGGTGGGAATTGAACAATGAGAACACATGGACACAGGAAGGGGAACATCACACTTCGGGGACTGTTGTGGGGTGGGGGGAGGGGGGAGGGATAGCATTGGGAGATATACCTAATGCTAGATGACAAGTTGGTGGGTGCAGCGCACCAGCATGGCACATGTATACATATGTAACTTACCTGCACATTGCGCACATGTACCATAAAACCTAAAGTATAATAATGATGATAATAATAATAATAATAATAAAAGAAAAAAAAAAAAAAAGGATGAGTTTACATCCTTTGTAGGGACATGGATGAAGCTGGAAACGATCATTCTCAGCGAACTATTACAAGGACAAAAAACCAAACACCGCATGTTCTCACTCATAGGTGGGAATTGAACAATGAGAACACATGGACACAGAAAGGGGAACATCACACACCAGGGACTGTTGTGGGGTGTGGGGAGAGGGAAGGGATAGCATTAGGAGATATACCTAATGCTAAATGATGAGTTAATGGGTGCAGCATACCAACATGGCACATGTATATGTATGTAACAAACCTGCATGTTGTGCACATGTACCCTAAAACAAAGTAAAATAATAATAATAAATAAATAAATCAAATCAAGTGATCTGAATTAAAAAAAAAAATTAAAAGTGAACTTGTCTAGAATAAAGTAGGTGAGGTTATAGCAACTACATTCAATATTGATTCTTTACCCTACTGTTTATTTTTTTTAAAAGTTATAAAGGACATTATTGGAAAATAAGGAAAATTTGAATATAGGGTAAATATTAAATGATGGAATTGTATCAATGTTAATTTTATTGACTTGAATAACTGAATTATGTTTATGTAGGAAAATATTCTTGTTCTTTTGAAATAAAGGCTGAAGTATTCAGAAGTGAAGTTGTCAAGATATAAACTGACTCTTAAGTCACAAAAGAGAAAGGAGAAAAATGTGGTAAAATGTTAATAATTGATGAATATGGATAATTAGTATATAGACATTAATTGTCCTTACTCTTACAACTTTCCTATAAATTTAGAATTTCTCAAAACAGAAAATTGAGGGGGAAGCACCAACATAATAGGATATTATATAGGATATAATTTAAAATATCCTTGCTACCAAGAAGAAAAGTAAGAAGGCATTTTGCTTAAATTTCTAAGATAGCCTTTCTGTATTAATCAAGGTGGATTAATGTATTAATCTATATTAATCCACGTGGGAAGTAGTCTATTACCTTTACTTATTAGCTTTGTTACTTTCAATTGCATCCTAAGACAGAATAGTTAAATAGAGGTAAGTTAATTCAAGTCACTGAATTTGAATATTTATGAAGGGTTGCCTTTGAGCACTTTCAATTAAACAAAATAGTTTTTGGAGTGCAAAAAGTCTGTTTTTTGCTAATGGATAGATAATTTAAGGGGTTTAGATTCAAATTACATGCTCCCTACAACGTAGATTAAATGTGTATCTTCTGAAGTGATGTTTTGTTTTTTAATTGCCTAAAGGAAAATTGAGAAATAGGAAATAAAATTTGAGAAACATTTTTCTGAGACTGAATTTCAAGTAATGCACTTGTTTTTTTTTTTCTTTCAGCTCACATTTTAGATTTGGATGCAATATCCCCAAAATACCTGAGCTATATATTATAGCTCAAAGAACAGGTACAGCAATTCCAAAGCTCAGTAGGACCATCTTCCTGGTCATGAAGTAGACCAGTTGGGATTTTTCACATTATAAATCACATACAACATGAAATAAGTAGACCAAAAAATCGGTAAGCAGGTTTTAAAAAGTGCTGAAGGGAAAGTACGCTTCTCGAAACTATGAAAACTTTTGCAATGCTCAGAGCAAGCGAAAGCAGGATGACCTGCTGCTAGTCTCCAGGCTGCTGTAGGGTGGGGATGAGGTCTCCAATGAAAGAAACACAATCGTTGTCTCCCTCTCCTCCCGCAGAGGGCATTCTCTAGGCTCCCAAATCACTCAACAACTTCCCTTCCCTTGGCAGAAAAATCTGGATGGTTCACCCAGAGTACTCCAGCTTCTGGTGCCAAATATCACCTAATCCTTGAGATAGGATGCAGCCTCGGTTGGTTTTCATTTTAGCCTCCACCTTGATGCTTACATCAGGGGCTGGGAGTGACTTGGACCTAGTGGTTACTGCCATATTAACATCACTCACGGGCTTGCTGTGTGGTCCTCATGACTTGGCCCCCATGCCATTTCTCCTTCATTGGTTGTTCATGTTGGTGGAGTTGGACCCTCCCAAGGGTTATAAAGTAATTATTGAATTTCTTAATATATTGAGGGTATTAGTCTATTTGCCTTGCTTTAAAGGAATATTCGAGGCCAAATAATTTATAAAGAAAGCAGGGTTAATTTGCTCAAAGTTCTACAGGTTGTACAAGCATGGCAACAACATCTGCTTGGCTTCTGGTGAGAGCCTCAGGAAGCTTACAATCGTGGAGGAAGGTGAAGGGGGAAGCCAGTGTACCACACGGCAAAAGAGGCAGCAAGAGGCAGGGAGGAGGTCCCAGACTTTTATAAACAACCAGCTGTCATGTGAACTCACAGAGTGAGAACTCACTCATTACCCTGAGAGGATGGCACCAAGCTGCTCATGAGGGATCCGCCCCCATGACGCAAACACCTCTCACCAGGCCCCACCTCCAGCACTGGGGATGACATTTCAACATGAGGCTTGCGGGGCACACACATCCGAACCGTATCAGTGGTCTTACTCCTCTTAGTTCTGTTTTTGTTGCTGTTGTTTTTAACACTGCAGTCGTTTGTGTTGTTTTACCATATCCTCAGGTTATGTTATGACTTTTATTTATTTCACTTTACTCCCTACTTTGAGAAAATCCATGCCAGCTCTTATATCAGGATCATGAGACATGTGAGTGGCAGGACTTCACATGATCTGTCAGAGCCCTTTTTCCCTGCTATTAATGAGCCGTCAGCCTTGGAGGGACTCAAGTATTTAACTCTCTCCTTCAGATTGAGTCAGTTTTCCACCTCAGACTATCAAAAATTTATTTCTTGAGGCTCAGTAATTATTTCCTTTATACGCTTATTTCTGTGAGGAAGCTTATCGGGAATTCTTTGAACAAAAAACACCAGGAAGTCTAATAGTATCATTTATAAAATGAATAACCTTTTCAGCACGCTCATGAACAGCACAGAAAAATTACTGCCATAATTGTTCTTTTGAAAGGACAAAACTCTCAGTTATACTTAAAACAATGGACTTAACAAGGTGAATGTTTTTAAGAGATTAATAAGAAATCCTTTATCAAGGATGCTGTCTGCAATGAACTAGAAGCTAAACTTGGTTGCTTAGTTTCTTTCTTATGAGTTTAGAAAATAAGTAAATTTGTATACTTTAGAAAATAACTAAATTTGATTTTTTTCCCTTTTGTTCACCAATTTTTGGGTTGCTGCCATGCTGACAGCGAAGATTCTGTGATATAGAAGCACCATTTTTTCCTAAGAGGAATGAATTGGCTATCAGAGTCAAAAGTACCTTAGGTATTTAAAATTTTACCAACATCGATCACCATTAAAGTATAATAGAATTAAACATGAAACTTCAGTGAATAATGTAGCCAGTCTGTTTAATCTCTGAGTAACAAATAAAATCATGACTATGAATAATTAAGATTTGCATTCATTTTTATTCCTTCTAGAGAGGAAGAAAACTCTCCCTGCCATCTTCACAGTGTCTCAGTCTAACCACAGAAAAAGCACTTTAAATGTACTGTGACTGTAAACACAGAGTAAAAACGAAGACAAAATGTACTCATTTTTGTTTGTGTCTTTTTCTCACCGTTCTTTTGGATGGTTTGTCTTTTTCTCATTGAGTCATTAGTGCTCATATACTCACTTGAAATGCAACTAGTCTAAATTGAGATGTTTTGTAAAAGTAGCACAAAAACTCAATTTTGAAGACAGTATGAAAAAGTATAAAGTTCTCATTATTAATTTTTATATTTATTTACTGTTGAAATTCTGACACATTGGCTTAAGTAACAATATATTATTAAAATTATTTTAAATAATTGTGTTAACCTTTTTAAATGTGATTATTAGAAAATTTAAAATTACATATGTGGTTTGCATTTTTCTATTGGACAGCACTGTTCTAAACTTATAACAATTTTTGGTAGGCGGCAAATCTTTTTAGCTTTTATTTTTTGCGTTTTGTCATTTGTCTTTGCTACTCTCTTTATGGTGTGTTTTGATGAGCAGAAGAGATTTATGTGCTTGCAAGGGTTAGGAAACTGTAGAGGGGCCAAAGAGAAAAGTGAATGAATCCTGAAAAATCTCTGGAAAAGCTGCTGATGGATTAGATGTGGCGAGCAATGAAGTGGAAAGAGTTCAGGATGACTTCCTGGGTTTCTAGCTGGACCGAGGTGGCATTTACTGAGCTCGGGAACTGAAAGAGGAATTAAGTTCAGAGGTGGAAACAAAGTGTTTGAAACATTCAGTTTGAAACAAAGTGTTTGAAACATTCAAGGACATATCACTTTTACTTTATGATGGAAGTAATGGCTGCAGGTCTTAATTCTCTGTAATCATGATTTTCTTGTTACTTAGAGATTAAAGAGGCTGACCATATTGTCCATTGAATTTTCATGTTACAAACTGGATAAATCAATCTGGAGTGCTTATATGCTAAATTCCCCAGGAGGAAGAGAATGAGGCTTGTCTTTGTTAGCTATTGTGGTGTAAACAACAACCATAAAAGCGTCTGTGGCATACACCATAAGTATTTATTTTCCGTGCTCTTGCGGGACAGTTGGAGATCAGCTGATCTAAGCTGAGCTAGGCTTCTTGGTGTGCATTTGTCTCTGATGTGTTCCAACCTATGTTTATTGTAGGGCTCAGGCCGAAGATGTGAAGTTACAGAGGAACACTTTTGAATAGCAATCATTAATATGCATGAAAGCACAAAGTGCACATGGAGAGCATGCACAAGGAGAAACAGGCATTGCACCATCAGCCTCAGTCAGAACTGTACACGGTTGCTTTTACCCTTATTCCATTGTTCAAAGCAAGACAATGGTCAAACCCAATGTTGATGGGATTGGACACTAAACTCTGTGCATTTTGGTAACTGGAATTAAAAGGGCAAGTGGTAAGGGGTGCAGATGTGTAAGGTGTAAAGAAGGGGAGGCAAAAATAATTGCAAACAATGATTCAATTTGCCACAAGGCTTAACTTTGTAAGATAAAAATAAGGGCTTTAAAATCCTATGTTTAATAAGGATTCTTGGGAGCAATTGCATATTCCTAATAGCTATTGTAATCTTACAGTGTATTAAGATTGATCTAAATTTGAAGAAGAGTTGTACTGAGAATATATTAATAATCAATAAATAATGCAGACTGATGAGCTCACAGAATGACTGATGCTCCCGGAGCCACACTTTTCTTGCCACTATATCATTAGCTTGACTAACAGGATAAGTGTAGTGAGCGTTTGAGGGTCTACATGACAAACTGCAGTAAACACTGGTTTGCAATCAGGGGACCTTGTTTGACTTTCTATTGTGTTACTTATTAGTTTTTCTAATCCTTTTTAAGTTCTTAAACTTTCCTGGGTCTTAATTTCCTCATTTATGTAGTGGAGATGGAAATATCTGATTTACAGGGCTATTGTGTGTATTAAAATGAAACAATGTACATTAAGCACCCATATATTCACTAATATTGTTGTCTTTTGTTCATCCCCTGTACCCTATAAATACTCTGCTCTTGTAACACTTTATATTTATTGGTTTACATCTTTCTCCTCATCCTTCTCAAACTACAGTCCCCTTGAGGATAAATAGGTCACATTTTCCATTGTAATACCTGGTAAAATAAGTGGCACATAGTAGGCATTTACTATTTCTTTAAGACAAATTGCATGAATACTTCACTTTTCTGTTACAGAAACTAGAAAACAAAGGAGGGCTATATTTTGTAGCTGCAGAACTTCTCCTGAATGACTGTATTATGAATTATTTTTCCATGTAGTGAAACGCCTTATAAAGTCCCTGGCCCATATTATGAGCTTAGTAAGTCTTAGCTTTCTTTCTTTTTAATCTGAAGATTTTTAGAAGGAAGAACAAACCATAGTAAGCCACTGTACCACTGACATCACAATATTACAATATCTTTAATTAACAGATAAGTAATCTGACAGTTCCCTTTTGTAAAGATAATTCTGAATAGAAAAATCTAGTAAGTGCTTCAAGTTGTAACGGCCAGAGAAGTTTTATTGCTTTGGTGAATTCTCAGAAGAGTAACTAAAAAATGACTATACCAGATAGTTACCCAGGAGCTGTTCCAAAATTTTTTTCTGTAGTGAATTTATCCTGGAAAATGTTTCTTTAGTGTTAATCAAAATTGTCATTCTTAGCTAACTCATCTGTTTCTTTGTCATTGTGTGATACAGGCCTGATGTTCACTATGATGCTATTCATTAATCTTACTGATAAATTCTTATAATAAAAATAAGTGTGGACTTCATAAAAATTAAACAATTTTGTGTTGCAAATAATACCATCAAGAATATGAAAAGACAACTTGGACTGGGAGAAAATATTTGCAACTACATATCTGATAAAGGACTTGTGTCTTGAATATATAGAAAGTCAGACAGCTCAATAACAAAAAAAAAGCACAATAAAAATGGGCAAAGAATCTGAATAGATATTTGTCTAAGAAGATATAGAAATAGCTAATAAACACATGGAATGATACTCAACATCATTACTCATTAGAAAAATGTAAATTAAAACCACAATATGATACCACTTTACACTGATTAGTATGGCTATAATAAAAAAGATAGACAATACCAAGTGTTGACAAGAATATAGAGAAATTGAAAACTCTCATGCATTGCTAGTGGAATGTGAAATGTCGCAGGAACTTTAGAAAACTAGTTTGGCAGTTCTTTGAAATGTTAAACATAGAGCTGCTACATGGCCCAACTTGTAAATGCATATAGCAGTATTATCCATAAGAACTGAAAATTGGAAACAACACAAATGTCTGTAATAAACACAATATGGTATACATATGCAATAGAATATTATTCAGTACTAAAAAAGGAATAAAGTATTGATACATGTACTATGACATGAATGAACTTTGAAGACATTATGCTGATGGAAAGAAGCCAGTCACAAAAGATCACATGTATGAATCCATTTGTAAGAAATGCCCAGAACAGGCAAGTCTATAGAGACAGAAAATAGACCAGTGTTTGCCTGGGAGGAGGAAGAAAAACATGAGAAGTGACTGACTGTTAATGGGAATAGGGCATTTTGTGTTGTGTAATGACCTAGGAAACGTCTATGGTTTCAAGGCCACTTAGCTGGAAGGCAGGCTGGAAATATAGTCAGTCATTAGTTCAACATCCACTTCCCACCTAAAACTGTGTGCTCTGAAAGAGACCAAAGGAGTTTTATCCACAACTGGCCATCCCTGCCGAAGTTTTATACTAACTTTTAATCCCGTCAACAACCTCACCAACTCTTGATGCTGGCAGAATATAATTTATTGCCAATCCTATGGATAAAATGTGGCATCTCCTTGGTATTTTCTTGGCACTTCCCTGATTCTTATTCAGATGAGAAAGAAATATACACTATATATTTTCTCAGAAACTGAGAAAAAGGAGGACAAGTAAAGATGATTTTGAATAATTTCAAGATGAGCGGATGAAGATGCTCACATAAGTGCCGACATAAATGACACTGACTTCTGAGCAAAACTGTGACAGAGTATCTGTGTCCTGTAGGCTCAGCAACAGGATGACATTTTATCTTGTCTACTGCATGGTGGAATGAAAGCTTCTAAGCACAGAAAGACCAGGAAGTAAAATGGCTAGCATGACATACTTGAATTTGCTGCCTCTGCTGTGTTTTGAAACAGGAAGTATTGCTGGTCTCAAAGATGGCAAATTTCATACAAGTTTTAATTGAGGATCAATTTGTACTATCCACAGCTCGACTAAAAAAAAATCCATCTTAGACACAAAAGACCCCATCATACTTAATGACCAAGTAGCAATCAGATCTTCAAACAAAGAGTCTTTGTTGCCACAAGGCTAATACTCCCCTAAATCATAGTTACTAATGTCCAAGGAACCCTCCAAAAACAAAACACTAACTATAGTACTCTTTGGCATGTAAGACGAAACCAATTTTCCTCTGCAGTGTTACACTCATTCATTAGGAGTGTATTTGGCTGCTTAAATACTATGCCATTTGTCAATATCCATAAATAACTATTCATCATTGAGTCTTTAGATCATTGTGTGCAATTCTACATCATTCTCTTTTTCATTTCCCAATTGGCCATGTAGCAAAAATGTAATATTTCTTCAAATACCATGAAGATGTCAGTAATCATTACAACATGGAATCATGAATCTGTTATTTTACTTCTGTAGCATACAACAATTAAAAAATAATGATGATGATTCCCTGAGAAACTTTAATTAGATTAAGTTGGCCAATATCCTAGACTTCTAATTACTATAATATCAATTAGAGTTGAATATGAATGTTGCATATTTCAAAAGAGACAAATGAATTTTTAGAATATATAGCACAATCATGTAATTCTGAGGTCCTGATGGGATTGGATAAGAAAGCAGCATGAAATTGAACGTCCCTGAACTTTTTATCTTGGGTTCACTGTGCCAGTTTTTCCATTTAAACGTCCTTGTCTTATTGACAGACATTTAAATTCTGTTGGCAATTTTACATCACTCTTAATTTCTTGTCCTGTAATTTCTTCTAAAGGGTAAGACTTTCCTTCTATATTTTTCTTTTTTATTTTGTGTATATTTTTATGTGATTTTTGTTTCAGGAATAGTTTTATACTGCCTCTTTTTTAAAAAAATACATTTTATTTTTTAGAGCAGTTTTTAGTTTACAAAAAAATTGAATAAAACT
Organism: Pongo abelii; assembly: GCF_028885655.2. NCBI lineage: Eukaryota > Metazoa > Chordata > Mammalia > Primates > Hominidae > Pongo > Pongo abelii. The sequence goes on along the minus strand of NC_071993.2, from coordinate 20,528,165 downwards.
ACAGTGAATTCTCATTTATTCTCTCCCTCCTGCCAGGTTATCTTCCAAAGTGGCTGTGCCATTATGCATTCTTACCACCAGTGAATGCGGATTCCTGTTGCTTCGTATTTTCACTAGCATTTGATTACGTCAGTATTTTGAATTTTAGCCAGTCTAATGGGTGCATAGCGGTATCTCAATGTTGTTCTAATTCACAATGCTTCAATGACACATGATGTTGAACATCTTTTCATATGCTTATTTGTCATCTGTATATCTTCTTTGAAAAAATGTCTGTTCAGATATTTAGCTTATTTTAAAATTAGAATAGGGAGAGGAGCCAATGACTGACAAGATGCATCTGGAAAGAGCTTCTCCCACTGAGAGACCAGATCATCAAGAAGACTAGCACACTCTCAGCAGATCTTTGGAAGGCAGACTTTGAGAATGAATGGTGAGAAGACTCAGACCCTGGGCTGAAACAAGGAAATAGGTCCCAGCACAGGGTTGTCAAGCACCAGGATTTGTTCCTGGCTCCAAGTGGCTTTTGGGGAAGGAGTGAGTTACATAGGTGTGAAATGGCCCACTCTCACCACAAACCTCCAGAATCCTAGCTGCAGGAGACCCAGTGGCCCTCATGGACATTTGAGCTGGAAGGGAGATCTGCTCGAAGAGGTGGCAGGGACAAGACTCTGGTATGCAGAGAACCCAGAGGGTTTGACGCAGGAATGCTGGCAGTGGAACACTCTTCCAAGGCTTGCAATGCTCATGTAGGTGGTTTTCGCATTTGTTGAGTGTCAGACCTGAATAGAAAAGGGCTATTTTGCAGTTGGGATGGGACCAGTCTAATCTGAGTGCCCTGCTATCTGCTGGCTTTTCCCAGGGTCCCTGCCTGGCTGCAACTGCTTGCAGCACAGCCTCAGATGCTCAACCAGGGCACGTGCCAGTGGCCACTGCCACAGCTCTTTTGCTGGTAGACTTTGCCTACCCATCAGAGAGCTTTGGCAAATGAGCTCCTACCAATGCACACCTGCCTGCAGCCTCCTCCCACCACTTTGCCAGTGTTCACTTGCCCACAGCCTCCCCCCAACTGCTTTGCCAGCATGTGTGAGCACATGGATGCCATTGCCACACCAATGTTGTCACACATGCATCATGCATGCAGACCCTGAGCCCTGCTGCCACTGCCATGCACTTGTGAGCACAGACCCCACTGCCATCACCCCAATAAAGTACTTGTGGTGCACTTCCCATTAGACTGTTGTTGGCACTGGACCAAAAACACCTTGGCACCTCCATCACAGCAGGTGCTTAACCTCAAGAGGCCATATAAGAGAGGCATGGACCTAGTCCCAGGACCAGAGGGTTAGGGCACACAGCCCGGGACTGCTGAGCTGAGCCTTGGTCCTCTGAAATAATTCAGAAATGAAGCTAGTTGACTAAACCCACGTTATACCATAGTCAATCCCTCAAGGACATCATAGATTATAAAAGCAAAAAACCCCATCCAAAGGAGAGCAGCTTCAAAGATTAAAAGAACATCAGTCCACACAGATGAGAAAGGACCAGCACAAGAACTTTGGCAAGTCTGAAAGCCAGAGTGTCTTCTTACTTCCAAATGACTGCACTAGCTCCCCAGCAATGGTTCTTATCCAGACTAAAAAGGCTGACACAGAATTCACAATCTAGATAATAATGAAGATCACAGAGATTCAGGAGAAAGTTAAAACCCAATCCAAGGAATCTAAGCAATCAAGTAAAATTATACAAGAACTGAAAGATGAAATAGCCATTTTAAGAAATAAGCAAACTGATCTGATAGAGGTGAAAAACTCATTACAAGAACTTCATAATACAATCAGAAGTATTAACAGCAGAACAGAGTAAGCTGAGGAAAGAATATCAGAGCTCAAAGACCAGTTATTTCAATCAACTTAGACAAAAATAAAGAAAAAAAGGGAAAAAAACCCTCGGAGAAATATGGGACTATATAAAGAGAATAAACCTACAACTCACTGGCATTCCTGAAAGAGATGGAGAGAGAGCAGGCAACTTGGAAAACATATTTGAGGATATTGTACATGAAAACTTCTCCAACCTTGTTAGAGAGGTCAATATTCAAATTCAGGAAATTCAGAGAACACTTGCAAAGTACTACACAAGATGACCATCCCCAAGACACATAGTCATCCGATTCTCCAAGGTCAATATGAAAAAAAGAAAAAAAGCACCGAGAGAGAAGACAGAGGTCACCTACAAAAGGAACCTCATTAGGCTTACAGCAGACCTTTCAGCAGAAATCTTACCAGCAAGAAGAGATTGGAGCATACTTAAAGAAAATAAATTCCAATAAAGAATTCAAATTTAGCCAAACTGAGCTTCATAAGAAAAAGAGAAACAAAATCCTTTTCAGGCAAGTAAATGCTAAGGGAATTCATAACCGCCTGACATGCCTTAAGAGACATCCTTGTGGGAGTGCTAAACATGGAAATGAAAGACTGTTATAGGACACTACAAAAACATACTTGAGTACACAGACCATTGACACTATAAAACACTGACACAATTAAGTCTACATAACAACCAGCTAACAACATCATGGCAGGATCAAATTTGCACAAATCAATATTAACCTTGAATGTAAATGCGCTAAACACCCACTTAAAAGGCACAGAGTGGCAAGCTACGTAAAGAACCAAGACCCAACTGTATGCTGTCTTCAAGAAACACATCTCATATACTATGACACCCATGGGCTCAAAGTGAAAGAATGGAGAAAGATATCTTAAGCAAATGGAAAACAAAAGAGAGCAGGGGTAGGTACTCTTATTTCAGACCAAACAGACTTTAAACCAACAAAGATCAAAAAGGACAAAGAAGGGCATTACATAATGGTAAAGTGTTCAATTCAACTCAAAGGCTTAATTATCCTAAGTATATAAGCACCTAACACTGAAGCACCCAGATTTATAAAACAAGTTCTTAGAGACATACAAAGAGACTTAGATAACCACACAATAATAGTGGAAGATTCAACACCCCACTGACTCTACTATACATATCATAAAGGCAGAAAACTAACAAAGATATCTGGGATCTAAAATTGACACTCGACCAAATGGACCTAACAGACATCCACAGAACAATCCACTCAACAACAACAGAATATCCATTCTTATAATATACACAAGGCACATACTCTAAAATCAGCCACACGTTTGGCCATAAAGCAATTCACAGCAAATTAAAAAAAAAATGAAATTATATCAACTACACTCTTGGTCAGCAGCACAGTAAAAAGAGAAATTGCTACCAAGGAGAACTCTCAAAAACACATAATTTCATGGAAATCAACCAGCAATCTGCTCCTGAATGACATTTGGGTATACAAAGAAATTAAGGCAGAAATCAAGACATTCTTAGAAATTAATGAAAACAAAGATACAACATATCAGAATCTCTGGGACACAGCTAAAGTAGTGTTAAGATGAAAGCTTACAGTGCTAAACATCCACATGAAAAAGATAGAAAGCTCTCAAATTAACAATCTAACATCACACCTAGAGGACCTAGAAAAACAAGAGCAAACAAACCCCCAAGCTAGTAGAAGAAATAACCAAAATCGATTTGAACTGAATGAAATAGAGATGCAAACCAATACTAAAAAAATCAATTAAACTAAAAGTTGCTTATTTTAAAGAATTCATATGGAGGACGCAAGATGGCTGAATAGGAACAGCTCCGGCCTACAGCTCCCAGAGTGAGAGACGCACAAGATGGGTGATTTCTGCATTTCCAACTGAGGTAGAGGGTTCATCTCACTGGGGAGTGCCAGACAGTAGGTGCAGGACAGTGGGTGCAGCGCACTGTGCGTGAGCCGAAGCACGGCGAGGCATCGCCGCACCCGGGAAGCACAAGGGGTCAGGGAATTCCCTTTCCTAGTCAAAGACAGCAACTGGAAAATCGGGTCACTCCTACCTTAATACTGCGCTTTTCCAACGGGCTTAAAAAACGGGACACCAGGAGATTATATCCCCCACCTGGCCCGGAGGGTCCTATGCCCACAGTCTCACTCATTGCTAGCACAGCAGTCCGAGATCAAACTGCAAGGCAGCAGTGAGACTGGGGGAGGGGTGCCAAACAACTGCGCCATTGCGCAGTTGTTTGATTAGATAAACAAAGCGGCCGGGAAGCTCGAACTGGGTGGAGCCCAACACAGCTCAAGGAGGCCTGCCTGCCTCTGTAGGCTCCACCTCTGGGGGCAAGGCAAAGACAAACAGAAAGACAGCAGTAACCTCAGCAGACTTAAATGTCCCTCTCTGACAGCTTTGAAGAGTAGTGGTTCTCCCAGCATGCAGCTTGAGATCTGAGAACGGGCAGACTGCCTCCTCAAGTGGGTCCCTGGCCCCCGAGTAGCCTAACTGGGAGGCACCCCTGAGTAGGGGCGGACTGACACCTCACACGGATGGGTACTCCTCTGAGACAAAACTTCCAGAGGAACCATCAGGCAGCAGCATCTGCGGTTCACCAATATCCGCTGTTCTGCAGCCACCACTGCTAATACCCAGGCAAACAGGGTCTGGAGCGGACCTCTAACAAATTCCAACAGACCTGCAGCTGAGGGTCCTGTCTGTTAGAAGGAAAACTAACAAACAGAAAGGACATCCACACCAAAAACCCATCTGTACGTCACCATCATCAAAGACCAAAGGTAGATAAAACCACAAAGATGGGAGAAAAACAGAGCAGAAAAACTGGAAACTCTAAAACTCAGAGCACCTCTCCTCCTTCAAAGGAATGCAGCTCCTCACCAGCAATAAAACAAAGCTGGATGGGGAATGACTTTGATGAGTTGAGAGAAGAAGGCTTCAGACGATCAAACTATGTCGAGCTATAGGAGGAAATTTGAACCAATAGCAAAGAAGTTAAAAGCTTTGAAAAAAAATTAGATGAATGCATAACTAGAATAACCAATGCAGAGAAGTCCTTAAAGGACCTGATGGAGCTGAAAACCAAGGCACGAGAGCTATGTGATGAATGCAGAAGCCTCAGTAGCCAATGCGATCAACTGGAAGAAAGGGTATCAGTGATGGAAGGGGAAATGAATGAAATGAAGCGTGAAGAGAAGTTTAGAGAAAAAAGAATAAAAAGAAACGAACAAAGCCTCCAAGAAATATGGGACTATGTGAAAAGACCAAATCTACGTCTGATTGGTGTACCTCAAAGTGATGGGGAGAATGGAACCAAGTTGGAAAACACTCTGCAGGATATTATCCAGGAGAATACCCCCAATCTAGCAAGGCAGGCCAACATTCAGATTCCAGAAATACAGAAAATGTCACAAAGATACTCCTCGAGAAGAGCAACTCCAAGACACATAATTGTCAGATTCACCAAAGTTGAAATGAAAGAAAAAATGTTAAGGGCAGCCAGAGAGAAAGGCTGGGTTACCCACAAAGGGAAGCCCATCACACTAACAGCTGATCTCTCGGCAGAAACTCTACAAGCCAGAAGAGAGTGGGGACCAATATTCAACATTCTTAAAGAAAAGAATTTTCAACCCAGAATCTCATATCTAGCCAAACTAACTTTCATAAGTGAAGGAGAAATAAAATCCTTTACAGACAAGCAAATGCTGAGAGATTTTGTCACCACCAGGCCTGCCCTAAAAGAGCTCCTGAAGGAAGCACTAAACATGGAAAGAACAACCGGTACCAGCCACTGCAAAAACATGCCAAATTGTTAAGACCATCAAGGCTAGGAAGAAACTGCATCAACTAACAAGCAAAATAACCAGCTAACATCATAATGACAGGATCAACTTCACACTTAACAATATTAACTTTAAATGTAAATAGGCTAAATGCTCCAATTAAAAGACACAGACTGGCAAAGTGGATAAAGAGTCACGACCCATCAGTGTGCTGTATTCAGGAAACCCATCTCATGTGCAGAGACACAAATAAGCTCAAAATAAAGGGATGGAGGAAGACCTGCAAAGCAAATGGAAAACATAAAAAGGCAGGGGTTGTAAACCTAGTCTCTGATAAAACAGATTTTCAAACAACAAAGATCAAAAGAGACAAAGAAGACCATTACATAATGGTAAAGGGATCAATTCAACAAGAAGAGCTAACTATCCTAAATATATATGCACCCAATACAGGAGCACCCAGATTCATAAAGCAAGTCCTTAGTGACCTACAAAGAGACTTAGACTCCCACACAATAATAATGGGAGACTTTAACACCCCATTGTCAACATTAGACAGATCAACGAGACAGAAAGTTAACAAGGATACCCAGGAATTGAACTCAGCTCTGCACCAAGTGGACCTAATAGCCATCTACAGAACTCTCCATCCCAGATTAACAGAATATACATTCTTTTCAGCACCACACCACACCTATTCCAAAATTGACCACATAGTTGGAAGTAAAGCACTCCTCAGCAAATGTAAAAGAACAGAAATTATAACAAACTGTCTCTCAGACCACAGTGCAATCAAACTAGAACTCAGGATTAAGAAACTCACTCAAAACCGCTCAACTACATGGAAACTGAACAACCTGCTCCTGAATAACTACTGGGTAAATAATGAAATGAAGGCAGAAATAAAGATGTTCTTTGAAACCAACGAGAAGAAAAACACAACAAACCAGAATCTCTGGGACATATTCAAAGCAGTGTGTAGAGGGAAATTTATAGCACTAAATGCCCACAAGAGAAAGCAGGAAAGATCTAAAATTGACACCCTAACATCACAATTAAAAGAACTAGAAAAGCAAGAGCAAATACATTCAAAAGCTAGAAGAAGGCAAGAAACAACTAAGATCAGAGCAGAACTGAAGGAAATAGAGACACAAAAAAACCCTTCAAAAAATTAATGAATCCAGGAGCTGGTTTTTTGAAAAGATCAACAAAATTGACAGACCGCTAGCAAGACTAATAAAGAAGAAAAGAGAGAAGAACCAAATAGACACAATAAAAAATGATAAAGGGGATATCACCACCGATCCCACAGAAATACAAACTACCATCAGAGAATACTATAAACACCTCTAAGCAAATAAACTAGAGAATCTAGAAGAAATGTATAAATTCCTCCACACATACCTCCTCCCAAGACTAAACTAGGAAAAAGTTGAATCTCTGAATAGACCAATAACAGGCTCTGAAATTGAGGCAATAATCAATAGCTTACCAACCAAAAAAAGTCCAGGACCAGATGGATTCACAGCCAAATTCTACCAGAGGTACAAAGAGGAGCTGGTACCATTCCTTCTGAAACTATTCCAGTCAATAGAAAAAGAGGGAATCCTACCTAACTCATTTTATGAGGCCAGCATCATGCTGATACCAAAGCCGGGCAGAGACACAACCAAAAAAGAGAATTTTAGACCAATATCCTTGATGAACATCGATGCAAAAATCCTCAGTAAAATTCTGGCAAACCGAATCCAGCAGCACGTCAAAAAGCTTATCCACCATGATCAAGTGGGCTTCATCCCTGGGATGCAAGGCTGGTTCAACATATGAAAATCAATAAATGTAATCCAGTATATAAACAGAACCAAAGACAAAAACCACATGATTATCTCAATAGATGCAGAAAAGGACTTTGACAAAATTCAACAACCCTTCATGCTAAAAACTCTCAATAAATTAGGTATTGATGGGACGTATCTTAAAATAATAACAGCTATCTATGACAAACCAACAGCCAATATCATACTGAATGGGCCAAAACTGGAAGCATTCCCTTTGAAAACAGGCACAAAACAGGGATGCCCTCTCTCACCACTCTTATTCAACATAGTGCTGGAAGTTCTGGCCAGGGCAATCAGGCAGGAGAAGGAAATAAAGGGTATTCAATCAGGAAAAGAGGAAGTGAAATCGTCCTTGTCTGCAGATGACCTGATTGTATATCTAGAAAACCCTGTCATCTCATCCCAAAATCTCCTCAAGCTGATAAGCAACTTCAGCAAAGTCTCAGGATACAAAATCAATGTACAAAAATCACAAGCATTCTTATACACCAATAACAGACAAACAGAGAGCCAAATCATGAGTGAACTCCCATTCACAATTGCTTCAAAGAGAATAAAATACCTAGGAATCCAACTTACAAGGGATGTGAAGGACCTCTTCAAGGAGAACTACAAACCACTGCTCATGAAATGAAAGAGGATACAAACAAATGGAACAACATTCCATGCTCATGGGTAGGAAGAATCAATATTGTGAAAATGGCCATACTGCCCAAGGTAATTTATAGATTCAATGCCATCCCCATCAAGCTACCAATGACTTTCTTCACAGAATTGGAAAAAACTATTTTAAAGTTCATATGGAACCAAAAAAGAGCCTGCATCACCAAGTCAATCCTAAGCCAAAAGAACAAAGCTAGAGGCATCACACTACCTGACTTCAAGCTATACTACAAGTCTACAGTAACAAAACACCATGGTACTGGTACCAAAACAGAGATATAGACCAATGGAACAGAACAGAGCCCTCAGAAATAATGCTGCATTTCTACAACTATCTGATCTTTGACAAACCTGACAAAAAGAAGCAATGGGGAAAGGATTCCCTATTTAATAAATGGTGCTGGGAAAACTGGCTAGCCATATGTAGAAAGCTGAAACTGGATCACTTCCTTACACCTTATACAAAAATCAATTCAAGATGGATTAAAGACTTAAATGTTAGACCTAAAACCATAAAAACCCTAGAAGAAAACCTAGGCAATACCATTCAGGATATAGGCATGGGCAAGGACTTCATGTCTAAAACACCAAAAGCAATGGCAACAAAAGCCAAAATTGACAGATGGGATCTAATTCAACTAAAGAGCTTCTGCACAGCAAAGGAAACTACCATCAGAGTGGACAGGCAACCTACAGAATGGGAGAAAATTTTTGCAATCTACTCATCTGACAAAGGGCTAATATGCAGAATCTACAATGAACTCAAACAAATTTACAAGAAAAAAACAAACAACCCCATAAAAAAGTGGGCAAAGCATATGAACAGACACTTTTCAAAAGAAGATATTTATGCAGCCAAAAGACACATGAAAAAATGCTCATCATCACTGGCCATCAGAGAAATGCAAATCAAATCCACAATGAGATACCATCTCACACCAGTTGGAATGGCAATCATTAAAAAGTCAGGAAACAACAGGTGCTGGAGAGGATGTGGAGAGATAGGAATATTTTTACACTGTTGGTGGGACTGTAAACTAGTTCAACCCTTGTGGAAGTCAGTGTGGCGATTCCTCAGGGATCTAGAACTAGAAATACTATTTGACCCAGCTGTCCCATTACTGGGTATATAAATCATTCTGCTATAAATCCAAAGGATTATAAATCATTCTGCTATAAAGACACATGCACATGTATGTTTATAGCAGCACTATTCACAATAGCAAAGATTTGGAACCAACCTAAACGTCCAACAACAATAGACTAGATTAAGAAAATGTGGCACATATACACCATGGAATACTATGCAGCCATAAAAAATGATGAGTTCATGTCCTTTGTAGGGACATGGATGAAACTGGAAACCATCATTCTCAGCAAACTATTGCAAGGATAAAAAACCAAACACCGCATATTCTCACTCATAGGTAGGAATTGAACGATGAGAACACATGGACACAGGAAGGGGAACAACACACACCGGGAACGGTTGTGGGGTGTGGGGTGTGGGGAGGGATAGCATTAGGAGATATAACTAACGCCAAATGACAAGTTAATGTGTGCAGCACACCAGCATGGCACATGTATACATATGTAACAAACCTGCACGTTGTGCACATGTACCCTAAAACTTAAAGTATAATAATAATAAAATTAAAAAAAAGAATTCATACTATTGATGGATGACTAGCTAGACTAATAAACAAAAGCAGAGAGAAAATCCGAATAAACACAAGCAGAAACAACAAAGGGATATTAGCGCTAGTCACACAGAAATACAAAAAACCCTAGAGACTACTTCAAACACCTATATGCACATAAACTCAAAAACCTAGAAGAAATGGATAAATTCCTGGAAACATACAAGCTCCCAAGATTGAACCAGGAAGAAATTGACACCCTGAACAGAATGGTAATGAGTTCTGAAACTGAAACTGTAATTATAAACCTACCAACCACAAAAGCCATAGATCAGATGAATTTACAGCCATATTCTACAGACATATGAAGAAGAACTGGTTCCAATCCTACTGCAACTATTCCAAAAAATAGGAACGCCTCCCTAATTCATAAGGCCAGCATCATTCTGATACCAATCTGGCAGAGACACAACAACAACAAAAAAGAAAATTTCAGGAACATATCTCTGGTGAATGTAGATGCAAAAATCCTGAATAAAATGCTAGCAAAACTTAATCCAGCAGCACAGCAAAAATTAATCCACCACAATCAAGTAGGCTTTATCCGTGCAATGCAAGGTTAGTTCAACATACACAAATCAATAAATGTGGTTCATAAAGAACAGAAACAAAAGCAAAAATCATGTGATCATCTCAACTGACATAGAAAAGACGTTTAAAAAATTCAACATGCCTTCATGTTAAAAACACTCAACAAACTAAACATCGAAGGAATATACCTCAAAATAATAACAGCCATCTATGACAAACCCACAACCAACATCATATTGACTAGGCAAAAGCTAGAAGCATTCCTCTTGAGAACCAGAAAAAGATAATGATGCCTACTTTCACCAGTCCTATTCAACATGATTCTGGAAGTTCTAGCCAGGATAGTAAGGCAAGAGAAAGAAATAAAAGGCCTCCAAATAGGAAGAGAGGGAGTCAAACTAGCTCACTTGCAGATGATATGATTCTATACATAGAAAACCCTAAAAACTCTATCCAAAGGTTTCTAGAATTGATAAACAACTTTAGCAAAGTTTCAGGTACAAAATCAAGGTACCAAAAAGCATTTCTGTACACCAATAACATCAAAGCTGACAGCCAAACCAAGAATGCAATACCATTTACAATGGCCACAAAAAAATAAAATACCCAGGAATACAGCTAATCAGGAAGGTGAACAGTGTCTAAAATGAACACTACTGAAAGAAATTAGAGATGACACAAGCAAATGGAAAAACATTCCATGCTCACAGTTTCGAAAAATCAACATTGTTAAAATAGCCCTACTCCACAAAGCAACTTATATATTCTATGCTAGTCCTATCAAACTACCAACAACATTTTTCACAGAACTAAAAAAGAAAAAAAAAACTATTCTAAAATTCACATGGAACCAAAAAAGAGCCCAAATAGCTAAGCAATCTTAAGCAAAAAGAGCAAAGCCAGAAGTATCATACTATTCAATTTCAAATCATTCTATGAGGTTATAGTTACCAGAACACCATTGTATTTGTACAAAAACAGACACATGGTCCAATGAAACAGCATAGAGAACCCAAAAGTAATGCTGTGTACCTACAATCATCTGATATTCAACAAAGTCCACAATAAAAAGCAATTTGGAAATGACTTCCTATTCAATAAATGGTGCTGGGATAACTGGGTAGCTATATACAGTAGATTGATATTAGACCTCTTCCTTTCACCATATACAAAAATCAACTCAAGATGATTTAAAACCTTAAATGAAAACCTAAAACTGTAAAAACTGTAGGAATAAAATCGCTAGGAAACACCATTCTGGACATAGGTCCTGGCAAAGATTTCATGACGAAGATTCCAAAAGCAACTGCAACAAAAACAAAAATTGACAAGTGGGACATAATTAAGTTAAAGAGCTTCTGCACAAAAAGAAACTATCAACAGAATAAACAGACAACCTACAGAATGGGAGAAAATATTTTCAAACTATGCATCTGACAATAGTCTAATATACAGAATCTATAAGAAACTTAAACAAATCAACAAGCAAATAACAAAAAATCTCATTAAAAAATGGCCAAAGGATATGAACAGACACCTCTCAAAAGTTCTGGTGGGAGTATAAGTTAGTTTAGCCACTCTGGCTAAAGTAATTTGTTATTAATTTTGAGGTTTCTCTAAGAATTTAAAACAGAACTAACATTTGACTCGGCAATCCCATTACTGGGTATATACCCAAAGGAATATAAATCATTCTACCATAAAGACACATGCATCATGTATTTATTGCAGTACTATTCACAATAGAAGAGACATGGAATCAACCTAAGTGGCCCTCAACAGTGGACTGGATAAAGGAAATGTGGTATGTATGCATCATGGAATACTATGTAGCCATAAAAAGAATGAGATCATGTCCTTTGCAGCAACAAGGATGCAGCTGGAGGCCATTATCCTAAGGTAATTAACACAGGAAGAGAAAACCAAGTACTGCTTATTCTCATAACACAAAGAGGGGAAACAACAGACACCAGGTCCTACTTAATGGTGGAGGGTGGGAGGAGGGTGAGGATCAAAAAACTACCTCTCAGTTACTATGCTTATTACCAGTGTGATGAAATAATTTGTACACCAAACCACAGCAACATGCAACTTAACCATATAATAAACCTGCATATGTATCCCCTGAACTTAAAATAAAAGTTGGAAGGAAAAATAATTAACTTAATTACTAGTTATCTTATTTTTTTTTTTACATTAGGTGTATCTCCTAATGCTATCCCTCCTCACTCCCCTCACCCCACAACAGGCCCCCATATGTGACGTTCCCCTTCCTGTGTCCAAGTGTTCTAATTGTTTAATTCCTACCTATGAGTGAGAATATGCGGTGCTTGGTTTTTTTTCCTTGCAATAGTTGGCTGAGAATGAGAGTTTCCAGCTTCATCTATGTCCCTACAAAGGACATGAACTGATCCTTTTTCACGGCTGCATAGTATTCCCTGGTGTATATGTGCCGCATTTTCTTAATCCAGTCTGTCATTGATGGACATTTGGGTTGGTTCCAAGTCTTTGCTATTGTGAATGGTGCCACAATAAATGTACATGTGCATGTGTCTTTATAGAAACATGATTTATAATCCTCTGGGTATATACCCAGTAATGGGATGGCTGGGTCAAATAGTATTTCTAGTTCTAGATCCTTGAGGAATCGCCACACTGTCTTCCACAATGGTTGAACTAGTTTATAGTCTCACTAACAGTGTAAAAGTGTTCCTATTTCTCCACATCCTCTCCAGCACCTGTTGTTTCCTGACTTTTTAATGATTGCCATTCTAACTGGTGTGAGATGGTATCTCATTGTGGTTTTGATTTGCATTTCTCTGATGGCCAGTGATGATGAGCATTTTTTCATGTGTCTGTTGGCTGCATAAATGTCTTCGTTTGAGAAGTGTCTGTTCATATGCTTTGCCCACTTTTTGATGGGGTTGTTTTTTTCTTGTAAATTTGTTTGAGTTCATTGTAGATACTGGATATTAGCCCTTTGTCAGATGAGTAGGTTGCAAAAATTTTCTCCCATTCTGTAGGTTGCCTGTTCACTCTAATGGTAGTTTCTTTTGCTGTGCAGAAGCTCTTTAGTTGAATTAGATCCCATCTGTCAATTTTGGCTTTTGTTGCCATTGCTTTTAAAAGCCCCATCGTCTCAGCCCAAAATCTCCTTAAGCTGATAGGCAACTTCAGCAAAGTCTCAGGATACAAAATCAATGTACAAAAATCACAAGCATTCTTATACACCAATAACAGACAAACAGAGAGCCAAATCATGAGTGAACTCCCATTCACAATTACTTCAAAGAGAATAAAATACCTAGGAATCCAACTTACAAGGGATGTGAAGGACCTCTTCAAGGAGAACTACAAACCACTGCTCAGTGAAATAAAAGAGGATACAAACAAATGGAAGAACATTCCATACTCATGGATAGGAAGAAGCAATATCGAGAAAATGGCCATACTGCCCAAGGTAATATATAGATTCAATGCCATCCCCATCAAGCTACCAATGACTTTCTTCACAGAACTGGAAAAAACTACTTTAAAGTTCATATGGAACCAAAAAAGAGCCCATGTTGCCAAGACAATCCTAAGCCAAAAGAACAAAGCTAGAGGCATCACACTACCTGACTTCAAACTATACTACAAGGCTACAGTAAACAAAACAGCATAGTGCTGGTACCAAAACAGAGATATAGACAGATGGAACAGAACAGAACCCTCAGAAATAATATCGCACATCTACAACCATCTGATCTTTACAAACCTGAGAAAAACAAGCAATGGGGAAAGGATTTCCAATTTAATAAATGGTGCTGGGAAAACTGGTTAGCCATATTTAGAAAGCTGAAACTGGATCCCTTCCTTACATCTTATACTAAAATTAATTCAAGATGGATTAAAGACTTCAATGTTAAACCTAAAACCACAAAACCCTAGAAAAAAAACCTAGGCAATACCATTCAGGACATAGGCATGGGCAAGGAATTCATGTCTATTGTTGAGTTTTAAGAGTTCTTTGTATATTGTGAATACAAGTCCTTTATGTGGTATGTGTTTTGCAAGTATTTTTTCCAAGTCTGTAATATGTCTTCATTCTCTTAACTGTGTCTTTCATAAAGCAGAAATGCTCAATTCTAATGAAGTCTTACATATCACTCTATTCTTTCATGGATATTGCTTATGGTGTTGTAGCTAAAAAATCATAACTAAAGCCAGGTAAGCTAGATTTTATGTTTTCTTTCAGTAGTTTTATAGTTTTAAACTTTACACTTAGACCTGTGATCTGTTTTGGTTGAATATTTTGGAAGGTAAAAGGTCATGACTATATTCATCTTTTTTTGCATGTAGGTGCCAAGTTGTGTCAGCACTACATCCTGTAGAGATGATCCTTTCTTCATTGAATTGCCTTTGCTCCTCTGTCAAAGCTTACTTGACTGTATTTGTCTGGGTCCATTTCTGGGCTTTCTATTCTATTCCACTGATCTATTTCTCTATTCTTTTGCTGATACTGCAGTATCTTGATTACTCTAGTTTTATACCAACTCTTGAAGTTGGGTAGTGTCAGCTCTCTGGCTTTGTTGTTCTTCTTAAATATCGTGTTGAAATATTATGTTGGCTATTTTAAATCTTTTGTCTTCCCTATCAACTTACAATCCATTTATTGATATCTACAAATTAACATGCCATGATTTTAATTGGTTAACTCTCTTTTTAAAATATTTTATTCTCTGATCCTTGTGATTCAATTGTCTTTTTATTTATATAGGCATAGTAAGTTACAGACTTTTAGATTTTTTCTTTTGTTGCTCCACTGAAATAAAAAATAAACATACCCACATACATCCTTTTCTAAAATATTTGCTACTCATTTTGAAGGGGCTTGAGCTTTTCATAGTTCTACTAATGAATTTTGAAAGCTCCTTCTTACCTTGTTCAAGCTGATCATGAAAGCTTTGCAGGTGTGATTCATTTGTTTCAAAGAGCCTAGGAATGGGTAAACTTGACAAGAGTCAGAAATAGCTGCTTATCAAAGTGAGATTATACTAATGAATTTCCTCTACGATGTTATCTCGCTAAGCCATTTATGTTGAAAAATTGCTCAGTCCAAGATTTCTGTCTGCCTATATTATCGCTGTAACCCTCTATGGAGCATGACCATAGGTCTCTTATACATAGATAAATGTGGAAGTTTTAAGCCCCCACAGGCATTGTTGACACTGCAGGATGCCTTTTTCAAAGAGTGCCCTGCTTGCTTGCATAAAGAGATTCAGGCAGAGCTGTAGTCAGTAAAATATTCACCAAAAAAGTATTTTAAATTAAAACTACAAGACTTGTATTAAGCCTTATATCAGGGATGTGTTCACAGCATAGCATGAAGTGGCACTCACAAATCGTGCAGACTGTGTGATGGCAAACTAAAACATATCCTTTAAAAATGAAACTCTCATTGAGTCAGTATCTGCATATCCCCTCTCCGTGTGTGTGTGTGTGTGTGTGTGTGTGTGTGTGTGTGTGTGTGTGTGTGTGTATGCATGCTTGCATGAGCAGATGTAGGTACTCCTTTTTTTTTTTTGAGACAGGGTCTCGCTCTGTTGCCTAGGCTGGAGTATAGTGCTGTGATCATAGCTCACTGCAGCCTGGACCTCCTGAGCTCAAGTGATCCTACTGTCTCAGCCTTCTGAGTAGCTGGGATTACAGGTGTGAGCCACTGTACCTAGCTAATATTTTAAAATTTTTGTTTTGTAGAAATGGGTCTCATCATGTTGCCCAGGCTAGTCTCCTGGGCTCAAGCGATCCTCCCACCTCGACTTCCCAAAGCGCTGGGATTACAGACATGAGCCACCACACCCAGCCACATGTGGACACTCTAAAAACTCCCAACTCCCAAGGGCAGAGAACTTGTAGTTCCTGTTCATCATACACAAATGAATGAATGAGTGGCTCATGTATGAATGAATGATTACCTGAATGAATCTATACACTTTTCTATTTTAATTCTAAAGCCAATATTGGAGGAAATACTGGCTTTCTCTATTATTCTGTGAGTCTTTTCAAAGCAAGGACTGTGCTGTCCCACTCTCTATACCTCCAGCTCCCAGCACAGTGCCCAAAGCATAGCACCCAATAAACCTTTTTAACATTAATAAATAAATAATAATAATAAATAAATAAACAAATAAACTGAGGGATCTTGGTCAGTTTGCCATAGACTGTAGCTTATAAGCAACAGAAATTTCTTCTTCACAGTTCTGGAGGCTGGGAAGTCCAAGGTGAAGGGGTTGCTGGAAGATGTAGAGTCTGGTGAGGCCCACTTCCTGGTTCCTAGAGAGCTGCCTTTTCACTGTGTCCTCATGTGGCAGAAGGGGTGAGGGAACTCTGGAGTCTCATTTAAAAGGGCACTAATCCCATTTGTGAGATCTCCACTCTCATGATCTAATTGCCTCCTAAGAGCCCCATTTCCTAATACCATTATATTGGTGATTAAATTTCAACATATGAATGGGGGGGCGGGGCATAAACATTTAGTTTATCGCATGAGGCAGGGGTGGCCTCAAAGGGAAACTGATTTATCTCTCACTGCTGAAAAACTAATAAACAGGCTGGGCATGGTGGCTCATGCCTGTAATCCCACCACTTTGGGAGGCCTGGGTGGGGGATCATTTGAGGTCAGGAATTTAAGACCAACTCTGCCAACATGGTAAAAGCCTGTCTCTACTAAAAATATAAAAAATTAGCCAGGCTTGGTGGGAGGCACCTGTAATCCCAGCAACTCGGGAGGCTGAGACACAAGAATCGCTTGAACCCGAGAGGTGGAGGTTGCAGTTAGCCGAGATCCCGCCACTGCACTCCAGCCTGGACAACAGGGCAATACTCCATCTCAACAACAACAACAACAAAACAAAAAAACCCTATTAAGCAGCTAAAAAAGTGAAAACCTAAAGGAGCACAGGAAGAAAGATACATTCCTAAAACGTCTTATGCATGTATGCGGGTGCATGTATATTGCTTTCATTGGCCCTCAGTGTAAATGAAACATTAGAGAAGGCCTCTTTTAAATGGTATAGCTTGTGCTACTGAAATAAGAGAAGCAGAAGCAGAAAGATATTTGGGGTTCAGTGGATGTGAGATAGAAAAGAGAAATGAAGTTAATAAGAGGATACCTTTATTAAATTACGGTATGAATATTGAAATTGTACCACAGTCAAGCTAATTTTAGGATGTTTTCTTTTAAGCAGACCTGATCCTGGGGAAAGGGCCAAAGAAAAGAGAGCTGAGAGGAATTATAGGCCAGTGAACTGAAATAAACCAAATAAGGCTTTACAGTCTTACCATGGTCTGTGGACATAGTAATGGGAGTGGCAGGATCTGATAATACAACCTGGTGAAAAGATTTTAAACATTCCATAAGGTGATTATGTAATGGTCAGCTTTCTGCAAATATCCCTAACTTTTTGCTGAATTTCATCTCGGAGCTTTGAAGACCGCTTTTAACTTTAGTAAAACCTTATTAGTCAAATGACAAAGCATCTTCCTTCTAATAGCCATAGCTATGAGTTACTCTACATTTCCACCAACTGGAATCTTGGCATAACATCAGCCAGACTGATGCTGTTATACCAGGGCTAAAACAAACAAAAGTGAGTTCTGAGAACATTTGGAGAGATGTATTTGAAGGTATAAAGCACAATGTTGCCAATAAGCTGTTATCTAAGATGACTAAGGGAATTTTTTTTTTTTTTTTTTTTTAGATGGATCCTCACTCAGTCACCCATGCTGAAGTGCAGTGGCACGATCTTGGCTCTCTGCAACCTCTCCTGGTTTCCAGTGATTCTCATGCCTCAGCCTCCCAAGTAGCTGGGATTACAGGTGAACACCACCATGCCCAGCTAATTTTTTTATTTTTTAGTAGAGATGGGGTTTCACCATATTGGCCAGGCAGGTCTTGAACCTCCTGACCTCAGGTGATCTGCCCACCTTGGCCTCCCATAGTGCTGGGATTACAGGCATGAGCCACCGCACCTGGCTGACTAAGGAAACTTTTTAAGGAATCATTTTGTTTAGGGCTTTTCCTTTGCACAGTCATTGTCAAATCTTATTAGAAATAAGTATATCCCGGGGATATGACTGAGCCTTGAGGCACCTAGTGTGTCTTTGTAACCAGTTAGTACTCTCTTTGGGATTATCTCCACTGCCTCTATTACCGTATTTAACCCTTCTTTTCTATTACTGTCCAAATGATAATTTTTCTCCTATCATTCCTCTTATACTACTGGCAGTATCATTATGTTGCAATGGTACTTTATCCACAGAGATCATTTAAGTTAACTTTAAAGTCCAGTTGTTAAGTAGAGAATGTTGATATATTTTCTTTTTTTTAGGTTTAGGGCTGGATATTCACATGTTTCTTTTTGTTTTATTTTAACTTTCAGGATACATGTGCAGGACGTGCAGGTTTATTACAAAGGTAAATGTGTACCATGGTGGTTTGCTGCATGTATCTACCCATCACCTAGGTATTAAGCCCAGGATGCATTAGCTATTTATCCTGATGCTGTGCCTCCTCCCGTGCATCCCCTACTCCACCAGTAGACCCCAGTGTGTGTTGTTCCCCTCCCTGTGTCCATATGTTCTCATTGTTCAGCTCCCACTTATAATTGAGAACAATGTGTTGTCTGATTTTCTGTACCTGCATTAATTTGCTTAAGATAATGGCTTCAGCTCCATCATGTCCCTGCAGAGGACATGATCTTTTTCCTTTTAATGACTGCATAGTATTCCATGGTGTATATGGACCACATTTTCTTTATCCAGTCTTATCACTGATGGGCATCTGGGTTGATTCCATGTCTCTGCTATTGAATATATTACTGAACATACGTTTGCATGTGTCTTAATAATAGAATGATTTATATTCCTTTGGGTATATACCCAGTAATGGGATATCTTGGTCAAATGGTATTTCTGGTTCTAGGTCTTTGAGGAATTGCCACACTGTCTTCCACCATGATTAAACTAACTTACATCTCTCACCAGCAGTGTAAAAGCATTTCTATTTCTCTGCAGCCATTCTAGTATCTGTTGTTTCTTGTCTTTTTAATAATCACCCTTCTTATTGGTGTGAGATGGTATCTCACTGTGGTTTTGATTTGCGTTTCTCTAATGATGAGTGGTACTGAGCTTTTTAAAAATATGTTTATTGGCCACATAAATGTCTTCTTTTGAGAAGTGTCTGTTCATGTCCTTTGCCCAGTTTTTAATGGGTTATTTTTTTTTCTTGTACATTTGTTTAAGTTCTTTGTAGATTCTGGATATCAGACCTTTGTCAGATGGACAGATTGCAAAAATTCCCATTCTGTAGATTGTCCATTCTCTCTGATGATAGTCTCTTTTGCTGTGCAGAAGCTCTTTAGTTTAATTAGATCTGATTTATTTTAAAATTTCTGTTTGACTGAAGATTATTATTATTCACCATCATTTGTTGAATCCATTTAACTGTATTGTTCAATATGAACAAATACATGTTATTTGCCTTTAATGCTTCCCAATTATTAAACCATAAAAAAGGAGATTACACTATGAAATCATACGAATTAATGTTTTCCTTAGAGAGATGCTTTATCTTAATTAAAATCAGATATTTTTATATCTGCAGATAATGCATTTACTTCCAATTTTGAGTAGATTCTGTGAAATCAGTATTAATGTGGGCTTAAATGCTTCACCTACTTTAGCTTTGTCTAGCTATCAATTTCCATCTTTCCAGAGTCTGTTTACTAAGCATAGATTTTTGGAATTCTAATACGAAAGAAATTGTATCTGTAAAATTTGGGGATTTGGATATGAGAATGTATGAAGTTGCAGTATTTAATACAGTTGTTATCTTCCATGTTATGCGTGATAAGGTTTCTTTAATTCTCCCTTACCTGTTTTCTATATATTTTCTATTTCCTATATGTTGCTCACTCAAAATTCTTTCTTTGCTTAGAATTCTAATGAATATCTATCTTTTTTGAGAAATTTATAATTTATTTTAGTATAGAAACTTGTTTATTTCATTAAATTATAGAAATTATTTATATTTAAATTTACCTTGTTAATATATTTTCTTATGTATTATATTCTATGTCATAATTTCTGCTTCTTAAGAGTTTGTTGGGCCGGGCATGGTGGCTTACACCTGTAATCTCAGCACTCTGGGAGGCTGAAGCAGGTGGATCAGCTGAGGTCAGGAGTTTGAGACCAGCCTGATCAACATGGAGAAACACTGTCTCTACTAAAAATACAAAATTAGCTGGGTGTGGTAGCACATGCCTGTAATCCCAGCTACTTGGGAGGCTGAGGCAAGAGAATTGCTTGAACCCAGGAGGCGGAGGTTGCAGTGAACTGAGATCATGCCGTTGCACTCCAGCCTGGGTAACATGAGTGAAACTCCACCTCAAAAAAAAAAAAAATAAATAAAAGAGAGTTTGTTGAAACAGTTCGGTAGACTGTAGCAACATTCCTAAACAGCCAACATTTCACATCCTTTTCCAGCTAGAAAATTACCTATGAAAGACTGCAACGCTTGAGATAAATCTCTACACTAGTAGCTATTTCATTTCAAAGTTCAAGCAGCTCAACCTTCCGCAGAAAAGTGATGGAGCTCTTCAGCTATAGAAACCCAAGGTAAATCCCTTGACCTTTTCAAAGTATAGTAATTATCATTCCTTTTGGTAAGAAATTCTTGAAAGTAGAAAACAACTTTCAGTCTTTATGTGCAAAGTTTATTGAAACAAAAAGTAATTTTTCTTTCATTGAAGGTGTGTCTCTGAATTTGGGTGACCTTATCTGGCTGATACATGGTCCTTCAAACGTGTAGTTTGATTTTATGAATTCAGTGTAGGGCCTGCATACTGAATGAGCCAGGCAAAGATAAAAGCAGTTTCTGAGTGGAAATGTGGCTTTTTTTTTTTTTTTTTTTTTTTTTTAGTGCATAAAAATGTAGACTTTCAATGTCACTCTCAGAGTATCTCCAGAAGACACTCAAGTGTTATGACTGATGGGTTAAATGATAGTTGCTTAACTGTACTACTCAAAGTGTGGTCTTCAGACCACCAGCCTCAGCATGTCCTGGGAGTTTGTTATAAATGCATAATTTCAAGCCCTCCACCAGACCTACTGAATCAGAATTTACTCATTACCAAGATCACTGGGTTATTTGTATGCACATGAAATTTTGGCTTAATCAACTTCTTGATTCAAAAGACAAAAATTCAGGCAAATCAAAGGGTAATTGTGTAGGGTTAAACAAGCAATTTAAAAAGATAACAAAAGCTACAATTTGTTAGCAAAACCAAATCTGTTTAAATGGTTAAACTCATGTGTAAGAGAAAATAGGAAATTGTGATTATGCATAGCCAGAATTCTCAGAAGCAAGTCTAATTTAAGAAGGCACTTATTGGTCCATCCAATGCCAGGACATTCAGATGAAAAAGGAAAGAACCTAGCAAGCCATGCAGAGGTCCCAATTTATTTGTAGCACTTCAAGAACATCTTGAAGATTTTATTTTAAAATAATACATTTTCATCACAATCTTCGGCCTCCAATGGATATAGTTTAAAGTAAGCCCATCACTCTTTTATAGAACCCTCCAAAGGGCACATAATTTACATATCAACTTCTATACGTACCAGGCACAGGGAAAGAAATGGGACTCTTTTCCCATGTTATTGTAGGTTTTCCATCACTTCAGTATTTGGCCTGTGAATAGGCAGTGTGCCCATCTGATCCAGGTTTTAAACTATCAAATGATAGATCTCATGGTGGTGCTTTCTGATATAACACTTCAACGGAAGCATATTTTTTGCCCATATGCTTTTTTTTTTTTTTTTTTTTTTTTACCAATGCATTCTTTCCAGACATATTTCAAAATTGCACCTAGAGAAGAGAGACGTGGATTTGATTTCATAATTTTCTTACCAGAGGGAAGAATGAATTTTGATCCTAGTTACATAATTGGAGGTACCTAGTGCATCTGTTCCTAAGAAGGTAAAGGGCAATCATTTTTGAAGCAAATTCAATCAATCATTATTTTATCCCTAAGTCACTGGAGTCTTCTGTGTATACTTCTTGCTCCAGTGCAACATTGTAGAATGAAAGGTGACTTCCTGATAATAAACAATTATCTGCATTTTACTAATCTCATTTATTAACCTAATACAATCCTGGCTTGTAAAACAGGGGAATTGTTTTAGATGTGGTTATTGAAATTTTCATGAAACCAGGTGAATCCTGATCCAAATTCTGTATAAACTTATCTTTTTCTTAATCTGTTTTTGTCAAAGGCAATGGGCACTACAAATTAAGCCCAACTTTTACTGAGAATGCGCTTCTTCAACTTGGATTTAATTTTAATTTTGAAAAACAGGAGAAAAAAAGAAATTAGAAATGGTGAGATCTACAGTCCAACTCATGTTGTAGAAAAGCCAAATTATGAAATAATTGTATAAATGTTATGATTATGAGTGATGCTTTAATCATAAATACAAATTAAAAGATTCATCAATGATTTCCTTTCCAGAAAAAAAATACTTCTTTTCTAGCATTTAAGAGTGTGATAATAACATGTACATACTTTGAGGATCTGTATGATTTCAGAATATTCTCCTCATTTTTTTTCTCTAAAATGGGTAGATTTTCTTAAGTGTTCTTTTGGAGTAAAGAAGAACGTTGTTTAGTAGCTTTCTGTAGAGCCACTTGAAATCTATGGCCGGGCGGGCTGCAAGGCTCTAGAGGAGAAAGCTTTCCAAGTATGTATTCTGCTTAATTTCTCTTTAACTTACAAATGACAACCTAGGTTGCAGTCAGGTCTCCCGTCTGGAGTTGGCCTTAAACATAAGAGCATAAGAATCAGAAGAGTAGGTCATACTTATTGTCCTTATTCAGTCTAGCATTCTAAAATTGACTATCAAGAGATGTAATTCTGGAAGATGTTTGACTCCATGAGCATCTCCTTTAAAGGTAAGGAAAATCCTAAATCTACTAATTGTCTTCTTCTCACATCATGAACTTGTCAAGTTGTGAGTTTATTTCAATTGCTTTTATTTTTCTCTTCATGTTTAAACTCTATAACAACTAGTCCGCCTTGCACTATGAAGTTCTATCCCAAATAATTATCTTAAAACTTTCCTCACTAATGACTGAAGAGATTTCCTCTTTGTTCTAGTGTTCCAGAATGTGATGAGCTAGCCATACGTCTCCCTAGTTTCTGCTTTTACAATTCTAATAACATCGAAAATACCCTCACTCTGTCTTTACCTTCGCAACTAAATTTCAAAACTTTTACGTTTGTCTTCATGGATACCCCCCTCCACACCTGTGATCATTTTACTTGTCCTTCACTGGACTTTTTCCTGGTCAATTATGCTTTATCCATTACAAACTGATCTATTAGATCTTTGTTAATTAACAGAAAAAGGAGGCAAACCTGGCAGGAGGATCATTTGAGCCCAGGAGTTCAAGACCAGCCTGGGCAACATAGTGAGACCTCCATCTCCACAGAATTTTTTTTTTTTAATTAGCCAGGCAAAGTGGCATATGCTTGTATTCGTAGCTACCAAGGAAGCTGAGGCAGGAGGATAGCTTGAGCCCAGAAATTCCAGGGTGCAGTGAGCCGTGGTCACACCACTGCATTCCAGAGCCTGACCCTGTCTGAGAAAGAAGGAAGGAAGGAGGAAGGGAGGAAGGAAGGGAGGGAGAGAAGGAGGGAAGGAAGGAAGGAACGAAGGAAGGAAGGAAGGAAAAGAGAGAGAGGGAAAGACCGTGACAGAGAAAGAAAGGAAGAAAGAAAGAAAAAGAGAAAGGAAGGAAGGAAAAGGAAAAGGAGGAGAAAAATGAGAGAGAGCTTGGAAGTAAATAGGCCCATGGTTAATTTGGATCAGTCAGTATTATATCTACTAAGCTTTACAAGTTTGGCATTGTTTGAGTATTCTGGTGTTTTAAATTCTCTTTTAGTTGAATGACATTTTCACATTATTTCACACTAGCATTTCCACAATTAGGTACCTCATACTTTACCACCTGGTAATAACTTGTAAGTTGTTGATGTTGAGAATAACATTCGATAAAAGCTAAACGATTGCTTTTGGTGTTCCTCCAGTTAATTTGAATATGTTTTTCAGATTTGTCTTGTGAAATTTTTTAGACATACTTTAACCAAAAATTTTTCACAGTCATAAAGTATTGTTCAGGTCTACATAAAATGTGAATGTAGAATTTTTCTTTAAAAAATTATTTCTCAATAAGTTGATATTTCTCAATATGTCAATGGACTCTGTGACCTTGTGAGACTGTAAGATTATATTCATTCTATAATCCCATAATTTCAAACATCTAACATCTAATTCAGTGTATGTTCTAAGTATGACTGTTCTAAAATGATGATTAGATTAGGAGATATTATTGTGGTTTGTTCCCAAATAGTCATCATATTATTATCTTACACCATCGTTTTTTGTTTGTTTGTTTAAATCATATGAGCCCACCATAATAATTGTGATGTGGGAAAAATGTATTTAGGTATTTATGCTTGGTCGTATTTTATGGAGCATAATAGCTATATTTAAACCCATTCTTTAGGATGGATTGTACTACTCATATTAGTTCACTAGCCTTTTCAATGCTCAATGAAATGCTTTCACCATTTTTATTATTGTTGTTCATTCACAAAGCATGGTTTCATCTGTGGTTTCCTTCCTTGAAGGATTTATTGGCCTATATAAGCTTGGAGTTTTCCCCTAGATGCTCTCCACAACATTACTTAAAATATATTTAGAATAGAAGTGGTCTTAGAGCCCAATCTCTAAGGTAACCCATTGTTTATATTTTTTTCTTGCAAAGATGTGACCCTTCATATCCTACACATTTTATTACTTGTGCTTCCTTTTTCCCTTGGGAGGTGGATTTGGGGGAGTGCAGGGAGTATGTATTATTTTGTATTTTCCATAGTTCCTAACTAAGCACATCATAAATATTCATTGAATGGAATGTCAATTTTCTATAATGGTAAAACAGTTTGCTCCTATTTCCAATCCTGTGGTGATTTAATTAAAACATAATAGCCTTGGTGTAAAATTTCCTCCAAGACATTTTGGAAGCTTAAACCAGCCATATTCTCAGTGTCTGCTTTCCCATGTAAATTTGTATCATCTCAAAGAAGTCTATTCAATTAGTCAGGCATGATTTATACTTAGGAAAACCACATAACCTTTTCTCAAATAGATTACATTAGTGAAAGCGTTCAGTGATTCTGCCCTTTATTTTATATACAGGCAATTTTTACCAACCAGTCTTTATTGATGCTGGGCACTGAGAGGCCTATCATGGGATGCCTCTCCTTAGAGCATTTACAATTGCAAGGCATTCAGAATGCATGTGCATCTGACTGTAAAGTGCAACCAGGCACACGTTCTCTCCTTTGAAAGGCATACGAAAGTCAGTTGAGCACAGTAGCCAAAGGTTTCCACAAAAGATGGAAACAACCCAAATGTCCATCACCAGATGAATGGATAAACAAATGGGGTATATACATGCAATGGAACATTATTCAGTCATAAAAAGGAATGAAATTCTGGCACATGCTACAACACAGAGGAACCAAGAACACATTATGCTAAGTGAGATAACTCAGACATGAAATGACAAATATTGTATGAATCCACTTACATGAAGTACCCACAATAGGCAAATTCATGGAGCTAAATAGTACATGAAAGGATACCAGGGGCTTGTGGGAAGAGGGAATAGGGAGTTATTGCTTAATGGTTACAGAGTTTCTGTTTAAGGTGATCAAACTTTGAAAATAGTGGTGATGATTGCACAACACTGTGAATATAATTAAAGCCACTGAATTGTATATTTTTAAATAGTAAAAATGGAAAATAATGTTCCACAAGTCTTACCGCAAATTGAGTAATGATGTAATATACCAAAAACCATCACTGTGCATTTTAAATGTGCAAATTGCACAGTATATGAGTTGTGTCTCCATAAAGCTGTTTCCAAACAAAGTCAGTTGGAGGTTGAAGAGTAGGAGCATAAGACACTTTAGTGCTCTTGCTATCCTTTCCTTAAAAGAATAGATGGGAATAATAATATTAAATGAAAATAAAAGTTCCTAACCTCACTATGAAAACCTACGGAGTCTGAGCACATTCTGGGAAATGTGTGGGAATCAATACCTGGATGGAATGACATAATGCCCAATCAACATTTATGCATTTAAACACTTGCAAAATAAGTTTTCTATTGGAGAGACTTGTTAAATATATTCTATTTCACCCTCTATCTTGGCAGAGCTGGGTATATTTCCAGAATGCCTGTAGGTGTCTGTGATGGATCATTCCTGCCCTGTCCCCACACCCCTCATCTAGGAACTTTGCAAACTTCAAGGATTGCTTTGTGATCTAAGGGCCCCCTGGTAGTCTGTGAACTGTGTGGCTTTGCCAAGATTGCTATCCTGCCAACTCTTTGGCTTCCAAAAGACTAGCCAGGGCTTCCTCATCTGATGAAAGTACAGAAAAAGGCCATGTACTTGGCAGACTTGGCCAATTCCCTCTGCTTCATAGAGAAAATAAATCTCTAAAGAAGTTCAAGGGAGAGATACCATCTGGTCAGACTCCTGGCTTTCTCAATATGGTTCCCAACACCTACTGCCAAGTGTCAAGAGGGCTTCCTGTGCTTGACAGAGGCTGGCGTCGGTGTTCAGTGCCAATATGCTAAAGTCAGATGGGAGCCTGACGAGGGGGGGATCGTCAGACTGGTTTCAAACTGCAGTCTTGTCACTGCCACTGACACATTCACAGAATGGTCAACATTTCAGCAGTAAAAGTTGGAGCAATTTCATAGCTGGCCCTGTCATTGCAGACTATCTGTTAATTTCTTGAAGAATCTATGAGACATCCAACTAAAAACCTACCCATTAACTACAGGACTGTGCATCCTAGATGACTCAAAGGCAGTGCCATTGGAAAAAGCTGCAGAACTGTTTTTATAGTGCAGACACTTTATTTGCAGCTAATTTGGCCTGCTTCCTGCACACTCAGATCTTCAATTCTAAAAGCCAAGCCAGTTTTTCTTTTGTTCGGGGCTGTTCATGCTGCAAAAGTTCACATCTAGTAAGATACTTTTGAGAGAAAATGGTGATCTGAAACTTGTGCACTTATTGCATTATTAGATTAGCAGTGAAGATCTGGTTAAACATTAATCATGTTTACTCATTGATGTTTCATCTTTAATATCTGAAATTAGTAGTAATGATAAATGTCAAAATATTGACCTATACTAATATTTCATATTTTTATGAAGATTGGAAGTCACTGATAGGGTATGCAAAGTTTGAACCAAAAGGGTCTCACTTTTTGGGACTCCACAAGAGAATTTAATATTTTTTATTATTGTCCTTTAGGTTTATAAGCAAAGCCAGTACATGAATATTTTTTGTCTCTAACTAAAGACTCTCTTCTATAAGTTCCCCAGGGAAGCAAAATATCTGTATGCAGCTGTCCTTCAAACCAAATTCTTCAGCACCGCATACCACAAACAAAGCCTCAAGATCAAACCTATCCATGGGTGATTTCTTATAGCTGGGCTGTGCCGCTGTCCCTTCAAATTCAACATAGTCACCCTTCCTTGGCTCTCTCTCTCTCTGTCTTTTAACATATGCCTAGCATTCTTCATCCCCCTTCCAAAGCTGGGAGTCCCTAAGACACTCCTACTCCTTCCCCCTCTCCATCTAGTTGGGCATCAGGTCTGGTTGGTCTTGTCCTTGTTCCATCTTTCTCATGGTTACAGTCCTCCTTATACTATCACATGGATGACCACAAAATTCTATTCCTTCCCATCATATTTTTTACCTATACATATTGTCATCCTGAGTGTTCCCAAAAGTTGCTTTTACTATGTCGGCTATAAAATTTTAAAAGGAAAAGAAAGGAAAGGAAAGGAAAGGAAAGAAGGGGAGGGGAGGGGAGGAGAGGGGAGGGGAGGGGCTCGGGGAGGGGCGGGGAGGGGGGAGGAGAAGAGAGGAGAGGAGAGGAGAGAAAAGGAAAGGAAAGGAAAGGAAAGGAGAAAAGGGAAGGAAGAGAGAAAGAGAGAATTCCCTATTGCCCTAGGTATCCTACAGAATAAAATGAAAATATACAGATGTGTTCTTCAAATCCATTATGCATGCACCTCTTTACTTTGCTACCCACAATCTCCCTTGCCAAAAAGACCAAGAGGGCACCCTTTCCACTAAGTTGCTCCATCTCTCTGATTATCACCTTTCTGAAACAAACAAACAAATAAACAAACCTTTCTTGGCCATCCCAAACCACTGTCTTCATGCCTCTAAGACCTTGTAGATTTCACTGAAAGTATAGCTTTTTGGAATTTATGATACATTTGATTATTCTTTATTTTATTCTGATACTGTTTGCGTTTGTATTTATATGGCCTGCATCCCCAGCTAGATGTTGAATTGCCTGAGATGGTGTCTAGATCCTGGCATCCTCAATGGCTAATACACTGCTCTGTTTATTCATGCCGATCAACATTTTCATTAGATCTGTGATGTACTTACTGGTTATTGTGCTAGGCCTGAGGATGATGCAAGTGAAGAAAACATTCTCTACTCTCCTTGAAGTTATAGCTTATTGAGGAAGAAAGGTATGGATTGTTAAAGCTGCAGGATATGTAAGTAATGAAGTTTGCAGTGCTACACATGTGTATGTTACCATGTGACTGTCTTAGTCTATCCCTGCTGCTCTAACGTAATAGCTGAGACTGGCTCATTTATAAACAACAGGAATTTATTGCTCACAGTTCTGGAAGCTGAGAAGTCCAAAATCAAGGTGCCTACACGTTCAGTGTCTAGCAACGGCCTGTTCCTCATAAATGGTGCTATCTAGGTATCCTCGCCCAACAAGACACAAGAGCAAAAAGCTAGCTCCTATACTAGCTCCCCTTGCCCTTGTATGAGGCACTGATCCATTGTGAAGGTGGAGAACTCATGACTTAATCGCTTCCCAAAGGCCCCATCTCTTAACATCAACATAATGGGGATTACGCTTCAACGTGAATTTTGGAGGGGACACACATTCAAACCACAGCAGTGACCAAACCTGGTCAGGGCAGCCTAGGAAAGCTTTATGAAGAAATGATATTTAAACCAAGACCTGAAAGGCGAACAGTAAGAAGTTAATAACTGGTAATATTTCTCTAATTAAAAAAAATACAGAATGAATTGACTTTAAAGAGCTTGACAAAAGTTCAGCAGGGGATTTTAGAGGTTCAACCAATTTTTAGTTATGGCAGTTTCAATGCAAGTGAAGGACAATTAGTAAAAGAAATAGTATTTTATTTGATTTACAGCTTCTCTAAAATCTTCCTCAAGAAAAAAGATAACTGTGTGTTGGTCTTTCTATGGTGTAGGGTTTTTTTGTTTCGTTTTTAATTCTCTATACTGAAATAAGCAGCTCCAATTCAGCAGCTAGATTTGGAGACAGAATTGGAACCCTGACTGAAATAGACCAAAAAACAAAAACAAAAACAAGAATTAGTAATGGAAGCTGGAACTTAGAGCAGGAGGCTAAGCCAGGACCAGGGCTTAGAGAAATCAGAGTCAGCAGACAAAGAGATAGGAGACTCTCATGGCTGAGCTCACAGTCAGGGCACATGAAACCAGGCTGGTCTGTGAAACAAATAACTGAATGACGGTTAAAAGACAAAATAAATGTTTCTTGGAGGCATCTGCTTTAAACACCAGCTCTTATCCAAGTCTAACCATTTCTGTTGCTGCCATCACCTTTATTTTCACCCAACGTGTTTGTGAAGATGACGTGAATTAATCAACATTAAAGTTCTTTCAGAAAGTAAGGTCTCCAGAGATAAAAGGAACTTTTATCTATCACCTTCCTTTGTTCACCACGATATAGGGTTCTATTTTCTTTTCAAAGTATATGAAAAAGCAATAATTAAGCATGGCCTCAACAGCAATGTGCACGAATAAATGATTTACTAAAATTATATGAAGATTCATAAAGATATAAATAAGGGGAAAGAAGATATTCACAGAATCTTTCACTATGGCTGTGTGAGAAGCCCATGACCATTGGAAGTAAAGTGCTTCTTGGTGCTTAGCAAAAATGCATAAAGGAATGAGGAGAAAGCCTTGGGGCAGACACTAATACAAGACCAGATGATGCGGTCTCCCCAGTAACCAGTTTGCCTCTTATTAAATGTCTGCAAATGATTACATTGACTTGAGGGAAACTCAAAGTAAGTGACTGCAGACAGGCCACTGAGGACCTCCTCTCCCTGTATAGGTGATTTTAGATAGCGGGATACAGATATATCTGGAAAGGGAGGCTTCTAGGATACCCTGAAAAGCACACCACGGAATGTTATTTCCTCCTGTTTTCTGAGATGGTATATAAGGCAATGATTTATCAAAAGGAATTTAAGAATTGCAGAACACTGTTTTCTTTTCCTTTTTTTTTTTTTTTTTTTTTTTGAGATGGAGTCTTGCTGTGTCACCCAGGCTGGAGTGCAGTGGTGTGATCTCGGCTCACTGCAACCTTTGCTTCCTGGGTTCAAGCAATTATCCTGCCTCAGCCTCCTGAGTAGCTGGGATTACAGGCACTCGCCACTATGCCCGGCTAATTTTTGTATTTTTGGTAGAGACAGGGTTTCCCCATGTTGGTCAGGCTGGTCTGGAACTCCTGAACTTGTGATCTGCCTGCCTCGGCCTCCCAAAGTGCTGGGATTACAGGTGTAAGCCACTGTGCCCAGCCAGAACTGTTTTCAAATGAGATATATGTGGAACTCACATAAAAGCAGGTAAGATGAGACATGCCCTGATTAGAGCTGGTGATTACAGACAACAATCTGCTCTTTCTTCGGCTGGACTCCATGATGGTGTCACTGCTCCCGGAGTCCTCTCCTAGCAAACATGGAACTTCCCGGGGGCTTAAACCTAGGTCAGTCTGTATCTTTCTGGAAGCCAGAGCACATTGCAAAGTCTGGAGATGCGTTCCCATGGTCTATAGTAGATAAACTTGGCATGAAAAAAAAAAAAAAGCAGTATCTCAGAGGGGCAATATTAGAATGGTAGTCCTGATAGGACTAGAACTGTGGATCAGAAGAGGCCAACAGGATTGAGCTTAGCAGAAAGAGAACACTGGAAGATGGGCCTGCTATAACTTCAATTACCAGAAAGTAGGTTTTTGAACCTGGACAAAATTGAATTATAATATACTGAGATTTTATATGATAATTGAATTTCCATGCTTTCTTGTTAGGCATCTGAAATAGCTTTATTTTATATTTTGGGTTTTTTTTGTACCTGTCATAATATCCCCAGATATAAGGATATGTATTCAGAGCTTAATATAAAGACATAAAATATATCAGAATTCAAAATTAGATATTATAGTAAGATTTAGCCAATAACTAGTAGGAATCTAACATAGAAAAAGAAGAGGTAAAACTTTCATGTGTTAGGAATTTATTCTTAATGAAGACCATTTTCTGTCTACTTGAATAAAGTGGTATAAATCAGTTGATCACAAATTATGAATGCTGATATTTGAAACATTCAAGTATAAACTTAGACCACTAAAGTAGGTGCTATCTTTTCATTATGTAAAACAAAACGTAATCACAGCTGAGTGTTTCAATATGGAAAAAAAAATGACTAAGGTTCATTTTAGTCTCTGTCATTTTAATTAGTTTGGAAATAGGACCCAAAGTGACAATGTTTTATGCACTGATTTTTTTCTATCTACTCTACATGGCAGACGCTCATGACTGTCTCCATGTAAAGTAGAATTTTAGGGCAAAAAAAGGAGTGTGTGCTCCTTTATTCTCATTGCTTTGTTATTTGTCACAAGATCAGGTCCAGCACTGGGTTTGGTGTATGGGATGTTGCATTCTCCTCTCTCCACCCCGTTTCTCTCTCCAACAGAAGGTGGGTGTAGTTTAGGCACTATTATAGGTCTTCTTTTTTTTTTTTTGACAGAGTCTTGCTCTGTTGCCCAGGCTGGAGTGCAGTGGTGCAATCTCGGGCTCACTGCAACCTACGCCTCCCAGGCTCAAGCGATCCTCCTGCCTCAGCCTCCCGAGTAGCTGAGATTACAGGTGTGCACCACCACACCCGGCTAATTTCTGTAATTTTAGTAGAGATGGGGTTTCACCACGATGGCCAGGTTGGTCTCGAACTCCTGACCTCAAAGCCTGCCTCGGTTTCCCAAAGTTCTGGGATTACAGGCCTGAGCCACCATGCCCAGCCTGTTATAGGTACTTTTATTTTAATTGGTTTATGACCCCCAAAGCCCTGCTGTAAAAACCCCAAGCCTCTGGGGAATCCTTGGGGACCCAGTCTGACCACATTGGAAACATTGAAACCTGGCTTACCTGCTCTCTCGAGACCTTTTCAGTTTAGCGAATTAGCTTCCCCTTCAGCCTCCACTCCAAAATAAACATACATGGAAACATTGACACCTGGCTTACCTGCTCTCTCTCGAGAGCTTTTCAGTTTAGCAAATTAGCTTCCCCTTCACCCTCCACTCCAAAATAAACATACATGGATAGACATGAGCCTAACTCACGAAAACTGACCTGGTACCACTTCCAGTTACACCATAGTCTGAAGCAGAGCAGACCCTACCCTAAATCAGCAGAACCATAGTCAACCTTCAGACTTTGCCTGGGAATCAAAGTGCAGGGCTATATACCACTTTCTTTGTGGGTCGTTGACTACCCAGCATTATTGTGGTAATAACTGATCAATGTAGTACTTTAACCCATCCTGCTCCATTTCTTCCTTCAAAGCAGGTCTGAACGAGGTAGTCTTCAATCAAAAAGTACTTTGGTTCAAACAAGCAGAAAGAATTGGTTGCAGTTACATCACCGAGAAGCACTTCCATCATCCTGATCGTTGTACTGGTTGTACTTAAAGCTAAAAAGGAATTCATCACAGGCCCTTCAGGCGTTTTTCTCACAAAACATAGGCTCAAGATTTTCACAGAAAATCAATAGATGAAGTAACTGACTAAAGCCATACTTAGGATAAGATGCAAATCTAGCTCTTTACAGTGATCACAGTTTGGCTATTTTGTGTCCCTTCAGAGGGAGTGATCCATCCCATGTTCTGGCAGGATTTTCATCCTATGTTCTGCCTGGGTCATTATTCTTTCTGTTCAGTTCACAGAAAACATAGAGATTTCATTGCTACACAGAAGCATTTCACTGTTGCAGTGAGAAATTACAATGTATTATGGATTAAAAGGAAGCAAAAAAGAAAGGAAGAAATCCCAGGTTTGTCACCTATTGCCATCGTTTACTAGGTTTCTTGCTTTGGGCTGGACACTCAGTCTATTCTTCGTGCTCGCATGTATAGTACAAGGGTGGCATCTGCTCCACCTACATCTACAGTGCTGGTGTGAGAATGCCATGCGATAATGCTATCAAGCTGCAAAGAGCTATACATCTGTTAGTCTGGGAAACAGATGGGAGGAAGCAATGCATCATAACATTGAAGAGCCTGGCTTTGAAGTCACACAGACCTGGGTTCCAATTACAATTCTGTCATTTACTAGATTTGTGATCTTGAATAAGTAATTTTTTTTCCCACCCTGAGCTACAGATATTCCTAGAAAAGTTGGGTAATAGTGCCCATCTTAGAGTCGTGTGTACTACATGAGATCAGGAATGTAAGGCATTCAGCATAGTGTCTGGCACAGAGTAAGGGCTCCAGAATATGTTAGGTGGTTTTGTTCTTATGCATTGCTTTTTAACACTCGTCGATCAATGCAGTGGCAAAGGATACCCTCTGCCTTTACACTGTCCTTTGTACCAAGAAGAATGTCTAGAAATTGGCTGATATCTTTGGCCCTTGGTCACAGAGTTGCTGAACACTCATTATCTTCTTTTCCTCCCTTCTGCTGTTGATGTCCAATGCTGCTTTGTAATAGTAAAAACTCCACACAAGAGTTTTTGCCATTACCTTTCTTCTGTGTCTCCTCCACCGGCTACTATCTCCAGTGACTCATTCTGCATGATAATATCTGGATTACACTGAGTCCGAGAAGATCATCCTTGCCTCTTCACTAATAACTGTCCCAAATCTAACCCTACATCATTTCTTATCTTTGCAGGTGGCAGCTAGGATGTGCTAGGATGTAGCTATCATTGGTTCATATGAGGGAAAACAAATCACTAGTGACGTGCTCTGTTTTCAAATGTAAGATTAAAAAGCATATTATTATTATTATTTTGTTTCTTTGTTTCTTTGAGACAGAATCTCACTCTGTCCCCCAGGCTGGAGTGCAGTGGCGCGATCTCAGCTCACTGAGATCCACCTCCTGGGTTCAAACGATTCTCCTGCCTCAGCTTCCCAGGTAGCAGGGATTACAGGTGTGTGTCACCATGCCTGGCTAATTTTTGTATTTTTAGTAGAGGCAGGGTTTCACCATGTTGACCAGGCTAGTCTCAAACTCCTGACATCAAGTGATCTGCCCAACTTGGCCTCCCACAGTGCTGGGATTACAGGTGTGAGCCACCACACCAGACCAAAAAACACATTATTGATTGGTATATGAAAATAAAGCTCATACTCCACAAACATGGGAAATCAGGGGCCATAATATTTTCTTTTCTCTAACAGTAGAAAACATGTCATGGATAGCTAGAGAATTAAAAAATTCACTTACAAATTCCAGCCACTTATGAGCTAATGTGCTCATTTTATACAGGAGCTGGCATCCCATTAGATGTTACATTAAGTAAAATTTAATTAAAACATTTAAAAATATTTAGTTTCACTTCAATTAAATATTATTCCATTCCTATGACAGAAAATTTAGAACAATAAAGAGATGCTGGAAGAACAATCTAAAGTCAAACATAGTCTTCCCACCTACAGATGATGATCATGTACATTGATGTATTTTCTTCAGTCATTTTTCTCTGTTATGTTTTAATTTATAAAAATTGTATATATTTATGGTGCATGACATATTGTAATATATATACAAACTGTGGAATGGCTAAATCAAATTAATTAACATAGGCATGACCTCACAGGTTTACAATTTTTGGGGGTGAGAACACTTAAAATCTACCATTTTTAGTACTTTTCAAATATACAGTATGTTCTTTTTAACTGTAGTCACCATGTTGTACAACAGATCTCTTGACATATTTCTCCTAATTGAAATTTTTGTATCCTTGTTTTTATTTATTTATTTATTTATTTTTGTCTCACTCTGTCTCCCAGGCTGGAGAGCAGTGGCGCCATCTCCGCTAACTGCAAGCTCCGCCTCCCGGGTTCACGCCATTCTCCTGCCTCAGCCTCCCGTGTAGCTGGGACTACAGTCGCCCGCCACCACGCCAGGCTAATTTTTTGTACTTTTAGTAGAGACGGGATTTCACCGTGTTAGCCAGGATGGTCTTGATCTCCTGACCTCGTGATCCTCCCGCCTCGGCCTCCCAAAGTGCTGGGATTACAGGCATGTGCCACCATGCCCAGCCGAAATTTTGGATCATTTTACCAACATTTCCCAGATCTCCCCACTCCTCTGACCCCAGTCCCTGGTAAACACCACTTTCTTCTCTGCTTTTATGAATTCAACTACTTTATATTCTACATATAAGTGAGATCACGTGGTATTTGTCATTCTGTGCCTAGCTTATTTCATTTAACATAATGTCCTCCACGTTAATTCATGTCGTTGCAAATGGCAGGACCTCCTCCTTTTTTATGGCTGAATAGTATTGCACTGTGTATCTCATTTTATTTTCTTTATTCATTCATTCATTGATGGACACTTAGGTGGGTTTCATGTCTTGGCTATGTTGAATAGAGTTTCAAAAAACACGAGAGTGCAAGCCAGGCACAGTGGCTCACATCTGTAATCCTAGTGACTTTGGAGGCTGAGGTAGGAGGATTGCTTGAGGTCAGGAATTCAAGATTCATCAGCCTGGGAAACACAGCAAGACTTCATCTCTAAAAACAAAACTAAACAAACAACAAGAACAACAAACTAGGCATGCTGGCTTGCATCAGTAGTCCCAGCTACTACAGAGGCTGAGCTGGGAGGATCGCTTGAGCTCAGGAGTTGGAGGCTTCAGTGAGCTATGATTGCACCACTGCACTTCAGCCTGGATGACAGAGTGAGATCTCAACTCTTAAAAAACATAATGGGAGTTTAGATATCTCTTTGACATACTGATTTCATCTCCTCTGGATGTATACCCAATAGTATGATTGCTAGATCATATGGCAGTTTTATTTTTGTTTTTCTTTTTGAGGAAGCTCCACACTGTTTTTCCATAATGGCTGTACTAATTTCCAGTTGTTTTTCTGTGCACAGTTTTGACTAGATCATTTCCAAGTGTGTTTTTGTCCTTTTCTGCTGAAGGCTGGCTTATAGTAAAGACATGCAAATGTCACAAAGCTAGACCTCTTCCAGAGTCAAACTGAGCACTTAGCATGTTTGGCTTTACGATTGTCCAAGCCTGTGAAAACTGGGCTCATTTTCCAAGGCATCTAGAAGGGTTGCTTAAAGCACAATGCCTACAAACACTCACTGTCTTAAAAACGTGCCTCTAAACCTCAACTATTTAGCTAAAAAGTTAAGAGATGAGTTTCAGCAAATTGACTTGTATAGTGTTATTCTCAGTTATGCTAAAAAGAGAATAATAAATTGCAATTGACAATAGTACAGACACCTTATTTAGATTTGTTTTTCTTAGCGTCTTCCATTGGGATTTACAAGATCCACATGAGCTCTGAAAATGCTACAATTTCCTGTCTATGAAGCCCCACATGGAAAAATAACAAATACAATGAAAAACAGCAACCTAGTTGACAGATTAATATATATTAATCCCATCGCCATGGTTAAGAGATGGAAAATTATTATTGAATAAGACTCTTTCATCAAACCAAATATTTCCTAATGCTCCAAAGTACATAGCTGGCATTGCTTCTGCCTTACACATCTGCTTCTCTCTTTGATCTCTGATATTAATCTGAAGGTTGTATGCAGCTGCACAGTTCTAAGATAATTAGTTCTTTCCATTATATATTATGACTGATAGGGCAGACCTCAGAAAACATTCAGAGCTTGCATTTGCATAAACTCCAGGCAGTTAGACAACTTTTCCAAGATTCAAATCAATCTCCTGGAAAAACTTCTACAATTTCCAGATCCTTCCTGGAATCTTTTATATTTCATGTGTCTTAGGATCTTTTCTCTCTTGCTCATCTGTCTGTATTTTTATATTTAATTGCTGTTAACCTCTTTGGGATATTTCAGAGAAAACCAACCGGAAGTAGGTGACCCGAGCCCTACTTCCGCAAAGCATTGAGCTAGTTTTTATACAGGGCTAAACATGTAGGATTTTGACATTTCCTCCAGAACTTCCAGATTTTGCAAACATCCATAGAAGAGTGGTTTTACAGTTATCTCCCCACAAGAGATGAAACCAATCATCCTCAAAGACATTGACAATGCTTCATGTCATGTATTAGTATTTCCTTCCACAGTAGGGCAGTCATCCATAGAGTGGGTTTCAGGGCCTCTCAAAGAAAAAAGACTCTTGATTTTTGTCCTTGCTTTAGGTCAAATGCTTTGTGTCCCTTGAAGGAGAGAGGAGACCAAGAAGGAAGTGAGATGGAATCCTGACATCAGCATGTCCAGGAGATGGACTTGAGGTGAATAAAACATTCTAGAATGGAAGAGTATTTTAAGCAAATTGCAGTGTTCCCTTCCAATAAATACAAGCCAACTTGAACTGATCCAGCAATACCACCCAGGCAGCCATCATTTCCAAAGCTCAGTTTCATGAACATGGTTTCAAAAGCAAATTTCTACTTCTCTACAGCATTCTTATTTGATTTATACCTAGTAAAAAGATATATCATATCTTGGTTGTTAATCTTCCAGAAAGACAGTCTTTCTCCTTTGAAATAAAGAAATGAAATGGCAAAATGGCTCACCGTGGTGCGCAGGGACGATTCTCAGGTATGCTGATGGTTTGGAGTTCCTTTTTCTGTTTTCTGCATATCATCCTTATTAGAAATTCAGTAGATTCTGCTCAGACAATAACTATCATAGCTCTCAAGCTTTCTGGTTCTTTATATATATAATTTTTTATATGGAAAGTCACAGTATCTAAATATTTCTTTGCTTTTACAAAACCAAATTTCATAATCTGGCCAAAACCCTGCCAATAGCCTTAACCCAGCAGGAAAGTATGTTGTTTTTAATTGTCATTCTATGTGCTTCATTTCGTTAAGCTGGCAGGAGGCCTGAGGGGAAGTGCACACATGTTATGAGATGGCTGGGTTTTTCTTTTGTTTGTTTGTTTTGTTTTGTTTTGTTTTCTTGAGACAGAGTCTCCCTCTGTCACCCAGGCTGGAGTGCAGTGGTGCAATCTTGGCTCACTGCAATCTCTGCCTCCCGGGTTCAAACAATTCTTCCTCAGCCTCCTCAGTAGGTGGGATTACAAGCACCCAACCACCACACTCGGCTAATTTTTGTGTTTTTTTAGTAGAGATGGGGTTTTGCCATGTTGGCCAGGCTGGTCTTGAACTCCTGACCTCAAATGATCCTCCCAAAGTGCTGAGATTACAGGCGTGAGCTACTGCACCCAGCCAGACCACTGTTTCTTAACTTATTCTCTTCTTCGACTTCCATGACACCACGCTGGCCTGGTTTTCTTCCTGCCTTTCTGGACACTCTTTCTTTGTCTACACTGCTGTTTGCTCCCCTATCTGACACTTCTGTGTCAAAATTTCTCAGGCATTAGTCTTGAATCTTCTTTTCTTCTTACTCTAGACTTTTTTGGGGGTTAACAGTATTCATTTTCATAGCTCCCAGATTTATTCCTCAAGCCCAGATCTCTTTTTGGGGGGGATCTGGAATGACATCTAAATGCCTATTAAAAATTTTAACTTGTCTGTCTCTAATTCAATGTGCTGAATTGAGCTCTGATCTTCAAACCTGCTCCCACTTCTTACTTCCCCATCTGTGAGAAGTAATTTTTTTGACACTAGTTTCATTCCCTGCCCTTAAATCTGGACAAGCTTGTTCAGAGTGATGCTGCTCAGTTTCTGGGCCCAGCTTTTAAGAGGCTGGCACCTCCCACATGCTATCTCTTGGAGTGCTTGAAATATATCTAGAACCAGAATTTGTTACCTAGATGTAAGATGATGCCATAACCAAATACCAAAACATAGTGTCAGCTCTGGGACCAGGTGGCAGGTGGAAGCTGAAAGTGATTGTTGGTTAAGATTTGAAGTTGAAAGACAGCAAGGGAAATGCTGCAGAAAAAATGACCTGTATTAGGCAGTGGCGAAAAGTGTAGCAAAACTGTCACCTGTAGAATATAGTAGAGAAAATGTCTAATAAGCTCATGGATCTGGCTAAGGAGATTTCCAGGTAAAATGTCAAAAGGGCCATCTGGTTTCTTTTAGCTGCATGTGATAAAATATAAGAAGAGAGAGATAAATAAAAACCGGTTAAGCTTTCAACCTAAGTTTAGAGGAAATACAAAGAATACAG
The DNA here is from genome assembly GCF_028885655.2 of Pongo abelii. Classification (NCBI taxonomy): domain Eukaryota; kingdom Metazoa; phylum Chordata; class Mammalia; order Primates; family Hominidae; genus Pongo; species Pongo abelii. Next base: position 20,488,158 of record NC_071993.2, on the reverse strand, counting down.
GACTTGCTGTGTTCAAAAATAAACTTTCTCACTGTCATTTTTACCCAGGAAAAAAATGTTCAAAGTGAAAAATGGCTCTAGGGCAAAGACCAAATCCAGGCCTCTATCAGTAAACCATGGTCTCAGAGCAAAGATTTGAAGAATATAGCTTTAAGATTTTTTGTTAAGGCTTCAGAAAAATTTAAGGTTGTACCTAGTAGGACTTCTGAGAATCAAAAGGCCTGTAATTAAGAATCATAGATACTTTAGTTTAAATAACAGGGCTTTTAGGTGTTAAGAGCAATATTCCACAGCAGTGTCACCAGCCACCCAAGGCACACAAGGTCTGTCTTGGAAAGAAATGTGGATGTGACTTCTATTTAATGAAATTGACTATAAATTGATAAATAAGAAACCCACAAATGTTTTAAAGAAATTGTGTCAGTTAGGAATGAAATGGAAAGATAGTACAAAGTAAAAAGAGATACTTAGAACTCCCAAATGTCCGTAGGAAGGAAGCAGGCTGAAAAAAGTACTTAGCTGTAAGACAGATGATTTCTTATGGCAGATGAAGTATGACTTGGCGGCTAGGACTACAAACGTAGAAGACAGAGCCAATAGCTCTGCAGGATAATTTCCATAGAGTAGGAATTGCCCTCATCAAGAAACTGCAATGTGCGCTGTTGTGAACTGTAAACTTGCAAAGGACCAGTGACTGCTGCGTGGCTGTGTTCCGGCCCTTTTGAATGCGACTATTACAGTTAGGCTAAGCCTAGTCCACTATTGTATGTTGAGTTTGTGGGAAACACGCTGGTCTTCAGACTGACAGGAACTACACCTAAAGAGCCTCATCTACACCTGAACCTGATTTCAATGATAATGAGATCTTGGAATCTGAGTTGATGCCATAAAGGCATTAGATTTGGGGGAGCCTTGGGAAAGGATAAGAGTATTCTTCACAAGGAAGCAGAGTAAATCATTTGCAGCCAGACAAACAAATGACACATATGGATGTAGAAATGGATGGTTTTATCTGTTTATGATGATAAATGATATCCACAAACTCTTTTGACAATTCTCCCACTGCGTCTGAGTAGGCTTGATAATTAGAATATGGCAGAAATAATCTTGTAGCAATTTTTAGGTCCAGGTTTTAAGAGATTGGAAACTTCCACTTCCTGTTTCTCAGAATAGTAAGTTTTGCAACCTGTCGTTTTATAAGGAAGGTCAGGCCACATGGGAAGGCCCACAATGTGAAGAAACTGAGGTCACCGGCCAAGAAGCCTGGGTTCCATCTGACAGCCAGAACCACCTTGCCAGCCGTGTAAGGGAATCTTCTTGGAAAAAGATCGAGGTGACCCAATTTATGTCACATGGGGTTGAAATGAACCATCCCCTTTTAGCCTTCAAACCCAAATTGCAAATTTGTAGGCAAAATAAGTGATTGTTGTCTTAAGTCACTAAATGTGAAGATGCTTTGTTACGGAGTAATAGATTACCAAAACAACATCACAGTAATTGATACCATAATAAACCGTTACTCAAGACATTAGATGGAGTTCTTGACATCTTCCTTTTCCTTACTGCCTAAATTTATTTTGTTGCTTCAGTGCTTCATAGTTTTCCCTAGACTGCATCCACCAACTTTTAATGGTCTATTCTCTTAGTAAGAGGGACCCAGCTTATATTCAGCTAGCCAGTAACCCAAATAAATGTCCTTATTCATATTCACTTATGTCTTATGAGAATTATTTGCAATATATACCAAGAGTAAAATAACTGGGTTGTCAGGTATATAGATATTTAAGCAAAGTAGTGATTAACAAATTGTCTTCCAGAATTGTTGCATTAGTTAAGGCTCCCAATGGCGATATAAAAGCATTCTTTTTCTCAGTATCTTTACCAATACGTGTTACTATTCATCATTCTAATTTTGCCAGCAATATGGACATAAAATGATATATGAATGTTTTAACTGTTTATTTTTCTTATTATAAGGCATTCTTGTTAACTATTCAGATTTCCTCTCTGATTTATGCTGATTCATATATTTTCAAGAAGCATTTTCTTCTCTTAAAATTTCCATATTTTTCTTATTAATTGTTAGGAGTTCCATGTAAATTCTAGGTATTCATCTGGCTTTGGTCTTGGGAATGGAAAATAATGGTCAGTTGTTGTCTTCTAATTTTATATATCCATTCTTTTGGTAAATAGAAATCCTTAATACGATACATCAATATTTTGCCACCTGATGCTATGAAAACCTTTTGGCTTTTCACGTTTTTAAGAAGATCTTCTCCACTTTTAGGTTACAAGAACTTCTCTGTTTCCTCCTATTAGATGTATGGCTTCAATTCTCATGTTTAGAGGCTCGAACTCTCTGGAATCCATTAACTTTGTTATGGTGAAAAAAAGGACCCAGCTTTTTATTTTTCTTTCTTTTTTTTCTCTAAAAAGTGCCAGTTCTCCCAGCACTACATATTAAATAGTAGAATCTTTCCTCATTTTATTTTAAAGCAATCTATCCATATTTCAGAAGCATTTTAATTCTCTGTCCTGTTCTTCTGGTATATTAGAAGTTTCTTTTCCAGCTCCATTGAGTATTTGTTATGTCCTTGTATTATCTATTCATATTTGCTGGAGCAAGTACCTTTCCTTTGATATTCTTTTCCAAATTTGACTTAACTACCAGAGGGTCGAGTTTTGGGATTTTTTTTTGTTAATCTATTTTATTTGGTCCTCTATGAGCATTTAAATCTCTAATTCTAGGAATGTCTGAATGTTTTTCCTAAAAAGATTTTCCTTTTCTATTATTTGTCTTTATTATACAGACATTTCTATTTCTCTTTGCCACATCTCTTAACTTTCGTATTTTTCTCCTGTTTATGGCTTCCTGAAGACTTCTAAGAGTTTTTCTACCTAATATTTCTGCTCACTAATTCTCTCTTCTGCTCTAATTCTTTTGCCATTTATTCCCTCTGCTGGGTTTGTTATTTCAACTATTGTATTTTTACGTCAATAATTTTCTTTGATTTTTAAAAAACAGATGTTTGATCCGGCATTATGTGATTAGAATCTGCCCTTATTTCTTGGAGGATATTTATTTATCATGCTTATTTTAAATGTTTCCATGCTGTATTGATGCTTCTCTATCTGGTATAAATTGTATGACTTTGTTATCTCTCTTTGATGTAAGTTGTAGGTCTCAGATACATTTTAGGGATAGATCTTAGGTAGGTGATCTTAGCTAGGTCATTGTTTTTCTCTCTGAGGTCATATTCCTTAGAGGTGCCCTAGCAGCTTCTCTGGGGAGAGGGACCATAATCCAGGTCTTAACATTTTCCCCTCCTGGAGCAGAAAGGAGGGTATTGTATGCCAGGGTGAAGAGCTCCCTCACCTGTAGGAAAACCCTCTCTATGAACCCTTGCCTTCATGGAAACACCCTCTCCCTCCACACTGTTTGAGTTGAGTAGAAGAAATTTCCATGGCTGTCCAGTTTGCTGCATCTGTTGATAAATGCTGCTCCATGCAGCAGGGTTTAACAGTTGTAGCTGCCACTGCTTTTTTTTATGCTTTGCTAGGATGACAGAGTACGTAACCATGCATGTGGGCAGTTTTGAGCAAAAGAAGAGAATACAACTTGAAATCTCTTCCACAACCTATCCCTTGACCACGTTACCCTCTTCTCTCTTTCCCTGGAATTCCATTTCCTTTCCGTGCCAGGTAACTGCATCCTGATGCCCTGATGATTTTGAATAATTTTAAAATTATTTTCCAGGTACACACACATGCCCCTCGCTTTCATGACACCTGTAGGGATGGGAGGAGATTGGGATCTTGTAGCCTTGTTGGTTTGCTCTCCTCTCAAGAATAAGCAGCTTATTTATTTACTATGGATTTGTAGAAATTATTCTTTTATCACAAACACTAATTCTTTTTAACATATGCAAATATCTTTCATTAGCCTGCGTCTTTTATGTTTGTCTTTTATTATACCAGCATTTTAAATTTTGATGTAGTCAAATGTGTCCATCAAATGATATAATCAAATGTGTCATTTACTTTTATGAATCAAATATTTTGAGCCTTGTCTAATAAATCCCTTTTAAGGTCTCTTTATTTTCTTATAATTTTCTGAAAGTTTTGTTTTCCATATTGAGATCTACCACCCACGTAGAATTTACTTTTTTTTTTTTTTTTTGCATGGCAGGAGGAACAACTACTATGGTTTTTCATCTGCAAAATCAGTGGTATAAACACCTCTTGTTTGTGAGTCCACCCTTTCCCCACTGATTTCTAATACTACTTGAATCATATTCTCATACCTCTAACTAATTCTCACATACAGCTAGTGCTGTCTGGGAAGCTAATATGTTTTATTGATCTAACATCTATATATTCCTTTGCCAAAACCACATCTTAAAAATTACTACAGCTTTGTAAGTTTTGACTGTGGTAGAAAAAAAAAATCCATCATTATTGCTCTGTTGTTCCTGGCTCTTATTCTGTGACTTGAATTTTAAAATCAAGTTGCTACATTTATCCAAGTAGTATTTGAATTAGACTTGCATCGAATCCAAGATCAATCTATAGGAATCATGAACACTCCTTAGCACCATCACAACTCATCACAAAATATTGTAGGAAGATAACATTTATGAGGGAAACAAGACTAGATACCTAGAAATAACCCAGCAAAATGTGTACAAGACTTTGATGAAAAAATATATGTTATTAAAAATACAAAAATGGCCTGCACAAATGTTGAGATGTAGTACATTCATAAATGAGAAGACTCAATATACCAAAGAGTCCAGTTCTGCTGAAATTAATCAATGAATCCAGCTCAATCCTATTAAGTTTGAACAAATGAAAATATTCCTTAATTGTCTGGTTGTCCAAAATAGGAGGAAATTATTTTTACCTCCTCTCAGTGCAATGGCAGGAATTTAGCATGTTGTGCTCCTTTATCTTCTCTTCCTTCCTATTTCCTAACCTCATCAACATCTTCACACCTTTAAGAAATGTTTTTTTCTATGATTTATTACAAAACAACTCTCTCATTTTGATTCTCTGTTATTCTAAATATTCCCTCTCTGAACTTCTTGGTTTCTATTCCTTGCATGTTACGTTTTCTGTCCTTGTTTCTCTTCTACCTGTATTATGTATACTTCCATAGTTCCATGATCTTTTCTGTGAGGATGACTCCCAAATCTGCCTTCACGTCAGGTTGTTCCCTTGAATTACAGGCTCATGTGTCTACTTGCTGATAAGGCATGTTCATTTCTATATCCACCAGTGACTTAAAATATAGTACTTCCCAAATGAAATTCATTTCTTTGCTTGAGAATTGGTTTCACTTATGTCTTCAATAAATGCAACTGCTGCCTATAAATATTTTCAAACCAAAGGGGGGTGTCAGACACCAGCAACATAATATAGCTAAATAAAAAAGTTGCTTTGCCCACTAGGATTTTTCCCACTATAAGTTTTATTTGCACTTTTTCACAACTTCATGTCAAGTAATGCTCACATTATTCTTATGTCTTTGTGACTTTCAGCCCAGGAAAGGGGTGTTCTTAATAAGTACACGGGGCATACAGGTTCTCAGTAAGTTCATAGGTGTACATGTATGACGTTGTGTTGGAAATGAACTAACAAACATGTCATGATGTTATAGATTAGCTGAAGTCTGTTGGAAACAAAAAAATTTAGACTATGGAGTCAACAAATATTACAGTATAAAGCTATTGTCCAAGTATCAGAAAACTTATAGTTATGCATGTTTGAAAAACAAAATTAAGGAAATGCATCTATGTAAATACCAAATGCTTCTCATCTGTTTTCAATTTTGGCAATTCACCTGGATTTTTTTTTTGTTACAATTGCATATAAGGTGGATAGCTGTCAGCAAATGACATTATTGTCCTTGCATTCCTTTCTTCTGTTTATGTCCACTCTTCCCATTGCAGTCTCAAAGCTTATGATCACCTAACAGAAAGGTGGACTGTGGACACTTCACCTGGCATGCTTGCAAGTCTTTGCTTGAACCATATGCCTGCCTTGCAGACAGAGCAATTAAGAAATAGATGAAACTGATATCCCTGCTTAGAAGCAAAATAAGTAGAGAAAGCTAACTGCAGAAACAACAACGAAGACTGACAATTAAGACAAACTTTCTTTTCTCCTTTTACAGCTTGCCTCAGAAATCTTTCCTTTGCAATTATTTCTGTTCTTTCAATTCTCAACATGAAATATCATCCAGGCCCATGCTCAACCACCAGCCTTATTTTCTATTAGTTGCCAACTTGGTTGACTGTGTGATCTGTCCAACTATAGAGAGTAAACCAGAAAACTTTAAAGGTGTGTTTTATAATAGAGAGAATCAGATTCAACCATATAACAGGTGCATAACTTTGGGCAAATAACCTCCCTAAACTTCAGCTTCCTCGTTTATGAAATAAACAATATTGCATTTGCAGAGATGTGGTAACCACTAAATAAGCTCATGCACCTCAAATGCTGAACACACTGACTGGAGTATCCTTCCATCACCCAGTGCTCTTCTGTACCATGATGGGCTTAGTTCACGCTGTTCCTTTGTCTCCACGACACTATTGGTTTTCCTGGTTCACCGTCAGTCTCTGATCTCCTGACTTCCCACTGCTTGGTTTACTCCTTGGTATTTGTTCTCTTTCCTGAGCTGCACTCACTGAAAATCTAAGCAAATGTATCCCAGTCCTTCCAGGACCACCCCAACTCCCTGTACTTGATCCTGAAGTGTCTAGTGTTGGATCAAAATGAAGATGTACTAATTAATTACTTTGAAGGAATGCTTGGAGTAACATTAATAAAGTTGTGTGACTCTAAAACTGGAGGTGCCTGCTGCAGTTCCCAAAAAGATGGAAGACTTCTGTTTATGATAAGTACTTGGATACTTGGAATAAATAGCTCATCAGAATTTCAGGTATTTCAGTGATAACATTCTAACATAACATCTTCCAACAAATTTAATGCCAGATGAGTCCAGGAGATTAAAAAGTAATTTGATAAAGTAAAAGAGCTTGCTTCTTACCAAAATGAAGTCATCTGTATGTTATCCTATTAATACATCCTGCTGATAGACATAAATTCATCAAAATTATTTTTTGGGGAAATAAACAACCTTACTTGAGACTACAGGCTCATCCTCCAACCTCCCATTTCTCTGCTCCCCTTTACAGTGGAACCGCAGAAGAGCTATATATACACACTCTATCCACTGTCTTATTTCTCACCCTGTCTCAAATGCCCCTCAATCAAATTCACATTTTAACAATTTGATATAAACTGCTCTTGTCAAGCTCTCCAATGACCTCCCTGTTGCCAAATACAAGGGCTGATTGCTAATCTTCATCACATTTAATCTTTCACTCCCTCCTTTCTTGGAAACACCTGCTTCACTTGGCTTTCTCATGGCCATTCTCTCTTATCTCTCCTCTTACTTTGCTGGCCACAAGCCAGTCATCTCCTTTCCTAATTTTTCCTGCCTTCTATCACCCTAAGCATCAGAGTTTAGGTGTCTTTCCCTGATTTTCTCCTTTTCTCTATGTGTAACCCCTCTCCAGGGATCTCATCCACTCTCATGTCTTTAGTGACTTGCACCTGCTGATAACATTCAAACTTTAATCTCTCAACACAAAACCCTTCTACACTCCAGAGTCATTTATCCTACTGCTTACTTGATACCTCTACTTGGTTGTCTAATAGGCATCAAAAAACTTAAACATGCCCCAAATCAATCTCTCAGTCTTCTCTATATCCACCTTTCAAATATGGTTTCCTTAGTCTTCCCCATCTCTGCAAATGTCAGTTTCATTGTTCCAGTTGCTCAGGTCAACAATCTTGGAGGAATCCTTGATGGCCTTTTTTCTCTTATTCCACCTTCAATCCATCAACTAATCTTATAGGATCTATCTTCAATATAAATATGGAATTTGAGCACCTCTTACCACCAGTACTGTCACTATGGTCTAAGCAATCAACCTTTCTTGCCTGGTTTAAAGCAGTAGCCTCTCGCCTGGTTTAAAGCAATAGCCTGCCATCTGCTGTATATTCTTCTGCCCTTGTCTTCCCTTTGTTTATTCTTATGATAGACAAAGTGATCCTTTTTAATGTGAAAGTCAAATTATTTCAACTCTCAGATAAGAAACCTCCACTGACTTCCCATGTCCCTCTCAGTCAAAGCAAAGTCCTTATCATGGCCCCTTGCTTCCTCTGACTTCATGTATCTCTACTCTCCCCTTAACTCTCACCATTCTGGTCACACTGACCTCTGCTGTTCCTCAAACAAGTCAAGCATATTTTTGCCTCTGATCTCAAAGAATTGCAAATTTAATAATGAAAACCTGGTTTGATGATAGCAATTGTCTTAGTCTGTTTTGTGCCGCTATAGCAGAATAATACAGGATGGGTAATTTTTAAAGAAGAGAAATTTATTTCTCACATTTCTGGAGGCTGCAGAGTCCCAGATCAAGGCACTGGCATCTGGTGAGGGCTGCTCCCTGCTTCCCAGATGGTGCAGATGACTTGTCTGGAGCAGAGGAATGTTGTGTCCTCACGTGGCAGAAGTCAGAAGGGCAGTAAGGGAAAAACTCACTCCATCAAGCTCTCTTCTAAGGTCGCCTAATCCCTTTCATGGTGGTGGAGCCCTCATGACTCAATCACCTCCCAAAGGCCACCATCTCACAATAATGTTGCCTTGGGGACTACATTTCAACAGGAATTTTGGAGGAAACAAAGATACTCAAACCATAGCATAGCATTCTACCCCTGAACCCCGCAAGATCATGCCCTTCTTACATGCAAAATATATCTTTACCATCCCAATAGTTCCCAAAGTCCTAACTTCGTCCAACATCAACTCAAAAGCCTAAAACCCTGAAGTTTCATCTAAATCAGATACTGATGAGACTCAAGGCATGATTCAACCTGAAGCAAATTTCCCTTCAGCTGTGAGCCTGTGCAATCAAACAAGTTATTTACTTCCAAGACACACTGGTAGGTCAGGCATAGGATAGATTTTTCCATTCCAAAAGGGAGACACAGGAAAAAAGAGAAGATTAACAAGTCCCAAGTAAGTCTTAAACCCAACAGTAAAAGCAATATCCAACGTTAAGGCTAAATAATAATCTTCTTTGACTCCATGTCTCACCTCCTGGACACACTGGAGTGGAGATTGCGGCCCCAAGGCCTCCGGCAGCCCCATTCCTATGGCTTTGCTGGGCACAGCCCATGCCTTACCTGTCATGCACTGAAGTCATATGTCTGTAGCTGTCACGGACTGGTGCTGCATGCTGGTGGCTCTACAGTTATCGGGTCTCAGGGGCAGCCCTGTCCCCATGGCTCCACGTGACATTGCCCTAGTAGGAACTCTCTGTGGTGTCCCCCACTCCACAGTTCTTCTGGGCATTGCCCTAGCGGGGGCTCTCTGCAAAAGCTCCACCCCCATGGCTGGTCACTCCTTGGTCCCCGAGGCTTTCTGAATAAAACACTCCTTGAAAACATTCTTTCTGAAAATATTATTTTTGAAATCTAAGAGATTTCACTTAGCATGCTAAGCCAAGCGCGCTTCCACAGCGCTTGCATTCTCCACACCTGCAGAATTAGGACCAACTGGATGCAGCCAAGGATCACTGCTTGTGCGCGCCTGACAGGTAGCATGAACTACACCTGGGCCTGCTTGAGTCACAGCTAGTCAGAGCTTCACCAGAATGCAGGAAGCAGAGACCTGAGGAGGTCCTTGGCAGCAAGCCCCATGACCACAAGGGTGCTCTTTGTCCCCCCGGGGTCCTGGAATGGTTTTCTGGACTGTGATGGGATAGGCAGCCTTTGAAGACCTCTGAAATGCCTTTAGGGTAATTTTCCCATTGTCTTGATGACCTGCCCCTGGCTTCCTTGCATCCATGCTAATTTTATCAAATAGTCACTTGGCAACGTTCTTGGTTTTCTCTCCTGAACGTACTCTTTATTTGTTACAAGGCCAGGATAAGAATTTTCCAAACCTTTATGTTCTGCTTCCCTTTTAATTCTGAATTCTATCTTTAAATCATTCTCTTTCCTCATGCATTACTATAAACATTTAAGAGAAGCCTTGCAGCATTCCGAACACTCTCACGAAGTCCTAGGATATGGACATAATTCAGCAAAGTTCTTTGCCACTTTATAACAAGGCCCGCCTTTCCTCCAGTTTCCAATACCTTGTTTCTCATTTTTAAGACCTCATCAGAACGGCCCTTCCAGTCCATATTGCTGTGGACCTTCTGTTCATAACCACTTAAGTAATCTCCAAGAATGAAGCTCTTCCTACAGCTCTCCTCTTCTGAGCCTCACTAGCATTGCCCTTAATGCTCCATTCTTTGCAATATAGGCTTTTTCAAGCACTTAGTTCAAAACTGTTCCAGCTTCTACCCATTAACCAGTTCCAAAGCCACTTTTGCATTCTTAAGTATTTATTATAGCAACCAACCCACTCCCCAGTACCAATTTCTGTTTTAGTTTGGGTACTCCAGAGAGACAGAACCAATATGATATACACAGAGAGATATATATGAAAAGGGATTTATTAGGGGAAATTGGCTCACTTGATTATGGAGGCTGAGAAGTCCTTCAATAGGCCATCTACAAGCTGAAGAAACAGGAAAGCTAGTAGCATGATTCAGTCCAAGTCCAGAGGCCTTGGAGCCAAGACATTCAATGGAGTAACCCCTAGTCCAAGGCTGAAGGCCCAAGAGTCCTGGAAGCCACTGGTGGGACAAGTCTCAGAGACCAAAGATAGGAGAAACTTGAGTTCTAACATCAAGAGAAAAAGGCTGCCTTGGGTCCAGAAGAGAGAGATTTTTATCCTTCCTTTGAATAACTTGCTTAGTTAAGTATGACTGAGGCAAGGGGACAAGTTCAACACACCTTTATATCTGGCAATATCAAGGAATAAATTGGAAAAGAGAGCATTTCTTTAAATTTTATTGATTCTACTTCAGAACTTGAAATGTCAGTAGTAAGCAGGACTGGGAAACAGAATTCATGGTTAATTACCAACAGAAAATATTTTCAAGAAAAAAGGATGGGACTGACAGCAGCAATAAGATATTATGTTGGTGCAAAGGTATTTGTGGTTTTAGCCATAAAAGTAATTACCTTTGCACCAACTTAATATAAGGCAGGGTGTGGGCAATTAATATTGCACTTCACAAGCAGTGAAAATTAATTCAGCCTTTATACTCCTGAGGGCTCAGAGAAGCACTCAGGAGCACAACAGCTCAAGCTGTATCCAGTGCTTCCCAGGAAAGCTGTTGTGCAGGCATATGGCTCTACACAGGTTATCTTCTGGGCCACCAACTGCACTCTAGTCAAAAGCCCTGTGATACAGTTTGGCTGTGTCCCCACCCAAATCTCAATTTGAATTATATCTCCCAGAATTCCCACGTGTTGTGGGAGGGACCCAAGGGGAGGTAATTGAATCATGGGGGCTGGTCTTTCCCATGCTAGTCTTGTGATTGTGAATAAGTCTCATGAGAGCTAATGGTTTTATCATGGGTTTCCACCTTTACTTCTTCCTTATTTTCTCTTGCTGCTGCTATGTAACAAGTGCCTTTTACCTCCCACCATGATGCTGAGGCCTCCCCAGCCATGTGGAACTGTAAGTCTAATTAAACCTCTTTTTGTTCCCAGTCTCAGGTATGTCTTTATCAGCAGCATGGAAAAAAGCTAATACAGTCTGTCATCTGCAACAAGACTCAGGAGAAAAATCCAAAGGCATTGTAAATGACAACCATCAGATGTTGCTGCATGAGGCCCCATTTCTCCACAAGCCCTTGGAAGTTTGCACTCCCAAGGGGCTAGTTGAGCAAGACAGTGATGCTGTAGCACTGCTATCACTGGAGCTTTTTAGGATGCACACGGTTTCAATGGAGATTTGAGTTGTTGCCAAAGCATAAAAAATAAATTAGAAGAGATAATCCTGATAACTAAAATACTCCAGAGCGGCATTAATTCAATCAGCAGATTTTAAAGCTGCAAAGGAAATTGATAGAACATGGCCAGCAAAATAAACAAAGACAGTGCTCTTCAGTTGACAAATTAAGTAATTGTCCCTCTCTATGCTATTATGTTGACAAGAGTAAGTTCTTGATGAATAATTAGGTGAATATACCCAAAGGAAAAGGTGTGAAAACATATTATCTTCAGAAGAAGCAATGGGCTTGAGTGGTTTCTACCAAAATTAACTGCAACTACTTGCCTCAGCTACACACACACACACACACACACACAAACACACACACAGATGCACTCCAGGCCACCTGTATTACATAGCGGCCCTTGGGCTTCAAAGATCAGAGATACTTTAGGTTACTTCAGATGACGGGGATTTAATGAAGGCTACTTAGTTTAAAAATGGAAGACGATATCAAAAATTAAACTTACATTTTCTTTCTACAGAAAATGACTCCCTCAGGGACCAAAGTTAGAAGTCTTTGACCTCTGTTTATCCTCAACCACCATTTCTAAGGCTTGTTCCCATCAAATTTTCTCATATTGTCATGATTTCTTAACTAACCTTCCAAGCTTTAGTCTTGTAAGTTCTGATCCATGATGTGTGACTTCACTAGACGAATATTTCTAATGTATTACCTTGATTATTAATTAAAAAGGTTTCAAAGTGCTTCTTGATCTTGACATTGAAGATACAATAATGAACAAGACAAACTCTCTGAACTTAAGGAGCTCCCTGTGTAGTGGGTAAGAGAAATGTACCAGTAATAATTACAATGACATATACTATAAATAGAGGTAATAATAAATACTCTGAAATGTTTGAGTCTACGCTAAGGGTTAGCACTCTTATTTAAAATTTCCAAGAGATATATGATGTAAATATTATTACTAAATAATAAAGCATTATTTGCTTCATTATTTATTATTTATGATAGAATTCTGATGCTATCATGAACTCCATGATTAATGTATATTTTAAATAAAGCATTATTTGAATAGTAAATATATTATTATTCACATAAGGAAACTAAATCTCAAAGGGCTTTGGTAACATAACAACTATGTTTCAAAACTGGAATGTGAACTTCAGTCTTTCCAATATTAAGTATAGTACTACAACCACAATGCTTTACTGCTTCTCACTCATAAAGTGCTCATATGTCTGCATGAAAGACTCCTGGTATTGTAACCGTTACTCATCTACACAGGACTCCAAGCACCTCTTGCAGATCCTAGGCACCTGGGATGTGGTATCTGTCTCTGATTTTGGAATTCTGAAGATATACTTAGGTCAGGTGGAGCAGGGACTATTTTCTTTCCTCCAAGTTCCTTCATTACGTCCATGCGTTTGTGAGGAGAGAAGACCTTTCAGGCTCGTGCATCAGACTTGAGTGCCTTTCTTTGTAAACCTAGAATCCAAGTCACTCATCCATTTACATTAATTATGGAGTTCATGATAGAATCAGAAAGAAAGGGGCTTGACTTTTATTTCTCTTTCCATGATGCACACCATAATTGTGAAAATATCAAAACTCTATAATTCATGTACATAAGGAGGAAGCTGTAAGACTGACTCTCAGAAGAAGAGAAGCTTATTATTCTGTCCATGTTGTGTGTGCATGTGTGTGTGTCTGTGTTTATGAAGTTAAAGAGGACAAAGATAATTTCCACTGGTTTCTGACGGTTGCCTGAGTTGATGCAGACCATGACCTCTAATAGGCATACCAAACTGCTAGATAAAATACAGTAACAGCAACATTTAAAACTTAAGCCAAACAGAAAGAAAGGGAAATCTCTAGGTGCTAGAAACAAAGAAGAAACTCAGAGGCAGAAGTGTGAAATGGAACTGATAGAAGACAGAGACCGACTGAGGATGTTGGTGGTGGGCATATCTATGTGAAATTAAATTGTTACAGATAGTGGGTGGTTGTAGGGGTGTATCAGCCTGGATATGGGGCCTAGAGCAAATGCTGGAGTTAATGACTATGAGAAAATGTCCAGGTAGCCATGGATCCGTATAGGGCAGTGAGTGGAAACAGAGACCCCTAAGTTAAGCCTAGACTGCCAAAAGGACCCCGGGTTAGTGAAAACAGACTAGAGAACTCTGCCTACCTATAACCCTGTTTGTCTTCTGCCTGAGCTCTGGAGGGGCATGTGGGAGGGAGAAGCATAATTTCCCATGAGAAATCAGAACTCCAGGTCTTTGCCACATGCAGGTAAAGGTGAGGATTTACAAACTCACATTGTGCAGAGGCCCTAAGCCAAGAAATTAATATAAAAAAGAAAGAAAGTAACCCATAGTAACACCATGAAAAAAGAGGAGGCTGATTTGGGAAAAAAAAAAAAGAAAAAACAAATAAAACTCACAGAAATGAAAAAACAATCGTCACTGAAATTACCGCAACATAGTTTCAACTTCATTGAAGTGACAAAAATGTATATATTTAAGGTGATGATGTATAAATCACGTTATCCACCTCAAATATAACATTTTTTGTCAATTATAACTCAATGAGGTATTATATATATATAGAAAATATGTATAATAAAAATACATATTATATATTATATATGCATATATTATATATTGTATGCATATATATGCATATATTATATTGTATGCATATATATGCATATATTATATATTGTATGCATATATTATATATTGTATGCATATATTATATATTGTATGCATATATAATATATGCATATATTATATATTGTATGCATATATAATATATGCATACAATATACAATATAAATTTTGTATTAAATGATTACTACAATCAAATTAATTAACATATCCACCACCTCACATATTTATTTATCATGTTTTTGTGGTGAGAACACTTAAGATCTACTCGGTTCACATGGCCAGGTATGGTAGCTCACACTCGTAATCCCAACACTTTGGGAGGCCAAGGCAGGTGGATCACTAGAGGTCAGGAGTTCAAGACCAGCCTGGCCAACATGGCAAAACCCTGTCTCTACTAAAAATACAGAAATTAACCGGGCATGATGGTGGGCACCTGTAATCCCAGCTACTCGGGAGGCTGAGGCAGGAGAATGGATTCAACCCAGGAGGTGGAGGTTGCAGTGAGCTGATATGGCGCCATTGCACTTCAGCCTGGGAGACAAGGCGAGACTCCGTCTCAAACAAACAAACAAATATATATATATACACACTCTTGTTACAAATTTCAAATACGCAATGCAATGTTACTAACTGGAGTTGTCATGATGTACATTACATCCCCAGAACTTACTAACTGTTTAACTAAAAGTTTGTACCTTTGACCAATCATACTGAATTGATTCTGATTACAGAGACCAACTCAAGCGGGTTTATCTAGGGCTTCCTAGTTGTGCTGAAAGTCCCGTTTTCTGAGAACCTCATCAGTCCTGGGCAAACTACAACACTTGTCCACACTACTGAGATGCACGAGATGCACATATTTCTTGGATGTTAACATCTCAAAGGTTGTAGTACTTCACACAATCTAGAGTGCTTCACAAAAGCTGCTGGCCAGATAGCGTCACCATATGCCATTTCCTGTACTTGGGTAAAGTTGGTCATAGATGCATATATGCTTGCCACTTAAAATGTCTTAAAAGATTACACTATGATTTCATATTGAAACAAAAAATTGTGTATCTATAAAATGTGGAAACAGTGGCAGGGTGAAAATATTTAATAAAGCAAACAGTACTCATTGAAGGAATGACTGTAATTCCTTTCTTTTTCTCTCAAATAAATAAGTGATTTACACATAGTGCCTTTGTGCAAAACAAACAAACAAACAAACAAAAACCACTAAAACTTGAATGGATGAAGAGTTGCTTCTTACAGATGAGCAAAGAAAGTGGTTTCTGGAGATGGAATCTACTCCTGGTGAAGATGTTGTAAACATTATTGAAATGACAACCAAGGATTTGGAATACTACATACATTTAGTTGATAGAGTAGCAGCAGGGTTCGAGAAAAATAACTCCAATTTTTTTTTTTTTTTTTTTTTTGAGACGTGGTCTCGCTCTGTCACCCAGGCTGGTGTGCAGTGGCGCCATCTCCGCTCACTGCAAGTTCCGCCTCCCGGGTTCACGCCATTCTCCTGCCTCAGCCTCCCGAGTAGCTGGGACTACATGCGCCTGCCACCATACCCGGCTAATTTTCTGTGTTCTTAGTAGAGACGGGGTTTCACCGTGTTAGCCAGGATGGTCTCGATCTCCTGACCTCATGATCCACCCGCCTCGGCCTCCCAAAGTGCTGGGATTACAGGCATGAGCCACTGCGCCCAGCTGAATAACTCCAATTTTGAAAAGAAGTTCTGCTGTGGGTCAAATGCTACCAAACAGCGTCGCATGCTATAAAGAAATCTTTCATGAAAAGAAGAATGAATCAGTGCTGCAAACTCCATTGTTGTCTTATTTTAAGAAATTGCCACAGCCTCCCCAACCTTCCGCAACCACCACCCTCACCAGTGTGCAGTCATTAACATCAAGGCAAGGCCCTCCACCAGAAAAAGATGAGTCTCGCCGAAGGCTCAGATGATAGTTCGCATTTTTTAGCGACGAAGCATTTTTAAATTAAAGTGTTTATTTTTTAAAAGACACAGTGCTATAGCACACTTAATAAAGTAGAGTATAGTGTAAATATAACTTCTGTATTTGCTGGGAAACCCAAAAATTTGTGTGACTTGGTTTATGCTGATACTTGCTTTATTGTAGTGGTCTGGAATTAATGCTGCAATATCTCTTAGGTGCTTGTATTGAAAAAAGAAGGAAACACAAGTGTCTAATAAACATATTAGAAGACACATAATTTTATTAATCATCAGGCAAATGAAATTAATATAACAATAAGATATGACTACATACCAGCCAGGTTGCTAAAAATGAAAAGGCCCTAAAATACTAACTGATGGTAGTATGTTTAAGAGTGAAAGTCTCATACATTGCTGGTGGGAGTGTAATTTGTTATAACTACTTTGGAAACTATTTAGCATTATCTAATAAAGTTGAATATATATTGTGGTATATATTATATATGTATATGTATATAAAATGACATAAATATTGAAAAGATATTAGCATATAATGTCCAAGAGGATGTAGCATAAAAATATTTATTTCAACATTGTATAAAATAAAAGCCTTAAAATATCAAAAGTCAGCAATGGTAGGTTGCATAAATACACAGGAAACATATATAATAATAGACATAAAAATTAATATTCTACAACCACCTTGGATGAATTTCCAAAACACAATATTAAAGAAGAAAAGCAAGTCAGGAATGCAGTTTGACTATATTTTTACAAATAAGGAGGGGCAACAATAAAGGCAATATGTTGCTTAGGGACCTAAGCATTAAACAACAAAAGAAAGTGTCATCTAGTGATGTGTGCAGAAGAGCTGAGATTAGAGAGGAATACACGTTGTAATGTCCTCCTTTAGAAACTGGTTTATGGGCATATAGGTGTTTTTGTTAATTCTTTACACTGTTTAAATATATTACACATTTTCTTTTTATTGTGCCATACATATCATAATGTATGATGCATTATGATCTGTAGTATATCTTTATAATATATGATATGTTTTTGATATATTACTAAATATAAAACCTCAATCTATAAAATTCTGGAAGTGTAGGAGAAAAGCTTTGTGGTTTTGTATTAGGCGAAGACTTCTTAGCTATAACACCAAGAGCATAATCCATAAAATAAAAATATCAGTAAATTAGATATCAAAATTTAAAACATGGTTTTCTAAATACAATGTAAAGAAGACAGGATGAATCATACATTGGGAGAAAAGATTTACAAAGTATATATCTGATAAAAGACTTATATCTACAATACATGAAAACTCCCAAAGCTCAAGAGTAAGAAAAAAAACAACTAAAAAATAGACAAAACATTTGAACACACACACTTCACCAAAGAAGCTAGACAGATGGTTAAAAATATGCTCAACATTATTCATTATTCATTAGTGAAATGCAAACTTTATCCTTATGAGATATTATAAGACATCCATGAAAACAGTTACATTTAAAAAGTTTAAATAAAGTGTTGGCAAGAATGCAGAAGAACTGGAGTTCTCATATGCTGGTGGTCAAAATGTAAATTGGTAATAACCAAGCCACTTTGGAAAGCAATGGTACAATTGTAAATTGTAAATCTGACATGGTTTATCCATTTCACTCCTAGGTATTTACTCAAGAGAAATGACACTGTATGTCCATAGAAAAACTTGTACACAAATATTGACAACACCACTATTAGTAATAGCCGAAAATTGTAAATAGTCCAAATGTTCATCAACAGGTTTATGATTTTTAAAAATGTTGTATATCTCTCTAATGGAATGTTACTCTGCAACAAAAAGAAATGAAGCACTGATCTACACAACAACATGAATGACTCTAAAAAATTATTCTGAGTGAACAAAGCCAGACAAAAATGGGAGATATACTGTACAGTTCCAGGTAATATAAACTTATGTATAGTATAAGTTTATGTATAAACTTATGTATAGTGACAGAAAGTAGATGATTGATTGCTGGAAACTGGGGACAGAAATGATCATTTCATAATATTTAAGTGTAATATTTACACATTAATATTGTAATTTATTGTATGTTAATTATACCTTAATAAAGCTGTTAAAAATTATGAAATGCAGTTTAAGTTAGCTAGAACTACACTTATATCCTCCAATGCATATGTTAGAGAATAAAATAATTTAAATTAATGAACTAACTTTTACTCAAAAAAAAAAAAAATTACAGTGTGATATGGTTTGGCTGTTTCCCTAACCCAAATCTCATCTTCAATTCCCATATGTTGTGGCAGTGACCCAGTGGGAGGCAATCGAATCATAGGGGCAGGTCCTTCCTATGCTGTTCTCATGATAGTGAATAAGTCTCACAAGATCTGATGGTTTTATAAGGGGGAGTTTCCCTGCACAAGCTCTCTCTTTTTGCTTGCTGCCATCCATGTAAGATGTGACATGCTCCTCCCTGCCTTCCGACATGATTGTGAGGCCTCCCTAGCCACATGGAACCTTTTTCCTGTATAAATTACCCAGTGTCGCATATGTCTTTATCAGCAGTGTGAAAACAGACTACTACACAGAGTAAATCCAAAGAGAGTAAAAGCAAGAAAGTAATGAATAAGAGCAAATTTTAATGAGATATAAAACAAAGGAATATAGAAATAATCAACACAACCAATATCTTGGTTCTGAAAAATCTGATGTGATGAATAATCTATGGGCAGATTGATAAAAACAATCAAGATAATGAGCAATGGACAAGCAGTATAGCTAATAGAAAATATTTAAACACACGAGAGATTACCATGACTAATTTTATGCCAACAGATGTGAAAACTTGGATAAAATTATTAAGTTTCTAGGAAAATATTGAAATTTATAGAAGTTACCTAAGAAGAAATTGAAAACACAAATAAGTCTATATTCATTTATGAAACTTGAATCAGTAGCCAAAATACACCCACAAAATGTTACCAAACCCAAATAGTATTACAGAAGAGCTTACCAAAATTTGCTTACGAATAATCCATATATTAAAGAAATTATTTCATAAAATAGAAAAAGTAGGAATTTTCCACAACTTTTTATTAATGCTATGGTAACCTTTAATCCCAAAATTTGACAAAAGAGGGTATAAGAAAGAAAATTTACAGTTTAATATTACATAAATAGAGATATAAAAATCTTAAATACTGGCCAATTGCATCCAAATAGTCTAAATAAAATCTATCATAAAATACCTAGATTTTATTTTAGAAATATAAGAATTTTTTGTCAATAGAAATATTTTAATTGCAATAAGCATATGAAAATGAATAAGTGAAAATCAGCAGAATGTAAATGTATCCAACAAGTAGATACTAGTTCACACTAGTTTAATGGGCAATTATCAAAATGTCTCAGAAGATGAAGTATTAGAGAAGATATGGGAACATGGCAATTCTAATATACTGATTGGGGACTGGAGTGGGCAGGGGTTAGGGCGTTAGTGGGCGATGAAATAATTAATTGAAAGAACAATTTTGCATTAAATAGTAACTTCATAGATACTCCTACCTTTTGTCCAGGAATTTTATTTCTATGTCTACTTCCCAAAGACACCCCTCATGTTAACCAGTCTATATGACCTAGCTGAATTCTACCCCATCCTAACTTCTTTAAGAAACAGGGACCAGCACGGTGGCTTACACCTGTAACCCCAGCACTTTGGGAGGCCGAGGTGGGCAGATCACCTGAGGTTGGGAGTTCGGGACCAGCCTGACCAACATGGAGAAACCCTGTCTCTACTAAAAATACAAAAAATACAAAAAAAAGTTAGCCGGGCATGGTGGCATATGCCTGTAATCCCAACTACTCGGGAGACTGAGGCAGGAGAATCACTTGAACCCTGGAGGTGGAGGTTACGGTGAGCCAAGATTGCACCATTGCACTCCAGCCTGGGCAACAAGAGTGAAAGTTCGTCTCAAAAAGAAAAAAAAAAGAAAAGAAACAGGATGCCTGTGACAAAAAGTTCTACTTATAACCAGACCACCTGAGACTGGTTAGAATCATGGTAGCTAATCAAAGGACTTAACAACTTCAAAAAGAGCTCAGGTTTCATTATAATCTCATTTTCATGCTAAATGACACTCCCACTAGTGCCAAGACAGTTGACAATCACCATGACAGTTCACAATCACCATGACAGTTTACAATCACCATGACAATGACCCAGAAGAAGTCATTAAAGGACAAAAGGAAGGCAGCACTCAAGTTCACCACTCATTTCTGGAAAAGACATGAATATTCCTCGCCTCATTTTTAATGTCCAACCCCTTCATTAGAGAGAGCCTATACTTTTGCCCTCTCACTCCTCACTTGTCCAAAAGTTGATTTGTGAGCCAGGCTCCTGCCTTTCAATTCTGTAGCCATGGAATCAAGTCCTCACTAGTTGATGCTCCCTTTCAGCTTTGTATATAGGCTTCAGTGACACCAAACCCAGAAAAAGCCCATCTTTGAGGGGAACAGATTTGTCGATATGCATGTGTCAGACATATGACCAAGCAGTTCTCTATTTTTTTATACCTCTATATATTTCCTAGTACAAGTGTATTAAAGTAGCATACCACATTAACATTTTAAAGATAAAAATTTATGTGATTATACAGATTCCAAAAAAAAGCATTTGAAAATTAAATATAAATATATAATTAAAACAAAGCAAAATACAAAATCCATCTAGCTAACTGGGAATAAAAGGAAACTTTCTTAGGCTGCTAGAGGGTATTTGCCAAAAATCTGTAGTACACATAATATTTAATAGTAAAATACTGGAAGTTCTTTAAAGCTAAGCCAAAAATAAGACAAGGATACTTGTTGTCACCATTTCTATTCAATTTATTTTTCTAGGTTTTAGCTAGTACAGTAGATCTAAAAACAAAGAATGTAGAACAGAAGACAATCTTTATTTTACGAAAAATAGAATTGAGAACACACAGTTAATATGGAAATATTAAAAGCTCCAATATTGCTCTAATGAATACCATAGAAAAATACAAAAAAGCAACAAAAGTTCTCAGTATATAGGAATAAATGAACAAAAAACTACTCTAAGTAGATAATAGAAAGCAACAAAAGTTTTCAGTATACAGAAATAAATGAACAAAAAATGAAGTAGATAAAAGAGATGAAAATATTTATGATAAAATACTCAATGGTATAAAAATGCCTATTCCTGCTAACTTAAAATAAAAATCATGTCATTTCAATCACTGGCAAATTGATTTTTCTTTTAAATTTCTCCCAAGAATATAAACAACTTACAAAATTAATACAGAAGAATAAAGAATGGAAAATATCCAAGATATTTAATTAAAGAATAGGGTGGAAACATATGCCCTATGATAAGTTAAGACTTACTGTAATCCAAGATAATTAAAAGATATTGACATTAACGATAAATAAAAGACACAGAATTCATTGAAAAATAGACCCTCAAATCTATGGGAGATTGATATATAACAGATTTAGTATTACATATCAGCAAGATATGATGGGCTTTTTACAAAATAGTTCTAGCAGAACTGGTTATTCATATAAGAAAAAAACTAAAGGTGATCATCACGCCCAGATGGCCTGAAGTAACTGAAGAATCACAGAAGAAGTGAAAATGCCCTGCCCCACCTTAACTAATGACATTCCATCACAAAAGAAGTGTAAATGGCCGGTCCTTGCCTTAAGTGATGACACTACCTTGTGAAAGTCCTTTTTCTGGCTCATCCTGGCTCAAAAAGCTCCCCCACTGAGCACCTTGCAACCCCCATTCTGCCCGCCAGAGAGCAATCCCCCTTTGACTGTAATTTTCCTTTACCTACCCAAATCCTATAAAACGGCCCCACCCTTATCTCCCTTCGCTGACTGTTTTCAGACTCAGCCCACCTGCACCCAGGTGAAATAAACAGCCATGTTGCTCACACAAAGCCTGTTTGGTGGTCTCTTCACACGGACGCGCATGAAAGTGGGAAAGGGAGATCATTTGCCCCTGAACAAACACCTCCACTACGGACACAGAAGATCTAGTTTGCAGGAGAAGTTCCTGACCTTACCTGGAGCTGAGTCCATTTAGAGAGCCGAGTGAAATACAGGGGTAGAGGAAGCAGCAGCAAAGGCCCTAGAAGCTTGCTGGGTCTCTAAGCAGGCCATTCCTGCCTGGCCTCACAGGGATCCTTTGGGAAGGTGGCCAGAGGCGTGAGGAAAATGCCACGGAGAGAAGGAAGTCTCCAGCTGAACTTTATAACAATTTGAACAGGTAGAGAAGCCTCCTGGCCAGAACTCAAGGGAGGGCACAAATACAGCGTGTAGACTCCACAGGTGGGGGAAGAACGAAAGCCCTTTTCTTTCACAGCTGGGAGGTGGGTGGCCTGGGGCAAGTTCTCACCCCTGCTTACCCACTGCCTGGAAACAGACTCAGTGCTATTAGAGGGGGCATGGTGAAAGTGAGACTGGCCATTTGGATTGCATGGGAGCTGGGTGAGGCCTGTGACTGCCAGCTTTCCCTCACTTCCCTAACAACCTGCATGACTCAGCAGAGGCAGCCATTATCCTCCTAGGTACACAACTCCATTCACCTGGGAACCACACCCCCATCCCCCACAGCAGCCACAGCAAGATTCACCCAAGGAGAGTCTGAGCTCAGACACACCTAGCCCTGCCCCCACTTGATGGTCCTTCCCTACCCACTCTGGTAGCTGAAGACAGTGGCTTCTAGAGCCTCTGCCTTGGAAGTTCTAGAGCCCCTGTCTTGGAAGTTCTAGAGCCCCACCCACTGTCTGGTTTCTCTCCATATTACCGCAGCCGATGCTCTCCGAAAAGCGCCACCACCTGGCAGGGGGCCAACCAGCACAAGAACAGAGCATTAAACCACCAAAGCTAAGAAGCCTCACAGAGTTCATTTCAGCCCCCTGCCCCCTCCATTGGAAAAGATGCTGGTATCCACAGCTGAGAGATGCATAAATGGTTCACCTCACAGGACTCTGTGCAGACAACCCCCAGTACCAGCCCAGAGCCTGGTAGACTTGCTGGGTGGCTAGACCCAGAAGAAAGATAACAATCTCTACATCTTGGCTCTCAGAAAGTCACATCCATGGGAAAAGGGGAACAGTACTACATCAAGGGAACACCCTGTGGTACAAAAGAATCTGAACAACAGCCTTCAGCTCTAGACCTTCCTTCTGACAGAGCCTACCCAAATGAGAAGAAACCAGAAAACCAACTCTGGTAATATGACAAAACAAGGCTCTTTAACATCCCCCCCTAAAAATCACACTAGCTCACCACCAATGGATCCAAACCAAGAAGAAACCCCCAATTTACCTGAAAAAGAATTCAGGAGGCTAGTTATTAAGCTAATCAGGGAGGCACCAGAGAAAGGTGAAGCCCATTGCAAGGAAATCCAAAATATGATACAAGAAGTGAAGGGAGAAATATTCAAGAAAATAGATGGCATAAAGAAAAACAGTCAAAACTTTAGGAAACATTAGACACACTTGTAGAAATGCAAAATGCTCTGAAAAGTCTCAGCAATAGAATTGAACAAGTAGAAGAAAGAAATTCAGGTCTCTAAGGCAAGGTCTTTGAATTAACCCAATCCAACAAAGATAAGGAAAAAAGAATAAGAAAATATGAACAAAGCCTCCAAGAAGCTGAGATTATGTTAAATGACCAAACCTAAGAATAATTGGTGTTCCTGAAGAAGAAGAGAAATCTAAAAGTTTGGAAAACATATGTGGGGGAATAATCAGGGAAAACTTCCCCAACCTTGCTAGAGACCTAGACATCCAAATACAAGAAACACAAAGAACACCTGGGAAATTCATCAGAAAAAGATTATTGTGTGTCATCAGGTTATCTAAAGTTAATAGAAAGGAAAGAATCTTAAGAGCTATGAGACAGAAGCACCAGGTAACTCATAAAGGAAAACCTATCGGATTAACAGCAGATTTCTTACCAGAAACCGTACAAGCTAGAAGGGATGGGGCCCTATCTTCAGCCTCCTCAAACAAAACAATTATCAGCCAAGAATTCTACGTCCAGTGAAACTAAGCATCCATCATATATGAAGGAAAGATACAGTCTCTTTCAGACAAACAAATGCTGAGAGAATTCGCCACTACCAAGCCACTGCTATAAGAACTGCTAAAAGGATCTCTAAATCTTGAAACAAATTCTGGAAACACATCAAAATAGAACCTTTTAAAAACATAAATCTCACAGGACCTATAAAACAAAAACACAACTTAAAAAGCAAAAACAAAAACAAAAAACAAGGTATACAGGCAACAAATAGCATGATGAATGGAATGGTACCTCACATCTCAATACTAACATTGAATGTAAATGACCTAAATGCTCCACCTAAAAGATACAGAACTGCAGAATGGATAAGAATTCGCCAGCCAACTACCTGCTGCCTTCAAGGGACTCACCTAATACATAAGGACTCACATAAACTTAAAGGGGTGGAAAAAGGCATTTTATGCAAATGGGCACCAAAAGTGAGCAGAAGTAGCTATTCTTACATCAGACAAAACAAACTTTAAAGCAACAGCAGTTAAAAAGGACAAAGAGACATTACAAAATGGTTAAAGGCCTTGTCCAACAGGAAAATATCACAATCCTAAACATATATGTATCCAACACTGGAGCTCCCAAATTTATAAAACAATTACTAATAGACCTAAGAAATGAGATAGGGAGCAACACAGTAATAGTGGGCGACTTCAATACTCCACTGACAGCACTAAACAGGTCATCAAACAAAGTCAACAAAGAAACAATGGATTAAAACTATACCTTGGAACAAATGGACATAACATATATATATAAAACATTCCATCCAACAACCACAGAATACACGTTCTATTCAACAGCACATGAAACTTTCTCCAAGATAGACCATATGACCATAGGTTACAAAATGAGCTGCAATAAATTTCACAAAATTAAAATTTTATCAAGCAGTCTCTCAGACCACAATGAAATAAAACTGTAAATCAACTCCAAAAGGAACCTTCAACACCATGCAAATACATGGAAATTAAATATCCTGCTCCTGAATGATCACTGGGTCAAAAATGAAATCAAGATGGAAATTTAAAAATTCTTTGAACTGAACGATAGTAGTGTCACAACCTATCAAAACCTCTGAGATACATCAAAGTCGGTGCTAAGAGGAAAGTTCATAGCCCTAAACACTTACATCAAAAAAACTGAAAGAGCACAAACTGACATTCTAAGGTCATACCTCAAGGAACTAGAGAAACAAGAACAAACCAAACCTAAACCCAGCAGAAGAAAGGAAATAACCAAGATCAGAGCAGAACTCAGTGAAATTGAAACAACAACAACAAAATACAAAATGTAAATGAATAAAAAAGCTGGTTCTTTGAAAAGATAAATAAAATTGATAGATCATTAGCAAGATTAACCAAGAAAAGAAGAGAGAAAATCCAAATGACCTCAATAAGAAATGAAACGGGAGATATTACAACTGACACCACAGAAATAAAAAAGATCATTCAAGGCTACTATGAACACCTTTACACACATAAACTAAAAAATCTAGAAGAGATAGATAAATTCCTAGAAAAATATAACCCTCCTAGCTTAAATCAGGAAGAATTAGATACCCTAAACAGACCAATAACAAGCAGTGAGATTGAAATGGTAATTTAAAAATTACCAACCAAAAAAAAAATCCAGGATCAGATGGATTCACAGCAGAATTCTACCAGACATTCAAAGAAGAATTGTTACCAATCCTATGGACACTATTCCACAAGATAGAGAAAGAGGGAGCCCTCCCTAATTCATTCTATGAAGACAGCATCACCCTAATACCCAAATCAGGAAAGGACATAACCAAAAAAGAAAACTACAGATCGATATCCCTGATGAACATAGATACTAAAATCCTTAACAAAATACTAGCTAACTGAATCCAACAACATATCAAAAAGATAATCCACCGTGATCAGGTGGGTTTCATATCAAGGATGGAGGGATGGTTTAACATACGCAAGTCAATAAATGTGATACACCACATAAACAGAATTAAAAACAAAAATCACATAATCATCTTAATAGGTGCAGAAAAATCATTTGACAAAATCCCGCATCCCTTTACGATTAAAACTCTCAGCAAAATTGGCATACAAGGGATAGACCTCAATGTAATAAAAGCCATCTATAACAAACCCACTGCCAATATAATACTGAATGGGGAAAAGTTGAAAGCATTCCCTCTGAGAGCTGGAACAAGACAAGGACGCCCACTTTCACCACTCCTCTTCAACATAGTACTGGAAGTCCTAGCCAGAGCAATCAGACAAGAGAAAGAAATAAATGGCATCCAAATCAGTAAAGAGGAAGTCAAACTGTCACTCTTTGCTGATGATATGATCATTTACCTCGGAAACCCTAAAGACTCCTCCAGAAAGCTCCTAGAACTGATAAAAGAATTCAGCAAAGTTTCCAGATACAAGATTAATGTACACAAATCAGTAGCTCTCCTATACACCAATGGTGACCAAGCAGAGAATCAAATCAATTACTCAATCCCTTTTACAATAGCTGCAAAAAACAAAATCGAAAAAACTTAGTAATATGTCTAACCAATGAGGTGAAAGACCTCTACAAGGAAAACTACAAAACACTTCTGAAAGAAATCAAAGATGACACAAACAAATGGAAATATATTCCATTCTCATGGATAGGTAGAATCAATATTGTGAAAATGACCATACTGCGTAAAGCAATCTACAAACTTAACGCAATCCCTATCAAAATACTACCATCATTCTTCACAGAATTAGAAAAAAGAATTCTAAATTCATGTGGAACCAAAAAAGAGCTTGCATAGCCAAAGCAAGACTGAGCAAAAAGACCAAATTTGGAGGCATCACACTACCTGATTTCAAACTATACCATAAGGCCATAGTCACCAAAACACCATGGTACTGGCATAAATGTAGGCACATAGACCAGAAAAGAATAGAGAACCCAGAAATAAATCCAAATACTTACAACCAAGTGTTCTTCAATAAAGCAAACAAAAACATAAAGTGTGGAAAGGACACCCTTTTCAACAAACGGTTCTGGGATAATTCGTTAGCCACATAAAAGAGAATGCAACTGGATCCTCATCTCTCACACTATACAAACATCAACTCAAGATGGATTAAGGACTAAAATCTAAGAACTGAAACTATAAAAATTCTACAAGACAATATTGGAAAAACCCTTGTAGACGTTGGCTTGTGCAAGGATTTTATGACCAAGAACCCAAAAGCAAATGCAATAAAAACAAAGATAAATAGCCAACATTTAACTAAATGAAAGTGCTTTTGCACTGCAAAAGAAGCAGTCAGCAGAGTAAACAGACAACCCAGAGAGTGGGGGAAAGTCTTCACAATCTATACATCTGACAAAGGACTAATATCTGGAATCTACAACACACTCAAAGAAATTAGCAAGAAAAAAACAAACAATCAAAAAGTGGGCTTTTTGGTTGTTTAGTTTGGTTTAGTGGGCTAAATCCTTAGCCCATCAAAAAGTGAACTAAGGACACGAATAGACAGTTATCAAAAGAAGATGTACAAATAGCCAACAAAAATGTGAGAGAAATGCTTAACATCACTAATGATCAGGGAAATGCAAATCAAAACCACAGTGTGATACCACCTTACTCCTGCAAGAATGGCCATAATAAAAAAATCAAGAAACAGTAGATGTTGATGTGGATGCAGTGATCAGGGGACACTTCTACACTGCTGGTAGCAATGTAAAATAGTACAGCCACTATGGAAAACAGTGTGGAGATTCCTTAAAGAACTAAAAGTAGAACTACCATTTGATCCAGTAATCCCACTACTGAGTATCTACCCCGAGGAAAATAAGTCATTATATGAAAAAGATACTTGCATATGTTTACGGCAACACAATCCGTAATAGCAAAATCGTGGAACCAACCCAAATCCCCATCAATCAATGAGTGGGTAAAGAAAATGGAATACTACTCAGCCATGAAAATGAATGAAGTAATGGCATTTGCAGTGATCTGGATGAGATTGGAGACTATTATTCTAAGTGAAGTAACTCGGGAATGGAAAATCAAACATCATATGTTCTCACTGATATGTGGGAGCTAAGATATGAGGATGCAAAGGCAAAAGAATGATACAATGGACTTTGGGGACTTGGGGGGAAGGTTGGGAGGCAGGGGAGGGATAAAAGACTATCCAAATCGGGTGCAGTTTATACTGCTCGGGTGATGGGTACACCAAAAACTCACAAATCACCACTGAAGAATTTACTCATGTAACTAAATCCCACCTGTATCCCAATAACCTATGGAAAAATTAAAAAAAAAAAAACCACATTCCTACCTCACAGTAGAAAATTAAAGTACATACTAAATGAAGTACATACCTGCCTCCCAGCCTGACTTCCTTACTGAGATATTTGAGCTTTTTCTTTTTTAAAAAGCTTAACTCAGATTTTTTCTCCCTAAAGAGTTTAGAAATGAGCCCCCAACACAAATCAGAAAAGAGCTGAACTATCAGAACTAGATTGTTCCAGATTTTTATTAAATTTAAATAGATTTAAATGTTACTTTAACAAATACTTGGACAATTTTATTATCCAAAAAATGTGCAGACCTAATATTAATTTTACAAAGAAAAATAACCCAATAGCAAATCTGCATGAACTATGAGCTGACAAGCAGCAGAAGAGAAGATTTTAAAAGCCAGTACATATGCCTGCACTCACTATAATTAGAAAATTGAGAATTTACACAAGAAGGTACACTTTTGTAACCATCAGATACAGAAAGATTAAAAATCTGTATTACTAAATGAGGATCAGATTGTAGGCAATTGGGAATTCTTACACAGTGCTGGAGAGACTGTCAACATGATTAAACCATTGTCAAGAGCAAATTATAAAGATTGAGTTAAACTGAAAATGCTCGTGACCCTGGGACCTAGTCATGCCACTTTGGGCACATACCACAGAAAAGCCCTCATACAAGGCACAATGGATGTTTGTGAAAGAGAACAATTAGAAACAAGCTGGACCACAAAGACAAGAGTATGGATGAATACATTGTTTTCTATCGCATAATGGAATACTGTAACATAATTATGCTAATACTGTAATTATTAACATAATTAATGGAATGAATTAAATTTATAAATAGCAATTAAGATATATATTAAAAGTTTAATATTTAGCCACAACAAAGCATGTTGGAAAATATCATTTATATTAAAACTATGTTTTATTAATGGTTACCAATGTATGTTATTAAAATTATAAAAGTATTTACTGAATAATAAATACAAATCTAGGGTAGGCATTACCTCTGGGGAGAGAGACTGAAAAATGAAATTATAGTGAGGAACACAGAGGGCTTCAAAACATCCAGTCACATTTTATGCCTTAAACTAATCAGAGATAAATGTGACAATTATCAAGGATTTATACAATAAGGTGATATGAGTAAGAGCCTTCACTACTTGTCAATCTGAAATATTTAAAAAATTTTTCAAAGTTACAAAAGTATTAACTGCAATCTTATTTTGTATCACAAAGGTCTGAAATACTGAGTTACACCAGTAAAGAAAATTTGGAAACAGTATGAAAATTAATTAGTTTACTTGATTTCTTTTTTAAACTAAAGACAAACATTAGTGCAAATAATCCAGTTCTGATATTTCAGCTCTTCTCTGATTATAGTGTTGGATGGTCATTTTTCAAACCATTACAGGGGAAAAAATTCTGAATTAGACACTTTAAAGACTTTAAACTGATTTGGATTATGGGATGATACAGTGGATAATGATGCCTTATTAGTCCTAACAGTGTCCTGCCCCATCAATCCTACTTAAGTTGAAGAAATGATTTTTCTTTGGATAATTTCTTTCTTATTATTTTTCTTTAGATAATTCAACAGCTTCTTGTGGTGACTATTTGTTTCATGTAGAGTAAGAGTACCATGACCCTTGTTAAAAGGTGTTTGAGCAGGAAAATGAAAAATGTTAATAGCCTCCCTATATAACTCCCACCTTCTAATGGAAATCCAGGACTTTAGATTCTTTTCTTCTTATTGAAATGAGACAGGCTGGTCAGCATTTTCTGTAAAACAGTAGCAATTTTTAAAATTCTACATAAATAATAGATAACAATCCTCCCCCAAAGCTTTGCTTCACCCTTCCAGTTACTCTTTTTGACCTTTTAATTATCTTGTGACTTGCACCAGTTGACAACAAATATTTTATGCTATCATGTTAGTCACACACTTCAGCCAGAATTTTTTCAAACATTATTTAACAATAAATTTGATGTGGGTGTGGGTGCGTTTCCTACATAAATATCTCCACTGTAAATATAAAATGCCTCCTGCAGTTTATATAATGCTCTTCCCCTTTTCTTGGTTGCTATCTGTTTTAGTCTGTTTGCACTGTTATAAAGGAATGCCTGAGGGTGGATAACTTATCAGGAAAAGAGGTTTATTTGGCTCACAGTTCTGCAGGCAAGTACAAGAAGCATGGTGCTGGGATTTTCTTCTGATGAGGACCTCAGGAAGCTTTTACACATGGCAGAAGGCAAAGGGAAGTGAGCATGGGCAGATCACATGGAGGGAGAAGCAGCAATAGAGAGTAGAGGAGGTGCCAGGCTCTTTCCAACAGCCAGTACTCTTGGAAACTAATAGTAAGAATTCACTCACTTCTGTGAGAAGGGCACCAAGCCATTCATGAGGAATCCACCCCTGTGACCCAAACAGCTCCCATTGGACCTCACCTCTAACATTAGGGATCACATTTCAACATGAGATTTCAAGGAACAAATAGCCAAGCTGTATCAACACCTAAATAAATTACTCTTAAATCTTTCTAGAATTACATGTTATTATTAGTACTATCAATTGTCTGAAGATTTCATTAGAGAACATCTAATATATTCCCAATCACATGGAACTCTAACCTTCACTCTTTCTGATTTTCCATAAAAATAGTAAAACCGATAGTTATTGAGTATTCACAATGTTATAGGCACTATATTATCATATTATGTACGTCTTATAACAAATACTCTGTAAGGGAGTTATTCCAATCTGACAGATGAACAAACTGAGATTGGAAATGTTACACTTTAATTTCTGGCACACTACTGTTCAGTGTTAGAAAAAATGTTGTCTGATGCAGAGATTAAACTAGTGATCTTCCATGTTTGATAGACAGCAGTTATCTGGAGAGCTTTTAAATGGCACCAATTCCTGAAATGGAGATTTACCTGAAGGAGAATTTTTTAGGCAGTACACCTGGGAATAACCCTGTAAGGAGGTGGGGGAAGCATGATTGGACAGAGGGTGACTGAGAACTGTGGGGCCTTTGCAAACGGGGCCTCTACTATCCCAGCAGAAAATGAAATCTCGGAAGACTCTTCAAAATTATCTTCAGTGGAGGCAGAGAGCTGGGCCCGTGTATTCTTACATCGGCTGATCTTCAGAAGAAGACTGCTCCAGGGAAGGCTGTTTCTTTCTGATGTGGGCATTTGCTGGAAAGGAACTCAGGTATGAGCTCTCAGTAGCCACCACTCACAGCAGCTGGGGGAATGGGCACCTGGAGCCTGAAGGCTTGACCTGCGCGGCACTCCAAAACATTAGTATCTCTTTTTTTTGAGTTGGGATCTTGCTTTGTTTCCCGGGCTGAAGTACAGTGTCCTGATCATAGTTCACTGTAACCCCAAACTCCTTGTCTCAAGTGATCCTCCCATCTTGGCCTCCCAAAAAGCTGGGTTGGTGATATGGCTTGGCTGTGTCCCCACCTAAATCTCATCTTGAATTGTAGCTCCCATAGTTCCTATGTGTCTTGGAAGGGACCTGGTGGGAGGTAGTTAAATCATGAGGGGCAGGTCTTTCCAATGTTGTTCTTATGATAGTGAATAAGTCTCATGACCTCTGATGGTTTTATAAATGGGAGTTCCCCTGCACAAGCCCTCCTGCCTGTGGTCATGTAAGACATGGCTTTGTTTCTCCTTTGCCTTCTACCATGATTGTGAGGCCTCCCCAGCCATGTGGAACTGTGAGTCCATTAAAACTCTTTCCTTTATAAATTACCCAGTCTTGGGTATATCTTTATTAGCAGCATGAGAACAGACTAACAGAGATGGTATTGCTTATTTAAGTCCTTGGATGAAAATAGTTGTATAGTTGGCATTATTATCAACCAAGCATCTGGAGAACCAAGCCTTACACATTAAGAGAACTGAACTACTAACCATAGAGCAGAATGACCTTAGCTTTTCACCTAGTGTGGCACAGTTTACAAAAACACATCCAGTTTCATTATTTCGTTTGAGACTCGAAACAACCACTGAGGTGCTTTAGTTTTACAGGACAGGGCATTGATACTCAAAGACTTACGTGTCCAAGTCACTCACACAGAAGTTCCTAGGACTTATTCCATGGCCAGTCCTCAGTTTAAATTGATCTTTGTGTGTTTTAGCCTTGTGTCCAAAATACCAGTGTGGTAATAAAACCTCAAATTCCCTTCATCTCTAACTTTTGACAACCTTTTAAGCTTCCACACAAAGTATAAGCCAAGCCCATTTAACAATTTTAAATGTTAAATACAGAAACTGCACATCACTGCATAAATGTCTGTTTTATAAGTCACCTTTAATAAGGAAGGCTATTAGATTATATATTTTTGCATAAAATAAAACTATTAGTTTTGACATCCACTACATCTTACTTACCCACATGTTGTATTGGAAATGGATGAAATGTCATAGAACCATATCTAAGGAAAGATTTTTTGCTTAACATCTCAATATAAAGTATAATAGGACACTTTTAAACAGTACAGTATGTCAATGGGGAAGAATATAGGAAAAAAAACTTTGAAAACCATGGTCACTTTTGTTTTTTTTTCCTACCAATCCACATTTTCCCTAAAATCTGAAGAATCTGCATTGAGTTCACCGTAGGAATGCTCAGGAAATGATGTGGTCATTATTGGGAGAACTGCAAACAAGCACAATGTTTAAGAAAGTTAAGAGATTTGTAAAAAGATTCAGTACACACGGAGTTTCATTCCACAGAGATGGAAAATAATGATATCTAAATTCTTTACAAAACTGTCATTATATATTTAACTTAACAGGAGGAATATTAGTCAAACAATAATTTTATAGGGGGAAAAACTGAAATACAGGTCTGCTCTCTGAGTTTGGCCACAGGGCATTGTTCATATATGGCAATAATTTAACTTGGCAAAAGCCGGGAAAGATAGTTTAAATCTAGCAGTTCTGTGTTTGCTTTGGACATTTTGGAGAATTCAGGAGTTAAATCTGCAGTCTCTTATGGGAAGAGGCCACTTGATTCTGCAGGTAAGACGATGATGGTGAGACAGCTGTTTCTGGGAGGAGGGGTCACAGAAGGATCTTTCTGGAACAGGACACAAATCCTGATGGTCTGGAGGTATTTCAGTTGCCAAAATCTCTAGCTCGGATTGCACCTGGAGGCTAAGGAGAGGGGATGACAGTCTTTAATAAGTCTGGGAGGAAGAGATGATATTGTGAACCAAAGCTCAGTAAAAAAGTGAAGAAGGATGAAGGCTCCTAGAAGCTTCTCATTTACCTTCTTGGAGGTCATCAGAAATTATACACCAGGAATCTCCACAGCAAGAGCTCAGAAGACTTTGAGCCTCTTTGGGCTGTGTCTTCTTTCCTATAAAAATTTGTTAAGAAAATCTTAAAACACAGAGGCAAGAAGAAGGATGTGAGAATGTGTGAATGTGTAGAGACTAGATTCTACTCCTCAGTAGGCTACAGAGTAGGGAAGGCAGGTATATTAATCCATTTTCATGCTGCTGATAAAGACAGGCCCGAGACCTGGAAGAAAAAGAGATTTAATTGGACTTACAGTTCCATACAGGTAGGGAGGCCTCAGAATCATGGTGGGAAATGAAGGCACTTCTTACATGGTGGCAACAAGAGAAAATGAGGAAGAAGTAAAAAAGGAAATCCCTGATAAAATCATCCGACCTTGTGAGACTCATTCACTACCACAAGAACAGTATGGGGAAAACCACCTCCATGATTCAAATTATCTCTCACCGAGTCCTTCCCACAACATGTGGGAATTATGGGAGTATAATTCAATATGGGATTTGGGTGGGGACACAGCCAAATCATATCAGCAGGTAAGAGAGGTGAAAGAAAAGCACTGTATTTGAAAGAACAGGAGAAATTGAGGCTGAGTCCTCGGGAGACTGCTCATAGAGGAAAGCAAAGCTAAGTATCAGTCTCGAGCTGAGAAAAATACCTGGCACTAAGCAGTAAAAACTCCCATGTGCTGATCAATAACTCCCAAATTGCTATCTCTAAACTTGTCTTCCTCCCCCTTCTTTTCGTCTCACCCCTAGGTTTGTGTCTCACATGTCTTCTAGACTTGTTCCCATTTACGACTCACTGGCATCTCCAATTCAGCCCATCTCCTGATTTGCGTAGTCCTGAAAGTGGCAACAGCATTTGCCTTTCTCTTCCAGCATTTACCAATCTCACTGCTGTCTCTTCATTTCTTTCTGCTTGGATTATTGAAATAGCTGGACTAGTACGTTTTCACTGCACCCTTCTGTACGATTTCCCTACTCATAAAGTTTTGAATGACTCTTCTTTGTCAACCTGACAATTTGTGCATGCTTGGATGGTAACCCCCAGTCCTCACCAGTTGGGTCTTTTCCTTCACATAGGACCCCAGTTAAGCTCGACCAGACTCCCTGCTTAAAGAACAGCCTTGTTTCAAATTGCTCATTTTGGCTGGGTGCGGTGCCTAACTCCTGTAATCCCAGCACTTTGGGAGGCCAAGGTGGGTAGATCATCTGAGGTCAGGATTTTGAGACCAGTCTGGCCAACATGGTGAAACCCACATCTCTACTAAAAATACAAAAATTAGCCAGGCGTGGTGGCAGGTGCCTGTCATCTCAGCTACTTGGGAGGCTAAGGCAGGAGAATCACTTGAACCCAGGAGGCGGAGGTTGCAGTGAGCCAAGATGGCACCACTGCACTCCAGCTTGGGTGACAGAGCAAGACTCCACCTCAAAAAAAAAAAAAAGCTTATCTTGCTCAGCACCTTTTCTTGTATGGTATCCTCTTTTCTGGAGAGCCATTCCATCTGTGCCTGTCCACATTCTCCAATGCATCTTCAGTATTTTATGCCATAGAGTACCTCTTTTGAAGCC
Organism: Pongo abelii; assembly: GCF_028885655.2. Lineage (NCBI taxonomy): Eukaryota > Metazoa > Chordata > Mammalia > Primates > Hominidae > Pongo > Pongo abelii. Next base: position 20,452,300 of record NC_071993.2, on the reverse strand, counting down.
CCTTCTTTTAACCCCATGGAACTTACAAATATCAAACTAATGGATTATTTATAATCAAAAGGCAACATCTCTTTACAGTTACAGAAATGTGTGGATCCATGGCTGAAGGCAATTGCTTTTCCAAGACCATGATACTGAAGAAGCTGAATTGGAAATCATGTTGTTGGTGCAGGCAGGTGTAAGGCACCAATGGCTATTTCTCCTGGGCTAGAGTGAGGCCTAATTAAATACTGCGCCTCACAACAAAGAAGTTCCCTTAGGACCAGGTGCCTTTTTTCTCCTTCTCAGGGTCTCTCTACTCTAGATAGAAGCACAGTCTAGTATCTTGATACTGGAAGAAGCAAAAAACACACCACAGCAGTTCTTCCATCTTTCTCCACTCATACAAACTTTTTCTTTCTCCTCCAGTTTCTGAACAAAAACACCTAAGCATACAAAGAGGTGGAAGCAGATAAAAGGTCCTAGTGTGGGGAGGTAGGGGGGCAGGGTAATCAGTGTGCACTAAAAATGCGTGGGCCCCAGATCAGCTATTCCAAACAATCAGGTAACACTGTTAAAATCCGTTCGTTTTTTTCATTTTTTACTTTGTGTTTTGTTTGTCTTTTGAGACGGAGTCTTGCTCTGTTGCCCAGGCTGGAATGCAGTGGTGCCATCTTGGCTCATTGCAACCTCCATCTCCCAGTTCAAGCAATTCTTATGCCTCATCCTCCTGAGTAGCTAGGATTACAAGCACACGGCTTATTTTATTTTATTTATTTTATTTTATTTTTAGTAGATACTGGTTTTCATCATGTTGGCCAGGCTGGTCTCGAACTCCTGGCCTCAAGTGATCCGCCCACCTTGGCCTCCCAAAGTATGGGATTATAGGCATGAGCCACTGCACCCAGCCCGACACTGTTAAAATCTTACTGGAGTCAGTTACTTCCTTCTTTGCCCTTAAAAGTGGTTACACATATTACTTTAATACAAAGCATATAAAAATCTTAACAAAAGACTGGGCACAGTGGCTCATGGCTGTAATCTCAGCACTTTGGGAGGCCAAGAGGGGAGGACCACTTGAGGCCAGGAGTTTGAGACCAGCCTGGCAACATAGCGAGACCCAATCTCTATAAAAAATAAAATAAATCAGCCAGGCCTGGTGGTGCACACCTATGGTTCCAGCTACTCGGGAAGCTGAGGTGGGAGGATGACTTGATCCCAGGAGACAGAGGCTGCAATGAGCTATGACCACACCACTGCACTATATAGCCTGGGTGACAGAGCAACCCTGTCTGTGAGAAAAAAAAAAATCTTAAGGAAGAGTTCCCAGACCTGCCCTTCACCTGCGGGAAGTGAAGCCCAGCAATGTTCAGTGAGTATGGATTCTGCTGGTTGGAATAAACCTTTCTGAAGGTATTTCCCTTCAGTGTTCTGTCATGTGACCTGGACTCTTGATGAGATAATTGGCTACGCCTGCTCTGAAAATGGAAACCACCCCTATGAGGTGTAATCAACCATGAATCTGCACAAAGAAACATGCTGAAAGCAAGACTTTCTAAGTGTAAGCTTTATTCTGGTATATGGAAGGTTTAGGCATTTCTTGGTAATTTATTAAGTATTCATGTGACTGAGTGGTCTCCTATGCCAGGCACATTTTTTTCCCCAGAGAATACCTGACAATATTTTATAAAAGACTTACCACAGGAACCTTTAATCTTTAATGTCTATAATAGAATTGTAGTAATATTCTCAGAGCAGCACAGGGAGACATCTGTAGTAACCCTGTTGTTGTTGACCATATGCACCTGAACATTGAAGGAGCATTTTTTCAAATGCCACTGCATGCCAGAAAAAACAAAAAAAAACAAAAAAAACAAAAAAAAAAAAGGGCATTTGTTTTAAAATACTTACTGCTAGGCCACATTCCCAGAGAGCTTATGGTTAGCCCTTAATTAGCATTTTTAATAACCATCGCAGGTTATTCTGATGAAGGTGCTATTCAGTACTCTTCTCAGAGCAAATAAATTTAAAGAGCTATGTGAAGCACTGGTATCAACTGTAATTTTGTTTAATTTTTATTTCAAGTTCAGGGGTACAACTTCAGGTTTGTTATATAGGTAAACTTACATCATGGGGGTTTGTTATACAGAGTATTTCATCACCCAGGTATTAAGCCTAGTAGAGATTAGTTATTTTTCCTGATTGTCTCCCTCCTCCTACCCTCCACCCTCCAGTAGGCCCTAGTGTGTGTTGTTCCCCTCTATGTGTCCATGTGTTCTCATTATTTAGCTCCCACTTATAAGTGAGAACATGTGGTATTTGATTTTTTGGTCCTGTGTTAGTTTGCTAAGGATAATGGCCTCTAGCTCCATCTATGTCCCTGAAAAGAATATATTCTCATTCTTTTTTTATGGCTGCATAATATTCCATGGTGTATATATATCAAATTTTCTTTATTCAGTCTATCATTGCAATTTTTAAAAGAAAACAATCAGTTGCTCCATAAAGCAATGGAATATACCATAGTAGCATAACTACTACAAATTTTGCAGATGATAATTTTATTTCTTTTTGTTTTCCAAGAGAAAGGGGAAAAGGACAAACACCTTTTGACTGCCTTTTGCAGGCTAGACAGCTTTCAAACAGTTTGCTAAATCCTCAGATAAACAGTGACATGATTGTTAATCAATACTTAATTTTTTATACCACACTTTATTTCAAATAATACTTAAATCAAGATAAAAGTAGTCATACTCTAACTTCAGAGATGGCAGAAAGTGAAATTCAGAAATATTTAGGTATTTTTTGAGTTTATAGAATATAAAATGGCAAAAATTGAACTCAAACTAAAATCTGACTCTGCAATCCATTCTCCTTCCCAGATTTTTGCAGAATTAAAACTAATTTTGTAGAGGTAAAATATTTAGTGTCTGTGTGTGTCTCTGAGAGTAAAGGCAGATAAGACGACTGGGAAACAAATAGATGAGATCATGGGTAATTGTTAGCCCTAACCACATTTCTCTGCATTTTACTTTCACAAGTATTGATATTTAGATTTGAGGATGAAATTTTTCATGCTTTTTCTCAGCCTGAAGGTAATTTTTTTCTGGAACATATAATTGAGAGCAATGCATGAATGGAAAATACTTTTTTCCCCCATTTTAACTGCATTCTTTGGCTATTTTTATATTTGAATAACTTGAAAGGCCAAACTTTAGAGCTGAAATGTTCCATATGCCCAGTTTTACTTAGGAAGAGACTGTTGGCATATGTACAATGGAAAAGCTGAGTACCGTGGTTGATAAACAATTGAAAAAATAGCCTTTGAATATGAACAACATGAAATCTTGTGTTGTGATTCAGTGACTTGCATGTAGCTGTGGTTTGTCTCTAATATTTCTTTGTAAAATTAGATGCTTCCTTGGTTGATAAACAATTGAAAAAATAGCCTTTGAATATGAACGACATGAAATCTTGTGTTGTGATTCGGTGACTTGCATGTAGCTGTGGTTTGTCTCTAATATTTCTTTGTAAAATTAGATGCTTCCTTGTAGGATAATTAAATGTTCTTTATTTACCATTTCTTTGGATATGTCTACAAATTATTTCCAGTAGTTGATTTGTGATTTTAAACTTTCAACTAAGAAGAAAAGTTTTTATCTTGTCTTTTCTTCTCAATTGCCATGTTCATCTCTTTTCAAGCGCTCCATTTCATACTCAGTTTTTTAAAAACTGTAAAATGCCCTTTTTGAAAAGATTTGATTGAAGTGTTATCATATAGAAAAATTGAAACCAATTGGAAAGTTGAAATTTGTCCAACTAAAGGAGAAAGGTTTAGTATTCAGCCAGTGAAACACTAGGGAAAATTGAAGAGCTGTATTAAGATTACTGTGTTATACAAAAAAAATTACAATGTACAATTAAGTGGAAAAGCGGGAAACAAAATTATTTCAATTTTTATTGTGAAGTATATCAAACATCCAGAAAATAACCTATAAAATATATTGAAAAATTCTATCAAATCTAAACTCAATGTTCCATTTTTGTAAGACACTTTAAACACAGAAACAAAGTTTCAAATATGGTTGAGGCCTTCATCACTGTCCCTTTTTTTCGTTTTCTTTTTTTTTTTTTTTTGAGACCAAGTTTCGCTCTTGTTTCCCAGGCTAGGGTGCAGCGTGCAATCACAGCTCACTGCAACCTCCGCCTTCCAGGATCAAGCAATTCTCCTGCCTCAGCCTCCCAAGTAGCTGGGATTACAGGCATGCACCACCATGCCTGGCTAATTTTTTGTATTTAGTAGAGATGGGGTTTCACCATGTTGGTCAGGCTGGTCTTGAACTCCTGACCTCAGGTGACCTACCTGCCTTGATCTCCCAAAGCGCTGTGATTACAGACGTGATCCACCACATCTGGCCACACCATCCTTTTTGAATCCATGTTATTCATTATTCCTCAGTTAACCAGTATGAGGACCTCATGTTTATCATTCTTATCCATGGTTTTATATTGATAAACATATTTTTATATATGTAAGCAGTACATAGAAAGGAAAACTAACAAACAGAAAGGACATCCACACCAAAAACCCATCTGTACATCACCATCATCAAAGACCAAAAGTAGATAAAACCACAAACATGGGGAAAAAACAGAGCAGAAAAACTGGAAACTCTAAAAAGCAGAGCGCCTCTCCTCCTCCAAAGGAACGCAGTTCCTCACCAGCAACAGAACAAAGCTGGACCGAGAATGACTTGACGAGTTGAGAGAAGAAGGCTTCAGACGATCAAACTACTCCGAGCTACAGGAGGAAATTCAAACCAAAGGCAAAGAAGTTGAAAACTTTGAAAAAAATTTAGACGAATGTATAATTAGAATAACCAATACAGAGAAGTGCTTAAAGGAGCTGACGGAGCTGAAAGCCAAGACTCGAGAACTACGTGAAGAATGCAGAAGCCTCAGGAGCCGATGTGATCAACTGGAAGAAAGGGTATAAGTGATGGAAGACGAAATGAATGAAATGAAGCAAGAAGGGAAGTTTAGAGAAAAAAGAATGAAAAGAAACAAACAAAGCCTCCAAGAAATATGGGACTATGTGAAAAGACCAAATCTACGTCTGATTGGTGTACCTGAAAGAGACGGGGAGAATGGAACCAAGTTGGAAAACACTCTGCAGGATATTATCCAGGAGAACTTCCCCAATCTAGCAAGGCAGGCCAACATTCAGATTCAGGAAATACAGAGAATGCCACAAAGATACTCCTCAAGAAGAGCAACTCCAAGACACATAACTGTCAGACTCACCAAAGTTGAAATGAAGGAAAAAATGTTAAGGGTAGCCAGAGAGAAAGGTCAGGTTATCCACAAAGGGAAGCCCATCAGACTAACAGCGGATCTCTTGGCAGAAACTCTACAAGCCGGAAGAGAGTGGGGGCCAATATTCAACATTCTTAAAGAAAAGAATTTTCAACCCAGAATTTCATATCCAGCCAAACTACACTTCATAAGTGAAGGAGAAATAAAATACTTTACAGACAAGCAAATGCTGAGAGATTTTGTCACCACCAGGCCTGCCTTACGAGAGCTCCTGAAGGAAGCATTAAACGTGGAAAGGAATAACCAGTACCAGCCACTGCAAAATCATGCCAAAATGTAAAGACCATCGAGACTAGGAAGAAACTGCATCAACTAATGAGCAAAATAACCAGCTAACATCATAATGACAGGATCAAATTCACACATAACAATATTAACTTTAAATGTAAATGGACTAAATGCTCCAATTAAAAGACACAGACTGGCAAACTGGATAAAGAGTCAAGACCCATCAGTGTGCTGTATTTAGGAGACCCATCTTACGTGCACAGACACACATAGGCTCAAAATAAAAGGATGGAGGAAGATCTACCAAGTAAATGGAAAACAAAAAAAGGCAGGGGTTGCAATACTAGTCTCTGATAAAACAGACTTTCAACCAACAAAGATCAAAAGAGACAAAGAAGGCCATTACATAATGGTAAAGGGATCAATTCAACAAGAAGAGCTAACTATCCTAAATATATATGCACCCAATACAGGAGCACCCAGATTCATAAAGCAAGTCCTGAGTGACCTACAAAGAGACTTAGACTCCCACACAATAATAATAGGAGACTTTAACACCCCACTGTCAGTCAACATTGGACAGATCAACGAGACAGAAAGTTAAAAAGGATACCCAGGAATTGAACTCAGCTCTGCACCAAGCAGACCTAATAGCCATCTACAGAACTCTCCACCCCAAATCAACAGAATATACATTCTTTTCAGCACCACACCACACCTATTCCAAAAGTGACCACATAGTTGGAAGTAAAGCACTCCTCAGCAAATGTAAAAGAACAGAAATTATAACAAACTGTCTCTCAGACCACAGTGCAATCAAACTAGAACTCAGGATTAAGAAACTCACTCAAAACCACTCAACTACATGGAAACTGAACAACCTGCTCCTGAATGACTACTGGGTACATAAGGAAATGAAGGCAGAAATAAAGATATTCTTTGAAACCAACGAGAACAAAGACACAACATACCAGAATCTCTGGGACACATTCAAAGCAGTGTGTAGAGGGAAATTTATAGCACTAAATGCCCACAAGAGAAAGCAGGGAAGATCTAAAATTGACACCCTAACAACACAATTAAAAGAACTAGAAAAGCAAGAGCAAACAGATTCAAAAGCTAGCAGAAGGCAAGAAATAACTAAAATCAGAGCAGAACTGAAGGAAATAGAGACACGAAAAACCCTTCAAAAAATTAATGAATCCAGGAGCTGGTTTTTTGAAAGGATCAACAAAATTGATAGATCGCTAGCAAGACTAATAAAGAAAAAAGAGAAGAATCAAATAGACACAATAAAAAATGATAAAGGGGATATCACTGCCAATCTCACAGAAATACAAACTACCATAAGAGAATACTACAAACACCTCTATGCAAATAAACTAGAAAATCTAGAAGAAATGGATAAATTCCTCAACACATACACTCTCCCAAGACTAAACCAGGAAGAAGTTGAATCTCTGAATAGACCAATAACAGGATCTGAAATTGTGGCAATAATCAACAGTTTACCAAACAAAAAGAGTCCAGGACCAGATGGATTCACAGCCAAATTATACCAGAGGTACAAAGAGGAGCTGGTACCATTCCTTCTGAAATTATTCCAATCAATAGAAAAAGAGAGAATCCTCCCTAACTCATTTTATGAGGCCAGCATCATCCTGATACCAAAGCCGGGCAGAGACACAACCAAAAAAGAGAATTTTAGACCAATATCCTTGATGAACATTGATGCAAAAATCCTCAATAAGATACTGGGAAACTGAATCCAGCAGCACATCAAAAAGCTTATCCACCATGATCAAGTGGGCTTCATCCCTGGGATGCAAGGCTGGTTCAATATACGCAAATCAATAAATGTAATCCAGCATATAAACAGAACCAAAGACAAAAACCACATGATTGTCTCAATAGATGCAGGAAAGACCTTTGACAAAATTCAACAACCTTTCATGCTAAAAATTCTCAATAAATTAGGTATTGATGGGACGTATATCAAAATAATAGGAGCTATCTATGACAAACCCACAGCCAATATCATACTGAATGGGCAAAAACTGGAAGCATTCCCTTTGAAAACCGGCACAAGACAGGGATGCTCTCTCTCACCACTCCTATTCAACATAGTGTTGGAAGTTCTGGCCAGGGCAATCAGGCAGGAGAAGGAAATAAAGGGTATTCAATAAGGAAAAGAGGAAGTCAAATTGTCCCTGTTTGCAGATGACGTGATTGTATATCTAGAAAACCCCATTGTCTCAGCCCAAAATCTCCTTAAGCTGATAAGCAACTTCAGCAAAGTCTCAGGATGCAAAATCAATGTACAAAAATCACAAGCATTCTTATACCCCAATAACAGACAGAGAGCCAAATTATGAGTGAACTCCCATTCACAATTGCTTCAAAGAGAATAAAATACCTAGGAATCCAACTTACAAGGGACGTGAAGGACCTCTTCAAGGAGAACTAAAAACCACTGCTCAATGAAATAAAAGAGGATGCAAACAAATGGAAGAACATTCCATTCTCATGGGTAGGAAGAATCAATATCGTGAAAATGGCCATACTGCCCAAGGTAATTTATAGATTCAATGCCATTCCCATCAAGCTACCAATGACTTTCTTCACAGAATTGGAAAAAACTACTTTGAAGTTCATATGGAACCAAAAAAGAGCCTGCATCACCAAGTCAATCCTAAGCCAAAAGAACAAAGCTGGAGGCATCACACTACCTGACTTCAAACTACACTACAAGTCTACAGTAACCAAAACAGCATGGTACTGGTACGAAAACAGAGATATAGATCAATGGAACAGAACAGAGTCCTCAGAAATAACGCCGCATGTCTACAACTATCTGATCTTTGACAAACCTGACAAAAACAAGAAATGGGGAAAGGATTCCCTATTGAATAAATGGTGCTGGGAAAACTGGCTAGCCATATGTAGAAAGCTGAAACTGGATCCCTTCCTTATACCTTATACTAAAATTAATTCAAGATGGATTAAAGACTTAAATGTTAGACCTAAAACCATAAAAACCCTAGAAGAAAACCTAGGCATTACCATTCAGGACATAGGCATGGGCAAGGACTTCATGTCTAAAACACCAAAAGCAATGGCAACAAAAGCCAAAATTGACAAATGGGATCTAATTAAACTCAAGAGCTTCTGCACAGCAAAAGAAACTATCATCAGAGTGAACAGGCAACCTACAAAATGGGAGAAAATTTTTGCAACCTACTCATCTGACAAAGGGCTAATATCCAGAATCTACAATGAACTCAAACAAATTTACAAGAAAAAAACAAACAAACCCATCAAAAAGTGGGCAAAGGATATGAACAGACACTTCTCAAAAGAAGACATTTATGCAGCCAAAAGACACATGAAAAAATGCTCATCATCACTGGCCATCAGAGAAATGCAAATCAAAACCACAATTAGATATCATCTCACACCAGTTAGACTGGCGATCATTAAAAAGTCAGGAAACAACAGGTGCTGGAGAGGATGTGGAGAAATAGGAACACTTTTACACTGTTGGTGGGACTGTAAACTAGTTCAACCATTGTGGAAGACAGTGTGGCGATGCCTCAAGGATCTAGAACTAGAAATACCATTTGACCCAGCCATCCCATTACTGGGTATATACCCAAAGGATTATAAATCATGCTGCTATAAAGACACATGCACACGTATGTTTATTGCAGCACTATTCACAATAGCAAAGACTTGGAACCAACCCAAATGTCCAACAGCGATAGACTGGATTAAGAAAATGTGGCACATATACACCATGGAATACTATGCATCCCTAAACAATGATGAGTTCATGTCCTTTGCAGGGACATGGATGAAATTGGAAACCATCATTCTCAGTAAACTATCGCAAGGACAAAAAACCAAACACCGCATGTTCTCCCTCATAGATGGGAATTGAACAATGAGAACACATGGACACAGGAAGGGGAACATCACACTCTGGGGACTGTTGTGGGGTGGGGTGAGGGGGGAGGGATAGCATTAGAAGATATACCTAATGCTAAATGAGGAGTTAATGGGTGCAGCACACCAGCATGGCACATGTATACATATGTAACTAACCTGCACATTGTGCACATGTACCCTAAAACTTAAAGTATAATAATAATAATAATAATAATAATAATAAAATTAGGTGGAACATTTTAAATTTTATGTAAATTTCATAAATTTATATATTCTGCAACTTGCTTTTTGATCCTTTTCCCAACATTATATTTTTTATATTTACCCATGCCATACTTACAGATTCAATTTATTCATTTTTTCTGTTATGTAATGTTGCATTAGATAACTATGCCACAATTTATTTATCTGTTCTCTTGTGGACGGACATTTAGGTTGTTTCTATTTATTCACTAATATAAACAATGCAGATGAATCTCACTGAGTGCCATTTTCTTCAGTATTTGCACCTGTAAGTGGGATTCCTGGATCATTGAGCAAGAGCATTTGCAACAATTAGATTGTTCAAGATGATTTCTGATATGATTTGGCTGTGCCCTTACCCAAATCTCATCTTGAATTGTAGTTCCCATGATTCCCACTTGTCATGTTAGGGACCTGGTGGGAGATAATTGAATCATGGGGTAGTTACCCCCATACTGTTCTCATGGTAGTGAATAAATCTCACAAGATCTGATGGTTTTATAAGAGGAAACCCCTTTTGCTTGGTTCTCATTCCCTCTTTGCCTGACACCATGTAAGACGTGCCTTTCACCTTCTACCATGATTGTGAGGCCTCCCCAGCCACAGGGAACTGTGAGCCTATTAAACCTCTTTTTCTTTATTAATTACCTGGTCTCGAGTATGTCTTTATCAGCAACGTGAAAATGGACTAATACAGTTTCCAAAGCATTTGTATACATTTATACATCTGCCACCAGGAATTGGTACTCCTGTTTTTCCAAATTCTCACTAACATAGTTTTGTCAGATATTTAAATTTTTCCCAAAAGATGAATTGGACATAATACTCTATTTTTTTAACTGGAGTTTTCCTGAGGTAATCTTTCACAACTGCTTTGGCTATGCTAGTTTCCTTTGCATCAATTGCATATTTTTTTCTCCTATTGGGATGTTTTATTCTGATTGGGTCACACAAATTCTTTAGGTAATCGGAAAACTAATTTTTTTTGGCTAAAATTCCCCAGTTTTGTTCATTCTTCAAAATTGTAGTAACTATTCTTGGTAAGTAAGTTTTCTGTATAAATTTTAGAAGCACATTTTAAGTTTGACAGAAACCTTGTTCAGATCTTGATTGGGACTGCATGAAACTTACAGTGTAATTTGAGGAAAATGAACCCTTTTCTCATATTTCCTCCAAACCATGAGCAAGTTATACATTTTCACTTATTTGGATTCTTTATATCTTTCACAAATATTTTATACATTCCTCAACAGAGATCTTGCATATTTCTTGTTAAGTCTATTTCTAGGTACCTTTTTTTATTTTGTATCGTGAATGTGATCTTTTTGTTAGCACAATTTTTTTTTAAGTGTATTGCTTTATTTGGTGGGTTTGGGGAATACATCATGGTCAAAGAATAAATGAATTAAAGTACTACAGAGGCAGGGACCAATAACGTTAAAAGAGGCATACACAAAATGAGTAGCTGAAATCATTTTCATAAGAGGACTTGACTCATGGAAGAAAAATTTTAATTACAGTGGCAAAAAATTGTGTATAAAGTAGATATTGGTTTCAGTAACAGTAAAGAATGTGTGCTAGAAAGTAGAGGCAACTGGATGTAAAATTCTGGCAGCAATTTAACAGAACAGTCTCAGATGGTTACGCTGAGACCAACACCTAATTGGGACAAAATTGTGTGCGGGAAATTTTGATTGATACTTGGAGAAATATTATACTGCACATAAACTAAATTGAATTGTTTTCACAAGTGTTGCAAAGTTTTATATCATAAAAGGTGGTTTTTTCTACACATACTTCAATTTCACAGCAAGAGTGATAGAGAACATCTAAACACAGAAGAGAGCATTCATGCAAGATATCTAACTCCTTCATATAATAATGCATACAGTTCAGAATGATTGCACTATGATTATATCTAAGGCTTTCTGCAACAACAAGGTGATGGTTATAGAAAGCATGGTCCCTGGCATGAACATCTAGAAAGCAGCCACTCCCTTCTACATGAGTTCTCTTTTTGCATTTCTTCCTTCATTTTTCTTAATCAAGTCTCTGTTGTCATTGCTGCTTTGCAAAACCGGTAAAAACAAAATTGTAATCATTGAACATAGCACTCTGGTAATCAAGACATTTAAAACCTTCAGTCTTCTGGGGTGAAGAAAACATGGTGTGACATTTAGAGCTCTGATTAGCTAACAAGGTGGTCACAAATTTTCCTGGCTTGAAGACTTTCACAACTGTCCCGATCAGGTCATCATAGGAGGTATGACCTAAGTTTCTTTTAAAACTAACATAAGAAAATTCTGGTTCTGGAGTGGTATGAATAGTCCAATAAGTTCTATCTTATTTCATTCCATTCATCAGATCTCCCAAGGATTGAACAGTGTGGCATCAATGACAGGATCTGTTATCAAGTCATGAATTTCATTCTAGAGAGTGACGTCATCTACAGTGACACCATCTTTCATACAGAACTGGTCCATAACTGCTGGGTCAAGCACGCTCATCAGAATTTCCAGGGTTTAATCTGTCTGACTGATTACCCCACTCCCTGGGAAACCCAGTACATATAAGTACCAACATCACAATTCATACATCTCATACAATATGCTGCTCCATTTGGGAAAATTGCATTAAGAATCTCTATTTCTTCCTGGAAATTCTGGCGTGAGTATCCTTGGTGAAGAAGCTTCATGAAATTCTTACACAAATAAAAGAAGCTTTAATTGAGTCAAACCCATTGTCATGTCCAGCAAGCTTCAATATGGGAAACAGTGCTTGTGGAAAGAGGGTCGTTCCACGTGTCTGCAAAATGAGACATCTCTTGGAGACAAACATGCTACTCTCACTGAGTACATAAGCTTCCTATGTGTCAGTTTTTGTCAGGCTTAGGATTGAACATTGCACATTTATCAAATGTATTCAGTTGGTGCAAAAGTAATTATAGTTTTCGCCATTACTTTTCATACTTTTAATACAACTTAACGTTACTTTTAATATGACTCACTCAGATCTTGGAGTAGTGCAAAGATCCCCAGATCCTTGGGACCAGCAAACCTCCAGCAGCTTCTCGTCCCATTTGAAAAAAATGTCTACTTTCATCACCCTGAGAAAAGTGAACAACCAACAACTACAGAAAACTGTTTAAATTAGACCTTTTCCCTCGCCACTGCCACCACTACTGCAGATTGTTCCAGCTGTGTTACTAAATTCAGGTTACTTTTCTTTTAATGCTATAATTTTATATTAACTGCTTTAAAAAAAAAACTGGCAGGTTATAGTGACTCATGACTGTAATCCAAACACTTTGGGAGGCAAAGTAGGGAAGATCACTTGAGGCCAGGAGTTTAAAACTAGCTTGGGCAACATAGCAAGACCCTGTCTCTATAAAACATTTTTTTAAATAAAAATTAGTCGGACATGGTGGCACATGCCTGTAGTCCTAGCTTCTCAGGAGGCTGAGACAGGAGGATTGCTTGAGCCCAATAGCTGGAGGCTGCAATGAGTTCTGATCATGCTACCGTACCTCCAGCCTGGGCAACTGAGCAAGACCTCATCTCTAAATATATATATATGCACACAAATAAAATAAAGACTAACAAAATTTTCCCAGCTGTGTGTGTGTGTGAGCGAAAGTTGAATGTGAGTCTGTTGGAAATAGAAGCAGATATAGTTCAGCCTCTTATAGTCCATTCTATCCTCATTAGTGCTAGCTAATGTCACCAGCCATGCTGTGTAAGCCTGCAGTTTCTAATTGTACATTACAGTTGGATAGTGTGTGATTTACCTTCTATACAGATTTTGTATTCAGCAACCTTGCCAAACATTCTCATTTCTACTGGCTCATAGATTCTCTTGGATGTGTCCATCCAAGAGAATCTATTTTGTTCCTCAAAATATGGTCCCTTGATTAGTGGCATCAGGATCATCCGAGAAACTGTTAGAAATGCAAATTACAGGCTCAACCTGGCCCATGGAAACAGAAACTACAGATGTGGTTACATTAAGAAACATGAGATGTGCGGATTATCCTGGCCTCTCTAGCTTCTCTGTTTTTTTTTTTTTTTCTGAGACGGAGTCTCACTCTGTCGCCCAGGCTGGAGTGCAGTGGAGCAATCTCGGCTCACTGCAACCTCCGCCTCCTGGGTTTAAGCGATTCTCCTGCCTCAGCCTCCCAAGTAGCTGGGACTACAGGTGCCTGCCACCATTCCCGGCTAATTTTTGCATTTTTGGTGGAGACAGGGTTTCACCATATTGGTCAGGCTGGTCTCAAACTCCTGACCTTTTGATCCACCCACCTCGGCCTCCCAAAGTGCTGGGATTACAGGCATGAGCCACCGCGGCCGGCCCTGGCTTATCTTTTTAGGCTCAATCTAATCACATAAGTTTTTTAAATCAGAGAAGCTTTCCAGACTCTGATTAAAGGATATGAATATAGAGAAATATAAGGAAAGATGCATGTGGTCATGGTTAGACAAGGAAGCAGATTCTCCCCTAAAGCCTCTAGAAAGAATCACAATCCTACTAATACTCAGATTTTAGTCCAGGGACGTGGATGTCAGACTTCTATAAAACTGTAAGATAATAAATTTGTGTTGTTTTAAGCCACTTATTTGGCAGTAATTTGTCACAGCAGAAACAGAAAACCAATACAATTTATATTTAGTAAAAGTCAGCCTTTTCGCCTGTTTTTACAGAGTTTGACAAATGCATGCAGCTACATAATCACTACCACATTCAAGATATAGAAGATTTCCATCACTCTAAACTATCCCTTTATGGCACTTTGCAGTTAAACTTGTCCCCACTAGCTCCTGGCAATCCTTGACTTACTTTCTGTTACTAGTTTTGCATTTTCCAGAATGTCATATAAATGAAATCAAAGAGCATGTAGCCCCTTGTGAACGGCTTTTTAAAAAAAATTAGATAGGGTCTTGCTCTGATGCCCAGGTGATCATAGCTCATTGCAGCCATGAACTCCTGGGCTCAAGCAAGCCTCCTGCCTCAGCCTTTTAAGTAACTGGAACCACAGGTGTTACCCACCATGCCTGGCTAATGTGTGTGTGTGTGTGTGTGTGTTTGTGTGTGTGTGTGGTGGGGGAGGGGGCAGGGGAACAGGGTCTTACTGTGTTGCCTAGCCAGGTCTTGAACTTCTGGACTTAAACAATCCCCTTACCTCAGCCTCCCAGAGTGCTGGGATTATAGATGTGAGCCACCATGCCCAACCTTCAGCGGCTATTTTTTCACCTGACATCATCGTTTTGTTGCGTGTTGTCAGTAGTTCGTGCCTTTTCATGGCTGGGCAGGATTCCATTGTAGCAATGCACCACAGTATCTTATCTGTTCAACAACTGACAGACATTTGAGTGTTTCCAGCATTGAATACTGCCTTAAAAGGTACCAACAATATTGTGTTTTTCAGGTTTGGTGAAGCCAACAGATCAGGAGACAACTGCCATCGGGAAGGTACTTTGTTATTCACAGTTTCCAAGAGAAGGGGTCATGCCATGGTAGACAGGACCACACAGGGAAGCACCTGAGTCAGTCGGGAGGCAGAAGCGGAGAAGAGAAAGCAGAGGCACAGTATTAATTGTGGTTTTCACAGAAAGGAATGGGAAAGACAGGACAAGCAGCTGAGCAGGTTTAGGATTGAGTGAAGAATTTCAGCAGGCTCTAGGCTGCAGGGGTGGTCTCTCCTTGTCTTGGTATCTGGCTTTGGGTTGATTTAGGGCAGTGGAGTAGTATGCCAGGATGAATTGTTTGCCGTCTCTAGGGATTAGCTAACCCAGGAAGGGAAGGGCTCTCCCTGAGTCCATAAATTCCCAAGATAGCAAAGCATCATAGAATATAGAAAATTTTTAAAACATGATTATTGTAAATATTATTAATAAAGTGCTGGCCAGGAGCGGTGGCTCACGCCTGTAATCCCAGCACTTTGGGAGGCCGAGGCGGGTGGATCACCAGGTCAGGAGATCGAGACCATCCTGGCTAAGATGGTGAAACCCCATCTCTACTAAACACATAAAAAAATTAGCCAGGCGTGGTGGCAGCCTCCTGTAGTCCCAGCTACTTCGGAGGCTGAGGCAGGAAAATGGCATCAACCCAGGAGGCGGAGCTTGCAGTGAGCTGAGATCGCGCCACTGCACTCCAGCCTGGGCGACAGAGCCAGACTCCGTCTCAAAAATAAATAAATAAATAAATAAAATAAAAAATAAAGTTGCTATAAACATTGCATATAGCTTTTTTGTGGGTGCATGCTTTTATTTCTCTTGAGTAAATATCATGCAACTGATGAGTCGTATGGTAAGTGTGTGTTTAACTTATAAGGAGCTGCCACACAAAGTGGCTGTACCATACACGTGGACATAGAGAGTGAAAAAGTAGACATCGGAGACTCTGAAAGGTGGGAAGAGGGGGAAGGTTGAAAAATTACCTCTTGAGTACAATGTTCATTATTTGGGTGATGGTTACACTAAAAGCCCAGATTTCACCACTATGCAATATGTCCATGTCACAAAAACATACTTGTACTCCCTAAATCTATAAAAGAAAATAATTTTAAGAAAGGCCAGGCCTGGTGGCTCATGCCTGCATTCCCAGCGCTTTGGGAGGCTGAGGCGGGTGGATCACGAGGTCAGGAGATCGAGACCATCTTGGCCAACATGGTGAAATCTCGACTCTACTAAGAATACAAATAATACAAAAAAATTAGCTGGATGTGGTAGCGTACACCTGTAGTCTCAGCTACTTGGGAGGCTAAGGTGGGAGAATATTTGAACCAAGGAGGCGGAGGTTGCAGTGAGCCGAGATCATGTCACTGTGCTCCAGTCTGGCAACAGAGAGAGATTCTGTCTCAAAAATAAAATAAAATAAATAAAAATTTAAAATAAGACAAGGTAGCTATACCATTTTGTGTTACCACCAACCATAACAGTTTTTCCTCATTCAGGCTAACACTTGGTATTGCCTTTTTTTTCCTTTTGGTCATTCAAGAACTGTATTGATTGTGGTCCCAGCTGCTCAGGAGGGTGATGTGGGAGGATCTCTTGAGCCTGAGAGGAGGAGGTTGATGAGCCAAGATCATGCCACTGCACTCCAATCTAGGCAACAGAGAGAGACCCTGTCTCAAAAAAAAAAAAAAAATTGATATATCATCGTAGTTTTAATTTTCAAACCTCTTTTCATGAGCTTATTTGCTATTTGCATATTTTTTCACTTAAACATCTGTTCAAATATTTTATGTATTTTTTATTTAGCTTGTCTGGTTATTTTCAAATTAGAAAGTCCTTGATATAGTCTGGATACAATATCTTTATGATATATACATTGCAAATATTTTTGTTTCTTACAATTATTAATAAATGCCAAGTTTTATTAATTGCCTTTTTAATCCTTTTAAATTATGTGTTTTTTCTTTAATCTGTTATTGTGGCTGATCGTATAAAAATTTTCTAAATTTTGAACTACCTTAAATTCCTGGAATAAATGTCAATTGATAGTGCTAGTTTAATACTTTGTTGCACGTATTCACTAATGTGTTCTCTCAAATTTTACAATATTCATAAATAATCTATAATTATCTTTTTTCTGCCAGTCTTTGTGCATTCTTGATATCAGTGTTATTCTAGTCAGATTATGCAAACTGGTTAATTTCTCCTTATCTTAATTTTCTGAAACAGATTGTATAAGAGTAGCTGCCTCTCGCATAATCAAACACATCAGGTCACAAGTCAGCTCCCTTTATTATTATTATTTTTTAGCCCCGCAGACTGATCTCTGGGAATGCTCAATGTTTTTCTCCAGTCTGGATTGGGATTGGGTGCACTCTTGGCCTTCTGCACAGCTTTTGTTCAACAGCATCTTGGGAATTCTTTTCACTTTTTTCTGCGTTGTGTACTCTGTAAGATCTACTCTCTCTCTCTCTCATTCTCTCTCTCTCTCATTCTTTTTCTCTCTCTTTCTTTTTACGGTCATTTTGGTGGAACATGTCTTCCCAAAACCTGAAAAAATGGTCCATAGGGAATACAGTGCTCCTGAGAACTTACGTGTCTGAGAACGTCTATTCTATACTTACACTTTTTGTTATTTGACTGGAAATACAATTCGAGATGATAAGCCATTTCCTATACATTTTTTAGGTAATTTTCTATTCTCTTCTTCTTTTAGGGTAGTTATGGAGTAAGTTGATGCCATTCTGATCCCTTTGGTATGTGGCCTAAACCTGTCCCTCTACCCCTCTTCTTATCCCTACAAATTCCTGAAATGTCAGAATGATAATTTTAATGTCTGTCAGTTTGTTAGGCAATGTGTGATATCTCATCACTCAATGAGACCTTAAGAATATTTGAACTGAAAAGCTAGGAGTCACCTCGAGGATTCCTTTCTACATATTGAGGCAAGAAAATCCACAAACACTAATGTGTTCACCAAGTGGAGAAATCCACCAGACACAGGACATGAGTTAAATTAGACCCATTTGTCAAATAGATGGAATTCTATTCACATTTACTCCATTTATCAAATGAGACAGCTCTTCCTTCTGTGTGATTTTCCTTCCCACTTTCATTTACTTCATGCTGAAGAGAAAAGTCAATGGTTTGGGATGAATGCCAGGAAAAGAGAGTGCTCACCATAGATTTCTGTTGTAATATACCCACATATAAAATTTCTTTAAGCCAAGTGATTAAAAGAAAAGTTAAAATCTATTGCTGACATATTGATATGACCTAAAAGACATACGTATTAGTTTTAAGTTACTTCATAAATTAAAACAGATTCTGAAATCTTAGCATTATGTTAAAGTGAAACTCATGGCAGTGTCCATGATTTGTTTTACCAATTAATCTTAAATAGGATAAGGTTGGCAAAACATGAAAAAAATGATCCAACAAAAGAAATACCTTAATACACAGAGATAACTATAAAGCATAATGCCAAACAAGCTAGAAATACAAACTATAGAATTACCCCTCCAGAAATACCTATGCTCGTTTCCTCACCCACAAGTCATATCCCATCTCTCCTCTTCTCATCCTTTTCTCATCCTTCACTCCGTGTTCAGGGGTGCTGACCTACTTGAACTTCAGGTTACCTGTTATTTTTTTTTGAGATGAAGTTTCACTCTTCTTGCCCAGGCTGGAGTGCAACGGCGCAATCTCGGCTCACTGCAACCTCCGCCTCCTGGGTTCAAGCGATTCTCCTGCGTCAGCCTCCCAAGTAGCTGGGATTACAGGCATCCACCGCCACGCCTGGCTAATTTTTTGTATTTTTAGTAGAGACGGGGTTTCTCCATGTCGGTCAGGCTGGTCTCGAACTCCTGACCTCAGGTGATCCGCCTGCCTTGGCCTCCCAAAGTGCTGGGATTACAGGCCTGAGCCGCAGGCTTCCTTCTTCTCCAGGTTCTGATTGGTAATGAAGTAGTGTCATTTGTCTGGGGTAAATACTTGAGGTTCCTCATCTCACACCAAGGAAACTGAGGACGTGGACACACAAGAAGAGAGTTTAAGAGTGGATGTTTAATAGGTGAGAGAAAAGAGAAAAAGTCTCTCTCTTGCAGAGAGAGAGGGGGTCCGGACTGGGTCTTCTGGTTCCATGGTGAAATCCATGGGGTTTTATAGATAAGGTTGAAGAGGCAATGTCTGATTTACATACGGCACTTGAGATTGTTAAGACCAGGTGTGCCATTTGCATTGCATACAAAGAAGCTGGCCATTCTACCTTAATCTTTTATTATGCAGATGGTGTCTCTACCTGGCCAGCACCATGTTGCCTGCTTTTTTACTGCACATGTGGCAAGAAAGAAAAGGGAAGAGGGAACCTCCATGTTGAATATACCTGGCTTGAATAGAGAGAGACTGTAAGCATTGAAGAGAATTGGGAGATTACTACAGTTGTTGAACACAGAAAATAAGATCTTGGTGACTATAAGTCAAAAGGGAGAAGAAAAAGACTATAAAAGGTTAATATGAATAATTTTGTAGTTTTGGGTGCCAGTGCCAGTACCAGAAGTTAGACTGTACAGAGAGGCAAATGGCTTAGCAGGAAAAAGAAGTTAAAGGTATCTTTTGGATGCAGGTGGAGGGGTGGACGGCAGCTTTGGGGAAACCAGTGAGCTTGGATACAAATATGGGCATGCTTTTGCTTTGCAGGATTGAGGCCAATAGACTGGCTAAGATTTCACAGGGAAATACTCTGGTGTGAGCTGTGTGAGAGCAAAGGATCTGGGCATGGAGCCCATGAAGCAGAAGCAGTGAAGAAAAGAGAGACTAGAGGAGAGAGCGCCCCATCTCTCTATGCTACTGAGATTTGGAAGGAGGGATTTCCAGAAAGATAGGGTTAGGGACAAAAGTATGAGGTAAGGGGAAAGAAAAGTTCAGCAGGACTAAGAATGATGAACCTATTGGGTATTTTTGAGGCAGAAGTCAGACTGAGAGGGTGAAGAAGGAATAGGAAAGGAAATGGCAGAGAAAGGACATGTAAATTTAGAAATTTTGAGGGGATGATGATGTGAGGAGGAAGCAGCCTTTTGAAATGGGTAGGGAAGTTTACCTAAGATTTCTTTGAAATTTTTTCCCAAAGAATACAGGGAGTGACATTTTCATTTCATTTATTTTCTTTTTCTTTTCTTTTTTTTTTTTTTTTTTTTTGAGACAGGGTCTTGCTCTGTCTTCCAGGCTGGAGTGCAGTGGTACATCCACAGCTCACTGCAGCCTCAACCTCCTGGGATCAATTGATCCTCCCACCTCAGCCTCCCAAGTAGCTGGGACCACAGGCACGTGCCACCACACCAAGCGACCTATGTTGGCCAGGCTGGTCTCGAACTCCCAGGCTCAAGAAATTCTCCCACCTTGGTTTCCCCTAAGTGCTAGGATTATAGGCATAAGCTACTGCACCTGCCTGGGAATACCATTTTTAATCTCATTTATGCTTTTGCATTTGCAATCTACCTCTGCTGTCCTTTGGTTGAGAGGCGATCATTGGCAGCATTACACATTCCAGCATTCCAGGACACAGATTTGTGTATATCTTTTTATTTTCATAACCATGTACAGCACATTTAAACTTTGCTTTATAACATTACCTCAGCCATTCTGCAGATGATGCTCCCAAGACTTCAGTGTGTTCTCTTTTGATCTCTTTAACGGAGTGAACTGTTTACTCCATTCAGACATTCTTATTCCCCTTTCTTATGCCCCTTATGCCCCATTTCCAGTCTTCTGTACTTCCTTTTTTTTTTTTAATGAAACTCCTAAAGCAAGTCTTGGAATTTGATAGTCCATTCAAGTTTAAGGTTTTGAAATTTGGTTTTTCATATTAGAAAATAGAAAACATCCACGGAATATCCATGATTAAAGGGAAAAGAAATAGTCCTAGTTCCCTGATTCAAAAAAGAGAAAGGAAAATGCTCATTTCTTCCTAAGAAAGCTTTTGATCAACTTAACAACACTGGATTTTTATTACACAGAAGCTCCCAAGATGACTTCATAGGACTGGATAATCAACTCTTAATTCCTTGTAGGAAAACCTTGAAAAGGTGAATGCAGATCCCACTGTGGTGCCTCATCAGAAAACAGAAAGTGAAGAGCAAGTTGATGAGATACAGATAAAATAAACCCTGTGAGTAGACACATGTGACAGACCCAGCTGCAAAAGTGGAAAGTGTGAAGTGTATTATTTCAGTTAGCCTAAGGAAATAAAATGTGATTCTAAAATGGAAAAAAAAAAAAAAAAGAGGAAGCTTGGAGATAATAGCAGCTGCTGAAATTGAAGAGTTGGCACCTTGCTTGCAAAAGGTATATAGGAAGAATAGACCCAGAGGGAAAATGTGAGAAAAGATCTAGAGGTGTGTGGATTTTTCATCTTTTTCCCATCCTTGCATTTGAAGATCGATTATTCCTTGGAGGGCTGAGAATTCTTTGTATTCCTGCTGTGGTGATAACAATCTATATTGCACCTCGGCTTGTGCACTCCAAAGGACACAAGCACAGGAATTCTATTACGATAGTGCCTGATTTGGTGATAGAGATAAAATGAAGAGGACAACTTGTACTGTTAATAGAGTAGATTCCTAAATGTTAGTAGACATCCGGTTACATTTTTGAGCCCAGAGATGCAATTTTTGAAGTTCAGTATTTTGATATTTGGATATAGGTAAATAAATTATGGTCACTGCTTTCTATCCTTCAAAAACATAGAAATGGTGGAAAAGCTTGAAGTCATGGCTTCTCTGTAGAATTTGGATCCTTGCTCTCAAGCAAAGTTGGAACTAATGGAGAATAAGAGAGTACATTGGAGTTCTGTATAAGAGTATTTTCTAACACTCTTTTATTTAACTTCTTCTTTACTTCTTAAAAAGTTTTTCCACCTGGCATTTTGTACTCTAATTTTCTGACTCTGAATATTTCAATTTTCCATGCATTCCCTCCTAAACAGTAACAGGAAATATTTTCCAGGGTATCTTATATTGTATTTGTATTTCTGTTTATTTTATTTATGTATTTATTTACTTATTTACTTTTTTTTTTTTTTTTTGAGAGAAGTTCTCACTCTGTCACCCAAGCTAGAGTGCAGTGGTGTGATCCTGGCTCACTGCAGCCCCAGCTTCCCAGAATCAAGTGATCCTCCCACTTCTCAGCCTCCTGAGTAGCTGGGACTACAGGTGTGTGCCACCATGCCCAGCTATTTTTTTTTTTTTTTCGTAGAGATGAGATTTCATCATGTTGCCCAGGCTGGCCTTGGATTCCTGAACTCGAGTGATCCACCAGCCTGGGCCTCCCAAAGTCCTGGGATTACAGGCATAAGACACTACCCTGGGCCTTTATATTATATTTCTTCTCAGAGCCTGGAACACTCAGATGTCTTCTGCCTTTGAACAGTAAAAGTCATGCTCATTGCAGCTAGGAATTTTATAACATAACTATTTAACTTTAAGAAAGATTCATTGAAATGATGATATAAGCACTCCAATTAAATATATTTACAAGAACACTCCATTTGATGGAAATCAATATTGCACCAGATCTGTCCTTCATAAAATCCAGGTGTAATGCCACTTTCTTTATAATACTTTACCCAAAAAACTTTGGCAGACACTTCTAAAGCAAACCTTTACAACTAAGGCAGCATTGTAGATAAAGAGTAGATTTCCTGGTGGTGGTGGCAGGAATGTGTAGAGGTGACCTGCAGAGTCAGCGTGTTCAGCTTCCAATGTGAATTACAGAGTCTGAGAGGTTATGAAGAGGGAATCCGGTTTTGCCATGTACCTATTACGATGACATGTTGTAACCCCTCTGTTTATATCAGGAAAAGCAAATTTGCCCAGGTATTCTTGATACCAACCATGGTAGAGTTTATTGTTTTGTTGCTAGTATCCACTTCTACCCTGACTTTTTCTTTGGAGAACCATTCTATCACCAATCTCAGTCCATTCAATTTGAGAATTATAGGAGGAGCCAAGATGGCCAAATAGGAACAGCTCCGGTCTACAGCTCCCAGCATGAGCGAGGCAGAAGACGGGTGATTTCTGCATTTCCAACTGAGGTACCAGGTTCATCTCAATGGGGAGTGCCAGACAGTAGGTGCAGGACAGTGGGTGCAGTGCACCATGCGTGAGCTGAATCAGGGCGAGGCATCGCCTCACCCAGGAAGTGCTAGGGGTCAGGGAATTACCTTTCCTAGTCAAAGAAAGGGGTGACAGATGGCACCTGGAAAATCGGGTCACTCCCACCCTAATACTGCGCTTTTCCAACGGCCTTAACAAACGGCACACCAGGAGATTATATCCCGCACCTGGCTCAGAGGGTCCTATGCCCACAGAGTCTCACTCATTGCTAGCACAGCAGTCCGAGATCAAACTGCAAGGTGGCAGCTAGGCTGGTGGAGGGGCGCCCGCCATTGCCGAGTTAGTTGTTTGATTAGGTAAACAAAGTGGCAGGGAAGCTCGAACTGGGTGGAGCCCACCACAGCTCAAGGAGACCTGCCTGCCTCTGTAGGCTCCACCTCTGGGGGCAGGCACAGGCAAACAAAAAGACAGCAGTAACCTCTGCAGACTTAAATGTCCATCTCTGACAGCTTTGAAGAGAGTACTGGTTCTCCTAGCATGCAGCTTGAGATCTGAGAATGGGCTCAGATCTCAAATTCTCTTGAGATCCTGACCCCCGAGTAGCCTAACTGGGAGGTACCCCTGAGTAGGGGCGGACTGACACCTCACACGGCTGGGTACTCCTCTGAGACAAAACTTCCAGAGGAATGATCAGACAGTAGCATTTGCAGATCACCAATATCCACTGTTCTGCAGCCACTGCTGCTGATACCCAGGCAAACAGGGCCTGGAGTGGACCTCTAGCAAACTCCAACAGACCTGCACTGAGTGTCCTGTCTGTTAGAAGGAAAACTAACAAACAGAAAGGACATCCACACCAAAAACCCATCTGTACGTCCCCATCATCAAAGACCAAAGTTAGATAAAACCACAAAGATGGGAAAGAAACAGAGCAGACAAACTGGAAACTCTAAAAATCAGTGTGCCTCTCCTCCTCCAAAGGAACGCAGCTCCTCACCAGCAATGGAACAAAGCTGGATGGGGAATGACTTAGACGAATTGAGAGAAGAAGGCTTCAGACGATCAAACTACTCCAAGCCACAGGAGGAAATTCGAACCAATGGCAAAGAAGTTAAAAAGCTTTGAAAAAAAATTATATGAATGCATAACTAGAATAACCAATGCAGAGAAGTCCTTAAAGGAGCTGATGGAGCTGAAAACGAAGGCATGAGAGCTACGTGACGAATGCAGAAGCCTCAGTAGCTGATGCGATCAACTGGAAGAAAGGGTATCAGTGATGGAAGACGAAATGAATGAAATGAAGCAAGAAGAGAAGTTTAGAGAAAAAAGAATAAAAAGAAGTGAACAAAGCCTCCAAGAAATATGGGACTATGTGGAAAGACCAAATCTACATCTGATTGGTGTACCTGAAAGTGACAGGGAGAATGGAACCAAGTTGGAAAACACTCTGCAGGATATTATCCAGGAGAACTTCCCCAATCTAGCAAGGCAGGCCAACATTCAAATTCAGGAAATACAGAGAACGCCACAAAGATACTTCTTGAGAAGAGCAACTCCAAGACACATAATTGTCAGATTCACCAAAGTTGAAATGAAGGAAAAAATGTTAAGGGCAGCCAGAGAGAAAGGTCGGGTTACGCACAAAGTGAAGCCCATCAGACTAACAGCAGACTAACAGCAGATCTCTCAGCAGAAACTCTACAAGCCAGAAGGGAGTGGGATCCAATATTCAACATTCTTAAAGAAAGAATTTTCAACCCAGAATCTCATATCCAGCCAAACTAAGCTTCATAAGTGAAGGAGAAATAAAATACTTTACAGACAGGCAAATGCTGAGAGATTTTGTCACCACCAGGCCTGCCCTAAAAGAGCTCCCGAAGGAAGCACTAAACATGGAAAGGAACAACCAGTACCAGCCTCTGCAAAAACATGCCAAATTGTAAAGACCATCAAGGCTAGGAAGAAACTGCATCAACTAACCAGCAAAATAACCAGCTAACATCATAATGACAGGATCAAATTTGCACATAACAATATTAACTTTAAGTGTAAATGGACTAAATGCTCCAATTAAAAGACCCAGACTGGCAAACTGGATAAAGAGTCAAGACCTATCAGTGTGCTGTATTCAGGAAACCCATCTCACGTGCAGAGACATACATAGGCTCAAAATAAAGGGATGGAGGAAGATCTACCAAGCAAATGGAAAACAAAAAAAGGCAAGGGTTGCAATCCTAGTCTCTGATAAAACAGACTTTCAACCAACAAAGATCAAAAGAGACAAAGAAGACCATTACATAATGGTAAAGGGATCAATTCAACAAAGAAGAGCTAACTGTCCTAAATATATATGCACCCAACACAGGAGCGCCCAGATTCATAAAGCAAGTCCTGAGTGACCTACAAAGAGAGTTAGACTCCCATACAATAATATTGGGAGACTTTAACACCTCACTGTCAACATTAGACAGATCAAGGAGACAGAAAGTTAACAAGGATACCCAGGAATTGAACTCAGCTCTGCACCAAGCGGACCTAATAACCATCTACAGAACTCTCCACCCCAAATCAACAGAATATACATTCTTTTCGGTACCACACCACACCTACTCCAAAATTGACCACATAGTTGGAAGTAAAGCACTCCTCAGCAAATGTAAAACAACAGAAATTATAACAAACTGTCTCTCAGACCACAGTGCAATCAAACTAAAACTCAGGAGTAAGAAACTCACTCAAAACCGCTCAACTACATAGAAACTGAACAACCTGCTCCTGAATGACTACTGGGTAAATAATGAAATGAAGGCAGAAATAAAGGTGTTCTTTGAAACCAACGAGAACAAAGACACAACATACCAGAATCTCTGGGACACATTCAAAGCAGTGTGTAGAGGGAAATTTATAGCACTAAATGCCTACAAGAGAAAGCAGGAAAGATCTAAAATTGACACCCTAACATCACAATTAAAAGAACTAGAAAAGCAAGAGCAAACACATTCAAAAGCTAGCAGAAGGCAAGAAATAACTAAGATCAGAGCAGAACTGAAGGAAATAAAGACACAAAAAACCCTTCAAAAAATTAATGAATCCAGGAGCTGGTTTCTTGAAAGGATCAACAAAATTGATAGACCGCTAGCAAGACTAATAAAGAAGAAAAGAGAGAAGAATGAAATAGACGTAATAAAAAATGATAAAGGGGATATCACCGCCAATCCCACAAAAATACAAACTACCATCAGAGAATACTATAAACACCTCTAGACAAATAAACTAGAAAATCTAGATGAAATGGATAAATTCCTGGACACATACATCCTCCCAAGACTAAACCAGGAAGAAATTGAATCTCTGAATAGGCCAATAACAGGCTCTGAAATTGAGGCAATAATCAATAGCTTACCAACCAAAAAAAGTCCAGGACCAGATGGATTCACAGCCAAATTCTACCAGAGGTACAAAGAGGAGCTGGTACCATTCCTTCTGAAGCTATTCCAATCAATAGAAAAAGAGAGAATCCTCCCTAACTCATTTTATGAGGCCAGCATCATCCTGATACCAAAGCCTGGCAGAGACACCACAAAAAAAGAGAATTTTAGACCAATATCCTTGATGAACATTGATACAAAAATCCTCAATAAAATACTGGCAATCCGAATCCAGCAGCACATCAAAAAGCTTATCCACCATGATCAAATGGGCTTCATCCCTGGGATGCAAGGCTGGTTCAACATACACAAATCAATAAATGTAATCCAGCATATAAACAGAACCAAATACAAAAACCACATGATTATCTCAACAGATGCAGAAAAGACCTTTGACAAAATTCAACAACCTTCATGCTAAAAATTCTCAATAAATTAGGTATTGATGGGACGTATCTCAAAATAATAAGAGCTATCTATGACAAACCCACAGCCAGTATCATACCGAATGGGCAAAAACTGGAAGCATTCCCTTTGAAAACGGGCACAAGACAGGGATGCCCTCTCTCACCACTCCTATTCAACATAGTGTTGGAAGTTCTGTCCAGGGCAATCAGGCAGGAGAAGGAAATAAAGGGTATTCAATTAGGAAAAGAGGAAGTCAAATTGTCCCTGTTTGCAGACAACATGATTGTATATCTAGAAAACCCCATCGTCTCAGCCCAAAATCTCCTCAAGCTGATAAGCAACTTCAGCAAAGTCTCAGGATACAAATTCAATGTACAAAAATCACAAGCATTCTTACACACCAATAACAGACAGAGAGCCAATTCATGAGTGAACTCCCATTCACAATTGCTTCAAAGAGAATAAAATACCTAGGAATCCAACTTACAAGGGACGTGAAGGACCTCTTCAAGGAGAACTAAAAACCACTGCTCAATGAAATAAAAGAGGATACAAACAAATGGAAGGACATTCCATGCTCATGGGTAGGAAGAATCAATATTGTGAAAATGGCCATACTGCCCAAGATAATTTATAGATTCAATGCCATTCCCATCAATCTACCAATGACTTTCTTCACAGAACTGGAAAAAACTACTTTAAAGTTCATATGGAACCAAAAAAGAGCCCACATCGCCAAGTCAATCCTAAGCCAAAAGAACAAAGCTGGAGGCATCACGCTACCTGACTTCAAACTACACTACAAGGCTACAGTAAGCAGAACAGCATGGTACTGGTACCAAAACAGAGATATTGACCAATGGAACAGAACAGAGCCCTCAGAAATAATGCCGCATATCTGCAACTATCTGATCTTTGACAAACCTGACAAAAAGAAGCAATGGGGAAAGGATTCCCTATTTAATAAATGGTGCTGGGAAAACTGGCTAGCCATATGTAGAAAGCTGAAACTGGATCCCTTCCTTACACCTTCTACAAAAATTAATTCAAGATGGATTAAAGTCTTAAATGTTAGACCTAAAACCATAAAAACCCTAGAAGAAAACCTAGGCAATACCATTCAGGACATAGGCATGGGCAAGGAATTCATGTCTAAAACACCAAAAGCAATGGCAACAAAAGCCAAAATTGACAAATGGGATCTAATTAAACTAAAGAGCTTCTGCACAGCAAAAGAAACTACCATCAGAGTGAACAGGCAACCTATAGAATGGGAGAACATTTTTGCAACCTACTCATCTGACAAAGGGCTAATATCCAGAATCTACAATGAACTCAAATTTACAAGAAAAAAACAAACAACCCCATCAAAAAGTGGGCAAAGGATATGAACAGACACTTCTCAAAAGAAGACATTTATGCAGCCAAAAAACACATGAAAAAATGCTTATCATCACTGGCCATCAGAGAAATGCAAATCAAAACCACAATGAGATACCATCTCACACCAGTTAGAATGGCAATCATTAAAAAGTCAGGAAACAACAGGTGCTGGAGAGGATGTGGAGAAATAGGAACACTTTTACACTGTTGGTGGGACTGTAAACTAGTTCAACCATCATGGAAGTCAGTGTGGTGATTCCTCAGGGATCTAGAACTAGAAATATCATTTGACGCAGCCATCTCATTACTGGGTATATACCCAAAGGATTATAAATCATGCTTGTACAAAGACACAGGCACATGTACGTTTATAGTGGCACTATTCACAATAGCAAAGACTTGGAACCAACCCAAATGTCCAACAACGATAGACTGGATTAAGAAAATATGGCACTTATACACCATGGAATACTATGCAGCCATAAAAAATGATGAGTTCATGTCCTTTGTAGGGACATGGATGAAACTGGAAACCATCATTCTCAGCAAACTATCTCAAGGACAAAAAACCAAACACCGCATGTTCTCATTCATAGGTGGAAATTGAACAATGAGAACACATGGACACAGGAAGGGGAACATCATACACCAGGGATTGTTGTGGGGATTGGGGAGGGATAGCATTAGAAGATACACCTAATGCTAAATGATGAGTTAATGGGTGCAGCACACCAACATGGCACATGTGTACATATGTAACAAACCTGCATGTTGTGCACATGTACCCTAAAACTTAAAGTATAATAATAATAAAATTAAAAAAAAAGGAAATAAGAAATTTAGGAAAATAAATAAATAAATAAATAAATAAATAAATAAATAAAAATTATGCTGATAAACAACAACAAAAAAGAGAGAATTATAGATATTAGCCTTGGCTGCAGGGACAGCACATGACTCAAGTCTGGCTTGTTGTTCTCCTAGTCAGAGTGATTGGCTCAGGGAGGTGCAAGAGTCCCAGTCAAAGCCAATGAGATGATATCTCTCGACAATTGCAGAAGCCGTTGAAAGAAAGTTGTGCTATCTTTCTCTATTGGACTTAACATTGTGGAGATGCAAGCCTAGAGCTGTTGGTAGCTACTCTGTCATTTCCATATGATGAAGCCATGCTGTCAGTCATGAGGGTGACTGACTGAGCATGCCCTTAACATATGGAAATCTAGTAGCGTAATAACTTCTCATGAAGGAAGGAAAGACTTTACAGAATAAAGTAATCATGCTAATATGCTAACATGGGGCTGCCAGTCTGGTTCTCAGCTTCTCATGGTCTCTGACCCTGCTGACATTTTTGGGAGCTTACTCTCCTTTCCTATGCCTTCTGCTTACTCATGGCTTTTAATTGCTGCTTTTTCTCTATTTGTGTCTTAGCTTCTGTGCTCCTCTGCTGTGTGGGTCCTGTTATATGTTTTTCATCTTTAATATGACCAAGTAAGCAGGTCTGAGTGGATTACTTAATATGACCAAGTAAGCAGGCCTAGTACACAGTGCTCCAGTTAAGAACATATATACTTTTAATGTGATATGATATGACATAATATAATATAAAAATAATATTTTATGTTATATATAAGACACATGCTTTTAAAATTGTTTACTGAGCATCTGCTATGTGCTGGTGCATTGTTTTGTACATGTTAATTGATATTAATACATTTAATTCTCACCAAAATAGTTACCACCAGGTAAGAACTATTATAGTCTTCATTTTATAGATAAGCCAATTATAAAATTTAAGTAATTTATAAAATTTGAGGTCACACAACTAAAAGCAAAAGAGTGGTATTCAAATATGGATCTAAAGTCTACGTTATTAATGCATTAATTATTATTTATGAATAATTATTAATGCATTAGCTTCCTCTCTAACTGCCTGGATAACTTGGCCACATCCTGTCATAGGCCATTAGCTCCATTCATGTTCCACCTGTATGCAAGGCTCCCTTTGTGTCAGGGGTCAACCCCCAGGCAGATCACTACTGCACAGTGGCATGGTGACTAATATAAGAGACCTTCTGTCCTCTACATTCAAAGGGGCCTGTGGGTTAGGACTCTTCCCCAGCATTTGTTAGAAAAATATGCAATTTCCTGTCATTCTTTCTTCTTTCAACAGAAATACATGGTTAAACAACTTGTGTCTCATACTAGATTAGAGGGATGTTGCACACTGCTCTTATACCCATTTCTCTGCTCCCCTGCAGCCAGCCCAGTCATTCATATCCCTATTTTCATTTTGACCACATGCATTTTCTGCATAGCACTTATCACAATGCTTACTTTTAAATATTTACCAATGTGTTTATTTTTCCAATGTTTATCTCCTCTGTTTCTGCAAGGGCAGGAAATATAACCTGTTTACCACTGCTGGAACATCAGCAGGTTCTGGCTATGGTGGGTGATCCATAAACATCTGTCACATAAATAAATGAGCAAAGAAATAAATGATGAATGTCTTATCTGGATTCCTCTTTTAGGGAAAAGAAAGTCTAAAATAGAGACGAAAGTGGCAATGCCCCCAAACTAAAGCAAATGTATTAGTCAGGATTCTGCAGCGAAATAAAGCCAATAAGATATAAATAGATTGAAAGAGAATTATTATGAGGGGTTGGCTCACATGATTATAGAGGCTGAGAACTCCCATGATCTGCTGTATGCAAACTGTAGGCTCAGAAAAAATAGTGGTGTCATTTCAGTCTTAGTCTGAACACCTGAGAACAGGGGAGCCAATGGTAACAATCGCAATCCAAGTGCGAAAGCCTGAGAACCAGGAGTGCCAGCATTGGAAGGCAGGAGAATATGGATGTCCCAGCTAATGCTGTGAACACCTTCTCCCTTCCTCCACCTTTTTGCTCTATTCAGGCCTTCAGTGGATTGGATGATGCTCACCCTCATTGGTGAGGGCAATTTTCTTCACTCTGTCTCCTGATTCTAATGGACATCTCTTCTGAAAATACTCTCCCATACACACCCAGAAATAATGTTTTACCAGCTATCTGGGCACCCTTTAGCACGGTCAAGTTGACATATAAAATGAACCATCACAAGTCATTTGGGAAGACAAATAGGTTACTGATATTATGTAACTAATGTGTAGAATATATGTTAATTTATTTATTACCAGGTGTTTCTGTCAGCTGTATATCCAATAGGAGGCACATTCAGTGACATTTCTTACTGAAGTTCAAGTCAAGATGATTTGAGGTCCTGATATCTTGTCTGTTACTACCCATGCTCATGACCATTGGTGGACAACAGTGCTTTTCCCAGGCTGGTGTGGAACTTGCTAAATTTAACAGTAGAAATATGTTGTGTATGTATAATCTGTGTGTGTGACATCTACATGCAAGCACATGTATAATGGTGGTGGAAGGGAATCAAAAATAGGAATAATACTGATAATATGGACAATATGGATCTGTTTCATATCAATAGAGGAGAAATTTAAAAAACTTGATTGTGTACTTAGACATGTACACATTATAGATTGTCTTTTTAAAAGTACATTTTTCCTTGTGCTTCCGAGAGCACTCTGTTTTTTTTTTTTTTTTTTTTTTAATTGACCCATCTGCTGTATTTGCCACACAGAAGAGAAAATGTTCTCGATTGGGTTGAATTTTACTAGTTAAAATCATTGTGCTGAGTGGTTTTGAACAATAACAGATCTAAAAACAGCTACTGTGTTTCTTACAAAAAGGTCCCTTTGGTCTGATTCTTGAATGTGGTGGTGCATGGATGGTGCAAAAGTGAGGCAAGATGCATATCAAAGGGCTGGATCTTATTCTGTCTCTCCACATGCTGGTACATGTGCTGTCAGCATGGCCGGCCAAATAGAAACAAAGCAGACACTCACCACCAGTGTTTGAGAACTCTACAACATATTTCAGCATTAGGAGACAAACAGAGCAAACCCACCCGTGGTATTTGTTAAATGTCAGTAATAAGAAAGAACAACAAAGACAGATTTCAGTGGGATTTGCAAAGTTCTGGATATAGCAGTAAGATGCAGTAGAAAGAGCTCTTTACTAGCCAGGAGAACATTTAGGTTTGGGTCCTATCTCCTCTATTTATTACTTCTGTAAAAATGTCAAATCTAAGAGGGGAAAAGATGGTGAGTAGGATTATATATTCATGTTAATTACCTAATGTTTCAGAATTTTGTCTATTATTGGGGATGACAATAGCTACTGTATATTGTTATCCCTATGATGCAAGGGTCAACTGAAGAATGATGAGGTTCATCAGTTTGAAAATGAGACCTTTATTTCTCATACAAGGCCGCGGCCTGTAAGCTAGCCATCCTGAAGACTGAAAAGCGTGACCTCCAGCAAAAGTTGAGAGCAAGCACTTCGAGGGAGGAAAGAATAAGACAGGAATTTATGTTGAATTTGTTAGCTAGCTATATACATATTCAATATGCTGTAGGAGGAGTCATAAATATTTATGAAAGAAGAAACATGTACATGTGCAACTGAGTTTCATGCCTTTTTGTGGGTCCCATGTATGAAAAAAAATGGCAGTGCTGACATAATCCAAAGGTGGGATTTTCAGCCCTCTGACCTCAAAAGGTGAAGCAGAGGATACAAAAACTCTTGCTGTGCATCCTCTATAGACTGGACAGACTCTTATGAGGAAGGGATGCATTGTGAAACTGGCAAGCTGTCATGTCAAAACTGTGAAGAGGGTAGGGGCTTCTGGTGATGGCATCAGTTGATTGGCTAAAGACAACAAAAGAATAAGTCATCTATTTCTTGTTTTCCAGAGCTGGTTTCTGCTTACTCCTTAGGAAAGAATTCTGGTTAAAGGTTAATAAGAAATGGGCATTTTAAGATGTGTCTGACCTCCCATCTCATCATGGCCAGGAACTCCATTTTTAAGGTTTCTTTGGGGTCCCCTTGACCAAGAGGGAGTCCATTCAATCAGTTTAGTGACCTAAGGTTTTATTTTTATTTCTTACAAGTTAAAACCCATGACAAACCATTTACAAAAGCAATTGATCCTAGGACAAAACTTTGGGCTTGGGATCTATGAGTGCCCCAGGTGGAAGAGGGTAGGGGTGGGAGAAGTAATTTGCATGTTGAAGATGACAGTCTCCTTGGTATGGGACTTGGAGCCTGCAAACCTGTGTTTGCATTTCTGGTTCCACTAATGTCTTAGTTCATTTTGGGCTGCTATAACAAAATACTACAGACTGCATAGTTTGTAATGAACAGAAATGTGTTGGCTCACAGTTCTGGAGGCTGAAAAGTCCAGGAATGGGGGACCAGCATCTGGTGAGGGACTTGTGTGCTGAGTCATCCCATAGCAGAAAGAAGGGCCTAACTCATCTTCCCAGCAATCACCTTTTAAAGTCTCACCTCTCAATGCTGTTGCAACGGCAACTAAATTTAAACATGAATTTTGAAGGAGATAAAAATATTCAAATTATTCCAAAGGGCCTCTAGCTCTCTAAATCTCATGTCCTTCTCACATACAAAATAGATGAATTTCATCCCAACGGCCCCCAAAGCCTTAACTAGTTCCAGCATCAATTGAAAAGTCGAAAGTCTCACCTAAGCATCACGGCACAATCCATTCTGAGGCAAAGTGCTCTCCAGCCGCAAGCCTGTGAAATCAAACAAGCAATGTACTTCCAAAATACAACTGTGGGACAGGCATAGGACAGACATTCCCATTACCAAAAAAGGAGTAAAGAAAATTTAAAAACGAAGTAACTTGGCCCAAATAAGTGCAAAACCTGACAAGGCGAACAACATTAAATCTTAAGTCTCCAGAAAAATCTTCCTGGACTCAATGTCTCACCTTTGGGCATACTGGAGTAGGGCTGGGTCTCCCAAGGCCTCAGGCAGCCCCACCCCTATGGCTTTGTTTGGCTCAGCCCACACATATGATTTTGCAGATTAGAGTCACACGCCTGAAGCTTTCCCAGGCTGGCATTGCACACTGGCAGTGTTACAGTTCTGAGATCTCGGGGGTGGCTCCACTCCTGTGGCTCCACCAGGCACAGCCCTAGTGGGGACTCTCTGTGGCAGCTCTGACCCTGTAGCAGGTTTCTGCCTGGGCCTCTAGGCAAATACATCCTTTGAAATCTAGCTGAAGACCATCATGGCCCTGCAGCTTGTGCACTCTGTACTTCTGCAGAGTTAGCACCACATGGATGCCACCAAGATTCACTACTTGTGCCTTCTGAAGTGGTGACCTGAGCAGCACCTGGGCCCACTTGAGCAATGACTGGAGCAGCCAAGGAGCACTGCACCAGAATGCAAGAAACAGACACTTGAAGTGGTATGAGGCTCCTCTCTGGAAAGCTTGCCCTCAGGCTCTTCTCTGGGTCTATAATGAGAGAGGCAGCCTCAAAGATGTCTGAAATGCTGTTGGGGACATTCTTTCATCGTCTTAATGCACAGCAGCTGGCTTCCTTCTATCCATACTGATCTTATCAAAGGTGTACTTGGTTGTACCCTGGATATTCTCTCCCAAACAGACTTTTTTATTCTTTACATAGCCAGGCTGAGAATTTTGAAAAATATTTTTTATTCCTTACATGGCCAAATCTTTCTGTTATGCATCCCTTTTAATTATAAATTTCATCTTTAAATTATTTCTGTCTGCTCACGTTTTAAGATATGTGGTTAAAAGAAGCCACACAGCATCCTGGATGCTTTGCTGCTTTGATATTTCTTCCACTCGATATCTTAGCTCATTGTTCTTACGTTCTGCCTTATATAAAGTCCTAGGACAAAATTCAGCCAATTTATTTGTCACTTTATAACAAGGTTGACCTTTATTACAGTTCCCAATACTTGTCTCTTCCTTCTATCTGAGACCTCATTAGAATTGCCTTTTCTATCCCTATTTCCACCAAATTTTAATCACGGCCACTTAAGTAATCTCTAGGAAGTTTCAGACTTTCCCTGCAGATATTATCTTGTGAACCTGCACCAGAATCATCTTAATGTTCCACTCATGGCAACTGATGCTTTTTCCAGCCTTCAGTTCAAAACTGTTTCAACCTCTACCTATTACCCAGTTCCAAAGCTGCCTCCACAGTTTTAGATATTTTTATAGCGATGCCCCACTTCTCTGGTCCCAATTTTTTGTTTTTGTTTGTTTTTTGCTGTTACAACAAAATGTCACAGACTAGGTAATTTATAATGCACAGAAATTTATTGGCTTATAGTTCTGGAGACTGTGAAGTTCAAGATCAAAAAATCAGCTTATGTCAAGGACCTTCTTGCTGTGTCATCCCATGGCAGAAAGCAGAAGGGCAAGAGAAAAAAGGGACCAAACTTGCTCTTTTTCTATGGTAGTAATCCCACTCATGGGGGCAGAGCCCTTGTGGTCCAGTCATCTCTTAAAGATCCCACCTCTGAACACTATTACAATGGTAACTAAATTTCAGCATGAATTTTGGAGGGGACATTCAAACCATAGCAACTAATTTCTAGCTAGGTGACCTTGGGCAAGAAACACAGACTCTTTAAACCTCAGGCTCTAAAAAATAGGGGTAAACCACAGTATTGACTTCTTGAAATTGTTGTTAGGATTCAGAAATGGCTTTTCAATAGGCTGGGTGAGTGTCTGATGTACAGACACACTCAGCACATGCTGAATGTGATTATTATAATTCCCCTCAGTGACACACTGATAAAAATCAATGGCATTACGTGCACTTCATTAACTGGAAACTATTTTCTTTGATAGACTTTTGGAATTTTCTCTTTTAATTTCTGAGCCTTTTAGAATTATGATTGAAATGTACACTGGAGATTCCTTTTAAACTTTTTTCAAAAAATCCTTTATTAAGAGTGAACTCAAGCTGGGCATTGTGGCTCATGCCTGTTAATCCCAGCCATTCAGGAGGCTACAATGGGAGAATGCTTGAGGCCAAGAGTGTGAAACCAGCCTGGCCAACATAGTGAGACCCTGTCTCTAAAATAAAATAAAATAAAATAAAAAAATAAAGAAAAGTAATTTCAAGAAACTTTCTTCAGTGAATTTTCTAATGAGTGTTTTAAAGCATAGATATCCCAGTGAAAGTCATTGTCGGGGGCAAGGGAGGAAGAAAGGAGAGCAGTAGGTTAGGAAACCTCTACGTCAAACTTTTTTCTGAAGAATTTCTCAGGACCTTATTTGTTTAACAAGTACTTATTTAGTCCTTATTATGTTCCAGGCACTGTATGTTAATATACTATTTCTATGAAATAGAAGATATTATTATCGTCATCTTACTGGTAAGAAAATGGAGAGGTTAAATTCATAGCACAAGGACTTACAGCTAAGAAAGAAGAGCCCTGATAATCTGGCCCCTGGTCTCTACTTTTAACTTTCATATGCTAATAGACAGCTTAAAGCCTGACCTTTGACTCAGCAATTCCATCTATTTACCTGACCACAGAATCCATTTATTTTTGCAGAACATCCATGGGACTTGTAAAATTAAGTTTAACCTAAAATAGTTTGCTTACATATTCTAAGTTTAGCCTAAAGATTTCGCCATACATAGTGAACTGTAACCTAACTGGATGTATAAACAAACTATAACCTACTCTTTTAACAAGTAGCTGAGTCTCAGCCAATCACAGGAGACCAACTATTCAAACCGTGTTCAAAGAAGGCAAACACTGAACTGTAACCTATCCAACTGTTTCTGTACCTCACTTTCATACTTCACTTTCATTTTCTGTACATCACTTTCCATTCTCTGTTCATAAATATGATCTGACTATGTGGAAATCCCAGAATCACCCTGAACCTATTCTGGTTGAGGGGGCTGCCTGATTCATGAATTATTCTTTGCTCAGTTAAACTCTGTTAAACTTAATTTGTCCTTAATTTTTCTTTTAACAGATGGCTTCAGAAGTGGAATATGAAGTAGAGCTTCCAGTGACCCCTGATGCACCTCGTGGCCAAGTGAGATAACTGCCAGGCTCCTTGTGCCCATTGCTTTCTCATAGCAACTAAGTTCCTTCTTGGATTCCGAAGCTCCATGAATTTGTGTTTTGAGCTATCTGAATTTGTTTGAGAAAACTTTTGATTTGAACTGGGTTCAGAAGTTGTGACAGAAACTAGCCTGGGCCCAGTATCAGATTGGATCTGATAATTAGCTAATACTGTATCCAGTTGCACACTGAGATACCTGACTGGGTCAGATGGAAACTGACAATAAATGGCAATATTGCAAAAGGTGCAAACTCTAGATTTCAAAAATTTGCAGAAATGTTTGTGTTATATCCCCTCTGTTTCTTTGTCTTGTGTGCTTAGGAAGGGAAAAATTATTGGCTAACTTCATCAAGGAGATCTGACAGCCAAAGACAAGATTTGATGTAAGAATGGGATCCTTAATTTGTGAATAACTGAGCACTGTACCTTTTGGCTACATCTACCTGTACTGGGCTTCAGAAACACCAAATGCTTACAGAACTGGTAAAATCCTTCTAAAGATAATTTAAAAGTGCAGCTAAACATTCCAAATGAACAACAGTGCACTTTAAAAAGTACTTTTATTGATAAGGGCTCCCAAATTACCTTAACTCAGATATATCTATTGATATGCAGAAGTTTCTAAAAAAAATTACAATATTTTTGTTGCCACTCTTAAAAAGCTTTCTATGAAAGGAAAACAAAAAGCTGAAACAACTAATTGATAAGAAAAATTAATTCTGTTAGTTTTTGTGTTAGTTACTATACCACTCTAGAGGCTAGAAGAATGCAAAATAAATGTTTATAAAATATAAGCCCTCAGGCAAGGTAGGCTTGCTTAATTTTGCAGAGCTATCCATGCTGAGTCCATGCATAGAGGATGCTTTCTTTGCCCTGTTTCTTAATGGGCTTTGCCCTAAACTCAGTAAGTTTTCCTAAGAAACAGGAGTTAAGAAGACTTCCTGTTGAACCCAATCAGTCTCCACAATACCACTTTCTGGCATTTGGTTGGCTATTTTGAAATCCTTTCATAAAATAAATTTATGCATAAAGAAAATCTCCTTTCATAAGGGTATTTGCCTTTGTGCATCCTGAAGAGAGGGAGAACTGAGTCACTAGAAACTCTTACTATTGGTTTAAATTTACATAACAAGTCTTATCTTTGTCTAACATGTGTTTTCTGACCATCTTTTCTTAACTGGGCTTTTACCTACACCCTCCTTTCTTAATTTGAGCAAAGAATGATACAATACTTAGGCCTGAAGTTTCAGCTCTGTGTCTTTGAGATATAAATTTTCTACCTTGTTTCACCTAAGACTTATTTGTTTCGAAGTGCAAATTTAGGGTTGCCCAGCTAACAATTGCTTAGAGCAATGAAACAGGAAATTCAAGAGTGGTAGTGTAAATGGGGAAAAGAAAAACTATTTGAAAGCTGACAACTGAAAAATTATCATGAAAGCTGTAAGATTTTCTTCTGTCTGTATGTCTGTATGTTTATATGTTATATGTATGTGGTATTTCTATGTGATCTAAGATGATATTTGGTAAATAAAACTAGCTTTAAAATTGTTGGTAAAATAAAATGGCATATGTCTTCAAAACTGTTAATAGTAAATATAATGCACACATTTTTTCCTGGATTTACTGATTGAACAGGTTTATATTGTCTCTGATAGATGTTTTAAGGGTATAAAACTGCTCCTTCTGTAGTATTTTTTATGCTCGCCCTGTTTATGAGCTTATGTTTTTGGTTTTGAGATTTTAGATTCTGAAGTCTAGGCAGATGGCTATGGTGAGGCCTAGGGACATGTGTGGCCAGAGCACCTGTGACATCAGCTGCAAGTCAGAGATAAGCCCAATATGGCCCTATCCTTCCTGGCCCAGCTTTGCCTTTTGGCCATTCAGGGAGAGTTTAGATCCTGCAGGCACTGTCTTCACAGTTCTATCTTCTATCCTGAGCTATATGTAAATTCAGGACCCAGATGACCTCTGCTTTTCATAGCCATCCTGGGCGCCACGTGGGAATTTGGTACCCACAACTGGGGAAGACATTAGGGAGGATACCTATATCAGAGTTTCAAATTTTTTTTAATAACTCAAAATATTAAGGTCATGCTATTTTAAATTAAGTAGTACATAATCATAAAATACCCTAAGTTAAAATATCAAAATATTAATTATTAAACATAAATGTAATTTTAAGTTTATGTACTTCAGCATATTATTTTTATATGGTATAGAAAAACTTTGCTAAATGCATTAATTATGTATTATTTATAATACATACTATTTATTGTAAATATATTTATATGTTAAATATTTATTAATAAATAAATATTTACTAAATCTATTAATTTAGAAATTGAGGAAATATTTCTTTCTTAAAAATTATGAAATGATTTTCATCTAAAAATATAAAAGATGTGGTTTTTGTTATACGAAAAGTTATTTGGTTTAGTTGAGAAGTTATTTAAAGATGTTTCAAAATGAAGAGAAGATGATATAAATAACACTAAATAGATAAAAAAAAAGTTCAGAAACGGACAAATAGAAAAAAATGTAAGAGGTTATAAAAGGTTTATGGAAATCTTAACTTGTATGGTCAAAAGCTGGATGAGATTGGATGGATTTATTCATAAGGTTTTATTGGATTTAGTATAGACAATACACAGATACAAGAGTAAAATTTGTTTTTCTCTTTTGAAGAAGAATTTTACGTAGTATTAATAGAGACAGTAAAATATTCTTCTTCACCCTTTGTGTAGACTGCAGAGAGAGAGAGAAAATGAGTGGAGAGAAGGAGAGACAAGTTCTGTTTCATGCTGTCTTGATTATTTGAAAAATTGAATCTCCTCTAGAAGAGTAAAGTTTTGTTTTTTTTTTTTAAACCCTTTTAATTATCACTTTGGCTAAATAAATGCTTGTTATTTTTATAGTAATCTGTGTTCCTATTTTGATGGCTTTAAACCTTTGACATATTTGACAAGCTTCCAAAAATCATACTTCAAATTGTAAAATTATGTCTTTTTGACCTCAAACTAACTTTGAGATATTACAAAGGATCCCTGAAGTGTCCAAAAGGGAGACACTAAATAGGCTTATTTGATACATTAAATTATATGGGAAGCATTGTCAAATAAGAAATTATTTTTAACATTGAGTTATATCTTTTTGGATATGTTATTAATATGTATTCCAAAATTGTATGAGATTTCAAAAATTCTGATATATCTTGGTATATGTGATCAGTGATAATTATAGTTCTTACATTAAATTATTGTCGGCCACAAAAATCACCAAACTTTTTTTCAATTGAGTCTTTAAACCTGACGATTTTAAGTCTCATTCACAGTTAATTGCTTAAATCTGATGCATTTTCTAACTTCTGATGTATTTACTAGATTTTTATAAGCAAGTAAAATCCTAGAGTGTTATGTCTTCAAGGATTTTCATGGAAAGGATGGAAAGAAACCAGATAAGCACTCTTGAA
The DNA here is from genome assembly GCF_028885655.2 of Pongo abelii. Taxonomy (NCBI): domain Eukaryota; kingdom Metazoa; phylum Chordata; class Mammalia; order Primates; family Hominidae; genus Pongo; species Pongo abelii. The sequence continues at coordinate 20,411,280 of NC_071993.2, read as the reverse complement.
TACAGGTTTCAGATAACTTTAGAATCATTATTATTTAAGTAAATATTTCCAAATGGGTATTTCCATAACACTAATAAAGAGATTTACTGGTTTATAAAACTGCTAACCCAATCAAGGCAATAATTAATTGAATATCAAGGAAATACTTTGCTAGATTTTCATGCTAAATCAGCCAGTACTGAAATTAAGATATGTAATTTGAATAAACTCCGTGGTCCAAGTCAAATTACCTAAGTTAACCCATTTAATACACAGTGCTATACACCTGAGTTGGAGGAACAAAATGAATATTTAAGAGGATAGAAATCCAGTGTTAACTATTATATATAATATATAAGTATATTATATATAATGACTGTTCTAAATTTCGAAAGTGGTTTATGACCAATGTTTGGTTTGTCAAATCCATAATCTTGGGAAGACAATCAAAATTTCAGATATATCTCTGCTACCTGACGGCCCATTTGAACATTTATAAAGGGATTTCATTCAATTGCCATTTTCAATGTATCTTTTCTAGTTGTGTAGAAGATTTCCCATCTATGCAAGAAGGTGAATGCTATAACAATCCCCTAAAAGCCAAAAGGTTTTTAGAAAATGTGTTTTTCCCTCGTGTGGTGTTCCTGGAGAGACCTCCAGCAGTAGAAGCACTTGTTTCACTGGACAAGTTGTAAAGCATCTAAATAAGATGTTATAGATAGAATAGCATTTCATAAAGCTAACTGAATACAATCAGATCCACTTCCAGTGGAAAACATAAGTTGGTCCCTTATGAAATAGTCACTTGAAGGCATATGACACTAATAATAGAACCTCATGTATCTTCCACTCCTAAACTCTGATACGACTAAATGCTGCAATGCTTTAATGCATTATGTTGGAATGTATTTTCACCAAGTAAAACAAGCCTTCCATGATCCAGTGACTGAGGATAGTCAAACCTTTCATGTTCTAGAACCCATAAGCTGAGTCTTCTGGAAATGACATCAAAGAAAGATTGTCCTTGCCACGCACATTGCAAGGGTCCATAATCTTGCAACTCAAAAGGGGCCCTCCAGACTCTTAGAACTGTACAGCCATTTAAGACCTTAAGGTAAAGCTAGCCAGGGAAGTTTCTTTCCAGAAGCAGAAGTCATCCTAGACATGAACAGCTTTCCCAGGATCATGGATCAAGATTTCTCTGCCAACATAAGCCTTCTACTTCTCTTAATTTTTTCCCTGCCTATGCCTCTGTGAACAATGGAACTGGAAAAAGGTACTGTGTACACCTATGGAGTAGAATTTTATTTGTGGAGGACTTTGCAGCCAATATTGTGTACACCTATGGGGTATAATTTTATTTGTGGAGGACTTTGCAGCCAATCTTATATATGAGCAACTTTATGCTTTTATAGATAGAAGATGAAGATCCCATAGGGGGCTCGGAACTTTAATGGAATTTTTGTTGCTCCATAGACAAAAACAGAAAGTTGGTCAAGTCTTAACCTGCATTATAGGTTAAAGATAACATCACCGGGGGCTTTCACAGTTCTGGATGATTATCATTTGCTAGGGCTCTTTTTCCATGATTTGGAGCAAATATCAATGAAGCAATGATTAGGAATCCCTCATAAAAGGCTCTATAAAATATTGTACTGCAAAAGCTATTATTGTACAACTTCTTTAAGTTCTTCAACTTCTTTAAAATATTCTACTGAAAAAGCTATTATTGTACAACTTCATTAAGTCATTTAGCTAAAGTTGTACTAGATAATAGAATTGCTCTTGATTACCTACTGGCTGAACAAGGAAGAACCTGTGGCTCCTAGAACATTTTGTTGCACATGAATGAATGCAGTGGATATTATAGACAATGAGTTGCAGGGGATTAACAAATAAGCTGTTTGATTAAAATGAGTAGACTCTTCATGTGACTTATCTTTTGATCTATTTGGTTTTATTTGGTTTGGTTCATAGGTACCCTGGCTAAGGAACATGCTCCAAACTCTTGGTATTATCCCCCTGATAATCATAATAGTCTCCCTAGTGCAGTGTTTTTTCTCAGAAGTTTTAAATGTTTCTATGTAGCCATTCATAGAATATCAAATGGCCTCTCTTTGACTGGAAAAACAAAAACTCAGAAATGAATGAACCATGAGAACACTGTAACTTATGTAGGATGTGCTAAGACTGAAAATGCAAAATGATGGTAACTGGAAGTAATGTTAAAGCACTATGTTTTGGCCACATTCTAATCCAGGTGAGAACCTGACCAAGAGGTGGGAATTGTTAGACAAAATTACGAGAATCCATTGTTCTGGACTGAGCTCCAGCACTCAGCCCCAACAGACCAGACCAAACCAAATGGAGTAATTCATGCTAAATGCTGCATAGTCAAACTGAGAGCATAAAGAAGTAGATTGATCTCAACACAGACCAGTAGTTTTCCCCTGAAAACAGAAGATTCCAGCACAATAAGAAAGTTCCCTCTGCTCTAACCCTTACAAAAAAGTAATCTTAAGTAACCAGTTTTTAAAAAAATTATTCCATTTCCTTTTTCTCACCTTACAAAACCCACTGTTCTGCTCTTTCCCAGGGGGACTTCAGACAAAACAAGTCCATTTATGATGGTGACAGGGCAGCAACAATACCTTAAGTTTCGGTTAACCTCTGAAGCTGAGAGGAATTGTTAATTTAACTTAAGTTCAGCTTAAAGCTGCCTCCTTTCATATTTTAAGTGCAGCCTAAAGATTTTTCCATACATAGTGAATTACAACCAGTTAGGTTCTGATTATATAACTGCATAGGATTTATAAGCAGACAGTAACCTTCTCTTGTACTAGTCACAAAGTTTCGGCCAATCACACATGGCCAACCAGTCAAAATGTGTTCCATTAAGGCAAATGCTGAGCTGTAACCAATCCAGCTATTTCTGTACCTCACTTCTGTTTTCTGTACGTCACTTTCCTTTTTCTGTCCATAAATATTATCTGACCATGTGACAACCCAAGAGTCACTCTGAACCTATTCTAGTTCAGGGAGCTGGCCAATTCTCAAATTGTTCTTTGCTCAGTTAAACTCTGAAAACTTTAATTTGTCTATAGTTTTTTTTGTTTGTTTGTTTAACTGGTTTTCTTTTAACTAGACTCATTTTGTCCATAATTCACTAATTTATTAAGTTTGAAGGGGGAATAAAATTTACATTTGTTGAACAACTGCACCATGGAGGCATGGTGTTTTTCTGGGTTTTTCTTCCATCTGTGATACGTAGTAAGTATACAAGCAGAGCTTTAACCTGAAAATGACTATCTGTGGATTTGATTAATAAAGCCAACAATATGTTATAGCTATGCATCTAATTCCAACTGCTGGATTTTCCTATCTACAGGACACAATCACTTATGTTATCCGCCAAAATGAATTGGACTAAGTTTTGGGATCATAAACAACAATGTCAAATGAGATCACAATTCATTTTCTGAAAGAGTGAAGCCAACACTTGAGCTGAAGGTGTTTGCACTGATATACAGGTCTTCAGATTCTTTCTATGAAATCCATCTCTGCAGCTCAGACCCCACCGGATCACCACAGGTCTCCTTTCTACTCAGCCCTCCCACTATTTGACAAAGCAAGGCTGATTTTTCTAGAAGTCACTTTTATCTTTTTGGAGAGATCTTTGTGTCTGTTACTTGGGAATTTTAATCCAAAGCATGACAAAATAAAATCAAATCACAGAAACAAGCACATTATAGTTACCAAATTCTTCAGAAAATTAAAGAAAAAGGCAACTACAGTTTAAATTTAACAGAATGTTCTTTTATAGTTGTCTTGGCAGCTATAAAATACAAAGGCATCTGAAGTACAGTGTTTCGTAGATTTAAGATAACCTAGGCTGAACACAGAGGCACAGAAATGGGAAAATGATCAATGCCTCTCATCTTAGTGAATCCCCAAACCTAAGTGGCTACAAAGCCATCATCCTTCTTGAAGCAAATAAATTATTTTTTTTAACTAATTTGTCTTTTGAGTCTTATTCTTCATTTAAATATGGTTACCAATGATAGTGAACAAATAAATCTCCTAAACATTCATAAAGACATAGGGTAAATACTGCACATACTTTGCTATGTATCCTTTATTTGTCTCTTTAAAATTAAAAATTCCAAGAGATTTTTGTTCTATGTTTATTTTTTTAAGTTAGGTGTATTTTAAAGTGGTTGGATTAAAGTAGGATTTTTATCAACAACATCTGGCACTACCATATCAGCTTTTAAGGAATCCCTAAGAGAATAGTAACAAACAAATGAACAAACCAACAACAGAAACAGCACACCCTGAAGATTTAAAACAATAAAACAAAACAAAAAGATTTAGTATTCTAGAGTGTTTGCTTTTTTCAAAACTTTTCTTTTAAGTACTACTTTCCAAAGCTAATATGTCAAAAATAAGAGGCAATTTTCTAGAAAGCTCTATAATTATAGGAAAATGTTTTTATAAGAAAATGGTTATATAGAACAACAAAGCTTCAATATTTGGCACTAAGCTTAGTGTTCAAACACTTAGTCAAAAGTGAGTTCATTCCTCCCTTTTCTTTGGAAACGCAAGCCATGCACCAAGTAATTTTTTTTTCTGGCTATAGCTTATTGGGAGACAGGTGAACATTTCACGGAGTTATGAATCTATCTTTCTTTTCTTCTCACTGTACTGCCTCTTTGCTTCCCTCCTTTCCTTCCCCTCAATTCATCAAAGAGTTTGCTCTATGCTCATCAGCTTATTTCATGCATGTGACAGAGAAGAAAACTGAAGTTTGGAAGTAAAATCCTTTCCTTTCCAACTTTTATCTTCCAGAAGCCTAAGCACTTAAGAGCATTTCGATGGTTTTCACAGTAAGATAAAAAATGACAGAACTCCTGATTGTAGATAGCCAAAGAATCATGGCCGGAAACACTAGGAGAGTTTTCTCCAATCTATAAAGAGATTCCTTTGGCTGGGTGTTGGGTAGGAGAATGGAAGATTCAGAGCTTGCGAGAGTCAGGAAGATCAGAGTCAATGGCCATATGCTACACCCAGGAAAAAGCTGGCCTCCCCAAGCATGCCAGTCTGGGGACTACAGGCCACCTGGTAACACCTAACTAGACCCAAGTATGTCAAGGGAAAAGACCCTGGGAGGAACATCATTGGGACCCAGGGTTATGAGGTAGCTCAGTCATAGTTTACAGGATGACCCCTTCCTCTGCTCTCAGCCATCACATGAGCAGCCTTGACTATGACCTCTCTCTGGAGAACATACTAAATATCCTTCCTGTCAAAGGTAGTGAAAATATTTAAGTGAAGCAGTGTCGTCGTCTGGGGTAAATACCTGAGGTTCGTCATCTCACGCCGGGGAAATGAAGGATGTGGACCCACAAGAAGTGGGTTTAAGAGTGGAGGTTTAATAGGCAAAAGAAAGAGAAAAGTGAATAGCTCTCTCTCGAAGAGAGAGAGGGGCTGCCAAGTGGGGCTTCTGATTTTGTAATGAAATGCATGGGGTTTTATAGAGGAGGTTGAGGAGGCCGTACCTGATTTACATAGGGCCTGAGAAATTGGCCGGACCAGGTGTGACGTTTGCATAGCGTGCATAGAAGCTGGACATCCCACCCTAATCTTTTATTATGCAGATGAGTTCCCTACCTGGCCAGTGCCATGTTGTCTGTTCCTCACTGTACACGTGGTTGACAAAGAAAAGGAAAGATGGAGCCACCAGGTTGAACATGCCTGGCCCCCAGGTAGCCTTTTCCTATTGGCACAGCTGCAGCATTTACCTATGCAAGCTTCTAGTTTGCTTACCTATGCTTGCAGCTTGGTTTTTCAGGCTGCTTTTTGTTAGAAAAGAAATGATTTTCAGGATGCTTTTTATTAAAAGGAAACCTTATTGAGCACTTCCTTACCCTCACTATCTGCCTAAATATATATATTTTTAACTCCTGTATCATTAACAATGGACAGCACCTTGCCCAGTGAAAGCCAAGCAGTTTCTTCATTCATTCATTTTAATTAATTCAACAAATAATTACTGAATATCTACTACTGTCGGGCACTTTTGTAGGCACTGGGCATAGAACCTCTCCTAACGGCTCTTCTACTCTTTTGGGGAAACCACCAATAAACACATAAATAATACAAAGCATGCCAGGAAGACATAAGTGCAATGAAGAAAAACAAGGATTGGAGATTGGAAAGGAAAAGGAGATGCTTCTAAATACAGGCTGCTCAGGGAAGGCGGCTGTGAGGAAATGACTTGTGATTTAATTGCAGGGAAGGATTGGCAGAGGAGAGGAGCCTGGAGGAGAGGAGAGTGGTCCTGATGGAGGGCAGCAAGTGCTCGGTAAAGACCTGAGGCCTGAACGTGGGTGGGCCTGTAGGAGGAACAGCAGGGAGGTCTGTGTGCCCGGGGAGAAGGGGTCCATGCACAGGGGTTACAATAAGGGTTTTCTACTTCATTCAACATGCTTTAGGAAGCCATTGGAGAGTGGAGAGGATAGAGATGACATTTAACAGATCACTGTGGACTGTGAGTCTCCAGGTCAAGATTGCTGTAGGCAGTGTTTACCATCTACTTAAGAGACCAGGAAAGAGGTGGAAGGACATCTTGGGTCCCACAGCGCTCAGACTGAGGATTGCTGAGCTGGGCCTGCTTGTTTTTGTTGTTGTTGTTGTTGTTGTTGTTGTTGTGTTTTGTTTAAAGACAGGGTTTTGCTCTATTGCCCAGGCTGGAGTGCAGTGGCACGATCTCGGCTCACTGCAGCCTCCACCTCCCAGGTTGAAGCGATTTTCCTGCCTCAGCTTCCTGAGTAGCTGGGATTACAGGCATGCAACCACCGTGCCCTGCTAATTTTTGTATTTTTTGTAGAGATGGGGTTTCGCCATGTTGGTCAGGCTGGTGTTGAACTCCTGAGGTCAACCACTCCTCCCGGCTCGGCCTCTCAAAGTGCTGGGATTGCAGGTGTAAGCCACAGCGCCTGGCCTGGACATGCTTCCTGAAGGCACCTTGGTGCATCCTCTGTACCTGTTTTTTACAAAGTGAGATGTTTTTCAACTATATGTTACAAATTATGGCGAAGACTGTGTGGTAAAGTGTTTAGAAAAATTCTATTACTGATATTTTTAAAGTCTCTAGATTGGAAAATCTCAAAATTTGGAAGTAAAGACTTCCAGTCTGATTTTTCACTCTGGAATAAGTCTTCCAGGCCTATAGAAGAGATTAAAGACATAATTACTTCATTCTTCATTTACTTCCCCTGTTGCTTAAATCAATGGTGAAGTCAATAATCTCGTTCTTTTTCAAGGCCATTGAACGTTGGTTAATTTCTGACACAGAAAATGATAGCAATGTGACTTAACTGACACTGGAGAAGCATTGATAGAATTACTGGAGCTCAGGGGCTAGTTTCCTTCCTTAACCCACAATAAAGAAGGCTCTCTGTATGAAAATGTACAGAAGAGTCTGTACCAAGAATAATGGAGAGTATAACATTAATTACTAGAAATTTTCACTTCTTTGATTACTTGAGAATTATGATACATAATAGCTCCAGGTAGTATATGTGGAAATGAAGCTATAACTAAATGGGGCAAATGTATAAAAACGGGAAAGTTACTGAAACATATTTTGGGGGGTTGGGAGAGTTTGGAACGACTTCATGACAGATTATCAGAAAATCCCTAAGAAGGGCGGTGGCTCAAGCCTGTAATCCCAGCATTTTGGGAGGCCAAGACTAGTGGATTTCTTACGTCCAGAAGTTTGAAACAAGCCTGGACAACCTGGCAAAATCCCGTCTCTACTAAAGAAACAAAAAATTAGACATGCGTGGTGGTGTGTGCCTGTAGTCCCAGCTACTTGGGAGACTGTGATGGGAGGATTGCTTGAACCTGGGAGGTGGAGGTGGGAGTGAGCCGTGACGGTGCCACTGCATTCCAGCCTGTGTGACAGAGTGAGACCCTGTCTTAAAAGAAAAAAAAAAAGAAGAAGAAAAGAAAAATCTCCATGACGTCCTGCAGGACAGTTTTTTGGATAGCTTTGGATCAGCCCAATTCTCCCCTCTTTTTACTTGTAATTCTCAAGAATACCTTTCCAATATGCTGAGAATGCAATATCCTGAGATAGGGAGGAGCTGGCTAGAAAAGTCCAGGCCCTCACCCAATCTCTTCTAGAAACAGGATGACCTTCAGTGCCTTAACCCAGCATATCATGTAACCCCTGAAGCATAAAAACCCAGGGCACGCTGATTTCTGGGGTCCCTGTACTGCAGTGCAAGTGGGACATGCACAGATGAGACTCCATCCACTGCAGGTAGCTTTCCTGAGCCTTACAGACCAGCTCGTCATGAAACCTCATCTTCTGTTGCCCCTTGCTGCCTATCTGTAAAGAATAAGTCTGGTTCATGTAACTGAGTATGGGTGTTCTATCTCACTGGACTCAGGCAAGCTGGTGATCTGTACACAGCGAACTCATTTTCATTCTCACTGTCATCCATTTGTGAGAAATATGAACGTAGTCTGACACTAAGTAATGATAACCAGAGTATTGGGAAAATCACCTTGAAGAGAACATACCAACTGAGTTTTAGAATTCTATCTTAAAAGGGAGAATTCTAAAGTATTTTATGGGCATCACTATCTTGGTGCCTCAGCTCAAGACTTGTTGGCTGAGGGCACTTTTAGCACCCGGAGGTACTTGGAGTGTAGAAGGGAAGTGTGATATTGTGAAATGTATATTTGGTCTTCATCCCAGTCTCCTGGTATGCATGTTCTAAAATACTTGGACTCTCTGTAGTGATAAGTGTCTTTTAGTATGCCAATGAGTTGATTGATGGCTAGCAGCCCCCTAGGTGGCTTCAGTATGGGTCTGCTCACAGGAAAGACCAAGGCAGGATCAGAGGGTTGAGACATTCAGCCTCCGCAGCAACCTGCATGGAGGGGAGAGAAGCTGAAGGATCCATTGATTACCAATGGCCAATGATTTGATCAATCATGCCTATGCACTGAAGCTTCCCTAAAATCCCAAAAGGACTGGGTTCAGGGAGTTTCCAGAGAGCTGAGCACGTGGAGGTTCCCGAAGGGTGGCCCACCATGGGACGGCATGGAAGCCCTGCACTCCTTCTCCCATACCTCATCCTCACACCCTTCATCTGTATTCTTGTAATATTCTTTATAATAAACTGAACGCCAGTGTGTTTCCCTGAGTGCTGTTACTTGCTCTAGCAAATTAATTGAACCTGAGGAGGTCATGGGGTTCTCTGATTTATATTGGGTTGATCAGAAGCACAGGTAAAACCACCTGGAGCTTGTGTGTATAGGTAGAGGCAGCCTTGTGGGATTGAACCCTCAACTATGGGATCCACTGCCATCTCCAGGTAGGCAGAGTCAGAACTGAATTGGAGGATGCCCAGCTGGTGTCTGCCACAGAATTGATTGCTTGCTGTTGGTAGGAAGAAATCCCCACGCACTGAGTCACAGCAGTCTTCTGTGTTGATTGTTGTGGTTAGAGAGCAGAGGAAAAACAATTTGTGTTTTTCATCACAGAGGCAGGTTAGAAATGCAAAGAATGACCACCCACAAATGAGACTGGGAGTTGGTGGTAACTACCTCAGCTTCTTTGCCCAACACTGGGGCAGCTCCAAGACGAGTCCCACACAGTTTCTCAGTGGATCCTCAGTGGGGTTGAGCTCACAGCAGTAACTGCATTTTATCACATATTTTCTTGGCTTGCTTTCTTTCCCTGCCTTATCTCCCTACTTTCTCATGGTATTTCCTAGGAGTATCTCCCAAATAAACCTCTTGCTCTTAAACTCATGTCAAATTTGTCTTTCAGGGAACCCAAACTAGGACCATGGTATATCCCATGTCACAGCCAGAGATACCTCTTGATCAATAGACAACAAGGTAAAAAACTTTCCAGAGCTTTTTAACCATAGGACCTGAGGTGTTGATGGAGGAGATCAGTCCCCTATGGGCAATGAAGCTGGTGAGCCAGAAGAGAGAACAGATGCTTGGCTCTGTTTCTTCTGTTTTGACGTGGGCTTCAGAATTTTACCCAGAGAAGCTGTTATTTGAATAAGTAACATGATACCTTGTTTGATAATGTGGGATTAAGGCAGAAACACCTTTCCTTTTTTTCTTACAGAGTTGTCAATGTATTTCTTGTGACAAACATCCCATTTTGACTGTTCTTTCAGTTTAGCTTGAAACAAGAAATGCAATTTCAGGGACAGTTTGCACGTGGCAAGACACTTATTCTTTCAATATATTCGTTTTTGTTCCTGGCACTGTGCTAAGTTCTGTAGAAGGCAGTGAACAAGACAGATTCACACCCGGCCCTGATGGAGCTCAGAATCTGGTGGAAGGCAGATGTGAATGAATAATTGAAATTACATAAGGTAATTGTTTTGAGGGAGGAAATGAAAAACAGTAGGAACAGCTGAAGGAGTATGTTTAATGTGTGCATCAGGGAAGTCTTCCCAGCTAAAGTTGAGATCAGAAGGTGACTAGGATTTATCCAATCCAAATAGGAAGTTAAAGCTGGGGGTGGGTGTTAATAGCAGATGTAAAAGATTTTAGGATTGGAAGGCTCCACACAGCCTGGAATCCATCATTAATCCATCCAGATTCCCCACCCCTAGCCTTGTTTCTCTCTGGACTTCAGCAAGGATGACCTTATTCTTGATCCTGAAATATGCAATACTTCAACCTGCCTCAGAGTCTTCCCACATTTGGGTTTTCTGTCTGGAAAGTTCTTCCCCACACTCATCTTTTGAATCTTACCTCAAATGTCATTTTGTTGTTGTTGAAACCTTTCTGACTTCCAGACTGGGATGGAGTCTTCTGTTAAATGCTGCCTTAGAAACTTGTACTTTTCCTCCATAGCTCTCACCACAGTTTTGTTCATATGTTTATGTATAGGGTGATTTGTTTAATCATGTGTTTAAAAGCTGCTCCTTATATTAGACTGTGGACTCCATTGGGGCAGAGGCTGGTTCAGGTTTGGTTGTCACTTTTTCCCCAGCACATAGTTTAGTAATAAGCACATCATATACATGCAGGAAAGTGACGGGATTCAGGTTTTACGATTGGATGTACACATGTGTTAGGGAGGTGACCAGCACTTAAAAGTAAAGGGAAAGGGCCGACAAGGAATCCCACGTTACCCTTGTGTGTATGGTGATGCTGCTGCTGACACAGGAGAACCTCCTTCAGCACTTCTGACATTGGTTATAGGGCAGATCATGGGACTAATTAGGGGTCTACCTCCATCTCCTTAAGAGTGCTGCCATTTTATCAGGCAGAATTTTCAACAAATTACCAATAGTGTTTTCAGGGGAAGTGAAATGGCACTGTGAGATAACGGCTAGAAAATGTTTAGTAGAGTTCAGCCGTGGAGAGAGTCCTGGTCAGTGTCTCCAGGAATCCTGACAACAAACACTCTAGAAATCATCTCCAATTAGTGGCACTGATGGCAACCAATATGGTTTGGCTCTGTGTCCCCACCCAAATCTCACCTAGAATTGTAATCCCTAGGTGTTGAAAGAGGGACCTAGTGGGAGGTGGGCACTTTCCCCCATGCTGTTCTCATGATAGTGAGTGAGTTCTCTTGAGAGCTGATGACTTTAAAGTGTGGCACTTTCATGTTCTCTCTCTCCTCTCTCTCTCTCCTTATGTCATATGTCACGCTTTGCTTCCCCTTCACCTTCTGCCATGAGTGTAAGTTTCCTGAGGCCTCTGAGCCATGCTTCCAGTTAAGCCTATGGAACTGTGAGTCAATTAAACCTTTTTCCTTTATAAATTACCCAGTCATAGGCATTTCTTCATAAAAGTGTAAAAATGAATTAATACAGAGAATTAATACCAAGGTAGTGGGGCACTGCTATAAAGATAACCTTAAAATGTAGAAGCAACTTTGGAACTGAGTAACAGGCAGAGGTTGGAACAGTTTGGAGGGCTCAGAAGAAGACAGGAAGATGTGATAAAATTTGGGACTTCCTAGAAACTTGTTGAATGGCCTTGACCAAAATGCAGATAGAGATGTGAACAATGAAGCCTAGGCTGAGTGGCACTGTGTCCCAGCCACTCCAGCTCTAGCTGTGGCTAAAATGGGCCAATGTACAGCTTGGGCCATTGCTTCAGAGGATGCAAGCCTCAAGTCTTGGTGGCTTCCACATGGTATTGGGGCTGCAGGTGTGCAGAAGACAAGAGTTGAGCTTTGGGAACCTCTGCCTAGATTTCAGAGGATGTATGGAAACGCCTGGATGTCCAGGCAGAAGTCTGCTATAGGGGCAGAGCCCTCACAGAGAACTTCTGCTAGGGAAGTGCAGAAAGGAAATGTGAGGTTGGACTCCCCCACCACATTGTCCCCACTAGGGCACTGCCTAGTGGAGTTGTGAGAAGAAGGCCACTGTCCTCCAGATCTCAGAAGAGATTCACTAACAGCTTGCACTGTGTGCCTGGAAAAGCCACAGGCACTCAATGCCAGACCATGAGATCAGCCATGGGGGCTGAACCCTGCAAAGCCACAGGGGCTGAGCTACCCAAGGCCTTGGGAACCCGCCCCTTGCATCAGCATGGCCTGGATGTGAGACATGGAATCAAAGGAGATTATTTTGGAGCTTTAAGATTTTATGACTGCCCCACTGGATTTTGTACTTGCATTGGGGCTGCAGCCACTTTGTTTTGGCCAATTTCTCTCATTTGGAATGGGAGCACTTATCCATTGCCTGTACCCTAATTGTATCTTGGAAATAAGTAACTTGTTTTTGATTTTATAGGCTTATAGAAAGAAGGGACTTGCCTTGTCTCAGATGAGACTTTGGACTTGGACTTTTGGATTAATGAGTTAAGATTTTGGGGGACTGTGGGGAAAGCATGATTGGTTTTAAAATGTGAAAAGGATGAGATTTGGGAGAGGCCGGGGTAGAATGGTTAGGCTCTGTGTCACCACCCAAATCTCATCTTGAATTATAATCGCCAGGTGTTGAGGGAGGGACCTGGTTGGTGGTGATTGGACCATGGAGAGTGATTTCCTCCATGCTGTTCTCATGATAGTAAATAAGTTCTCAAGAGAGCTGATGGCTTTAAAGTGTGGCACTTCCTTGTTCACTCTCTCCTCTCTCTCACCTGCCACCATGAAAGATGTGCTTTTCTTCCCCTTCAACTTCTGCCATGAATATAAGTTTCCTGAGGCCTCCTAGCCATGCTTCCTGTTAAGCCTGCAGAACTGTGAGTCAATTAAACCTCTTCCCTTTATAAATTACCCAGTCTCAGGCATTTTGTAATAGCAGTGTGATAATGGGCTAATAGAGCAACTGTACAAAACTGGACCAATTCTAGGATTTGAACCTTTTAAAGCCAGATTTAGAAGTTTTACATCAAAGTGAATTTTCTCTATACTAATTCACAGTAAATAAATATCTAGGTTTCTAATGGTGCTTTGTAAATAAATAATTATGTGATGAATGAAAAATTATAACAAGATCTATGCCCACCAGCATAGTCAGTGCGCCCATTTTCTCACACCTGCACCCAAAATGAACATTAGTCTTTTATTATTTACCAAATTGATAGGCATGTCCCCTGCCAGGTTTAAGTTTGTTCATTTATAATTTTTTTAATGAAAGAGGGGATTAATTCTCTCATAAATACTGTTTCTTTCTTTTTTTAAAGACAGGGTCTCTCCATTTTGCACAGGCTGGCCTCAAATTCCTAGGCTCAAGTGATCCTCCCACCTGAGCCTTCCAAGTAGCTGGGACTACAGGCATGCACCATCACACCTAGGTCAACCCTGTTTCTTGATAGCAACACATAGCTAGTTCTACCACCCTCTATCCATGCTCGCTGCTATTGTCAATCTAAATAATAACAAAGAGAGGCTCTCTAAAAGAAAATGATGTTTATCTGGGAATAGAGCATTGGAATGGGAATACACATACCATAGCAATCTATGTGCATAAGCTGTGTGTTTTGAAATAATGATCCTTGGCTACTAAGATCAATAACAACAATGACACCAGTCCCAAGGTTGGACAGGCAATTGCTGGGCAGATGTCCTTGCAGAAGTGAGTTTTGTGTAAGGCTGTGATGGCCTTGGCACGAGATTGTGGTTTTTGCATTCTTTGGTGATTGTTTTTGTTATCAAGTATACAAGCCTGAGAACCCTCTCTTTCTGGCCTTCCCTAGCTCTATTTGACAGAATTTTCTCAACATTGGTGACTCCATTTTGATTCTGATGACTTTCACACTGTCATCTACTGATTAGCTGTTAAGCTCCCAGTGCAAACCCACTGCCATCGCCAACACACTGAAGACTTTGGCACAAGATTCATTCATGTGCCTCTTTTCTCCTCAACACCACTGTTGTCTGGTGACTTCAGGGCATGGTGACCCTTTCAGTGTGTGAGTCTCTTTCTCTTGACCTTCCCACCTTTAGTAAACGTCCACCTATTTCAACTTCGTCACAACCCCACCCTGGGTATTGTTATAATCTGAGATGCCTTCACCTTGAAAAGTCAACTTCATACGTTCTTCTCCCTGGCTGTGACACACTCTTCTAGTTCCATCATTTAGTCACTGTCACTGCATTTGTTCTTGATCTTACAGACTATTCAGCTCCTTGATGTTCTTCTGCTTTCTTCTCATCAATACCCTGCTGTCTTTACTTTTTTTTCCATTTTAGCTCAGTTTGCCTGTCACTTCAATTATGCTTGGCCCATTTTGTTTTCTGTTCCATCTACCAGGGGGGGAGAAATCCCCACTCTGGGGCAGTCCAGTTCTCTATCTTGTGAGTATCAATACTTTGGTTTGGTTTATTACTTCTGGGGGAAAAAATTCCTCAGTCATGCATATTGGGGCCCCTCCACATCCTGGGACCCAGTGTCGCCTGACCCTGCCGTGATATCTGACAGACATTGATGATTCCCTAAATTCTCTCCTGTTTCCACCACAGCTTCATCAACCTTGTCCTAGAAACCTCCCACTGAGCCACATTCCCTCTAAGGTTTAGAACGTGCTCTCACCCTCAGCTTCTCAGAGGAAGTAGGGTCCATCCAATGAGGACTCCACAAGCCTCCTGCCACTGCCACAAAACCAACAAACTTATTTCTATATTTGTTCATATTTTCCTTAACTCTATCACATTTCCTTCTGCCTTCACTGGCTTACTTATTTCTACTTTCCTGAAGTTTTAAACTTTTACTCTCTCCTCACTTCATATTAATTAGAATTTAAAAGCTTAAATGACCCCCATCCTAAACAAAAAATAACGAAAAGAAACACATAAACAAAAATCCCTTCCTGGACTGCACATCTTCCTCCAGATACAATGGTATCTTTCACCTCCTTGATATCACCAAACTGTTTCCAGTCAGGTCTGCTCATTTCCTATGCATTCTTCAATTCGCAAAATGCTGACTTCCACCATGGGCAAACCCACTAAGGTTGCTGCTAAATCCAAAGATTACTCCTTAAATCCTCATTATTTTCATCGCATTGGCTGTTTACCTTCTCCATTTTTTTTTTTTTTTTTTGGTTCAACCTCACTCAGGGCCCATTGTGCTCTCTGTTCCTCTGCCCAGTCTTAACAATTGATGTTATAAGAGTTTTGCCTTGAATCCTCTTTTCTTCTTTCTCATGATGAGAAGAGCTCTCTTAATGAGCTTATCCGCTTCAAGATTTTACTATCATTTATTTATAGCTGATGACTGCTGAATCAGTATCACCAATCTCAATCTTAATCCTGAGCTTCAGACCTTGTGGTAGATTGCTAAAATGGCTACAATCCTCTACTTTTCCCTGTCTCCTTGTTTTTTGTAGCATGGCTTGGCTGCTCCTTCCATCAAATGGTAAAGTCTGTTTTTCCTCTCTTTGAATCTGCCTGGTTTTGTAACTTGCTTTGGCCCACAGGATGTGGCAGAAATGATGGTGTGTAATTTCCAAGCTAAATCTTAAACCTTCTTGGTCTTAAATTCTTCCTGTTAAAACTCTGCCCTGCCATGAAAACAAGACTTGGCCAGCCTGCTGGAAGTTGGAAGATTGTGTAGAACAGCTGAGTACACAGCTGACTTCAGGCATACAAACAAACCTAGCCTGGCTAGATCAGAAAAACTGCCCAGCTGAGCCCAGACTAAATTGCTGACCTGAAGAACCGTGAACAAATAAATGATTGCTTTAAGCCATCAAGTTTTGGAATGATTTCTTGTGTAACAATAGCTAACTGCTACAGATTTCTAAATACTTGTAATGATAGCTAACTTTTATTGAGTGCATTCTATATGGCTGACTCTGTTCTAAGCACTATGTCTATTTCAGATTTAATCCTCATACTGATATTATGAGGCATGCATTATTAACATCAGCTCTCATCTTCTAAATGAGGAAACTGAGGCACAAAGAAGTAAGCATCTTGCTGAAGTCATACAGCTTTAGTACTTGAATCCAAGCAATCTGTGCTCCTGAACACTGAACTAAATTTCCTGCGTTCTATGCTGCCTGCTGAACACTACTGTCATAGACATGCAACTAAAATGGAACTTTGATGATTTTTTCCATATAAAAGCTCTTAGTGCTTTCCTAGTTTCCAGGCATAAAAAGAGTTTAATAATCTTATTTTTTAAATTTTTTTATTTATTTTTTGAGACAGACTTACTCTGTCACCCAGACTGGAGTCCAGTGGCACGATCTTGGCTCACTGCAACCTCCGCCTCCCAGTTCAAGCAATTCTGCTGCCTCAGCCTCCCAAGTACCTGGGATTACAGGTGTGTGCCACCAAGCCTGGCTAATTTTTTGTATCTTTAGTAGAGATGGGATTTTACCATGTTGGCCAGGCTGGTCTCAAACTCCTGACCTTGTGATCCGCCCGCCTTAGCCTCCCAAAGTGCTGGGATTACAGGAGTGAGCCAGCGCACCCAGCCAAGTTTAATAATCTTTACCTTAACTGTTATGTTAGCCCTATGCATAGCTCCATTCCTGTCATGCTGAACTACTTGCTATATCCAGCCCACTCTAGGGCTGCCGCGATTCAATTTTTTGATCCTGCTGCTTTCTGCTTAGAATATTGTCTCTTTTACTTTGCTGATAACCATCAGGAAACAGTGATGCCGTTTTGTTAACTGTATTGCATGTATGTGTGATGTGTTTGTCTTCTCCTCCAGACAGTGAGCTTGTCTGCAACGGAAACTACGTACGACTTAGGTTACAATGCAATCTCCTCAAGTGTCCTCCAACCACATCCCAAAGAACTAGCAGAGTGTCTTCACATAGTATGTCATCATGAAATGCATGAATGAATACATTAGAATGCTGAGCACATTAATTTTCATTCCTTAAGAACTTGTTTGAAAAATATGTGTTACAGAATGAAGGGGGAGAATATTGTGTTGGAAAGGTAAGCACTGTTCATCTACAAAATACATTTTCCAAAAGTATTTTGCCTCACAACAAACTAACTCCACTGCTGAAGAAATAAAAAAATACAGTTGGCCCTTGAACAACAAGGGCTTGAACTGTGTGGGTCTACCTGTACATGGATTTTTTTCAATAAATATATTGGAACATTTCTTTAGAGATTTGTTACATTTGAAAGAAGCTGGCAGACAAGACACACAGTCTAGAAATATACAAAAATTTAGGAAAAAATTTAGGTATGTCATGAGTGGATTAAAATGTATGTAGATACTAGTTTATGTGTTAATCAGCTGTTAATGTTATTGGCAAGGCTTCTGATCAACAGTAGGTTATTAGTAGTTAAGTTTTGGGAAATCAAAAGTTATTAGCAGATTATCAACTTTGAGGACGTCAGTGCCCTTGATCCCCAAGTTGTTCAGGCATCAACTTTATCTGGCAGTGCTAGGGGTTTCTATAGTGATCCTTAGTTTTATAGGTGAGTGGTTAGAATTATTAAATTAAGAGAAAATGAATTCTACAGGAAGAAATCAGTGCTTACTTCTACGTTTCGTTGTCATTCTTAGAATCCCCCTTTAGAAAAAAAAATCATGAACTCACAATTTGTATTATATTTCCATAGTAGGTCATGAACACTTCTTTAGGAACATAGGAGTTTTTAGGAGAGGCCATCAGATTTCTCTCTGTGTGTGTTGTGTGTTTCCTTCAGATCCCAAATGTGTTAATATCAAATACAGTATGATCAAAACAACCTTCTGAGCCTTTGCCTTCTCATCATACCTATAATATAGAATTAAAAATAACACATATAAATGATTAGCACAGTGCCTTTGCACACAGTACCTGTCTAATAAGTGGTAATTATTAGTTTTGTTGTAACTGTGAGAAAGAAAAAGCATTACCTTGTTTTCCTCAATTAATGTAGCATCATGAGGACTTTCACAGGTCATTAAATATACTTTTGAACCATGATTTTTCTGGGCTACACAATCGTCTTAGTATTAGGCTCATAATTTATTGAATAATTTTCCTTGTTCAAAATTGAATTTTTTTCTTAGTTGTTTGTTAGTATGAATAGCTTTAGAATGATTTTTTATGTAACAAATCACAGAACATCAGCGTGTATAAAACTTTGTCCAGTTTCTGCTTATTCCTTCAGGGTAGACTCCTAGAAGAGGAACCGCTGAATGTCAGTGTGCAGACTTTGTATGGAGATTCCTTTTATATAATGTTAACTTGCTTTCCAGAAAGTTCAACCCAGTTTTTTTCCTAATTGTGGTGTAAATTGGTACAACTGCTGCATGGCACCCTTGACAACATGAAGTGTCTGTTTTGTAAATGACTTCCTAATTTGGTGGTCAAGAGTATCTTATTGTCATTTTCAATATACCTATTTGGTTGTCAGTGAGTCTGAACATTTTTATATCCTTGAAACACTTTGCTCACTCAGATCCTAAACCCTCTACTCCACCACTTTTCCTTTCCTTCTACTATTTCTTCCTCTTGGCTCAACTTCTTCATGTTGGACTGCCCCAAAATGCAGTCAATATGCCAAATATTTTTCTTTATCTACCTTCACTTCTTGGATGATCTCATTGGGTCCCATGGCTTCAGATACCGTATTTATGTCAAACACTCCCAATTTTATATCTCCAGTCCAGACATCTCTTTTGAACTTCAGAGCCATAAATTTATTTTCTGCTCAACCACTTTACTTAAATATCTTGTATTCTTAAAAAAGACTTTTCAAACACCGAATGTTCTCAACTAAACTTCTAACTTTTCCTTACAAACTTGTTCATTTTGTGGTCTTGTTCATCTTCATTAGTGGCAACTGCCATCCAGACTCAGGCCTTCAACTCGGAGATCCTGTGGACCCCTCTTTCTCACACACCCCATATCTAACCCATCAGAAAACAGTGTTGGCTCTTCCTTCAAATAGAACCACCATTGGACCAATTCTCACCATCTTCATTACTTCATTGTAATACACGTAGTTTATTTATGTTTTTGTTTTACATCTTAACCAAGTTTTGAGGTCCTCGCTGGAGGCTGGTCTGTTCCCTTCTTGAGTAGCCAATTAAGTCTATGCTGAAACCACTTTCCTGCCTGGGCTCACACTCAAACCAGTATACATTCACCCTAATTGCCCCTGGACCACTTGCCTGACAACTAGGAGCAGCCTCTATGTTGCAGAGCCCTCCACCATATTCAAGTTGGCCCATCCACAGGGAACCCAAAACCCTAGCTATTCTTACCTGACTTGGCACAGGTAAGCTATGCCCTCCATTGTCAGCTTGCTGTTGCTTTCTCTGGGGTGCAGCCCCATGTGGCCCTGCCTGGAAGCCTCCTCTGCTTGTGAGCTGTAAGTGGCAGAGAGTTCTGCCTTCTGTCATGTTGTCATTGTGTTGTGTCTCCTACCATCAAGAACCTTTACATCTTATAAGATGGCAGTCCCCAATCTTTTTGGCACCAGGGACCAGTCTTGTGGAAGATAATTTTTCCACGGACCAGGGTGGAGGGATGGTTTTAGGATTATTCAAGCTCATTATTATGTACTTTCTTTCTATTATTTTTGCATCATAATATATAATGATATAATTATACAACCCATCATGATGTAGAATTAGTGGGAGCCCTGAGTGTGTTTTCCTGCAACTAGATTGTCCCATCTGGGAGTGATGGGAGACAGTGGCAGATCATCAGGCCTTAGATTCTCATAAAGAGCATGCAACCTAGATCCCTCACATGCCCATTTCATAATAGGGTTTCCTCTCCTATGAGAATCTAATGCCACTGCAGATCTGACAGGAGGTAGAGCTCAGATGGTAATGCGAGTGGTGGGGAGTGGCTGTAAATACTGATAAAGCTTTGTTTGCTCACCTGCCACTCACCTCTTGCTGTGTGGCCCAGTTCCTAAGCCATGGACTGGTATGGTAGGTCCCTGTTATAGGACATTGGATGACATTAGCAGGCTCCTCCTACTTAGTCTCCTGTTTCTTCCTTTGTCCTGCTCAGAAGCCAGAGTAATCCTTTTCAGTAGGAAGTCAGATCTTCTCCCTGGACTGCTCTGAACTCCCCAATGGTTTTCCATCTTTCTCAGGATCACACAGTCATGTTTTCTCTCTGACCTGTATAGAACTCTCCTTAATTCATTCCTCACTGGCCACAGTGACATCCTAGCTGCTTCCTGAAAGTGCTGGAAGGTTTCCTCTGCATGGTCTTTCTACTTGCTGCTCCTTTGTCTGAAATACTCTTAGGTCAGTGCTCAAATGTTCCCTTTCCTGATTACCCACTTAAAAAGAGAAATCCACTTCTCATTCCTGATCTTTTCTCTCTTTTGTTTTTCTACATAGCATTCATTTTCTAACTTACTATATGTATACATAGATATTACTTAGATAACTGTTTGTCTGTAGCTCCTCACTAGAATATAAACTCTTGGGGGCAGGGATTTATGCTGGTTTTGTTGGTTTGTTTGTTTACTGTTTTTTTCCAAAGACAGTCCGGAGTAGTGGCCAAGAGCAAAGTCTCCAGACTTTTATTTGGTCTCTGCTTCTTCCTTGCTGTGTGGCCACGGATCAGTAGCTCAACCACTAAGTAAATGCTTTTCTCTTCTGTAACATGGTGACAACAAGAGCACCTGCCTCACAAGGATAATAAGAGAATTCAATAACTAATATCTGTAAAGTGCTTAGACCAGTGCCTGACACAAAACAACACTATTTGTGACATAAATACACCACTCTACTTCCAACATGTAAAATGGTACTTGGATCTTGGAAGGTGATCAACAAACATGCATTGAATAAATGAATTTGTTTTGTTTGCTCTTCCCAGGTGAGTTTACTATCACATTACAAAGAGACATCTACTTGGAGTTGCTTTGGGAATGATGGGAGTATCTGGGCAGATACCTTTTTTTTTTTTGAGACAGTGTCTTGCTTGTCACCCAGGCTATAGTGCAGTGGTGCAATAATAGTTCACTTTAGTCTGTTAGTCTGGTACGTCTGGGCTCAAGCAATCCTCCTGCATCAGCCTCCTGAGTAGCTGGGGCTACAGGCGAGCGCCACCACAGTCAGCTAAATTCCTAATTTTCTGTAGAGATAGGGCCTCACTGTGTTGCACAGACTGGCCTCAAACTCCTGGCCTCAAGTAATCCTCCCACCTCAGTATCCCAAAGTGCTGGGGTTGCAGGTGTGAGCCATCACACCTGGTCCAGGTGCATTCCTATTGTAAGCAAGAGCACATGTCACAGAAGGAGAGGGAGATGGTAAAGATCCCTGACTCACAGGGTTGTGTGACACAGTAAGTAATAAATATTTGGTCTTTGTCCAGGTTCCTGACACAGAACTCCTAAATCCCTTGGAATTTCCCAAATGATAGGAACATCTTTTGTTCTAAAGAAGTGACTCTTGTTGGGCCCCTAGGTAACTTCAGGATGGGGGCTGATTAGAGGACTGCACTTTGAGCTCCACCTCACAACCTCCAGGAGGGAAGAGGGGCTAGCTAATGAGTCAATCACTAATGACCAACGATTAATCAATCATGCCTCTGTAATGAGAACTCCATAAGAACCCCTGCTTCCAGGTAGGGAACACATGGAGGTGCTGGGAGGGTGGAGCACCCAGAGAGGGCATGGAAGCCCTGTGCCTTCCCCCATATCTTGCCCTATGCCTCTCTTCCATTTGGCTCTTCCTGAGTTACATCCTTTGCAATAAACTGGTGACAGTGAGTCAATGGTTTCGCTGAGATCTGTGAGCTGTTCTAGCAAATTAATGAGCCTGAAAAGTGTGTCGTGGGGTTTTGCAAATTTTACCCGGTCAGCCAGAAATGTGGTTGGCCCAAGACTTGCTTTTGGCATCTGAAATGGGGGGTGGTCCTGTGAAACTGAATCCTTCACCCCTGGGGTCTGTGCTCACCCTGGGTAGTTAGTGGAGTTGAGTGGATGGTAGGAAACCCAGTCGTTTGGAAAATTGGAAAATTGGATAATTGGCTGGTGTGGGAAAAACCCACCACATATTTGGTGTCAGAAATAGTCTGTGGGTAAACAAGTTCAGAGGCTAGAATCTGTGACTTAGGCTATCCATATAAAGTTTGCATATGCTAAAAACATTTTATACTTATGAATTCTCTCTTAAACTACTTTGAGATGTCGGAAAAATTTTCCTCATATTGCTAACAGAGAAATTATATACAGAAACATAAAAATAGTTTTCAAAATAACACTCAGCAGCCTTATTTGATTTTTCTGTAAAACCGTACATAAATTAACAAATGAATTGAGAACATGCGAGGCAGTTACCTCCTTAAATTCCATAACCCACTATCTGTTCTTAATATAGACTTGGGTTTTGGTATTTAATTTTTAATTTTTTAATCACTGGATGTTTGAAATTCCCTTCTTTTTTGCTTTTTTATATTTTAGAATGGGGAATGAATAATAGTGACATAAATGCTAGAAAGAAATGAGACTTGAGGGAGAATGAGTAACAAGACTGTAGGGGAAATGGTCTTCCTCCTATGCAATTTCTAGTTTGAATTGCTTATTTTGCAATCTGTTCATCCAGTTAATTGTTCATCTCAGCTTTTTTGCCTTCAGCTTATCTCCTCAAGGAGTAAGACAGCATTCTTGCTGCTAAAATCAATGCATCTTTCATTGGCAACAATAATCGTTGCATAGCTAACTGTTCTTGAGTTTAATGGCAGAACACTAAGCTAAATATTTTAGACCATTTACTTGTCATAATGATTCTAGGAATCAGGTACTATTTTTGTCCTTACTTTATAGATGAAGTAGCCTGGGCTGTAAGAAGTAACATGCACGATCTCGCAAAGCTTGTTTCTGTATTTTTTTTTTTTTTTTAAGACAGAGTCTCATCCTGCTGCCCAGGCTGGAGTGCGGTGGTGTGATCTCAGCTCACTGCAACCTCCGTCTCCTGGGTTCAAGCAATTCTACTTCAGCCTCCTGAGTAGCTGGAATTACAGGTGTGTACCACCAAGCCTGGCTAATTTTTGTATTTTTAGTAGAGATGGGGTTTCATTATGTTGGCTAGGCTAGTCTCAAACCCTTGACCTCAAGTGATCCGCCTGCCTTGGCCTCCCAAAGTACTGGGATTATAGGTGTGAGCCAAGACGCGTGGACTTGTTTCCATAATTGTTACATGGGCAGGTATCACATGATCTGATGTATTATTGGCAGAGAGAGAATTTTTCTGAAGAAACTGATATACGTATCCATGAATGCAGATGCACTTTGGCTGGCTTCTTATAGTCCAGGGGTCTTGGTTTGATCCTTATGAGAGAGGCAGAAAGAAGTTTGCAGTGGACCTTTCTTCCAGTTTTGGAGGGAGCTAAGTGTTTTCCTGTCTCTGGATGGCAACTGCCAGGTTAGGTATTTGTTGTGGTTTTATGACAAGGAAATCAATCTGATTACAGCAGTCGATCTGAAGCAAATAAACTCTCATCTCAGTGCCTTAATAAAGCTTCACATCAGGTCATAAAGCAAAACAACAGAAAATCCGCATGGCACATATACATCATGGAATCCTATGCAGCCATAAAAAGACACGAGATCCTGTCCTTTGCAGGGACATGGATGGAGCTGGAAGCCATTATCCTCAGCAAACTAATGCAGGAACAGAAAACCAAACACCACGTTCTCACTTATAAGCGGGAGCTGAACAATGAGAACACATAGGTACAGAGAGGGGAACGACAGACACTGGGGCCTGTTGAAGGAGGATGGGGGAAGGAGAGCATCGGGAAAAATAGCTAACGCATGCTGGGCTTAATACCAAGGTGATGGGTTGATAAGTTCAGCAAACCACCATGGCACTCGTTTACCTATGTAACAAACCTGCACACCCTGAACTTAAAATAAAATTAAAATTAAAATTAAAATCCACATGGATGCCTTCCCCCTTCCAGGAACACACCCCTTCTGCTGGAGTTTATTGCCTCATATGTGACTGAGAAGTCTCCTGTGGTCTCAACAACCTCATTTTAACTTTTCTCTCTAACAGGGGTGTTCCTTTCTTATTTACCCTATTGCTGTTTAATCTGCTGGGATCTGGCCTAGTTCAAATAACATACATTTCCTCAAGAAGATGACATTTAATTAAATTCCAAGTGACAACATTTTACAAAAAGGATGTTTCATTTATTTTTTTTTGCAAGTCACTATTTCTCTTTTGTGCAATGAGCTCTTGCTTGTTCAGTGTCTCACTTCCAGGCATCCTGACGCAGATTTTAAAAAGTCTAGAAAGAAATAACATGCGAGATTCTATGGCATTTAGAATAATTTATGCAGCCCATCCTCTAGGCTTACAGCCAAATTCCAGGAGGAGAATCTGCTTCACATTCTATCAAGTCTCACGCCACAATGAATCCATTTGGAAAGAAAGCTAAATTGCAATTGCACAAAGAAATTCTGCAAAGAAAGCTGAACATGATTCTGCAACCCCCAAATGTTTGTAAAGTTTACCATAAAAAAATGTCAGGGGAATATTTGGTAGACGATCAAAGGCTTTAAGTAAAGTTTGCTGCAGACATTAGAATAATACATGTTAAAAAGAGGTCAATTAACATTTATCAAGAGATGCTGGCATTTCTAAAGTGTATTTACTTTGGGAGACCAAGTATTTCTTCATGTCTTGAAAGTGATAGCAATTCACAGAAAATAACAGGTGCATTACCAGGTGGAGGCTAGGGTCTCTACCTGTCCTGAAGTTGCAAACTCTTATGGGATTCTCATTGGAGTTTCTCTCTTTGACACATTTTTAAAATTTCCAAAATCTACAATTGCCCTATCTTTAGACTTGGAGAAACAGATGTGTAGATGACAGTTATTAACATACCCACTGCTGGAGCAGGAAAATAGGCACCAGCCGAAGCAGTAGCTTCCTGTCCTCACCTCTAGCTTTTCTCAATTTCTGCATTCTCCTCCTCCTTCTTGTGTTTATGCTACACTCTATGGTATTGAAGTGCACATATGAAATCTGGTTCCCCATAAATGGGAGGCCTAACGTATAACAAACTGGTTGGTTCCTGTTCTTCCACCAGCTCCTTACATCTCCAAGGCACAAACCAAGCTCCCTTGCAGGGTGAATGGACTTGGACCCTGCAGGGCTATGATCTTTAAACACAGAGCCAGGGTCATGGGAGTCAATCAGTTTCCTTTATGACTGACATCTTCATAGTTTCCCTGATGACTAAATCAGGTGTTTATCTGCCTCCTCAGAGAGCTCTGAAACACTTCAATATACTCTCAAGTTATCCAAAGGCAGTTTGCATTCACCCTTTGAAATCTTCTGGCTGCAGACTGTGGACTGCCTAAAATCTTGGAGATCTTGTCTTTCATTCCCGTCAATCCTGACATTCAGATCCCCTCTAAAGTCTAGTTCTCCCTTTAACAGACATTTGAGTGTCTCCGTGGTGGAGGCTTCACCATGCATCCGGTTCTCAATTCAATGAGAAGCTATTTGATCTTTTCAACTCCTTTTTTGACTGCAGGTTTTCTGAGCTTTGTAATAACCCTAGACACTCCTGAACAAGCATTTTCTAAGTCATTAATGCTGAGGACTAATTAATGGCTTAAGTGCTAATACAAAAAAAAATGAAATAAATTTTTTAGGCTATTTCAGGAACCACACCTTAAATTCAAACCTCTGCATCCAAATTGCAAGTGATTTAATTAATAAGATGTCCAGAATGACCAGAAGGAAATTGATGAGATATGTCATTTTCCTGTTTTATCAACATCTGGAGGAAAGTTAATCTCCACCTGAGGCTGCGTTGGTTGTCTGGGTTGCCTTGGGTGTTTAAAAATGAAAAAGGGAGTTCTTGCATAAAGAGATAGGTAAACCTGGGCAGGTCTGGCTGATTTCACATGAAAATCTGTCCAATTGTGTTGTGCCATGACTTTGGGGAAAAGGGAATATATATTTTGCTGAAAGGGGTGACTGCGAGGGGAGAAACGCAGTGCACGTGTGCTGATGGGCTTGGGTTTTTATTAATAGAGGACTGAAGACATGAAGAGGAAGATCAGAGAACTAAGAAGGGATAGTCCTCAGGAATCAGTAGCCAGATTTGAGCAGTTGTGTCCAGAATGGCCTCCCAGCTTTCTCCTATGCAATTCATCTATTCCTGTGCTTATGAGGTGATCTTTCTGAAATAGTTGGGGTTCTTCAAAGCTATCAAGTGCATCTGTGCTTAGAAGGTAAACTCTAAAGTCATGGAGGTCATCAAGGGTCTAACGCTCTGGCCTCAGCGACTCTCCAGCCTTCTTCTCCTTGCCTGCCTTTTTGATCCCTCTGACACAGCCAGTCCATTAGCTCCTAGTCCACCTACTCCCTGGTAAGCATGGGCTGTTGCCTGGGGAAGGCCTACTCACCCTTCAAGACCAAGTTCAAATATCACTTGCTTCATGAAAGCTCCTGGCCTTTTCCACACAGAATTAACTCTTCCCTCCTCTGCCATTTCATTGCATTACGTAAAATTTCTATCCTGGGACCTACAGTCCTTGGTTTGCCATATTTATTTAAATGTTTGTCTCCCAGAATGCACTGAAGGCTAATCAAAAGCTAAGACTCTGGCTGAGCATGGTGGTTCATACCTGTAATCCCAGTACTCTGGGAGGCTGGGACAGGAGGATCTCTTGAGCTCAGGAGTCTGATATAGCCTGAACAACATGGTAGAACACTGTCTCTACAAAAAAAAATATTTCTTTTAGCTAGCCAGGTACATGCCTGTAGTTTCAGCTACCCAGGAGACTGAGGTGGGAGGAACACCTGAGCTTGGGAAGTTGAGGCTGCAGTGAGCCAGGATCATACCACTGCACCCTAGCCTGGGCAACAGCGCAAGACCCTGTCTCAAAAAAAAAAAAAAAAAAAAAAAAAAAAGATATAAAATAAAAGGAAAGAAAGGAAGGAAGGAAGGAAGGAAAAGAAAAAGAAAAATCAACAAAAAACTTTGTTGTTTTTTGTTTCTTGTTTGGTTTTGTTTTTTTGTAACCCTGGTGTCAAGAACACGGACACTTGGGCACATAGCACAGAGTAGTTATTTAATAAATGTGTAATAAAATAAACTGATGGGGAAAAACTTCAAACTGCATATCAGAAGACTCTGATTCTAAAAATAGTGCTTTGGAAGAGAGAACCTGTGAGGAGAAGATCTGCTCTCTTTATTTATAAGAGATTGATCTACAGCTGATTTAAAAATTGTGTGATTGTCATTAGCATATTTTTCTTTAACATATATCTGAATAAATTTCTACTGAATTATTTAAAGAAATGGTACACACTAAGTCATTTTTAAAAGCATTGGCCTAATGTTTTTCTATTGTTAGGGAAGATTGCATGATTCACATTAACAATTTTTCTTTTTCTGGCATCATAAAGACAATTCACACCATTTAAAATTGCACTTCTGAATTTACTCCACAATATCAAAGTTTAATCAGTACAGTCCAAAAGATCTATACAGAGGTATGATTCTTAAAAAATTATAATTGAATTGTACAGAGCCAGTGCTCAGGGAATGCCACTGACTGGAATTCCCGACAGCTCCAGTCATTGTGTGTGCTTCTTGGGCATGGGTTCAGGTCTGTGCGTACTCGGTGTTGTTATAAAGGTAGTCCACGAGTGGAGGATTGGGAAAAGGGGAAGGAATATTCACAATTGGAGACATCTCACTTTACACATTCCACATAAATTACCTGAGGCACACATCCAAAATATCCTGAGAATTAGATACAGTGATTTCCAGTTTGGAAGAAGGATAGAATAATAGAGAACCTTCTGGAACTTATTCAGAAAATCAAAGGAGTTCATAAAGCAAGATTAGTGACAGAGGCAAGAGCTGAACTGAAGTACCTTGACTTATTCCAGCACTAGGATTTAAAGCAGCAGCTAAAATCCCATCTGTCTGATCCGGGAGACTTGAACACTTGGGCACTGTGGCTGGGAATAGGGGAAAAAGTCTCCACCCTACTGCCCACACACTGTGCAATCCTGAAATCTTTGTTTTCTACAGCTTCCTCTAGCTAGTATCAGTTTCCACATCGGGGTGGGTTTAGAAGCAAAAGAATTTTCTATCTTGCCATCAGCCTTGCGCCTCTGAATTCTGTGCACAGAATTTCTTCCACAATGGGTAGAACCTTTTGAACACTAATGTAAGAAAGGAAACAAAAAGTATGTTGAAAGACAAGGTATTTAAGAAATTAAAACAAAATGCTCATTTATTGTTTTTAATATGTAGTCAAATATGACAGCAGTCTTACACAAATAGCTCCCTCCTCCCCCTTCTAAAATCTCAAATTTGTTGACTCCTACTGTAAGTGAAAAACATGGTTTCCTTCTGAAAATAGCAATCAACAGCAAAAACACAGGTAACATTTGGTCCCCACCAGCTTCCACACCTTTAAAGATAAATTGGGTCACTGAGGCGGTCAATACACTAAATTTCTTATCAAACTATTAGTAGGGGAAAAAAATCAGATTTCCCACACACTGCAAGCAGAACCGAAAGAGCTGCAGAAAAACTTGGTTTAAGAAGCTGTGTGAAGAAAACATTAATGACTTATTGCAATCGTAATAATCCCCAGGTAAAAGATGGATGTCAAATTAATGGACTGTAAGGAAATACATTCAAACTTAGGTCATTAATATTACAGTGAACATAATCAGGAAGCTTGCAGAAGTACGTAGCATCTCTGAATTATTGAATTTGAACAAAGGTTTCCAATAGAGTTCACACTCTTTTTGTTCTCAGACACCATTAGTGCAAATTCAGATACAATCATTTTTACATTTGCAGGCTCAGGTACGTTCAACAGAAGGTCATCAGGAAGTATGGGCTGGTTATTTTAGCATGACAGAATGCAGGCTTGGAATTTCTCCTTGACGTGGCAGAAGAAATAGGAATGATGCCCAGAGGACTGGAATAAATTCAAAATGCTTGGTTTTCCAAGTTCTATTTTAATAAGCTTTGGAAAATTAACCTTCCCCTGAAAGACACGTCCTTGGTTTGGCACACAAGGCTTTCCAAAACAGTGAGAAATGAACTGGCCATGCGCTGCACTCACACACATAGTCATTCTTTTTGCTTGGGGTTGACTGGGTTCATAGGGCCAGATTTTCCTCAGTGTTCTCTTGTAGCAGCGCCGCAGTGAGCTTTGTGATTCTGACAAAGGGTGCAATTATATCCACTTTGAAATGCATTACAAATATTCTGCATGCTGGTGCAACTGGCATAAAATCTGGAAAGCCACCGCCCCCCCGCCCCCAGAAGTGCCCAATTTCTTCTCTTTTCACACTTCAACATTTCAAATGACTACAAACAGAATTACCAGAAACAGTAGTAAATTCCTGGCATTCAAAGTTCCCATGATCCCAGCTGGCATATAAAAAAGACTGTCTCCTTTTTTTCCCCTGAAAATAATGTACTCTCCAGGCACTGTTGAAATGCCTCAAATCAGGCAAATGAGAGATTTGTTTTGACCAATCAATGAAAAGACCTCCCCCTCTTCTCCGTGAGGGCCCCAAGACTGGGTTATGCCATACACAAGATGTCTGTTTCTAAAGAGACTTCACTGATTTCCCTAAAACGATTTTAACATTTCTTTGCAAGTGAAGCTCTGATGTTGCCTAATGTTATTTTCAGAGTAGCCTGCTGCAGGATGCTTAATTTGAGTTTTTATTTCCCTGCTATAAATGTGACAATCTGAGTACGTTTTCATTCAAACCACCTTGAACATGGTGGCTGAGGCTTCACCACAAATGTCCAGAAAACAGCACTTGAGTCTGTCTGAGTCCTGAGATGGTCAAACCTCAGAGAAATCCAGCTCTGGGCCCAGAAAGGAAAGCGCCGTTTCTTAACCTTTCCTCAGGAAAATTATTTTATTGATTTTTTTTTTTTGCCTTATTTTCATGCCTTTTAAGTCAAAGGAAGATAAATGGAAAGTCTCTTTTTGGTCATTCACTAATTCTCTAGGGCAAGTCACGTAATTCTCGAGGCCAAAGGCCTCCATGATGTCAGGATGAATGCCATGGAAGAGGTATGGGGGGTGATGGCTGCATTTTAGACTAATCATAGGCATATCCTTTGCTTTCTCTATGTCAGGGGCCTCAGCATCGCTTGCAGAATATGTGCCCCAGTGTCTGGATGTCTGCAGGACCTAAATTTGAGCTGGTCATCAATGAATATTTATTAGCACATTGCTCTTAAGAAGTTAATAACTCGGCCAGGCACTGTGGCTCAGGCCTGTAATTCCAGCATTTTGGGAGGCGGAGGTGGGCGGATCACCTGAGGTCGGGAGCTGGGGACCAGCCTGACCAGCATGGAGAAATCCCTTCTCTACTAGAAATACAAAATTAGCTGGGTGTGGTGGCATATGCCTGTAATCCCAGCTACTCGGGAGGCTGAGGCAGGAGAATCGCTTGAACCTGGGAGGCGGAGGTTGCGGTGAGACGAGATCACGCCATTGCACTCCAGCCTGGATAACAAGAGCAAAACTCCATCTCAAACAACAACAAAAAGAAGTTAATAACTCTACCTAATAGCACATTTAGATTTTTATTTTTTTTCCATGAATCATCTCCATTCACTCACTCTTAGGTTTATACTTCCCCCTAAAATTCCCCCATGAAACTTCTAAAATTAGTTTCATGCTATGTATTTGTTTGATAGGCACAGAAGGTTTACAGCTGCATGGTCAGTAAGCGATACTTTGGTCATGAATATATATACATATATATTTGCAATGCTTGGAAAAAGAGAGACTGCTGTTAAAAATCAAAATTCTCGTGGAATGAAGAGAAGCCGCTGAGATTTTTTTCAACCAGAATGAAGATAAATAAAATATCACTATCTGCCATGTCAAAAGCTTTTATGTTATTCCATTATGAAAGACATTTATTGAGTAATTTGCAAACGTTAATAAGCCTTAGAAACTAGGAAAAGCTGAGTACCAGTTTATGACTTACATTTAATTTTTTTTCCAGCCTTTTATCCTGGATTTAAAGTAACACAGAATCTTTTAGTGTCAACAGTGAGCTGGAAATTAACCTATAATAACAAGTTTTGAGCATTTTGCTCCTCCAGGCATAATTTGGTCACTCATAATAAATATATTATGAAGAAGCCAATGATGATGTATTCCATAAACTTGTTATGAAAAACTGACTCCAGAAATTATGTGATTTTACTTGAATAATTACCATTTTACTTCTCTACAATAATCATTGTGAGAGCAGTGGGCATTGGATGGTTGAAAAGTTATTCCAGACAATAATTAGGCAGATGTATTACAATTTAAGTTGAGGCTAGAAGATCAACTTAATCAAAACCTTAAGAAGTAATACCATGTTATGATATGACAATGATAGAACAGGAAATTATAGACACATTTGAGGCTGAAGTTTTCTGATTTCCCTGATTGTCTTATGTCTGGGATGGTCTAATAAATGACGTAACCACCACACACACCTAAAGTGCAAATGCTTTTTTGATACACTGGTGTTTCTGAATACCTCAAAACAGTGATATTAATCATTCAAAACCCAATAGAAATATTGGGTCGAGAAATCAAACTTCAACTGTTGCATCTGGTCAGTAAGACTACAGTGAACTAGAAAGTATTCCTAGGTCAGGGAGAATTTTGAGTAACTTTTCTTCTCACAAATAAAATTAACAGGTCCTTCCTAATAGAGCAAACAACACAGACATGCAGTGATGTATTATGTTTCAGACACATTCTTCAGGCAAACACTTTCTAGTTCCCATTTTAAGTAGAATAGAAAATTGGAGTTGAAAACTGATAGAGTATTGTTGATCCTATCTACTTGTAAAGTCTGGTTTAGGGATTTTATTGTATTATAATGATCAGTTACATGCCTGGACTCTCACTACTGTATATCACAAGTTACTAGCACAGTCACTTGGTTCCAGTACGTGTTCAATAAATATTTCAGTGAACTGAACAGTTAAATAAATGAACAGATAGGGAGATGAATCAAAGTGCTCTGTAAAATGTAAAATGCTTCACAAACATAAGGTAATAGGAGTATATAAAAGGTAACACCACAGACCTCGCATTATCTGCCCAAAAAACCTTATAAGGACAAAAATGTTCTAATAGTTTGAAGAGCAAATAAAAATTGCAATTATATATGTGGTCAGAAAATCAGCTATATAGATCATTGATTTTCAAATACATTTGGGAAGAAATAAAACAAAAGCAGAAAAATTTTAAATGGCCAAAATAAATTGTATTGCTAACTTAGATGGCCACAGATGGGGGCAGGGGTGGAGAGAGGAGAAATTGAAAACACCACAAAGACCCCGCAATGGCTGGAACTTGAAATTGCTGGATGTTGTAACAGTAGCAGCCTCCTTAAGTCAGCAAAAAGATAGAGAAAGATTGATCCAATGTTCTATATTACAGAACAGAGCAGATCGTCAATATAGCAAATAAAGTTATCGTTGAGTAGACTGTGCTGTCTAAGCTGCTTGGTTGGCCTTAAGTGCCGACAATTAAGAGATGTAGGCAATGAGAACTGAAACAAACATTTAAGTTCAAGACCCAGTTTACTGACACTGGGACTATTACTATACCTCTTTGGGCCTCAGTTTACTTATCTGTAACATTAAGAGGTTGGATTACATGATGTCTCACGATTCTTTTTTTTATTTAGAGATGGGGTTTTGCTCTGTTGCCCAGGCTGGAGTGCAGTGGCATGATCATAGCTCACAGCAGCCTCTAACTCATGGGCTCAAGCAACCCTTACACTTCAGCCTCCAAAGTAGCTGGGACTACAGGCATGGGAAACCACACTTGGCTAATATATATATGTAAACACACACACACACACACATATATATATAATTGCTATCATCTCTATCAAATATACATATATATTTGATATATATGTATATTTGTGTGTGTGTGTGTGTGTGTGTATATATATATATATTATATATATATATATATATATATGTATATGTATATTTGATAGAGATGGGTCTCACTATGTTGTCCAAGCTGGATCTGCCATGATTCTGGCATATGACGCTGATAACAAAAGTGGGGTTGGAGGTGGTGAAGTAAAAGCAGCGGTAAGTTGGAAAATACCTAAAGAAATACAAACCAAAAGAACATTTCACAGGAGGAAGAAATTAGAACCAGATAATCTAGTTTTCAATTAGTCTTATTTAAATATTAATTTCCTATCATGAATGAAAGCATCTTGAACCAATCCGTGGATCCTGGCAAAACCTTTTCTCAAGTGGGCAATAGACACTAGGGACGTGATCAAATTTATACTCCCTCATGAAGATGTAACATAAGAATCTGTTGCCAAAAACTGATAAATTATACTAACCTTAGAATATGTATCTGGATATTAGCATAATTTAAAATAATTTTATTCCCTTTATATAGTCTGCATGTCAAAGGTTTACATTAAGTTCCAAATAGTTTTATATTTTAATGCCATAGCTCCTTACATTAGTGTTACAGTGATACAATAAATATGAAATTATTTATGCTTTAGATAGTGCCTTCTAAATGGAAGCCTCCTTTTGCTGTTAAGTGTAAAAGAGGAAATCATAAGAAACTAGAGAAGCTAAGTGGCTCTATGCAATAAAGAACTGAGCCAGTTGAAGGATGTTCATAGGCAATGTTGGCAAAGAGTGGATAAATACATGGGATAGATGTCATGTGGGGCATATACTAAAGGAAATATTCAGATGGGCAGAAAAGAAACTGAAGCAATTTTGCTTTGTGTTTTGAATGCATTCTCTTATTCTCAAGATACGTGATGAACTGATTACCTTTGAACGCTTTTTGCACTGATGAACTATTCTTCCTTTGAATGCAAATTTGTACTGGTACTCGACAAAAAGTCGTACTTTATATGGGTTATATTAACATAAGGTTTTTAAGAGTCTGTACATCTGTACATTTAATCGGCTTGCATAATAATCTTGCAAGAAAGACAGGACAAAAAATGTTTTTCTTTTCCAAAATTGCAAATTGAGACTCATGGAGGTTGAAGTGATTTTCCCAAGATAACACAGTGGGGACTCAAAGCTGTGTCAGCTTGTATTTTTTTCATTACTCCATAGGGCCTCTCTAAGATAAAAAATGCTTGGATGTGCCCAAGAGCTACCAAATCTTGTTTCTTTCCTCCTCTTCCCTTTTCTTTAAGGACAAGGAATTCAAACGAAACTCCTCTATAGCACTGTCCATTAAAATTTTCTTCAACCACAGAAATGTTTTTTGTTATCCAATATGGTAGCCACAAGCCAGGTGTGGCTATTGAGCCTTTGAAATGTGGCTGGTGTGACTGAAGAATTACATTTTTAATTAATTTTAATTTCAAAAGCCACGTTGCCTAGTGGATATAATATTGGACAGCACAACTCTAGAAGCTACATATAAGAGACTGGCAAACGCCTTTGATACCTCAAACTAAAATAGTAATTGGGGGTCAATTGCACTTTTAGTTTTCTAGGTGTTAGTATATCTTGAAGTCCAAACCCTTCACACACAAGCCACCATTTATGGTCAGTGCCATCTGTTGGGCTTAAACCATTTATGCCTGAGGTTGCAATTTTTTGAATTTTTGCAACCAGACCTTGGTGATGACCTTCAGCAGTAGGATATAAATAACTCCCATAAGCTTAGCGTTCCAATAATGGAACACTAGACATAAATGGGTCAAGATATTTTTCTTGAGTTTCAGTATCTTTACCTAATCACTGATTATTATTTTTACAAATAATTAAGCTGAAATAACTAAATTCCTCTGTAGCACCATTTATCTGATTTATCCAGAAGTTTGTGTCTCTTTGTTATCTTTAATTTTTTGTTATTCTATTATGTTCATAGTATATTAAGTAATGTACAGTTGCACCTTCTCTAATACATAATATATGTAAAGTCCAAAGCATTGATGACCATTTTGAATTTTCAGAAACTGTGTGTATGTTTTCTCAAATGGGAACAAGAACAAACCAGAAATATAAAGTAGAATGAGAGTTTCATGAAAGAAAAGGATTGAGCCAACATTTCCCCTTACCACCAAAGAATTCATACACCACAGACTTCTCACTACCTTTAACTCTTAGTTCTGTTAAGAATTTTTCCCACACTCCAGTTTCAAAAAGTTTTCTCTATTATTTGGTGCTTTGGTTCACTGAAGAACTCAGATGTTTATGTTTTATACAGAATTATCAATTGTTTTGAATCAAAATAGAAGATGAACGCTGAAGGGTATAAGAATAACATTACTACTTGAGAATTAAGTAGTACTTAAGGGACACAAACTAAGAGTACACACGCAAGATTTATATAACTGTCAAACAGTTGTTATTGGAAGCCACGGCTACCACAAAAGCTAGTGAAAGAAGTGTCATTTTATCCTAAAAGGAAGTCGTCTATGTGCTCCTTATGCATTTGTAGAATACCAGTTGCACCAGTAATATTGGCATGTCATTTGGTTATTGCTGTCTCACGAAACCTACTCCACAAGAATAAGCAGGGATATTTCACATAAAGCATACATAGCTGCTGCAAAGAGATTGTCATCACAATCCTTCAATCACCTTGCTTTTCAAAAATTTTTTTTTAATAGTTAACTAAGTTGGGAAAAAGTTACCACCTTCATCAAATACTTAAAATTGTAAAGCAAAATATATGGAATAGAAAATGGCATTCGTTCACATCAGACACTTGTGATGACAAAGTATGGTACTCTGTGAGTGGACTGATGTCCAAGGCAGATGTGTACAGATGCTAAACTGCTGGGAAAATGCTGCTTATGAGACATCTCTGCTTCTTGAGACCTGAATCTGCAAATGTTGAGCACTGTACCTTACAAAAGCCAACAATTTCTTGGCACAGAGTGTAAAAGTTTCATGGGTTGGAATGTCGGTGAAATTGTACACTCAGTACCTGAATTTAAACTTTAGGAGCTCAGTATGTATATTAACCACTTTCCTTCTCAAGGGATGCCATTCCTTTCTTCATTCATGGGGAATTTTCAAAATCAGGATTGTGATTCCAAGGCAATTGATACCTCCATTTAAGGAGCTTTCTGCATCCACTTTATTTAGCCAGAGAGGGAAGGGGTTGACATAAACGAAAAAGTGGATCAAATAGTCAAGAACATCATGGGCGCGGCAATGAACTGAACCACTTTTGCTAAGTGACAGAAAAATATTCTAATATTAAGGATTATTTTACAACTCTATGGAAGTAATGCAGCGATGCATCTTGTATCTGTTTTGTCTTGATGACAAAATGCACTCTTAGAGTCACAAGATCCTGCCTTGTGTTAGTTATAAACAAAAATATATTTATATATATATTTATGTAACTACTATGTGCTTTAAAGAAAATTACTGTATGATTCAGCAGGGTTTTTTCATTCTTTCTATCGCCATGCTGACATGAATGGCTTCTTAGACAGGAATCAGCAATGAAATGGGTCTTTAGTACTGAAACAGCATAAAATTAAAAATAACCATGTGTTTAAAATCCCTTAGCATTTTTGTTTCAAAAATGATTAAGGAACTCTTCATACTGTTTCCTTTTGTTTCCATCAGCCCAGAGCAACTGTGGTTTCATGGGACTTCACGGTTGGGGAATGGAGGTAAGGCTTCCATAAAGCATAAATCAGATGTTTTTATGCTGAGGCAGGAAAACAGAAAGCCCCGTTTGCCACTCCCTCTTCCCAAATCCTAAGCTAAAAGTTCAGAAATTTTGTCACAGCTCATAGAAAGGTCATTCATTACGAAGGAAGAGGCAGACATAGTTTGAACCTCCTGTACAGATAAAAAGATTCATTCTGTAAAGTGATGAACTTGTTGGTACAGATGGATCTAGACCAGAAAAACAACATCCTTTTGCCACACATCTGTTTTAAAGATGTAGAAAATCTCTTATTTTGTGTTTGTTTTCACTCCTGCATGAGCTGTTTTTCTTAGCAATCTTGAGACATTCATCATTGCTCTTTTGAGTGAAAGGGTTCAGGCTTTGGAAAACAGTTATCTTTGAGACATCAGAGAACATTTGAACCAAAGGTGTCGATCCCTCATGAACTAAAGCTTTATTATGATTTTTTTTTCTGATCCCTTTGCAACCCTGCACCTACGCCAAAAGCATTATAATCTTGTCATACTTCAGATAAGTCCACGGGAGATGTTCCGAGTGAACTATAGATGACATTCCACTAGGGAATTCTATGTTCAGTGTAAATGGTATCTTGTATAAGTTTTAGTTTTTTGTTTACCCTTTGTTTCCTGGGCTGAGCTTGTCCAGAAATCTTGTCTTCTTCAGGCTACAGCAGCTTAGAGCTTGTTTGTGTGTGTGTGTTTGTTTGTTTGTCTTAAAGGTATAGGCAAAATTTTAGTCTTAACACCTGTAAACCAGTACTGGTGTTGTTCTGTCCTAGAAATTTTAGCACTGCTCTGATACAATAAAGCCTTCTTTCTCTCCAACTGGTTCAACTTCAGCATAGGCAGGATGTCCAGAGCCTCTTCTAAACTTCATCGCAGGCCATCTGCTTGGGCGTCTCTGAAACAGAAAACACAAAAATAAAAAATGTGCGTCAGGGTAAGATTCTAGCACCAGAAAAATCTATTTGCTAGCTATTTTAGATTAAATGTTGAATTAATTAACACGTTAAATTATCTCTTATTATAGCTACAGTCAGAATTAAGAATTCCCCTTATCAACCCTCCAAGCCCTGTGCTTGCATTTCCAAGATGGCACTATCTACCCCTGTCAAAGGAAAGACCATTTGTCACACCTGCCCTCAAAGGATTCAGAGCTTCTCCCAAGCAAGGTTTAATGCTTTATACATATGTCTGAAATACTCAAATATAACTAGGCAAAAAGGAACTGTAATAAAAAATATTTTTTAATATATGGGCAGACACTCTCTCTTCTCTACAAGTCAATACTGATATCACTTCATTTTGTTCATTAATTCACTCAAAAACTAAGGTCATAAAATTCTGCTGTTCCTAGAAGGGTGTTTTCAATTAGGCACCAGACCTCCTAGCAAATAAGCTAAAAGAAATATCACTTAATATCTTAAGAAATTATTTATTTAGTTAAGCATACGCATCTATGATTTTTTTGTGCTTGAAAATTAAAGCTGTTATATCCTAAAAATGGAATCTATTATCAGAGGGTGTGACCAATCGTAAGCTTATGAAACAAATATTGTACAATAGACACTAGTCCTAAAATACAGGTTATTTGTATTGACAAAAAGAGAGCATTTCTTCTCAGCACTCCATCCATCAAACAAACCTGTGATTTACAAATAGATGTACTGAAATGAATTACTGAGTTATCGGAGCAAAATACACTAAAATGCATTTCACAGCCATAGTGACGCTAGAAACTATTACTCCATTTATCAAAGTGCCTGCAATTTTGGGGTAAATAAGATGATAAATATTGAAGGAAGTTCATTTCTATCTAAATAATTCTAATGCAAAACAGGTTAAATATCAGTATACACATACTGGCATTTGGTATTTTTCTAGATTTTCCAATTACATGCTAATGTCGATGATTAATGGCTGTGAAAGTTTTTCACATCAGGTAGGGATGACTATTAGCTCTACATTCTGTAAAATAAAAAAAAAACAATCAAGGTAATTACATTCTGCCTACTAATAATATTAAGTGCTATCTCTATAACATTATGTGGTCAGAATGCCTTAAATTTATTTGCTGATTAAGTTCCATTAAGTGAAACTGAATTATCCCTATTTTCCAAAAGAAGAATTTAAAACTAAAGAGAGGGCCACACAACAAAACGTGTCTATGGTGGGGCTGAAATCATCAACAATGGAAACATACTAAGCACCTCTAGGGAGGTGGGTACCATAACTCATGGTTATGCCTGTTTGTAGGGTAAAGATGACATGTTGCAGTGCTCACTACTTATAGCCCCAACTCTGGTTTTAGTGACTTCACAGCTGAGCTTCTCCAAAGCTACAGCTTCCCTGGGCAAGCAGCACCGCTGAGATTTTGCTCTGAAATGCCACCTTTCCGAGGCCAGTTGGTAGCAAGAACAACCCTGCCACCGAGCACGAATTTACAGCCACATAAAGACATTGAGCTATACTGTTCACAGTAGCCAAGATTTGGAAGTAACTGAAGTGTCCATCAACAGATGAACGGATGAAAAAAAAGTGGTCCATATACACAACGGAGTACTCTTCAGCCTTAAAAATAATGAGATCCCGTCATTCGTAACAACATGGATGGACTGGAGATCATTATCTTAAGTGAAATAAGCTAGGCACAGAAAGGCACAGAAAGGCATAAACATCACACGTTCTCACTCACTTGTGGGATCTAAGAATCAAAACA
This sequence comes from Pongo abelii, assembly GCF_028885655.2. Lineage (NCBI taxonomy): Eukaryota > Metazoa > Chordata > Mammalia > Primates > Hominidae > Pongo > Pongo abelii. Next base: position 20,371,478 of record NC_071993.2, on the reverse strand, counting down.
ATTAAACTCATGGAGATAGAGTAGGATAGTTACCAGAGGCTAGGAAGGGTAGTGACGGGGTTGGGAGGAGGTGGGGATAGTTAATGGGTCTCCCCCCCCCAAAAAAAATGAATAAGACTTAGTATTTGATAGCAGAACAGGGTGACTACAGTCAATAATAATTTAATTATACACTTAAAAATAATTAGAAGAGTATAATTGGATTGTTTGTAACACAAAAGATAAATGCTTGAGGCTTGAGGAGATGGATACCCCATTCTCCATGATGTGATTAGGACACATTGCATGCCTGTATCCAAACATCTCACATACTCCATAAATATATATACCTACTATGTACCCACAAAAATTAAAACTTAAAGAGGAGAAAAACAATGGTGCTATATGTGGTCTTCACTAAAAAGGAGTGCAGATGATGGGCATCTTGATGATGATGCTCATGAAAGTTACATTTTATGAGGCTTTTATTTCATATCTCATGCTTTGTACTAGGTGATTTCCATACAGGGTCTCATTTAATATCCACAACTCCATCCTTTACGTTTTCCACAAACCTGCAAAGCTAGCAAATGGCAGGGCCAAGATGTAAAATAAAAATCTACCTACTTCCAAAGCTAATTTTTCCCATGATGGAAATTATTCCTTAAAATTCAATGGTTTGTGCATAACTCACCCAACATTTGGGAACCTGGCTGTAGTTTTATTTCAATCTTAACAATATACCAACAACTTCGGTATTCTGTTAATAAGTCAGAGCTACTAAGTTAACAACTCTTTCTTAGGTGAAAAGATTGCAGGATTATTGATACTGAGTATCATGTGCTTTGTGAGTATATCACAAAGGTCCCCAAAATAGAAAATACAAAATGTTGGAGGTGAAGCTTCCTGTGTTAACACAGTACAATCTTATTTTCCAAACTAATTACATATCCTTAAGGATTTTTTCGATTTGTAATTTTTTTCCACTCATTGTAGAAAAAATGAGTAAAAAATGAGTACAAAAAAACACAGACCTATCCCAACAAGATTTAAAATCACTAGCGATCCCACCAAAAACACACAACTGCTTAAACCAGTGGTTCCAACCTTTTCAGCACCCAGGACCAGTTTTTGTGGAAGACAATTTTTTCATGGGCTGATGTTGGGGGCATGGGGTAGGCAGATGGTTTTGGGATGAAACTGTTCCACCGCAGATCATCAGGCATTAGATTCTCATAAGGAGGTCACAACCTAGACCCTTCACATGTGCAGTTCACAATAGGGTTCATGCTCCTATGAGAATCTAATGTTGCTGCTGCTATGACAGTAGGCAGAGCTCAGATGGTAATGCTCGCTTGCCTGCCACTCACCTCCTGCTGTGTGGTCCGTTTCCTAACAGGCCACGGACAGGTACGGGTCCATAGCCCAGGGGTCGGGAACCACTGGGTTAAACTATCAGTGTATGTCACTCATGCAATTTCATAACTAAATATGCACAAAATAGGTATAATCCAGCTACAAAATTATTCAAGGCTGCTCTCTTATTCAGGAAAAACTGAAAATTCATAAACAATTTCGATTAGATTTTTAAAAAGCATTTTTCATAATAATATCTTAAAATTTACAATGAAATCTAACAAATGTCATGTAGCTAGGGTTTTAAACATTTGATGTTATTTTGTATTCTTTTATAATCCCTTCACATCTCAGTCTTAGCCGTAACAACACCGAGCAAAGAGTAACAACTTCACCAAAATTCTCCTTTCTTTTTAGAACACTTTCATAATGAAATAGGAGATGTCATCTCACATCGCAAAGCAATTACATGATTGTGAATAAATGACTTGATTTCTCTGGGCCTTTGTTTCTTCATCTGTGAAATAATAGCTAATTTGTCCTCTAAAACCCTAGGATCTTTATATTTGCTTGCCTAAGATAATTGCCTTTAAAGTAGAGAGAAGATCGTAATTTTAAAAGAGAACCTTCTGTGTTGAGGTTTTTCTGATCCTTATCCCTTCTGCCTCCTGTTAACTTTTAGAATTCCTATATTTAAGGGAAATCTATATAAATTGGCCCTAACTGAAATTGATTTTCCATGTCAATCTGCATGTGGTCAGATTATTCTTTATAAATGGAAAGAATGGGGCAAATTTTTTTTTTTTTTTGAGACGGAATCTCTGTCACCCAGGCTCAAGTGCAATGTCAAGATCTCAGCTCATTGCAACCTCCACCGCCTGGGTTCAAGCGATTCTCCTGCCTCAGCCTCCCGAGTAGCTGCGATTACAGCCACCCGCCACAGCACCCAGCTGATTTTTGTATTTTTAGTAGAAATGGGGTTTCAACATCTTTGCCAGGCTGGTCTCGAACCCCTGACCTCGTGATCCACCCACCTCGGCCTCCCAAAGTGCTGAAATTACATTCTTTAACAGAATAACTGAATATTTAGTTAGCATAGAAAAGTCCTTAACATCTATGCCATAATAGGAGCTATCTACCCAGAGTACGGGGAAAGGCTTGGATGGGAGTATCTGAAAACCTGAGCCTCATGTCCAGCGCTGCCACAAACTTGCAAGCAAGATTGAACACAGCCAGGGATTTTGGAGAAGGGATATGTTGTTCTTTCTCGAGGCCTAGACAGTTCCAAATCTGTGTTCTTTTTAGAATGCCTAATTCAGATTGTTACAGAAACTCATTGAGGCCACAGGGTCACTTGCTAAGAGGGCAGGATATATGCTGAAAATCGAAGAATTCAAACCAGACTGTAATGTTAATTCATTACAGAGTTTCAGGATGTAATGTCTTAAAACATTACTGGGTGCAATGCGTGGGTGATTTCTAATTTCATTTCTGATAATTATTTATGTGATAAATCATATTCAGAAGAAAATGCTTGCAGCAATAATGTTGGCACTGGGGTTGGCTGTGCAGTCAGGAATTCTCCCTAATTCTTGCTTCAGTACTACTAGTTGAACAGTCATCCAGGTCTGACTCAATGGTCTGTGGCAAGATAATTAGCTAAAATATCCACAAACAAACCTGGAGGGCACCCTCGGTTAGCAGTGTACACAAAACCGCAGCTGGAGACCTTCCTTCCAGTTCACAGAGCAACACACAGAGGGTTTTGTGTTGGGTTAGATGAGCCCTCGAAAGGGAGTTATAGGCATGAGTACGAAAGAAAAGGGACTGATTTTGAAATTAAAGGCCCAGATAGAAAACACCTGTGGTACATAATGGCACTTGTCAAGCAATTGATTAGAAATTTCTGCCATTTTTGGGCTGTCTTCCTCCGTGAACAGTGAGGGAATAGAAAGAGGCTGGGATCACTTCCCAGTGTAGGACTTGGGGAAAGTCACATCTTGTTACTCAGTTTCCAAATCTAAATGAACAAGAGTATTGTTTTTCAAAAAAACCTACCCTTCCTTCTGTTTTTTTGTTTGTTTACTTTATTATTATTTTTTGAGATGGAGTCTTACTCTGTTGCCCAGGCTGGAGAGCAGTGGCACGATCTCAGCTCACTGCAACCTCGCCTCCTGGATTAAAGAGATTCTCACGCCTCAGCCTCCGGAGTAGCTGGGATTACAGGGGCCTGCCACCACGCCCAGCTAATTTTTGTATTTTTAGTGGAGACAGGGTTTTGCCATGTTGGCCAGGCTGGTCTTGAACTTCTGACCTCAAGTGATCCACCCGCCTCAGCCTCCCAAAGTGCTGTGATTACAGGCGTGAGCCAAAGCGCCCGGCCCCTCCTTTCTTTTTAATTTTTAAGCCACGGACTCTTTTTGTTTTCTAATAAAAATCTTACCTTGAAGCCCAGAGTGAAGCACACAGGGTCGGTCTTCTTTAATTGTGGTGTACAGTTCTTTGCTTGCGTGCGCTCCCCGAGCCCTCATGGAGTTTAGGAATCCTATACTTTCTAAAACATGTGTTTTGGAAACTATAGAACTAAATCTGCGTTTCTCAAACTTGCCTGGCCACACGAACAACAAGGGATCTTGTTAAACTGCAGCTCCTGATTCAATAGATCTCAGAAAGGCCTGGGGGGTCTGTGTTTCTCACAGGCTCCCAGGTGATGCTGAGGCTGTGGATCCACACAACACACTTTGAAGAGCAAGGGTAATGATTTTCTAAGGTCTCTTCTAACAGAAACATCCTCCAGGAGCCAGTAGAAGAAAAAATATTGAACCTCAGCCTTCCTTGTGTCTCTGGCACAGCTTCATGGGAACTGAAGGTTTGTTTTTGCACCCAGGTCAACATTTCAATATTTAGCTTCGACTGTCCAAGGGAAGGAATTCTTTTCTCTCTATTTCATTCTTTGAAATACATTTTTTCTCTATTTTCCTTATTTTGTGTTGAATATTTCTTTAGTCTTAACAAGTTAAAGGTTGGATTGCCAGATTTAGCAAATAAATGACACACCCATAAAATTTGGATTTCAAATAAACAAGTCATTAAACATATATATATTTAATTGGACATATACTAATTAATGGCTTTTTTTTTTTTTAATTCTGATTCACATGAGTGTCATGTATTTGCCAATTGTATCTATGGGGAAACACAATGGTTTTGGGTCCTGGCCAGGGAAACCAGCAATCTAATTAAAACAAATGGCTCCTGTGTGTGGCTGTATCTCTTTGCTTCATGAAATGTAGGTCACTTTTTCCTTAAAAAGAGTAACTCAGATTGATCTGTTGGTCTTCTGGTGTGGTTGAGAATTCCAAGCAGGAGCATTCTAACTGCTCGTGTGGGAAGCAAAGCCTGGGTGATCTTTGCACATTTTCTGCTCGCCTTCTTTTGATTCTTCCCGGTGTGGAAGTTGCCTTATTTTCCTGCGCCAGCTCATCTCTAGTCTCCCGTTACTACCTGTCATTGATATGTTGCCTTCATTCTAGAACTGTCTTATGGATGACCTTGAAGGATTAGTTATAACCATAGTCGGTTCATGTGCAAGACGAAAATTGTTCCCAAGCATATACAGATCAGCTCTCTACTAGGGTTAACAAAAAAAATCCAATTTGTGTGATTTTCCAAAAGCTAACATCTTTAAAGTACAAAGTCAATGATTCTCCAATGGCTGAATAAATATCTTTCAATCACACATTGCAAACATTTAATGTGCATTATTTTCTTTCACTGTTTAGTCTGGCTGACTAAAAATAAAAATCACCTGGGGAGGTGCAAAGACTATCCATTTATCCATTTCACATATTTCCAAGAACACTTTCTTTCTCTCTGTTTTCTTTCCTTCCTTTCCTTCCTTCTTTCTTTCCTTCCTTTCCTCCCCTCCCCTCCCCTCCCCTTCCCTTCCTTTCCCTTCTTTCTTTCCAGACAGTATCTCACTCTGTAACCTGGGCTGGAGTACAGTGGCATGATCAACTCTCAATGCAGCCTCAACCTCCTGGGCTCAAGTGATCTTCCCGCCTCAGCCTCCTAAGTAGCTGGGACCAAAGGAGTGCACAACCACTCCTGGCTAATATTATTTATTTATTTATTTATTTATTTATTTAGTAGAGACAGGTTTCACCACATTGACCAGACTGGTCTCGAACTTCTAGCCTCAAGCGATCCTCCTGCCTTGGCCTCCCAAAGTGTGGGGATTACATGCGTGAGCCATTGAACCTGGCCATACAAACTTTCTGAATCCCCACCTACAGATTACAAGTCACTTCTATTTTTCCTGTGCTGTTCCAGATGTTTCTTGGTATTTTATCAATATCTCTTGTCACATTTTTGTTCACATATTGTGGTTGTACATGCGATTGAAGGGATGTAGTCAACATACATATATATATATGATATGTATATATGTGTGTCTATGTATGTATATCTATTTATATCATGCTCTATGTATATGTCCTAGAAGTCGAATGTCATATTCTGTGAACTCTGAAATATGCACAGCAGTGGGGTATTGAAGCTATCTGACACCAGGAGTGAATCTTTTTCATAACATCTGCTCCTCTTGAAGACACCATTATTTTCAGTAATAATCATGAAAGGAAATTAATAATAATGGCTATAAAGAAATACAGACAGAGAAAATTTTCTTGTTTTGAACTTTGTCCATACACAATGATGCCAGTAAAAATCATTAAAAATAAAAAATAAAATATTGCCATAAAAAAGGGGAAATAGAGTGAATAAATGCACCTTTTGGTAAAAAAAAAAAAAAAAAAAGGAGGGGGTGGATATTGCCAAATGAAGAATTCCACGGGCTTCAGAGAATGATTTGTACTTGCAATAGCAGAATTGAAGTGCCTTAAGTTCTGTTTTTCTGTCTTTATAACCACAATGCTATCATTCTTTGTTTTGAATCTACTATTTTAACACAGATATATAAAGTACCATATAGCTTGAAGACACCGGTGTGCCCAAAACAAATGCAACGGATTCCAAACCCTGATTAACTTTTATTCTCTAAATGAATGCATGTAGCTGAGTTCACTGTCGGGAGCCAAGTGTGTTACTGGGAGTTCTCTGAATTAACTTCCATGTAGAAGGCAATGTTTACTAAAGGATAAGTAATAGCATTGGACTAACTTGAAGCTTATTCATTATGTCAGTAAAACTCAGCAGTAAACGAGCCCACTCTTTAATGCTTAGATCAGCAAAAGTTTCTTTCAGGGAGGAATATTTTATCACTAACAGAGTTTAGCATTTTTAGTACATGGTGATAATAAAAAGCCAATTTTATTTGAGTCAGTTTTATTATAATTTTACCATTCTCTCAAGACGATGCAACCCCTTTTTACCTGTACTTGGGAACAGATAGCTTTGATCCACCGTGGCTGGCAAAGTGTTATATACAGGGAGATTCGCAATAAGTGTTTGTGTTCACTTGCACAGATCTTATTTACAGTTTATGCTGCCATGAGAGGCATGGCACTCAGACTCATGGGCGACAAGTTCTCTTTCTTGAATATTTATTTTTCCTTTTTTGACTTCATTTTTTTTAAATAATTACTTTTTATTCAAAATAAATAAGCCCTCTTACTTACAGGGAAAATATGAACGTAAACTCTGTCCTCCTGGTCTAAGACAGAAACCACATTCAGAATATGTTCATTTAAAAAGGAAAGATTTGTTGATTATCAAACAAATCTAGGTACTTCAATACATATTGTTTCTTTGAAAAATAAAGACTGAAAGGAATAATTCATTTCAAAAAGTCACAGGTTAGAAAACCAATTTTCCTTTTGAGGCTCATTTTAGCAAATCCTCCAAGTGTTCCCAAATCTTTTAAAAAAGCTACATCCCCTGAGAAAGGGTCCTTCCCCTGTAGCCCTCTTGCTCTGACACCAGCAGCCCTGCACCCTTCCCACTATTGGCCACTTTGTTGTTCAAACCGAGCATGACTGTGTGATAATGCATTCAGTCATCCAACAAAATTAATATTTGCACACCTTTTTGTAAAACGGTACTAAAGATAAGGCATTTATCTTATTTATAGGGAAAATAATATATTTGTATATAAAAACTTGAACAGGAGCTAACCAATGAGATTGGAGAGTCAGCACAATATCCACTTCCATCCCTTCTATATTCCTCCTTCTACCTCACCTTGAAGCTGCTACCTCCAGAGTCTGGCTATTACGTGGCACTGCGCTATGGTGGAAGATCACATCTAATTAGCCTCTGTAGTTCACCCAGGCTTCACTTAACTTCCTGCCAGCCTGCATTCCATAGAGGACCTCTTCAGTCAACTTACTGTCTCTTCTCTCCTTTATCTGACCATCAATTCTGGGTAAGTTTCCCCAGTCCTCAGCACAGATCCTTATCTTCTACATTTTTCTATTCCAGATCCTAAACAGAACCAACTAGTGGAGAAAAAAGTCACATGCTCAGGTTCACCCAGTGTCAAAGAATCACACTCTAATTTCCATTGGAAAGTCAGTGATTCATTTACTCTTCTCTTCTTGAATTCTTTTGATACACCCAAACTCCATCTATTCGCTCTAGCATCCAATCCCAGGGTGCCCTCTCTCAATTGTCTATTTCTCCATCTATTTTTACTGAGCCAGTGAAGGCCTTTAGAAGATGCTAATCCCTTGACCCCGTCAATGCTTTTATATCTACTCATGTTTCCTTCATATCTGCAAAAGTCTTCCTCAGTTGCATAGTTAATTGCTTTCCCTGCTTAATAATACTGTCTCTGCTATGAAGTTACTTCATTTCTCCCTCCTCTCCAAGACCCTTAAAACACCCCTTCCATTGTTTCTTTACCTTTTGCCTACACCAAACATCAGGAAAAAGCGTTTACTTGATGTTTCTTTGAACTCTCAGTACTAGATCTCTCTGAAATGTCTGGCCCCATCAATTGCCTTCATGGTACAAAACCATTTTTCACCCTCAGTGCCTGCTCACCACTTTAAAACTGCATTCTCTCAGGTTACCAATGACTTAGTCGTTAACGTCTTCTGTGACTTCTCTAGAGCACTTTACACTGCTGCCTGTCTCTTCAATCTTGACCCTTTCCCTTTTGTGGCTTCCTAGAATGGTATATTTTCTTGCATCTTGCTCTGTTTTGTGTGTGTGTGTGTGTGTGTGTTTGTGTGTATGTGTGTGTGTCTGTTTTGTTTTTGTCTTAAACGGTCCCCTTTTCTGATTCATCAACATTAACTGTCAACACGTCCTAAGGTTTGGTGTTGACAAGACCCAACTCTTTATTCTCTTGGGTTTCAAATTCTACTATTAGTTCCATATTTTCTCACCTGATTGTTTACCCATATCCATTCCTTTTTTTTTTCAGTTTTTTTTTTTTTTTGAAGATACCCAATTTCTTGACCATCAGCTCAAACCAAACCCGCCTAAAATCCATCCTGTCACTTTCCTTGCTAAACTAAACCTTCTGATGTTTTTAATTCTGTCATTAGAAAATTCAGTTTCGGCCGGGCATGATGGCTCACACCTGTAATTTCAGCACTTTGGGAGGTTGAGGCAGGCAGGTCACCTGAGGCCAGTATGGTGAAACCCCATCTCTACTAAAAATACAAAGATTAGCAGGGTGTGGTGGCAGGCGCCTGTAATCCCAGCTAATTGGGAGGCTGAGGCAGGAGAATCACCTGAACCTGGCAGGCGGAGGTTGCAGTGAGCGATTCTGGACTTTGAAGTTATCTTTGATTCTTCTTCATCCTACATATTCAATGTAATGAATCAGGGCATCCTCCTCACCTTTACCACTCATTAGATATAGGAAATGTTCAGAAATTGCTTACTTTCTTGGAATCTCAGTCATCCTATCTGTAAAACAGGGATCTAACAATCTTATATTTACTGAGCTCATTGGGGAGTACAGGGAATCGAATATAACTGATTGAAAACCCTTTCACATATAAACCTTTACGCAAACAAAGATTGCTAAATTCTATCTTCTTCCTCTTCCTTCACATGACTCCTGTATCAGCCTCATTCTTGTCCCTCTATAAATACCCCAATTCAGCTCTCAGCAACCACTTCACGTATAGACTACTGATAGTCTTCTAATTCCCTTGTGACCATCATTTCACTCTTCTTCTGGCTCACTCTACTCCTTCCTCACAACCATTTTAAACTCCCACTTCTTTTTTATTTTATGTATTTTTTTTTTTTTTTGATGGAGCGTGTCTCTGTTGCCTAGGATGCAGTGCAGTGGTGTGATCTCAGCTCACTGCAACTTCCACCTCCTGGGTTCAAGAGATTCTCCTGCCTCAGCCTCCCAAGAAGCTGGGACTACAAGCACGCACAACTATGCCGGGCTAATTATTGTATTTTTAGTAGAGACAGGGTTTCACCCTGTTGGCCAGGCTGGTCTCGAACTCCTGACCTCAAGTGATCCACCCTCCTCTGCCTCCCAAAGTGTTGGGATCACAGGCGTGAGCCACCACGCCAGGCCCAAACGCCTACTTCTTTATTACATCACTGATTCTCACTGCTTGTAGAATGATAGTTAGATTCTGTGGTTTGTCCTTCAAAGCCTACCGTATCTATTTTCCATCTATAGTAAAGCCATTTTCAATATTTGCCCATAGATATTAACACATAGTTAAATAAGTTGATTCATCTTGACCTTTCTTGATATGTTTTTAAAATCATAATATATCCCCATTCCATCTGAAAAGGTATCTCACCTTCCTCTTTGCTTAGCCAGAACATAGCACCCTTTCAAAACCGTGCACAAACACCATGTCTTTAATGAGATTCCTCCTGATTATCTCTCTTTCTCTTAAGTATTTTATAGCATTTGACGGAATCCTTTATTCAATATTGATCAAATCTTTGACGTTCCTTTCATTATTATTGAATTCTTATGAGGCTGTTTGGCATTTAAAGTTTTTGTGTCCTCTGTCTGTAGATGCATACTAAGCTGGAAAATATAATTACACATAGGATGACCATATGATTTCTCATCCAAATTAGGACACTTTTGAGAATAAATGGAGAAACTATTAATAATTATATCAGACAACAGACATAAACTAGAATGGCTCTGGGCAAAGTGGAATGTATGTTTACCTTAGTTATAGCCCTCTGTGAGTGTAAGAGACTCTAACAGAGTGTACTGCACAGAAAGATTCTTTGGTTTTGACTAATTTTCTGTGATACGAGCTGAGAATATTCTAGTCTTCTTCAGCATTAGCCTTAGTTCATAATATGTTAATAATGCTTTGAGCAGCACCTCTTTATTTTTTGAGCCACATTGCCACAAGTGGTTATTTTCTACCCAAATCATGAAATAATTTGCTATTAGACAGGCAATTTACTCTAAAGAAAAGTACTTTGCAGGAGGTGTGAAAACAAGCCAGTTCACCGCTGCCTAGTGACTGAGTTAAAAGACAAGATAATGCTGCACTGATCATAAATATTCTAATAAAAGTCAAATGTGAGTTAGTGCTGCCTCCCTACAACAGACTGGCTGTGTTCCTTAAGAAATTGTTCTTGTCAAGTTACTTGTGTCTGGAGTGCCAATGTGTTTCTAAGTGAAGCTAAAGAAATCTGGCAAGTTAAGGTCTAATCAGCAGTGACCCTAGGAATGGTTAACGGTGAGTTATTTTCTGTCCTAAAGTAATTGTGTGCTTTACTCCATATTTAATCACACGATTAAGAAACAACCCAAAAGAATGATTTATGTCATCAAATCCAAGAGTGGACACTATTCATTTGAAGCTACAGAGCGATCTTATCAGTCAAACTAGGGCAAAACTACACTTACATATACGACCAGTTTCATCATATGTTTTTAATCTGTATATGTTGAAATAAAATTAAAAGTTTTAAAGAAACTTTAAAAGGCAGATAGCAAACTTTTTACCTATTTAAGGTCCTACATTGAAAAATGAGTATCCAAAATGGTGTATATTTTTAAATCTGAGGAACTTGATTTATTTGTTTTGCAATTTTGGGCACATACTGTCTCACGTCAAATCAATTCAGACATTGAAATAAAAATATAATTATGACCCTGAGAAAAGGAACAATAAAGTATTAGTATAGCAGGAAAATAAAAGTTAATATGTAATTTAGAGGATCAACTGTAGAGGCTTTACAGATGCATTTGTAATTATATTGTCACACAATGTTATAACTGACTAATAACAGTGTTTAATCATTCCTTACTTAGGGCTCCAGTGATACTCATTACTGTCCTTTACACAGATTCATGTAACCTCCACAAAAGCTTTCCTGAGAGTGCACTGCATTCATCCTGTGATGAAGTGCTGATAACCATGGTAATGATATTATGTGAGCCAGATGATAGCTCTGGAAGTCATCCTGTTTGCAACACTTTAGAAATAAAAAAAAAAAAAAAGATAAAAAAGCAAGATGACTGAGATATAACAATTAGAACCTATAAAAACAACTTCTTTTGTTTTTGTTTTGTTTTGTTTTGTAGTCAATGGTATAATACGCAGGAGTTTTATAACATGGTTTGTGAATTATTTAGATCATTTGTTCTTTTTCCCTTCCTCTTTTCATTTGGATAACTTAACAATAGCTCAAGAAAATTGGGTAGGAGTGGGAAATAAAGGAATCCCTCAAATAAATTATGTATTTACATAATTTTTGCCTGAAACCGACTACTGTTTAAAATAGCACTTTTAACAAAGTTGAAGGCTGCTTGGGAGAGTCAGCAAATTTGGTTTTAGCTACTGGTTGAGTTACACAGAATGGTTCAGGAGTGACCAGAATCACACAGTTAGGAAAAGCTGGAATTTTTGCAAAATCTGCTGCCTTCTTGGTGCTATCTTCTTCCTGCTGCATTTTACTGTTTCCTGATTCTGCTTCTGTTAAGCACTAAGGCCTTTGGCAAGTCAATTCTTATCTCACATTCTCCATGTTCTTATATATAAAATAAGAAAGAGGACAGATACTGATTCTCTGCTTAGTAAGAAGCTACGGCCTTCCGTCAGCCTTAACAACTAAACACTACATCATAATTATTTTTAAAAGGCGAATATTTATTTATCAATCACACCACTTTAGTTTTATGCATTTAAATCATACTGTGAATGATTCAACTAAAACATTTCTATAAGATTTGTATAAAAATGTCTGAGTGCATCAAATCAATGTTGTAATTTAAAGAGGTGTTTACCTTTTCAAGCATACAAATGCTCTTTTGGGAAAACAGAGTTTTATGTCTCTTTAGGTGAGACATATAATGCAAAAAGTTATAAATGACTTCATTTGATGTTTCCTTAAATTCTCTGCTAACTCTTAACTTTCCGTCATTTCATGATGCTGTTTATTGAAGTTACACTTGGATTATTTTAGACGACGCATTTATTCAGCAAATATTTACTAAGCATTGTGCTTGCCCTTGGGGATAAAAACGATGAAATGAGACACATAATGTTGTTCTCTGGAGTGCCTATATTGTTATTAGAATTCACGAAGAATAAAATGATATTCTCAACAAGGAAAGTCTCTCGATTTAGTTTTAAAGCCAGTTCTTGGAGGAGAACTGATCAGTCAATTCTGCCTACTCTAACAAACGAAAAAGAATTCTAAATCTCTTAATCTCCGGTTATTTACTTTTCTCACTGAAACATCATGAATTGTTTCATTTAATAAATAGACATATACTAAATTTTCAGTTATCCTAAATATATTCTGCTAAATAGCTTTTACTGATTGGGAGTAAAAATTTAAGTCCAAAAATATAATTATTTAGATTTTAAAAATGTATTTCATTTTGTTTTCCCTTTTTGGGTACCGCTGTAATTTTCAATAAACAACAATTGTTCTTGTATCACTTTCTGTCATTATGTTTTTTTCCCCCCAACAATTTCATTAGTTTACATTTGGATTAGTCACTATAAATATATTTATAATCTTAATCTGCCTTTGATTTTACTTTGCTCAAAATTTTCAATGGCTTTTAATCCACCTGGTTCTCTTTTTATAAACCACTCTTTCTAAACAAAGAAATATTCAAATGTAATTATGTTGTTTGCTAAAACACACCCAGTCCATTGATTTTCCCTGACTTCTCATTACTCTAATAAATGTCTTATGTGATCTTATATGCACTGGAGGGTGACTATTTTCTATGTGAATAATCCCTTTTAAAATTTTCTCAATGGTATAATAAAGTAGAAGTTTATCTCTTGCTCATATCATAGTCCAAGACCAGTATTCCTTACAGGGAGGCAACTTCTTTCCATGTGTGGATCCCAGTTCTTCCATCTTGACTTTTCCATTCTCCGGGGACCATATATCCGGTTGGTGGGGCAGGAGAGAAGGTGTGGCAAAGGCACACATAATTGTTAAAAGCCTTGGCTTAAATGTGACTTTCTGGAGTGACAAGTAGTCACCTGTCCATCTTTGGGTGCAAGAGAGTTTGAAAAAGATAATCTTTAATTGTGCAACTACTTTCCAGTCACAACCCTCTACTCTAGAATTGGGAACATGAATTATAGTAAGTAGTTAGCCTGCTCTGCTACAAATATCTATGTCTTTTTAATGACTTACATGAGGCTCAGAGATTATAACTATGAGGTATCTAGTACTTTATATGCCAATATATACAATACTAAATGATATGTAGTATTATTACCAGAAACATTATTATTACTTTAACATTCAATAAATGAGAGCTTAGAATGTGCATGTATACGTGTAAATTACCAATTGCTGTTTAATAAATATAGATGGAGTAACATATATTAAAAAAGCTGTAAGCATGTTCCAAACATTTCCAAAATGTTTGTTGCCGAATGAAGCAAGCTGAAATATGAGACGTGTGTTACAGCAGGAGCTACCTTCAAATGCACAAAGGATGTCATAAGGCAAAAATGTATGCATGCATTCTGAGTTCTGGCAGAAGGCTGCACTGATTCCACCAGGGCTTGTATGATGTCTTTCTGGTCATTTTGTTTATCTGAAGCTCATCTTGGAAAGAGTTTTCAGGAAGAACTCATGGAAAGAACATTGGCAGAGTTCCTGCACATGGATAATAATTTATTTATGCCCTTTCTACTCAATGGTCAGTTTTGCTGGATATAAATTCTTGGCTGACATTTTCCATCCTTTCACATGGTTACTCTATTTTCTTTCTAGCACAAAATGTTGCTGTTAAAAACTTCATGATTGTCTAATTCAGATATATTTATAATTCAAGTGTTTTCTTTATCTCAGTGCACAAAACTTTTTTTTTTTTTTAATATCATCCAGCGACTTTACTAGAATAAGTCTTAATGCTCATTGTTTTGGGTAAATAATCTCAGGTACATAGCATGCTCTTTCAATATTTACTTTTTTTAATTTCAAGAACTAAAAATTTTTTAGTTTGTGGTTTATTTTTCTTTTGCTTTGGTTTTTTTCTTTCCTACTATCCAGATGTTGAACCTTCTTTGACAAACTTAAATGTTTGTCATTACCTCTCAAATTTTTTTATCTGATTTAATTCTTTTCAATTAAAAAATCTACTTTTAAACCTTTTATTTCTTGTAATACATTAAGAATTGTGTTTATTTACTCTTCTCTTATTCTAGTTTTTTATTTTCAAAAGTATCTTTTCTGTATTTCTAATTCTCACATCTATTTCATTTTTTAGTTGTTCTAATGCTAATTTGGGTTGTTCTTTTCATCTTTTAAATCACTTTCTTTATGCTTTTTAGCTAGTTTTAAAATAGTTCCTTAGAGTTTTTATTAGATTTTTTTTTTAATTTTTATTTTATGTTTGGGGGTACATGTGAAAGTTTGTTACATAGATAAACACATGTAATAAGGATTTGTTGTAGGCATTATTACATCCACCAGGCATTAAGCCCAGTACCTGATAGTTATCTTTTCTGCTCCTCTCCCTCCTTCCACCCTTCCCCCTCAAGCAGACCCCAGTGTTTATTGTTTCCTTCTGTGTGTTCCTAAGTTCTTATCATTTAGCTCCCACTTATAAGTGAGGACATGTAGTGTTTGGTTTTCTGTTTATGCATTAGTTTGCTAAGGATGATAGCCTCCAGCTTCATTCATGTTCCCACAAAAGACATGGTCTTGTTCTTTTTTATGGCTGCATAATATTCCATGGTGCACATGTACCACATTTTCTTTATCCAGTGTGTCATTGATGGGCATTTAGATTGATTCCATGTCTTTGCTATTGTGAACAGTGCTGCAATGAACATTTGAGTGCATGTGTCTTTATGACAGAATGCTTTATATTCCTCTGGGCATATACCAAGTAATGGGATTGCTGGGTCATATGGTAGTTCTGCTTTTAGCTCTTTGAGTAATTTTCACAATGGTTGAACTAACTTATACTCCCACAAACAGTGCAAAAAGGGTTCCCTTTATTCCACTGGCTCACCAGCATCTGTTATTTTTTGACTTTTTAATCATAGCCATTCTGACAGGTGTAAGATGGTATCTCGTTTTTTTGATTTGCATTTCTTTAATGATCAGTGATATGCAGCTTTTTTTTTTTTTTCCTATGCTTTTTGGCTGCATGTATGTCTTCTTTTGAGAAGTGTCTGTTCATCTCCTTTGCCCACTTTTTAATGAGGTTGTTTGTTTTTCTCTTGTAAATTTGTTTAAGTTCCTTATAAATGCTGGATATTAGACCTTTGTCAGATGCATAGTTTGCAAATGTTTTCTTCCATTCTGCAGGTTGACTGTTTACTTTGTTGACAGTTCCTTTTGCTGTGCAGAAACTCTTAAATTAAATTAGATCCCATTTGCCAATTTTTGCTTTTGTTACAATTACTTTTGGTGTCTTTGTTGTAAAACCTTTGCCCGTTTCTATGTCAGGATGGTATTTCCTAAGTTGTCTTCAGGTGTTTTTATAGTTTTTTGGTTTTTATTTAAGTCTTTACTCCATCTTGAGTTGATTTTTGTGTATGGTGTAAGGAAAGGGTCCAGCTTCAATCTGGTGGATATGGCTAGCCAGTTCTCCCAGCACCATTTATTGAACAGGGAGTCTTTTCCCCACTGTTTATTTTTATCAGCTTTGTCAAAGAAATGATGGTCATAGATGTGTGGCCTTATTTCTGGGCTCTTTATTCTGTTCCATTGGTCTGCGTGCCTATTTTTGTATCAGTACCATACTGTTTTGGTCACTGTAGCCTTGTAGTATAGTTTGAAGTTGGGTAATGTGATTACTCCAGCTTTGTTCTTTTTGCTCAGGATTGCTTGTTGGAGGTGTGGATAAGGTACTTAGGGTCTTTGCTCCTTCATTAGTCCAAGGGTGGCAAGGGCAGTTCACTGCAAAGGCAGTAGCAGAGAGCTTTCAGATGTCCCTGGAGGCTCTGTCCAGGGAGTTGCTGAGTTGGTAATGGCTCAATATATCTGGCAAGAGGTGGCTGGAGGCCCAGGCCTGGAGGACTTGCCTGGTGAGGTGATATGGGAATGGGCCCCACCTAACAGTCTGGCCACTTTTCTGTAAGGCTGCTGTGGTATGCTTGGGGCCCATGCCAGTCCCTAGTCACCTCAGATTTTTCAGAACCTGTAGGTGTCACCAGTGAAAACTATGAAATAGTACAGATGGCAGCAAAGAGGCCGTGGTTGGGAGGCCCCACCCGGGGGGGAGGCACGGGATTGGGTACCTGCTTAAAGTAGCAGTCTGGCCTTCGTTTTGGTAGAGCAGCTGTGCTTTCCTGGAGTATTCCTTCTATCCCAGGTTGGCTCAGACTCTCTGAAGCCTGAAGGCTGGAATGGCTAAGGTGCCAAAGATGGCAGCCTGGAGGCTGCCTGGAAGGAGGTATATACAGGAGTCTAACCTCCCACTTTGCCGAGGCTACAGCTACTTTTTCCAGAAAGTCAAAGTATCTAAGGCTCCAGGGTCTCCACACATGCCTGGGCAGCATAATTTTTTAATATCACACTGAAACTTCAGACAACAAAAGCAAAAATTAAAAAGTGAGATTATACAAAACTGAAAAGCTTCTGTACAGCAAATAAGCAACGACACTCCTTATAGCTCTGGCTGTCAGAATGAAGACTGAAGGCCTTGGTGGAGTGGGTTCACAAGGAGATCTCATGACCTGTGGGTGCAAATATCTGTGGGAGAAGCATGCTTTCCCTGGGTTGGGGAGGATCCCCTGGCTCTGGTTGCTCCCAGGTGGGCTGTTGTCCTATCTTGCTTTTCTTCATTCTCTGTGGGTCAAGTTGTTTCCTTGATACCAATGAGCGGACCTGGATGTTTCAGTTGAAGGTGTTGTATTTGCTCATCCCTTCTGTTCCTCTCCATGAGAGCCATGCACACTGGCTGCTTCTAGTTGGCCATCTTGGCCACTCCTAGATTATTTGAAAGCATGTCTTCCGATAAAATTTCATTGTCTGTAGGGATATTATTCTGTGCTTTATTATTATTATTATTATTATTATTATTATTATCATTATTATTTGAGATGGAGTTTCGCTCTTGCTGCCCAGGCTGGAGTGCAATGGCATGATCTCGGCTCACTGCAACCTCTGCCTCCCGGGTTCAAGCGATTCTCCGGCCTCAGCCTCCCAAGTAGCTGGGATTACAGGCATGCGCCACCACACCCAGCTAATTTTGTATTTTTAGTAGAGACGGGGTTTCTCCATGTTGGTCAGGCCGGTCTCAAACTCCCGACCTCAGGTGATCTGCCCACCTTGGCCTCCCAAAGTGCTGGGATTACAGGCATGAGCCACCACCCCCGGCAGAATATCTTTTAAATTATAGTATTTTTGCATGAGATTCCATGTCCAAAATTTTCTTTTGCTAATTTTTGTGTGAATTTAATTTTTCTGAAAATTTGGAAGGAAGGTTGGTTTAAGTAACATTTGTATCTTTAGATTTTTCTCTTCTGCTGTTATTCTATTGTATTTTAAAAATATGATGAAACTGGACCTTTCTATTATACCACACACAACAATCAACTCAAAATGGATTAAAAGGCTACATACAAGATCTGAAGCTATCAAACTCCTAGAAGTAAACATAGGGAAAAAGTTCTTTGATATTGGCCATGAAATAATTTTTTGAATATCACACTGAAACTTCAGGCAACAAAAGCAAAAATTAAAAAGTGAGATTACATAAAACTGAAAAGCTTGTATACAGCAAACAAGCAACAACACGAAGAGGAAGCCTATGGATTTTGATAAAATATTTGCAAACCATTTATCTGACTAAGAGGGTAGTAGCTAAAATATATAAGGAACTCACACAACTCAATATTAAAAAAAAAACTCAATTTAAAAATGGAGAAAGGGCTTGAAAATTTCATTTCTCCAATGAATTCACAAAAATGGCAACAGGTGTATGAAAAGATGCTCAACATTACTCTGTCTCAGGACGTGGAAGTCAAAATTACAATGAGATATCACCTCACACCTGTTAGGATGAATATTATTGAAAAGACAAAAGATAACAAGTGTTAGGAAGGGTGTGGAGAAGAGGGAATCTTTGTACATTGTTGGGGGAAATGTAAACTGGTACAGCTATTATGGAGAACAGTATGAAATTTTCTCAAAAAATTAAAAATAGAACTACCATATGATCCATCAATCTCACTGCTGGATATATATTCATAGAAAATGAAATCAACATCACATAGAGATATTTTCATTCCCATATTCACAGTACCATTATTCATATTGGCCAAGACATGGAAACAACAGAAGTGTCCATTGACAGATGAATGGATACCACAACATGTGGCATATGTACACAATGAAATACTATTCAGCCTTAAAAAAGGAGACACTGCCTTTTGCAACAACATAGATGAACCTGGAGAACACTGTGCTAAGGGAAATTAGCCAGACATAGAAAGAAAGATACTGCATGATGTCTATCACATGGAATTTTTTAAAAGATCAATTACATAAAACCAGAGAGTGGTTACCAGGGGCAGAGCAGGGCAGGAAATGGGGAAATGGGAGAAAGTAGACCCAAAGGTACAAATTTGCAGTTATGTATGATGAATAAGTCTAGAGATTTAATGACAGCATGAGGACTACAGTTAACAACATTGCATTGCACAGTGTACTGAAAATACGTTAAAGAGTATAGATTTTAGGTGCATGTATCACACAAAAATGATATCTATAGAAGGTGATTGATAGGATAAATTGCCTGACTATAGCAATCACTTCACTATGGATATATATGTATATCAAAAATGTCATTGTTGTATACCTTAAATATATACAGTTTATAAAAAAGAGTACCTGATATAGAGTATCTGCTAAATAAATGATGGCTATCATTAAGACAAATACGATGGTTTGCTTCTTAGTATTTCTTGACTCCCTTCCCTTCCCCAGCTTTTATAGGAATCTTCTTTTTTTTTTTTTTATTTATCTCTGTTGTCCCTATCCTACTCATTATTCATTTTACTCCCAGGATTTTCTCCTAGTGTGGGCCACTGTCATGGAAGATGGCCTTGGCAGGTCAGTTTTGAGAATTCCTTGTGCTATACTGCTCCAGCCCCTTCAGAAATTCTTACACAGGTCCCCTGTACTCACCTGCAACTGGAGTGGGCACTTGCCCCTCTCACTTTCTGCTGCTCTTCTCACATTGCCTGCTGTGTTTTCCAGGCGATGCCTATTGGCTTACTTTGTGGTTTTCCTGTTTCCAGTCCTGCTAGACACCTTGTGGATTCCCTTTGCTTTCTCTCACATAAAAACCAACAACATTCAGGTCTTATGGCTATTGGTGGTTTGTTATTACATGGAGTATTTAGAGCTGATGCCTGTAGTTTGGCCATAAACTGTCAGCTAATTTTTTTGTAAATATTGTCCACAGATTTTCTAAAATCTGATGCCTAATGGTTCTATCTGTTTTTAATGTGGATATTTTGGAAAAGAAAAAAAAAATTATGCTGCTTTCATTGCTATCAACGTTCCAGGATCTTTCATCAGCATTCCTTTTGACATTTAATGGACTCTTTGAATTTACTGTTAAATCACTTTCCTCAATAGCATAAAATCTTTTAACAAATTGATCTGAATGAAATGTTTCTGAAAGTATTTAAATATTTTACTATTACACCCACCTTTCATTAAAAAGAAAAAAAATAGGCAATTGTTCTGCTATGTAATGAGATGAATTAATAAATATGTGTGTGTGTGTGTGTGTGTTTGTGTGTGTGTGAATATATATTTTTTAATTTGGAGATCAATAAGAGATAAAGAATCATGAGAAGCAACCTAAGTGGTTGTAGCTTCCTCTTAGCTCATCCTGATTAGGATTGAAGTTTTCCATCCTTTCTATGTTAGGAAAACAAATTTGCATGTCTTGGATGTGAATCAACTGCATCATTTACGAACACAAAGGGGATTCAAATTAAACGAAGTCTTTGTTTGCTATAGTGAAAAGAACAAGTGAGAAGAAAAAAACATTGTCCATCAGCAACAGTTTTACTGTAAAGATACAGATGATCACAGATTCTAATAAAATAGAAATGGAACAAATGCCAACTTAAATTTCAGGAAAAAATGTGAAGGTAAATACTTAAAAAGTCTATAAAGCTGTTTGGCCGAGTATAAGAGGGAAGGAAACAGAGTAAGTAGCAAAAGTGATTTTGTGTAACCAGAGCTTACATGCCATATCCAAAGCTCTCAGAGTAGTCAATCTTAGGCGAAAGGAAGGAAAAGATAGAAATAGAAAGAAAATCAGGCTGGCGTGTGGCTCACACCTGTAATTCCAGCACTTTGGGAGGCCGAGGCGGGCAGATCACAAGGTCAGGAGTTTGCATCCAGCCTGGCCAACATAGTGAAACCCCATCTATACTAAAAATATAAAAAATTAGCTGGGCATAGTGGCAGGGGCCTGTAATCCTAGCTACTTGGGAGGCGGAGGCAGGAGAGTTGCTTGAACTCGGGAGGTGGAGGTTGCAGTGAGCCGAGATAGCGCCACTGCATTCCAGCCTGAGTGGCAGTGCAAAACTCGTCTCAAAAAAAAAAAAAAAAAAGAAAGAAAAGAGAAAGAAAATCACAAAAAGGCTTATTTGTAAGTAGAAATTGCTGAGTATGCCACTCCTACCTACTTGTAGAAAACTTGGGTATTTCATCATCAGTTTATTCTCTTAGTAAAATTTAAGAAATTTGCTAGTGATTATATATACCTACTATGTACCCATAAAAATTAAAAATTAAAAAAAAGAAATTTGTGTAAAGGACATGAGAGAAAGTAAGGAATAGCACCTTGCCTCTCCGGCTCTATGTCACTTTCTTCTGTTTCAAGTAACTTCTTATTGAAAAAGATTTGCTTAAGGCATTTGACATCATTGTTATTTTAATGAGTAGTTCTTTTGTTTTTATGCAGACTTTCCACTAAAGGCAAACCTGAACCTTGCTTGCTCTGCAGTGACCTGAGCATGAAATCTGAGACATTACCCAGTACTACCAACTTTCATGAAAGGGCAAGTGTTGGTGGCCATTTCCCATAATTATTAACTCATTCTATTCTCTAAATAGGAGAACTATAGTCTTCTTTGTTGTTTGTGTTTGTGTCTTATTTTTGCCGTTGCGTTACCAACAACAACAACAAAAAGTTTCATCCATTAACTGTAAGTATGCACACACATGCCTTCTAGTTCACTTTGCAATTTTTGCATCTTCATGAAACATATACAATACTGTGGAATTAGAATACCCTAGATTTATAGGGACAGGTAAAACTAAAATTAATTCTAGTTGAACCCCATATACTGTCTAAATATCCTCTAAGAAATCCTTCATAATGGGGCCTTCTTGTGTACTTAAGTACCCTGGTGATGAAGAGCTCATCACTCAGGAAGCCTGTTGCATCTCTGAGTACCTGTGAGTGTCAGAAAGTCTTTACAATGAGTTTGTGTTTGTACCTTCCCAGCTTCTCCCCAGAGATCCTTGTGTCCCTTCCTCAAATCCATCCAGCATAAGTCATCTACCTTGGCCTGAGTTTTGTCTTTACTGTTCTTAGTCAGTCTCCACTGAACAAAGTTGAGGCCATGTTCCTCTAAAAGTATGGGGTACTTACTCTTTCCTCTACAAGAATGGACCTTGCTTCTTTTGAAGAAGTGCTATCCTGCTTTTCATGAAAAATATGATAAATTTTTGAACTGACAATCACAATTACAAATAAACTAAACATTTTGAGATTACTTGTGACTAAATTCAACGTTCAGTATCTATTCTCATGCTATGTCAAATTTTCTCCATATTTTAAACTTATACATATTCAGGATTCATGTCCACTTATAAGCTACTGGACCACAGTGACATATTTCAAGGACAACACCAAGAGAAAGACTGAGAAAAAAAAAAAGGAAATAACATAAATTCGGACATTAAACAAGATAAAGTCTGATACACTTTTGAGAGGATTAAATCTTATTACAAATCTAGGTGCACAATAATTTTTAATAATTAAAACAAATTTATTTCATTTTTATAGAAGAAAGTATTTTCTCCTTTTTACAAAGCAAGTATCATTTCTCCTTCAAAGGCTGTCCCAAGAATAACATTTGGTACAGTCTCAGTGCTAAAAAAAATTTGGGGGGCCTGGTGTGGTGGCTCACTCCTATAATCTCAGCACTTTGAGAGGCAGAGGCAGGTGGATCATTTGAGGTCAGGAGTTTGAGACCAGACTGGCCAACATGGTAAAATCCCGTCTCTACTAAAAATACAAAAATTAGCCAGGTGTGGTGGTGGGTACCCGTAATCCCAGCTCCTTGGGTGGCTGAGGCAGGAGTATTGCTTGAATGCGGGAGGCAGAGATTGCAGTGAGCTGAATTGCGCCATTGCACTCCAGCCTCGGCAACAGAGCAAGACTCTGTCTCAAAAAAAAAAAAAAAAAAAAAAAAATTGAATAGAAAAATGGCTTTTCATCTATTTAAGATTTATCTCACCTATAGTAATTTTAAGTATTATGTTAATTAGAATACAAATGTAGTAATTAGCTGAAAGTAGAAAGTACAGAAATAGAATAATTCTGACCCTATATTTACTTACTATGTGATGTAAGACAGGATGTATGAATTTTGCATTAAAATTTACTTTGTTTCTATTAAGAAAGTTTTTATAAGGGGGTTACCACAAGATCATATAGTAAAATAATCTTAATCCATTTTCAAACTAAAAATACCATTGATTGATTGTTCACTTCTAATAAAATTACAAAAAGCAGGATTACTACCATCATTTATAATCCATTCTGTACATTCATACTTCTTAGATTGTTAAAGTTTTTGGTCTCTGAAAATTTTATGTTTTAATTTTCTTACAATCACAAATAACTCTAGTATTAGTTATAAACCAGAGCATGCCAAAATAATAAACTAATTCAGTTTAGTTGTTTTGCATGTTTGCTAGAAAAGAATACACTAAGTGGAATTGGTGGAAAAGATATTCTTGTAACTGAATAAATTATTTTTTCCTGTGAAGCACTAATTATTGCTAAAATTAAAGTTTCTCTTATTTGTTTTCACAATAGAAAGGCTTAGGTATTTATTTTAAAGCAGAACAATTACCAATGTCATAAGGAAGAAATTACTTAACAGTTGGTAGTGTCAGTAGAGTAGTCTCTTCAAGAGGTAACAGAAGAAAAGAATCAGAATACTTAAGACATATATCATGTCCTTAAAATGTCATAATTCAGGCTTACAAATGCCCAAGTGAATTGTAGCTTTGCAGATTTTCATTTATTTATCCATCTGATTCTTTCATCTATTAAGAACCTTTCTGTGGTATCTATCTATCTATCCATCCATCCATCCATCCTTCCATCCATCCATCCATCCATCTATGGATTTTCATGGTCTTATGTAGCATTGAAATAATTAGGGAATTAATTAGTAAAAAGAAATTACAGCAGATTAGTATAAGATATTTTACTGAAAAATAATTCTCCCCAATGAAAGGAAGAAATTATTTCATTAAATTAGAAACATTATTATAGTTTCAGGAATTTAAATGAAAATGTGTTACTCAGAAGAGTAAATTAAAGATGATGTCTATAAAAGAAATCTTTTTTTGATGATTACATATACAAGGCAATCACCATGCACTTGAACTGATGTCTCAAAAACATTCAGTGATGTTCATGAATAAAACTTCTAGCATCTTAGAACAGAAATTGAGAAAAGAATACTACTGATATACATAGAGTATCTCTTTTTTTCAAGTGACCCAATTTCACCTATTTTTCTCTGCATTTCGCTATATTTCTGGAAAGCTGTCATCTACTAATATAGCTTCTTCAATGAGAGCTATGTCAAACCATGTCAGATGTGTTTTGCCTTATCTTTCTTTCCTTGCAATAGTTCATAAAAAATGAATACCATCTTTTTCTTCGTCTAAGAAATATAAATAAAAAGTATTTTATTTCAATGAATCATTTTTTCCCCTTGAGTTTTCTTTAAAACTGAAGTGAGACTAAGAAATACCTTAAGAGCAAAACTCAATTATTAAAAATATGTGACTTCAAGACAAAAAAACATATGTGGTTCTATGAAGCGATTTCTCTATGAACTACCTAGGTTTGTGCACAGATCGCATCTTCCTGACTCCCCAAGTGCGATCCATCCAGCAGCTGCAAAGCAAGATGCCAAACTCTTAGCAAATGCTTTTTTCTCCCCAGCAGCCTTTGAATTCTTGCCTGGCTCCTTCTTCTGGCTTGTTTCCTGGTGGTACTATTAGTTGCCAGGAAAAGTTGAGGGCCATAGCTGCCTGTGTTTCTTTAATCATATTCTCCACGGATTCTTGTGATCCAGAAATATTTCTTGGGATGGGGAATCCCCTTGAGTGGCAAAAAGCTTAAAAGACTCTTGCTACGATGCTGTGTAGCTGCTCAGGCTACAGGGCCGGGGTAAGGAATTCTAGTTTGATGTCTTGGCTCTGTAACCGGGTGCCATAGGATCCAAACAAATTGTTTCACCATCCTGAGTATTTCCACCTTGGACTTGACTCCAGCAAAGGGGTAGAAAGGATACTGCCCACTCAGGTTTCAGGAACAGAAGTCTTATCTCTGCTGGTTTAAACTTACCTGGATTTTATAACATCTACAGCCATACAGCTGGGGTTGTCTAGCTACAAGAGTGATATGAATCACCTTTTGAAATGTTAATATTGGTTGAAGATTGTATGGAGTCATTTTTTATATCAAACATGTGTCTGTATTAAAGAGAATAATGCCAAACTCATATAAATTTTTAAGATAAAACATGAGTCCTTAAGGACATTTACTTGGGGTAGATACTTGGAGAATTCATCTACTTATTTTGGAAAAGTGACAGAATCCCTAGGTTGCACACAGGCTGAAGTTTGTTTTTGCTTCGGTATCCTGATTTTGCTGATAGA
Organism: Pongo abelii; assembly: GCF_028885655.2. NCBI lineage: Eukaryota > Metazoa > Chordata > Mammalia > Primates > Hominidae > Pongo > Pongo abelii. The sequence goes on along the minus strand of NC_071993.2, from coordinate 20,345,777 downwards.
AAATACAAAGTACTCCCAGTAAAGGCAGATATTTTGATGCCCTGGAAATAATAAGAATTTAAAAACCGTGGTATGAACAATGACTGGTATTTAGACATTTATGTCCAGATTTTATTATGGAAATAACTTATAACTTCTAATTCAGGCACACTTTAAGAATGGTGAGAGTGTTTCCCCATCAAGAAAACAAATTATTATTATTATTATTATTATTATTATTTTGAGACAGAGTCTCACTCTGTTGCTCAGGCTGGAGTGCAGTGGCGTGATCTTGGCTCACTGCAACCTCCTTCTCCCAGGTTCAAGTGATTCTCCTGCCTCAGTCTCCCGAGTAGCAGGGATTACAGGTGCACACTATCATGCCCCCCTAATTTTTGTATTTTTAGTAGAGGCGGGGTTTCACCACGTTGGCCAGGCTGGTCTCAAACTCCTGATTTCAAAGGACCTGCCCATCTCGGTCTCCCAAAGTTCTGGGATTACAGGCATGAGCCACTGCACCTGGACTAGGAAAATAAACTGTTTTGGAGAGCAGTCTTTTTTTACTTATTTACTTATTTTTATTTTTATTTTTTTTTTACAAATCTATATCTAGAGCTCCATAAAAAGTTCTATGATAAAATAAGGATAATGATGATAATAATAAGGATGCCACTTATTATCAAGTTGAACCCTCCATCTCCTGAGCTCAAGTGATCAAAAAAGGTAACACTGCTCAAGCAATTAAAAAAGGTAACATTTTATCAAATATTTTATGGTGACTGCCTCTTTTGTAAAACTAATCATTCAACGTGAAATCCACACCTAACTTAAAATGTGTTTATCATCTGTCTCCACCCACTGGAATGTAAGCTCCATGAAGGCAAGGCTGATCTTGTTCATTTTGTTTACCAATGTACCTTGGAGACTTGGTGCATAATAGAAGCTCAACAAATATTAAATACATGAATGAGTGACTGGTCAACTTATCAGTTGGCTTTGGCAGCCTTCTGCCTCCTCATAAGCTCCTCCTTTCCCTCTTGCTAAAAACCAGTTGATTTCCTACTTTTAAAAAATATGGAACCAAATTTGTTTCTAATTCTTTGTCTCTGTAAGGTTTTCTCTACAAACTGGCATCATCCAATAGAAATATAATGTGAGCCACATATATAATTTTAAAAGTGTCTAGTGTCCATTTAAGAAGTAAACATGAATAAAATTAATTGTAATAAAATTTATTTAATCCAGCATATCCAAGATACTATCATTTCAACATGTAATTATACAAAAATTATTGATGAGATATTGACATTATTTTTTGTACTCAGATTTCAAAATCCAGTGTGTGTTTTACATATACCTTGTTCTAGACTAGTCACATTTTAAGAGCTCAGTAGTCCATAGAGGCAGCAGTCACATATTGACAGCGCAGGTCTATACTCTGTATTTCTCCAATTCTCAAGGTAGGAATTATAACCACTATTTACAGGCAAACTCCATTGCCATTGCACGATATCAGTCCCCTCCCCAAATAAAAGGGCCATTGTTCCTATAATTTTTGCTTCTTCTGATTTCATTTTAAATTAATCATTTGAACTGACTCCTTTCTCTCTGAGGACATTTCAAAGCTTTGCAGCATAAATGGCAGGATTAGGTACTCTTAGTTTTTACTTTTTTTTTTTTTTTTTTTTTAAAAACCCTCCAATATTTTACTCATAGAATCTATTTTCCAAGGCTGTAATCATTTTTATCATTAGGTTCTTATCAATTTCTCTTTATTTTTATGTGAACAGAGAAATCAAAACTGTACATGAGTGTCCAAATACTAGCAATTATTTATGTATACTAAGAAAAATTAAGGACAATGTTCAACATTAACACTTTCAGCAAGATGGCTAGTCTAAACTATTTTGTTACAGTCCAAATAGAATCCTTTCATAGGAATGCTGATTTTGTATGATTATCACTTTGTAATATTATTTTCTTGACCTTCAGTTAGATTACATTTTACGTATTTTACTTAAAAATCTTGAATAGTGATATGTGTAGAATACCACTCAACAGTGTAAATATTTATCCCCGTGACCTATATTCATGAAACAATAAAATATATTACAAGTCACAAAATTTATGCTTAGGAATGTTCAACAATCATTAAATTTAATGTAGAACCTAGACATACTGACCCTTTCAAAAAGATACTAGTTTCATCAAGATCTTTTAAAAATTAAGGAATTCATGCTTACTTAAATATGTATTCTCTGCTATTTTGTTTCAAGATAATAAATTTCATTTTCAAAAAAAACTTAAAGCATATGTAGACATTCTTGTACATAATGTGACAGATTTTTGCCAAAATCAGACACCCTTTAGAAAATTACTTTGAAAAGCTACACACATAAACTTGAAATGCAAGCCAGTCAGTTGAAGAAACTGCCCAGTCTAAGATCTGAGAATGATGGAGCAATATAGAAGATAAGTTAATAAAAAATAGGCTATTCTGCTTGACTGAATAGAAATGGAATGTTTTAGGAAAATGGAACTCTTGTACCTAATCTTGTATAAGAAGATATGGGATGTATATGGTTAATTCACTTGTTTATGGAGTGATGATTTGCTTAATTATCTCATTTCCTTTTTACAATAAGAAATCTAAAAGCTAAAGGTCATGTAAGTATTTTAGATAAGGAAGAGTGTTGGTGTCCACAAAATGTATAACTGGTATATATTTTCTGCAAGAACAAAATACACAGATAACAGCCACTGACATTATCATCACTAAAAATAGACAACAATAGCAACAGCTACATAAATTGGTGTCATGCTTTTGGCAATATTTACCAAGTTCTTTTATACCATTCATTTCTTTTCTTTGATTCTACTTCTGGAAATCTGTTCCAAGGACATAATGTATGTCCTTGTATATATATCAGCCTACATTTCTACATACAGCATATGAAGAAAAACTCTTTACACATAGAGAGGCAGCACGGCCTGGTAGTTATGAACATAGTCTCTGGAGTTGGAGAGCCTGGGCTTAAATCCTGACTCCACTACTGACCAAATGCGTGATGTTGAGAACTCACTTAAGGCCTGTGCTTCAGCTTCCTCATCTATGAGATGAAGATAATCTTTGTATCACACACGGTCTTCATGAGGATTAAATGAGGTAATAAGTGTCAATCACTTTATTAGTGAATTTGATAAATGTTGGCTGTTACTATTAATATGTTTATAATGGGGATGATTAAAAAATAAGAAAAAGTAGGAAGAGCACCATTGCTCTGCAATAGGCGACTGCGTGCATGAGGTCTGATACATACACTCAAGGATAGAGTCATGAATTTTTTTTTTTTTTTGAAACAGAATCTCACTCGGTCGCCCAGGCTGCTGGAGTGCAGTGGTGCGATCTTGGCTCACTAAAACCTCCACCTCCCAGCTTCAAATAATTTTCCTGCCTCAGCCTCCCGAGTACCTGGGATTACAGGCACATACCACCATGCCTGGCTAATTTTTGTATTTTTAGTAGAGATGGGGTTTCACCATGTTGGTCAAACTGGTCTCGAACTCCGGACCTCAAGTGATCTGCCCGCCTTGGCCTCCCAAAGTGCTGGGATTACAGGCATGAGCCACCACTCCCGGCCTAGTGTCATTCAACTTCACCATATTATATACACTGTTTAGCACATGAACTAACTCATACAAGTGTTTAGTGAAGTCTGGATTTCTCTGTGAAATATTCAAGATATCCATTGGGTTACATTTTAATGTAACTGAAACTGGGACATATCTTATAGTCAAGGGTGTGTTTCAGTTTAATTGGAAGCGTGTGATGCATCTCACATTTGACGCACTCTGTGCTCAACAGAATAATGGCCTCCCAAAGATGTCCACGTCCTAATCTCCAAAAGGTGTCAATGTTACCTTACATGGTAAAAAGGAACTTTGCAGATGTGGTTCAGTTAAGGACCTCAAGATGCAGAGATTATCCTAGATTACCCAGGTGAGCCCAATGTAGTCACAACGTGGCCTTACAAAAAGGAGGCTGGAGGGTCAACGTTAGTGGTAGGAGATGTGATGGTGGGAACAGAAGTTGGAATGATATGAGAAGAAACCATGAGCCAAGGAACTCATGCAGCATGTGGAAGCTGAAAATGGCAAGGAAACGATTATCCCCTGAAACCTCCAGAAGGAACCAGCCCTGTCCATATCCTGATTTTAGCACTTCTGACCTCCAAAGCTGTAAGACAAGTGTGTGTTATTTTAAGTAACTAGGTTTGCGGCAATTTGTTACAACAGCAGTAGAAAACTAGCACGCAGTCTTCCTCTGAATGAAAAGAGGTCCTTTTTGACTTCTAGGCACATGTTAGGCTCTCAGTGCATTCCGAGTTACCACTTGACTGCCTAAGAGGCAGTCAGTGTAAAGCTATTGAATGAATGTTGAATAGAATAGAATACAAACATTAAAATGATGTTTACAAAGCCATCATAATAAAACAAAAAAATGTTATTTACAAAAGAATACCTATTTGTATTACAGTGATATCACCACTGTGTTAAATGGGCAAACATCAAATTATGTACATAAAAATTCCAGAAGAAAATAAATTAAACTATTAATAGTCATCATTTCTGCATGCTGGAACTATAAATGGCTTTCTTTTTTTCTTCCTTTTACATTTCTGCACTGTCTCAATTTTCTACAAAGAATGGTATCACTTTCATAAAAGAAGAAAGCACATCAATTTCACTTCAGAAGTAGATAGGAATATAATATGGAACATAAAAGGCAATGAAAAGAATATTGTTATATTCAGTTCCCTCATTTATGCAACAACAATTCTCATGTAACTAATAATTCAAAAATCTTAAATTCATACGTCTGCATATCACAAACTTCATGGTCATCGTGGATCTGTTTTGATTTTGCAAACAGTGGTCAGTTTTAATAATAGTAAATTTGTGATTATCACCTCCAAAAATCAGCTGCTGACCAGCCACTGTGAGCCGCATGACCCCAGCAGCGTGTCAGATAGGTAGTGATTTAAGCAGACTAGCAATTGACTCCACGGGAAGCTGGGAGACCTGCTGAATGAATCTGCTTCACTTACATGTGAAAAGAAGAAAGAGTTATTCTTAGAACTATGGCTCTTTGACCTTGGCTAAGTCATTCCACTCTTCTGAGCCTCACTCAGTCTCTCCTTTTGTGTTAGGAGAGTATAGAACTAAATTATCTCTAAGATTCCATCTAGTTCTAATATTCTATAAATACATGTGTATGTATACACATGTAAACACTCCACACCTATGGACATACAGGCTCTGAGACATAAGACAATGAGACTAATACTCAAAACAATATTCCACTATTTTGCAGTCATATAGGGGTTGCTTTGAACCAGCTTTAACTAGATCTTTCAAACTATGCAATTTGCTGCTAATACCATCACCACCAGATATTTCACAGTGTCTTCTTTTTCACCATGTCAGAAAATAAACTGCATAGTTTGAAAAGCCTTAAATGTGTGAGGGGTTACGGTGGTAGCAGCAGCCTGAGGTCTGGCTAGTCCCTGAGGCTTTCTAGCTTGTCACTCAGCAGCTCTTTGAAGAATGCATTTGTAACTTTGAGAAGGTTGTCTACTTTCTTCCAAGAAAACCAAGCACATTAACAGAACTTAATAGCAGATTTCCAATTCAAGGCAATGCCTGATAATATCTCAATTACTGAAATCAAATGAAGATGCCATTTCTGAAATACGTTTTATATGAAATTTCACTGGAAGTCTGAAATGTCCTAGGATATTTATTATGAACATTTTTCCAGGAAATATTGGCAGAATCCCTATTTTTCAAAGGAAACATAAGTGATTTAATCCAAATCTTAAGGCACTTACAAGTCTTGCAGGGTGGAATAAATCATGCGCATACTGAACTCTAATGCAAAACAGAAAGATGAATGCCAGAGAAAGGTAGGGGTGTATCCCTGTAGATACAGTTTCAGAAGAGAAAGAGATTACACCCAGCTGCCGAGGCAGGAAGATGGTCTAGAGAAGCTTATGGGGTACACAGTATCAAAGGCCTTTTGGCTCCTAAATTCAAGAGCTAATATGGGAAGGGAGGATTTTTCTTTTTCCTAGACCAGGCCTCACTCTATCACCCAGGCTGGAATGCAGTGGCACAGTCACAGTTCCCTACAGCTTTGACGTCCTGGGCTCAAGCAGTCCTACCATTTCAGCCTCCCAAGTTGCTTGGACTACAGGCATGTGCCACCATGCCCCGTTCATTTTTTTCTTTTTTTTTTTTTTTTTTTTTTTTTTTTGTAGAGATGAAGTTTCACCATGTTGCCCAGGCTGGTCCCAAACTCCTGGGCTCAAGCAATCTGTCTGCCTCAGCCTCCCAAAGTGCTGGGATTACAGTTGTGAGTCACCGTACCTTACCAGGAAGAATTTTTGATGGAGGAACTAGAATGAGCAACGTCTTTGTGACATGGAGAATTTGGGCTGTGTACAGAGTCAAAGCATGAAATTTGACAGAAATGCCAACTCCAGATTAGGGAGCCAAGGGAATAAAGATTGAAATGACACATAAGATTGAGAGTGCCAAGGCCTTGAGCCCCCACAGAAGGAAAAGGAGACGGCACTTTCTTCTACAGACAGTTGTAAGCTATCAAGGACATTTAAGCAATTGTTTGATTTGCATTTATTCACCCCTCCCCATTATAAGGGTCATAGGTAATTTTAACTCCATAGTTTAAAAGGCATTATAATTTCTCGCTCAACAAGGCAACATAATTCCAAGCAATCTTTCCATGTATCACACAATGAATAATTCTAATTACGTGTTTGAAATTTTCAAGAAAAGATTTCCTTTATTGCTTTAGTATTTTTAGTTCTATTTGGTGTTGGAAGAGGAGTGGTTCCATTCAGATGTTAGACTCAAAGGTGCACAGGTGGCCGGGCATGGTGGCTTACACCTGTAATCCCAGCACTTTGGGAGGCCAAGGCGAGAGGATCACTTGTGGTCAGGAGTTTGAGACCAGCCTGGCCAACATGGCAAAGCCCTGTCTCTACTAAAACTACAAAAATTAGCTGGATGTGGTGGTGCTTGCCTGTAGTCCAAGCTGCTCAGGAGGCTGAGACACAAATATTGCTTGAACCCGGAAGGCAGAGGTTGCAGTGAGCCGAGATCGCACCACGGCATTCCAGCCTGGGTGACAGAATGAGACTGTCAAAAAAAAAAAAAAAAAAAAAAAACCTGCATATGCATGGGGCCCAGGAAACCCAGCCTTCTGGAGGACAGAGGTGACTTCGTCACACAGACACACAGACTGTATCCACTGGTCTCCAGGCTTGCTGGTTTCAGCCTTTTAGACCCCAGGGCTTAGCCATGGCTCCTCATGCACAGCCCCTTGTCTTCCCACCTGTTTACTCCTCGGCACTGGCACCAAACCTACATTCTGTACATGAAGACATAACACTTATTCAGCATGGTGCTCTCGTTGTGTGTCTGAGTGTGTGGATATGTGTGTCTCTGCATTTATATATAAATGTACAAATATACACACATTATGCAAAATGGCAACAGCACATACCATTTTTTGTTTTTTATCTGTCATTTTGTGGTGAAAACCATATTTTTTCCAAACGGTTTGTGAGCATTTTGAGAAGAGGCCCATCATATTGTATCATGCACACAGCCAATACTCAATTAGCATTTATTGAGCAATTAACTTAAGCTAAGTCTTTAGCCTCCCAGATACATAGTATTTCCTCCTAGGACAAGGAGAACAGCTGGTCAACATACTTGGTATAAAAGGACCAAAAAGTATGGTTCCCATTTTCTTTTAGATCTCAGAAAGACAAGATAGTTTATGTCTTTAAAAGCTCCTGAGATAAGGTAACTGAATCCATCATCTGAAAGCAATCTATCAATAATGCACGTGAGCGCATGGGTGACAACATCCATGTGTGTGAAACCAGAAAGCTCGAAACTGAAAAATGGAGAAAGCATGTGGTAAATATTAAATCCAGGTGGTGTTAGCAAATGGATACCGTTCATCAACTGGCGTGGTTTTCATGTGTTAAACTCAACACTTACCTCAATAAAGAAGATGCTGGCTGCTGATGTTGGGTGGTGATACATATAGACTGTCACAAGAATGGCTGTGGCTATAATGAGGACCAGGATGAGGATTCCAACGATGAGGCCAGCGTGGAGGGTTCCCCCTTTCTTCTCAGCTGCACTGTCATCTGTAGAAGCTGAAAGAACATCCCAGCTGTCAGGACCTTCATGAGTTTACCCTCAAGTTTGCATTTTCATCTGAGGAGATATTTGTGTTTTAATAAAGTACGACTGGATCTTTACTTCCTAGACAACTTTTACGCAACACCAGTTTTAGAGGTGAGGTGCTCTTCATATGGGCAATGAAGAATCCATAGGATTCATGAGTAAAAATACATTTATCACTGTGTTTTATTTTTATTTTTTGAGATGGAGTTTTGTTCTTGTTGCCCAGGCTAGAGTGCAATGGCATGATCTTGGCTCACTGCAACCTCCGCCTCCTGGGTTCAAGCGATTCTCCTGCCTCAGCCTCCTGAGTAGCTGGGATTACAGGTGTAAGTCACCACACCCAGCTAATTTTGTATTTTAGTAGAGACGGGATTTCACCACGATGGTCAGGCTGGTCTCAAAATCCTGACTTCAGGCGATCCGCCTGCCTCAGCCTCCCAAATTCCTGGGATTACAGGTGTGAGCCACCGCGCCTGGCCTGTGTTTTAAAATTTCTAGTTTGATAAGCAAAATGAATAGCTTTTATTCTCAAAGTACTGTGGGAAACCTCAAACTCTAATTAACTACACACTAAATTTAACTTTGATTTTTCTCATTAAACCAACAAAGTTACCTATGGAAAAGCTGATTAATTTTGAAAGCTCCTCTCATTTTCTTTTGGAAATTTTAAATTAAACAGTATTGGACATCTTTTGGTAAGCTCTATAGGCATTTTCAGAAAGTCTGTGCATGAACTCCAAGCATAATTTGTGAAAAATCTGTTTTAAACAAAAATACTTTTTAAAAGTGTAACAGATGGATGCTCAATGACCCTCAAATAGTTTTGATCACTAAAGGGAACACCACAGCAAAGGAAAACTTTCCACTACACCCCAGAACAATATAATTTCCTCTTTTACTGAGATGCTTTCCACTGTAATACACATTTTCTGAATTAGCAAAGGGAGAAATTAAATTTATGAAGTAATAACTATCCTAACCAAAGCCAACCAGCTAAATACAACTAATCTCTAAAGTCTTCTCTTTTTCTAAAATTCTGTAATCACTGATGATTACTCAGGCATTTAGAGATCTTCCTGAATTATGTGCAGCATAATTGTAAGATACAATAAGTTGTATCTTAAGTGCACCGTATGACTGGTATTCTGAATCATGAGACAATTTTTTAAGATGTACAAAAGTTTCAGAACAGTGGCTCTCAATCCTTTCTTTCTTTTCTTTTCTTTCTTTTTGTTTTTTCCTGTGAGATGGGAATCTTGCTCTGTTGCCCAGGCCCAGGCTGGAGAGCAGTGGTGCGATCTCGGCTCACTGCAACCTCCACCTCCCAGGTTCAAGCAATTCTCCTGCCTCAGCCTCCCAAGTAGCTGGGATTACAGGCACTTGCCACTATGCCTGACTAATTTTTGTATTTTTAGTAGAGATGGGGTTAAACCATGTTGGCCAGTCTAGTCTTGAACACCTGACCTCAAATGATTCACCCACCTCGGCCTCCCAAAGTACTGGGATTACAGGCATGAGCCTTTGCACCCGGCCTCAATAGTTTCATGACCAATTTACCTCTCCATTATTTTTACCCTTTGCCTCTATGTTGTAAACATTTTTTTGTCTATTAAACTTCATTTAATAAGCACTGATTTCTTTCTTTTATTTTACCTTTTTTTTAAAGAAAAACCAAACATGGATGTCTATCACAATGTGTGGTCCACATGAACCGATGGAATTCCAGATAAAGTGGAGAAACATGACCTCCTAATTCTTTCCACCTCCCCTCTACGTTTTTATTGCTGTTGTTTACTCTTTGCTTGAGAACCATTGTTGGTGTTCAGTTATCCTTCTCCAAATCTAGTAAGGCTGAAAATTCTAAAGATTTCCCTTATGTAACAGAAATTAATTAGTGAAAGAAGATCAAATTTAGAGTAATTCATTATATAATAGCTCATTTACACTGTGCCGGGGATAGTTGTATTGCTTTGCAAGTACCAAACCAACAACCCTAAGAGGTAGGCACTATTATTATTTCTGTTTTATAGGTAAGGAAATTGAGGCACAGGATAATTAAAAAATGAGCTAGGGTTGCAAAATTATTAAGGTAGAACTGAGCTCACACACCAGCAGTCTGGCCTCCAAGTCTGAATTCTGGACCTCTGATCAATACCTCCTCAATGAACATTGGGCTGTAGGTCCTCCTATTTCCTCTTATTTCATGTTGTGAGTTCTTCCAGCAAATAATTCTGAAAAGAATCTGGTAATTTCAAGCAAAGAAAAACTAATGTAAAAAACAGTTAAAGAATTAACATTGGAGCTGGGCGTGGTGGCTCATGCCCGTAATCCCAGCACTTTGGGAGGCCAAGGCAGGTGGATCACCTGAGGTCAGGAGTTTGAGACCAGCCTGGCCAACATGGCGGAAACCCTGTTTCTACTAAAAATACAAAAAATTAGCCAGGCCTGGTGGCAGGCGCCTGTAATCCCAGCTACTCAGGAGGCTGAGACAGGAGAATTGCTTGAACCTGAAGGCAGGGGTTACAGTGAGCCGAGATCCTGCCACTGCACTCCAGCCTGGGCGACAGAGCGAGACTCCACCTCATAAAAAAGAATTAACATTGCACCTCCAAGATGACAGAGGCTACGTCTTTGGGCTGGGTCTTAGGTCAGTATCCGCCATCATAAACATTTTCATCCATATTTGGTGAGAAGGGAGGAGGAAAAGAGAGGAAGGAAAAAGATAAAAATAAAGGCCTTTGGAAATAGATTACAGTATTAGAATGACCACATCGCCAATAAAAATCAAATGAGGCTATAATAAATGACCTCATCTGTCTGGTCTTCAGTTAACCTTATTTCCAAAACGCAGTCAATAACAGTAATTACCCCATAGGGTTGATGTGAGAATTCCACATTTAATACATATAAAGTTCTTAGGAGAGTACCTGACTCATAATAAGCACTTAATGAATATTGAGATATTATGTTATTATGGTACTTTTTATATGAGGCAGGTTGAGACAAATTATACAGTCAGATTCATGACAATATATAAACTATGTTTTTGCCCTTAACGTGTGTTGCTTTTAAAAGTTTGGCCTCATTCTTATGTATGCTTATATTATTGCATCTTGTGGACTTGGCTATTTTCTTATTTTTATAAGAGTATGACACATTGCTCTCCTGGGAAAATAGGATTAATTGAAAATGTGGCTTTAGGGAAAATGTAGCAAAAATATCTACTTGAGTCAAAAACGAAGAACTGACTGTTTCTTCAAATCCTTCCCTCCCTCTTCCATTTGTCTTTCCATCCCTCCATCCCTCTCTTTCTTGTTGTTTTTTATCTTCCCTTTCTCCATCCATCCATCCATCCATCCATCCATCCATCCATCTATCCACCCATCCAGTGTCTGATTCTATTTCTGGGGTTTGTCTTTGGGATGGGTTTTAGGTCAGTATCTGCCATCATAAACAGTCCTTTATACACAGCATGCCAAGTTTTATCCTCACAAATTTCAGCCTCACTTCTTCTTTTTATTTTTTATTTTTGAGACAGGGTCTTGCTGTCACTCAGGCTGGAGTGCTGTGGTGCGATCTTGACTCACTGCAGCTTCGAACTCCTGGACTCAAGTGATCCTCCTGCTTTGGCCTCCCAAGTAGCTGAGGCTACAGGCATGTGCCACCATGCCTGTATAATTTTTTTATAGTGACAGATTCTCACTATATTGCCCAGGCTCATCTTGAACTCCTGGGCTCAAGCATTCCTCCTGCCTCAGCCCCTCAAAGTGCTGGGATTACAGACATGTGCCATTGCACCTGGCTTAGCCTTACTTCTTTTGTTTATGCAGGAATGGAGAGGGAAGATTAAGGTATTTGTGAGTTGACCTCAGGTTGCTACTTCCCAAATGTGCTGGAGGACCAGAACCTGTTAAGGAGGCAGCCTTTCCCAGGAAGGAAAAAGAGGGCAAGGGTCATGTTTCACTTAATAAGAGTCCTTGTCAGAAATAAAATTATTTTTGTCTTGCAAGACATAAGTTGCCAATCTTTGGAATATAACAATCAGAACCAGATTTGCACCTTGAGTGTGGTAAACCTCGCTACCTTTATTTAGACATAAATACTTACTCTCCCAATTATTATTTATTCATACTTCCAATAATAATTTAGTTATATTATCTCCTTTTAAAAATGTTCCTTTACATTTCTGTTTTAGATATCAAGACACCACGGCCATATCTAATAATGCAATTTGTACAGAGTTTAGTTTATTACTAGCCAAATAACCATTTAATAACATTTTTGGATGAGGATTATTTTAATAAAATAAGCAGCTTTCATGGATTCTCAATACTAACCAGAATACAAAATAAATATTTAGAGATCTATGAGTATGACATGACTTGATGTGTTCTAACAGAGCAAGTCGTTTAAGGAAAAATGTAGCATACTAAATTCCAAAATATTACAAGACTTTCTTTGTGTCACATACCAATGACTATTTCATGCTTTAGAGTGACCATCTGAATGGAGGGACCAAAATTGCACACATAGTTTTGGAGAAAGCATTTTTCTACTCTCATATTATTTAACCTTTTTTTTTTTTTGGCTACTGCAATGATTCTACAATTTCCTACACAGTACAAGCATCTCTATTCCAGCTTCTTTCTATGGGCTTTAGATGAGCATATATTAGCAAGTATTATGATGGCTTAATTAGAGATTGTTAAATCTGAAGGTGCAGGAAGCACTTCATTGATATGCTTTGATTTTAAATTCTTTCACTAGTTGGTTTCCAGTTTAATATCATGCTTGATCAAATGGTATGGATTTTGCATATTTATGGAGATCTGCAGACAGAATTTAGAGTATCCTGGGTATATACTCAAAAGGATATAAATTATTCTACCAAAAAGACACATTATGTCCATTGCAGCACTGTTTACAATAGCAAAGACATGGAATCAACCTAAATGCTTATCAACGGTAGACTGGATCAAGAAAACGTGGTCCATATACACCATGGAATTCTATGCAGCCATAGAAAAAGAATGAGATCCTATTCTTTGAAGGAAGCAACATGGAAAGAGGTGGAGGCTGTTGTCCTAAGCAAACTAACACAGGACCAGAAAACCAAATACCCTGTGTTCTCACTTGTAAGTGGGTGTTAAACATTGAGTACATATGGACACAAAGAAGGGAACAACAGATACCAGAGCCTACTTGAGGGTAGAGGGAGGCAGGAGGGTGAGGATTATAAAGCTACCTATTGGGTACTATGCTTATTACCTGAGTGATGAAATAATCTGTACAATAAACTCCCATGATAATTAACCTATAAAACAAACCTACACAGGTACCCCTGAACCTAAAATAAAAGTTAAAAAACATAGGCATCTCAAATGCAAAACTGAAATTTAGAAAGTGTAAGTGCTTACTAATTCCCATAACTGAAGTTTAGTTCATTCACCTCAAGGGAAGACTGCTTGAGTATGCTCATTTCCCTCCTGCAGAAAATACAATAAACTAAGATGTCCACCTGTGGCTCAACTGATTGTTCTTTTATATTGGCAGACAGAAGTATGTCGAAAAGAATTCTGAACTTGCTTCAGAGAAAAACTTCTCAGTAAGCTTGGTATGGTTTGGCTCTATGTCCCCACCCAAATCTCTTCTTGAATTGTAATCCCCACGTGTTGAGAGAGGGACCTGGTGGGAAGTGATTGGATCATGGGTGTGGTTTCTCCTATGCTGTTCTTGTGATAGTGAGTTCCCATGAGATCTGATGGTTTGAAAGTGGCACTTCCCCCTTCTTTCTCTTTCTGTCCTGCCGCCTTGTGAAGAAGGTGCTTGCTTTTCCTTTGCCTTCTGCCATAATTGTAGGTTTCCTGAGGCCTCCCCAGCCATGCAGAACTGTGAGTCAATTAAACCTCTTTTGTTTACAAATTGCCCAATCTCAGGGACTTCTTGAGAGCAGTGTGAAAATGGACTAATACAAAGCTCATCAGAGTCTAGTAGGCTTTAGGGGAATATTAAAGAAACGTGAGAAGGAATCTAGTCTTAAGACCTAAACTCTTCCTCTATTCATACAAACATCTTATGAGCTTTCATTCATGTCCAAAACAAACAAAAACTAAACAAGCATCTTTCTCACATACTTAGTAAAATGTAACACACAGAAGAATTCAAATCTTTAGTCTTTGTTAAGCCTTACCTTGTGCATTAAAATAAGAGGAATTAATAAAGGGTAACAAGAAGCCATAAAATAGAGTCTCCAAGCCAAAAATGGAAATACAAGAATATACTTTAAAAATCTCCAAAGTAAAGGCTTTTTTTTTGCACTGTGCTTAAGACATTTTTAATATATAAATGAAGCAGAGAAAATCAATAGTATCCAAGATAATATACTCTAATCTGACCCAGTGAGTGTCATTGCTTTTCAACACTTTATGAAATGCAGATCAATATTTAGACACAGAGAAGACTGTAAGAACTGTCAATTCTATCAAAGCAATCTGCTATTTTTGGGGAAGTTTTAGCTACCATAAGAGCAAAGATAACATATATATATATATATATATATATATATATATATATTTTTTTTTTTTTTTTTTTTTTTTTTTTGAGATGGAGTCTTTCTCTGCTCTCACTATCGCCCAAGCTGGAGTGCAGTGGCACAATCTCGATTCACTGCAGCCTCTGCCTCCTGGATTCAGGCAATTTTCCTGCTTCAGCCTCCTGAGTAGCTGGGACTACAAGCATGGGCTGCTGCACCTGGCTAATTTTTGTGTTTTTAGTAGAGACGGGGTTTCACCCTATTGGCCAGGCTGGTCTTGAACTCCTGACCTCAAGTGATCCATGCGTTTCAGTCTCCTAAAGTGCTGGAATTACAGGTGTGAGCCATCGCGCCTGGCCAAGACAACATATTTTTAAAATACTTTAAGTACATACTAGAAAATATTCAAGACCTCACCTCAATGTGTTTAATTTGGAGAAGTCCATGAATCATGGAAAATAAAGGAGGAAAGATGAAAGAAATAAGGAGGTAGGAAAAAAGAAGATAGGAGGAAGGAAGAAAGAAAATGCTATATATATATATATGTATATATAAGTATATACATATATATATTTATTCATTTTGTAAAAGTGTAGCATTTAATTTTAAAACTCTATGTCTCCGTGTTATTTCCATGACTGTTATTTTCACTTAGGATTACATGCATATGCCATTGATAGTCTGTATTTAGAAGTATAATTCTCCAATATGGTAAAATATTTTAATGCATTGCCAAAATGATCTGAACCTACTATTAAATCTTGCCAACAATTAAAGTCCAGAAATAAAGAAAAAATTAAAATAGAAATATTCTTTGTCTGAAATTTTATTCACTTTAGAACTAACTCTTCTCCTGGGCTTAAAATGAAACACTACAGCCCATAAATTCCATAATATATTAATATCCTTTGGGGAACTGAGAGGCTGATGGGTTGGACAAAGTCATGCACAAATTTGCTCAAAATTCATAAATCTTACACAGAAGATGCCAAAATGTGCTCTTTTAAAGCTTCAGAATAAAGTTAAACCATAAATGCCGAAAATGTTAGTGTTCCACTTTGGGATTAAAAATGCACACAGACATGACTTTCCCCACGGAATAGTACCTAACCCATTTACAAGCTAAAGCATGTAATGAAAGAAAATCAAATGAAAAAAGTTTAAAGTGAATTGTACTTCCCTTTGTAAGTTTCCCTTGCAACTGATCGATCTCATTTTGTAGCTCATTTGTTTTCTCTCTTACCTCTTTAACTTTCTATATACACAATCATGACCTTGACTTCATTCAGAGTTTCTTCGGGTGTTTTATGTCTTTTGTAATTTTTCATAATCCTCTTAGTTCTTTCATTTTCTTAATCATAGTGATACTATTTTTTTAAATGCTTACCGGCCTGTCAATATTATTCCGGTATTGGAGTGGATTGAAACTATTATACAAGGTGTACCTAATTCACATTAGCTATCATTGTGACAATACATTCATGATTCACGTTAAGACATTGTGTACAAGGGATTTGGGTAATCACCGTGAAAAGATATAAAAGCCGGTGCACAAAACACATCTAAGGGCATTATGTATAGTGAGACCAATATCTGGCAGGGGCAGCTTTCCTTTTACAGTCTGTCCTACTATCGGGCAGCTGTGAAATTCATTCAGGGAAATATATAAAATGTTCTGGGCTGGAAGATCTTAGAGGATGACTATCCTTTAAAAAAAAAAACACAAAAAACAACCTCATAATCCCTTACCTTTTATCTTAGAAAAATGAAGCTGAATAAAATTTCTATGAAACAATATTAAAAGGAATACTTAATTCTATCAAAATGAGGGATTTTGGATAACAGTCACCAAATCATAGGCTGATTCTAGTCTCATTCAATGATCGGTGCTTTTAGGCATGTGTATGTGCAGATATCTTAAAGGGAAAGTTTTAAGAGATCAAGGCTGCAGTGAGCTTTGATCCTGCCACTGCACTCCAGCCTGGGTGACAGAGTGAGACCCTGTCTTTCAGAAAAAAATTGAAAAAAGAGAAGGTTTATGGTACTTATATATACTACAAATAAGACCAAAAATAAATATTTGGAATAACCCATTATCATTTTACACTTCTTATGTGTATATGTGCTCTTCTTCGTAATAATCTGCCTACACATATGTTTTCAGCAGTCAAGATCTTTATGACATCTAACTTTTAAACTTTTCCTAACATCAGCTTTCTATATCAAGTTATCATTTTTCTCTATTTAAAATATATCTTAAAATTATTGTTATTATTATTATTTTTGAGATGGAGTCTTGCTCTGTTGCCCAGGCTGGAGTGCGGTGGTGCAATCTTGGCTCGCTGCAACCTCCACCTCCTGGGTTCAAGCGATTCTCCTGCCTCAGCCTCCCAAGTAGCTGGGACTATAGGCACGCACCACCATGCCTGGCTAACCTTTTTTGTATTTTTAGTAGAGACGGACTTTCACTATGTTAGCCAGGCTGGTCTCAAACTTTTGACCTTAGGTGATCCACCTGCCTCGGCCTCCCAAAGTGCTGGAATTACAGGTGTGAGCCACTGAGCACAGCCAAAAATTATTTTTGAAAAATAAAAATAAAATGTGTCTCGGCTTCTACCAAAGAATCCACAGGGGAAAAGAAAATCCTAGTACCTAACATTTTCAGCTAAATATGAAACCAAAGGGGTTAATAAACTATTTTCTCTTTTAATTTCATTACAAGACTTTGCATAGTTAAGATATTAGGGTTTTTAGCTACAGAAAAGACTTAGTAGAGTTTTCCTAACAAGGATATTCATAGTGACTATGGAATACCAAAAATAGGCCAACAAAGCACTTTCAAGGTTTGGAGGTACAGAACAGAGTGACTCTCTGTGGCATTTATTCTATCAATTTCAGAATAGTCACTTATGTTCAAACAGATCATTTATATGCATAACCTGAGATTATAAGGATGAATGTTTACTACTTATCAAATCCATCAAGTTTTCTGAACATGGAAGAAAAATCCCCTTCACTCTGTTCTTATCAGTGGAGAAAGACAGATCTGTGTCAAAACCACCTGGCTAACATCAATATGGAACCTTTGGGGCTTCGAGGAATAACATCAGATCTCACATTGCTGGACCTAAAGGACCGGCATCTTTTCCATTCTGTCTTCTTTTCTGCAAAACAGACATAATAGTAAGAGCTATCTCCTGATGGTTGTGAAGATCTGAGAGGGTGCTTATAAAGTGGTTGGCATTGTGCTTAAAATATAATAAATCCTCAATGGAATGGTTGTACTAATGTTGTTAGTGCCACTCATATTACTTGTTATTCTATTGATTAGTATACTTTGTTATATTGATTCTTCAGTATTATTGTTAATACTATTATTAACTCATTAATATTCTGTTGATTACTACCCTCATTCTTCTCAATCATGGCTGCACAGGGCAATGAGAGGACTTCTTGAAATTATTCATGGAAAGAAGGAATCCATTCCCTCACGGAAGCTTAGGGGCATGCTGAGTGAAAGGAAGGACATTTCAGTGAATAGTTTTTCAAGCGGAAAGGCCAAGATCAGCCTCTCACGTACTTGCAACCACCTGAAGGTAACCATATTGTCCCAAACAGTAGCTTGGACATGGGATATAGAATCCATAGCCACTATTTGAAAAACAAAAGCCTAGCTTCTGAGGTCTAGTAGCCTATCTAAATAAGATCAACCCTTCAGCAGTTATCTGTAAGCAGCTTCTTTGGAAAACTGCAGAATACTAAATCAATCTCAAGTTCTTTGGTGCTTGAATTTATGCATAACGTTAATAAAAACCTTTGGATCTCCCAAGGAAGCAGAGATTCATTTAGTTGCTGGAGATATTCATTTAGCCCGTGTGTGAGTGCCTCAGTACTGGAACCTTAGACACTGATGTTCTCAACAACCATACAATCCTTTTGCTATTTGCTGTGGTTTGATGCGCATTATAGCTCTCCAGGAAAGTAAATGAGCAGAATTCTATGTGTGTGCTGTGTAGCTCAGGGACACAGAATCAGAAGCAGGAAAAAAAAAAAAAAAAAAAAGAAACCCCGAAAACAAAATTAACAACAACAGCTCGGTAGAGCTTTGAATTTCATTTTAGTTTGTGTTACAACAACTAATAAATTGTGCCACATAGGACAGAAAGAAAACAAAATGAAAACACTGAGCAACAGTTGTACAGGGTATTTATATTTCACTGCTTTGCACCAATACTGGCAAAATATGGCTCAAACAATGCCTTTAACATGGACAGAATCACGCTGCTTAGGAAAATGGATAGTATAAAGCTGTATTTATCACACTGACTGCCCCTTAGCTACTGCAGCACCAAGTCTCCTGAAATGTAAAGGTCTACGTCTTGAATGTGGAACAGAACACGTTTAGTTGAGGGAGTGCGCACTGGTCCTGACCTAACCTGTTCCACCAAACCGCCTTTGCAAACAGACTCCACTGTGTGGGCATATGACACTTCCACGAGTTGTACAGTTGCAAGGGCTTTGGTCTCTAAGTGTTGGGGGATGGGATTCGAGAAGAAGTTAAGGTTCCCTTGGACTTCAAAACTGTGTGATTTGCTGGCCAGGCACGGTGGCTCACATCTGTAATCCCAGCACTTAGTGAAGCTGAGGCCAGAGGATCAGTTGAGGCCAGGAGTTTGAGACCAGCCTGGGCAACATAGTGAGATCCCATCTCTACAAAAATTAAAAAAAAAAAAAAAAAGTAGGTGGGTATGGGGGTGCACAACTGTAGTCCCAGCTACTCAGGAGGCTGAAGTGGGAGGGTTGCTTGAGCCCAGGAGTTCCAGGCTGCAGTGAGCCATGACTGCACCACTGCACTCTAGCCTGGGTGACAGAGTTAGACCATGCCTGCCTCTAAAAATAATAAATAAAAATAACTCTATGTTAGGCAAAGTTGGTGCTGCTATTTTTTTTGAGACACTGGATGGCTTTAATAGGAGAAAAGCAAACAAGTGACTATATACTCTACTGGACCATACTAGAAGCAACCCTCCTGGCAGGACAGCAGGGTGATAAAGAGCACAGAGCATGCCTGGAAATCAAAGCCCCTGGTGCTATAGACCAGCTACATTCCTTAGAAACCATGTGGCTATGAACAAATTACTTAAATCCCTGAGCTTCTGAGACTTCAAGTGTAAAATGGGATTACAAATAGTACTTTCTTCTTAGGGTGCTGTGAGGATTAAATGAGTTAAACATGCAAAGCCCTCAGAAGACTGCATGGTATATTGTTAATAGCCCAATAATTGCTAGATAATTTTATCATTATTATCAACTACATGGGAAGGTTCTGTGAATATTTTAAAGCAAAACATGAATCACATGATCAGAAATGTTAAATTTTATGCCTTCTAACTAGAGATGCTTGTTCACCAAGGATAAGCTTATTATTATTATTATTATTATTATTATTTGGCTTTACTTGAGAATTTTAAGAAGCCTGGAAGAATTTATTCATAGGAATTTAAAAAAACTATGCCTAGTTTACGAAAACATATCAAAACACCTCTTTTCTTTCTTCTTTTTTTACTTTTACAGATGCCAAATTTGCATATTTGAAATATAGGAATTTTAAATGTACAATTTACCAGTTTTTATAACTGTATATACCAAGTAACCAACACCCAAATCATATGAAACACTTCCATTCCCCCATAAAGTTCTCTTGTCTCCACCTACAGTCATCCTAACAGCCCCGACCAACACCGCATAGGCAGCCACTGTGCTGATTTCCATTATCCTAGATTAGCTTGATTTCACTTGAAATTCACATAAATTGAATCATACTACATGTACTCCACTGTGTCTGGCATCTTTTGCTTAACAATGTTTTAGGACACATCTGTTTTATTCCATGTATCAGTAGTTCATATTTTTTTTCTGCTGAATAGTAATCCCTTGTGTAACATGCACTCAATTTGTTTATTCTTCCATTGATGAACATCTGGACTATTTCTAGTTATTGACAATTATGAATTAAGTTGCTATGAATATTATCTTACAAGTTTGTGTGTGTGTGTGTGTGTGTGTGTGTGTGGACATGTTTTCTTTTAAAAATAAATACATAGAAGTGGAATTCCTGGCTTAAAAGCACAGAACTTTATAAGAAACTGCCAAAGAGTTTTCTGAAGTGACTGCACAACATCACACTCCAATCAGAAATGTATAGAGTTCAAGTGCACCATATCCTCATCAATATTAGTGTTGTGCAGTGTTTAGCTATCCTAATGGGCATGATATGGTATCCCATTCAGGTTTTGGTTGTTTATTGTTACTTTATAGGAGTTATTTATATTTTCTGGATACAAGTCCTTTGTAATATAAGCATACTGTAAATATATTCTCTTATCTGTAACCTGCCTTTTCATTTTCCTAACAGAGTTTTTGGTGAACATAGAATTTATTTTTTATTTTTTATTTTTTTTTGAGATAGGGTCCTGTTCTGTCACCCAGGCTGGAGGTGGAGTGAGGTGATCATGTCAGTCTCCCAGGCTCAAGTGATCCTCCTGACTTGGGCCTCCCACATAGCTGGGACTACAGGCATAGGCCATTATGTCTGGTTAATTTTTTAATTTTTTTGTAGAGACAGAGTCTCGCTATGTTAGCCAGTCTGGTCTCCAGCTCCTGGGATCAAGTGCTCCTCCTGTCTTGGTCTCCCAAAGCGCTGGGATTACAGGCATGAGCCCAGCTCCAGGCTTTGAATTTTGATGTTTATAATTTTTAAAAAATCCGTCTTCTTAGAGATATTAAATTTATTAAAATTTGCAAAAAAACAGCTTATGACTGTGTTAATATCTCTGTCTATTTTCTATTTTATTTTTCTACTCTTATTTCCTTCTTTTAAAATTAATATTTTTAATAAAATATTGTAATTTTAGACACAACTGAGATAATCTTAATTGGCTTATCTACTTAAATTGGACACATGAGTTATTAATTTTAAACATTTTTTCCTTTCTAATCCTAATATAAACATTTAAAACTATAAATTTCCTTCTAAATACTTTTGAGCAGCACTCTATAAACTTTGGTATTTTGTATCAGTTATCATTCCATCAAAATATTTTGTAATTTTCCTTATAGTATTTTTCTTCAATATGTATTTTACATATATCAAATATTTATATATATTTGCATTTATTTGTCAATATTTATATATATTTATATATATATTAGAAGTTTGATTTGCGTTTCACATATTTGAGGATTTTGTAGATATCATATTTTTCCTCCCAACTTCATTAAGCATAATTGACAAATAAAAATTGTATATATTTACAGCACACAACACACTTTTTTGTTATATATATACATTGCAGAATGATTAAACCAAGGTAATTAACATATCTATTCACCTCATATACTTATCATTTTTGTGTGTAGTGAGAACATTTAAGATCTACTTTCTTATCAATAGACATTATATTGTTACTGCTTCTCGTTTGATTCTTTTGTAGTCAGAGAGTATAGTCTATAAGACCACAATCTAGAAATTTAATATTTTTTATGGCTCAACATATGGTCTACCTTGGTGACCGTTTCATGTAAACTTCAAAAAAAAACCCTCCAGGAACACTGCTGGATTATGACAAAGTGGTTGTCAGTATTGTTCAAATATATATATATCCTTCTTAATTTTTTTTTTTTTGGTCTAACTTTAAAAATTTATAATGGTTCCTAATGAAATGACACTGTATTCCCCTTTTTTTTTTTTTTTTTTTTTTTTTGAGACAAGTTCTCACTCTGTAGCCCAGGCCGGATTGAACTGATGTGACCATGACTCACTGCAGCCTGGACCTCCTGGGCTCAGGAGATCCTCCCACCTCAGCCTCCCATGTAGTTGGGACTACAAGTGCACGCCACCATGCTTGGCTAATTTTTTTATACTTTTAGTAGAGATGGGGTTTCACCATGGTGCCGAGGCTGGTCTCAAACTCCTGGGACCAAGCAATCTGTCCGCCTCGGCCCCTCAGAGTGCTGGGATTACAAGCATGAGCCACTATGCCTGGCACCTTTTCTTCCTTTTTATATTTTCCTCTCTTAATTCTCCTTGTCTTTAAATCTAACTTAAGCCTACTTAATTTGATATTTATATAGGCACTCCAGCTTTTCTGTGGTTATGTTTGCAGTGTATATATTTTTCTATAATTTTACCTTGAAGTATTTTATATCTTTGTCTTTATTTTTCACATACATTTCTTATACACAGCATAGAGTTGGATCTGGCTTTCTTAAAAGTCAGTGTGATAGCCTATGCTTTTAATGAAAGTGTTTATTTTATTTACATTTGAAATAGTTACTGGTATGGTTGTATTTGGTCTGCCATTTAGCTATTTGTTTTCTTTGTGTTCATCTGTTATATGGTCCTTTGTTCCTTCTTTCTTGTCTTTTTCAGGTTAAACAAATATTTCTTAGAATTCCATTTAAATTCCTCCAATGAATTTTGAACTGTATGCTTTTGCATCTTTTTTTCTTTAGTGGCTGGTGAGTACGTTAACTGTGTTAAAAATCACTTATGGCCGACACTTTATCCAACAAGTTGTTAATTTATTACTGTAAGTAAAATAACATTCTGTCACAGTAGCTTACAAAACTGTTACAAATTAGTTTCAGATAATTAACTGCTGTCCTTACTATCCAAGTTACATTAAAAATCTTGCACAAATAATAATTTGAGCTCTGAAGAATAAAACTAAAGCAAAAATTAGTCTTAACGGGAGCAGCAAGCCATTGAAAACCTAGCTGTTTAGAAGAAGATTAACTAAATTTACCATCTAATGGATTAAACTACTCTCTTTAAAGCATTATATCATTTTGAGACTAGCATATCTTTTCTCCCCAACAACCATCAACATCAATTCCTTTTTTTTTTTTTTTTTTTTTGCTTAAAGTGGATCGGCATATTACGTGAGCAGTACGCATGGCTAATTCAAGCACACGTGAACAAAATTTAGTGTTGAAATCATACAACCTCAAGGAAGGCTACCAAGTTTAGCAGGCTGCAAACACACCCTGATGGGCCCTTTACACATCAGCAGTTGGCTTCTTTCCCATTCCTATTTCATGTTTTATGGGTCTTTCAACTCCTCAACACCACGACCTCTGCCCTCTTCCTGCTCACTCTCACCATATTACTTGTGTCTCACTATATGGAGAAAACAGCAATCTCAGATGAAAACCCCTCAACTTCTCCCTCCTGTCTCCCTCCCCTCATTCATGCTGATTGGCCCCACCCATGCTTGTGGATATATCACTTCACTCCCAGTCATCTTTTGACTCTTTTTCTTCTTATGGGGTCTTTCTCCTCAGCACCTGTGACAGGTAAACAACAGCATTAAGAATCTCTACTTCCCTTCTTCCCTTTTTCTTGAAAAAGCAGTCTGTCCTTGTGGACTCCAATTTCCTCACTGTCCACAGAATCCTCCAATTCTGCCTGGAGATTGTACAATGGTGGATTGTTACGTGATCCAGTCAAGATCAACAAATGTCTTTATGCCACCAAATCTCACGGTCACGTTTCTGTGTGTGTGTTTTTTAACTTGACTTGTCTGCAGCATTGACACTGTTCACTACTTCCTTCTTGAAATTTTCTTCTCTTTTGGTTTCTGTGATACCAAACTTTTTCTGTTTTCTTGCTGCCTCTATGACACTCTTGATTTTATTCACAGAACCTTAAATCCTGTATTCCCTCTCTAGTCTTTGGCCCTCTCTCCCTTCCTCCCTCCCTCTCTCCTTTCCTTCCTTCCTTCCTGCTTCCTTCTTTCCTTCCTTGTTTCCTCCCTCCCTTCCTCCCTTCCTTCCTTCTTTTCTCCTTCCTTCCTTCCTGCCTTTTTTCTTATTTTTTAATTTTTTTTTTTTGGAGACTCACTCTCACCCAGGCTGGTGTGCAGTGGTGCAATCATGGCTCACTGCAGCCTTGACTTCCCAGTTTCAATCCTCCCACCTCAGCCTCCCCAGTAGTTAGGACTAAAGGTGTGTGCCACCATGCCTTGTTAATTTTTGTATTTTTTTTTTTGTAGAGACAGGGTTTCCCTGTGTTGCCCAGGCTGGTCTCAAGCTCCTGGGCTCAGGTGATCCACCCAGCTCGGCCTCCCAAAGTGCTGGGGTTACAGGCGTGAGCCACCGTGCCTGGTCACTCTTTTCTTCTTTATACTATCCTCCCATACCTAATTCATCTCCTTAACTTCAACTGTCATTTATATGCTGCTGATGCCTAAATTTGTATCTTATGCTTATATTTCTCAAGTGAATTTCAGGCTTATATAGAAAAATGCCTACTGACATTTTCATTTAGATATCAACATCAACATGCTCAAATTAAATTCACTGCTTACCCCCTTTCTCTTCCTGTATTTCCTATCCAATGGCACCACTGTCCACCCAGATAACTTACACCCATGTCCTGGGAAACACCTTCGTCACTTTCCTATGACGTAAGTCACACATCCAATCAGATATTAGCTCATGTAGCTTCTACTTCATTAGTAAATACTTCTCTTGTGCATTCTCTTTTTTTATTCCCATTGTCGACTACTACTTTTTTTTAGCCTCTGACCATTGCTTCTATTGATTACTAGTATAACCTCCTAACTAGATTTTCTGGCCTCTCAGTCTTACTTCTGTCCCTCCTGTTCCCTGCAATACTTCAAGGGTCAACTACTAAACATGTAAAATGTGTCTTGACACTCCCTTATCAAAATGACACAAACGGTTCCCAAGATCTAGGTTAAAGTTCAAACTCCATTGCCTGGCATAAAAGGCTATGAACGCTGACACTCCACTTATTCTGATACTTTATGGCTGCTGAGGTTGAGAAATAAGCCCACCTTCTCAGCCTCACTAGCCATAAAGTACTATGTATATATCTTTACCCCAGGAAAATCAAATCTGGCAGCTCTTTAGAGTCACCCAACCAGATCTTGACGTTTCATGCTTGTGAACCTCTTTCTATGTCAATCCCTTTCCTGAAATTCTTTTCTTCTCTCCCTTTTCTCAGAAATCCTGCCCATACTTCAAAACTTGGATCAAGTATCACCTATTCTTTCATTTTTGTTTAGATACCTCTTCTCTGTTCTTCCATAGTTTTTCTTGAGTCTATCTTTGCACTCTTCACACTATACTTAAATATCAATTTACTTCTCTATGTCATCCCCTTAGGCCACTTGCTTCTTTAGGACAGGCATCAGACCGTGTAGATCTTTGCATCTTCATCACCTAACAATGGGCCTGGTACACAATAGTTGAAGAAATGTTTCTCGAGCAAATCAAACCAAGTTGAATCAATTCAGCATCAAAGTTAATTAATGTTTTAGTGACATACATATTTTAGTGGTATAGGGCCATCTACCATAATCACTAGACATTTCATGTTTAAAAAAGAATAATCACTTTACATATGTAGAACACACTGAGAAGGGGCATTGGAAATATGGGTAACACAAAACCTGTTCCTGGGGCCCCTCATATATCTCAGATTCCAAAATCTAATGGTATATGGAAGTTTCTTTCCTCCAGTAGAAGGTTTCCTGGTGCAGGTTTCTGATAGGTGCAGGTTTCTGATAGGAACAGGGCAGGTAGAAAATGAGACAGGAGGCGGGCACTGAAAGGAAAGTAGGTATCCACCAGAGGGAGGTGGTCAAGTATTTTGCTGATGGCAAATGGAAAGTGCATTTAGAGCTACTTTGTGGAAGCCATCTGTGTGCATTTCCCAAGAGGCACTCTGCTATATCATCTCATTCTGTGTTCTATCAGCAGCATAAACTCTAACTACACATTCTATCTGCAAATTAACCTACAGGGGGAAAAGTATATCCTGATGTGATTTTTCTTTTTCTTTTATTTTCCTATGCTGGACAACAATTTGTCAAACTATTAGGCTAAACAATGAAATTGCAACCTTTCTAGGTCAAAAGTGTTTTGTAAAAATTGGCAATTTCATACAGTTCAACAAAATACAGAAAATGTAATTAACTATCTTTACTAAAACAAATACATTTTTCAACAGCTTAAATCAGGGGTGCCCAATCTTTTGGCCTCTCTGGGCCACACTGGAAAAAGAAGAATTGTGTTAAACCACACATAAAATACACTAATACCAACAATAGCTGCTGTGGGTTGGACAAGCTTGGCTTAAGTGGACTCATTTTCACTTACTATATTAACTTGAGTTAGGAGGTATAATGGATACAATGCTTTTGGATTCCTTTCCCTGGCAGAGTAAGATGCAGTTTCTACATGTAGATAGAAATAATTTCTTGTTGCCACCAATTAAAATACTGTTTCAGGAGAGCCAGGAAGTATAGGTGAGGACCAATGGACCAATGGGTAGTTTCAGAGTAAAATACGTTATTCTTCTTTTGGTCAAATATCCATTCAACTCTTGATACTCAAAGTGTAGTCTGTGGCTTGGTGGCAACTGCATTATCAAAGTGCTTATAAAAAATGTAATGCAAAGGTTTGGGCTTCACCCTAGAACTACAATATCAGCATATGCATTTTAACAAGAATCTCCACCCACAGTGATTCTGAGGGTTCTTAATATTTATACAACATTGAATCAGACCATTTATTATCAACTTAACATTGGAATAATCTGGGAATTAAAAAAAAATTGATGCTCTGGTTCCAGCCCTAGAGGCTAATATTTAATTGTTATGGAGAACAGTTTGAGTGTAGAAATTTTATAAGTTGGAAAAATAAAATAACAATCTCAGACTGGAACCAGGGGATTTAAATGTACAGAAAAAGTTAAGAACCACAACTCTAGATAAAAGTTTGGGAGATAAATCCTAAATTCCAGGGAAATCTCAACTTAACATTGTAAAGTAGAAGAACTTTTCAGTATGATGATACATATATACTTAGAATAGGGTTAGTGCTGTCATGAAAAGTAGTCAAACAAAGCAAAACATAAAACTAAATGTCAAGATGTTTTACAGGTTTAAAAAGAGAAAGTGATAGATATTCAGTAGCCTGTCAAAATGAAATAACAGTTTCCCTTTGCTCATAGGACTATGATCTACACAAAAGAAGTGTAGGAAAAAAATCAACGAAAGGTAGAAAAAAAGGGAAAGATATGTTGCTTTGATGATTTATGTATGAAGGTCAAAAAATAATTTGACTGAATGACAAATGACTAGACACTTGATCTATCACTACAGACTTGGTATTAAAAATATAACCTTAGAAGTATTCCAGGAAAAAGGCAGAATAATGTTCTAAAATTTTATCTTGGGATGAAAAGTCTTATGATATCTTCAGAAATAGAAAGCTGAACGCAACAGAAATAGAATTTAGAGCAGCCATTCCACAGGACTTCATTCAAAGTATATCTGTTTTAGTTCTTAGAAATCAATCACTTTGCAGATTTGTACCTCTGAATTAACTTAAACATGATCTTCAAACTGCTTAATGTATCAACTTTGGTATCTCCTTGATGGGGACATCCTCCTCTGACTTAAGAACGCAGGCTTTCAGAGTTCAGGTTCATAAAATTCCCAGCAATAAGAAGAAATGATAAAAATGCTATCACCTGGAGTGCTGATACTTCAAATATTATCAACAATTAATAACTTATATTTAAATATTTTTTAAGCAAACCTTAACTCGATCAAAGAGAAGAAACTTTAAATGAACCAAGAGATAATGCAGTTTTTGGTACTTTGATAAATCTCAGTTAACCAATTTTGAATAACGAAATCAAACCAGAATTTCAGAGCTTGAAATAATTTTGACATCTGTAGTGTAGAAGAGTAGCACAATTCAATTTGCTAGACTGAGTTGAATCTCGTTGAAGACTTTAGTTTTCAATTAAAAATCCTGCCATTGATTCAACTTGAAAATGTCTTCTCAGCCCTGGGTATAAATTTATCCAGTTTGCATTTTGAAGACATTTACATTTCTAATTAGGAAGTGAATGCCACTTGGAAGCAACCTAATCAAATGTCAAAGAAGACATTTAATAGCTGTACCTGCTAAAATATATAGCTAGGTCATTTTTTTAAAAATGTAACTCTTCTAGTCAGCTACTGACTAGAAGATTTGAAAATCCAAAAGAAATGTTATAAATGCATATAAATGCATTTCCAAAAGAAAATGTTATTAATGCATATAACCATTACTCAAAGAAATACAGACATTTAAAAAATACAGCCGGGTGCAGTGGCTCACACCTGTAATCCCCGCACTTTGGGAGGCCGAAAGGGGTGGATCACCCGAGGTCAAGAGATTGAGATCAGCCTGGCCAACATGGCGAAACCCCATTTCTACTAAAAATACAAAAATTAGCCGGGCATGATGGCATGTGCCTGTAATCCCAGCTACTTGGGAGGCTGAGACAGGTGAATCGCTTGAACCCAAAGGTGGAGGTCGCAGTGAGCCAAGATTGCACCACTGCACTCCAGCCTGGGGGATAAAGCGAGACCCTATCTCAAAAAACAAAAAATACATTCTAGGATTCTAGGTACCCCTTACAGGTGAATTAAATCCACATTTCTAGAGAAACCAAGAAGGCTTAAAGAATCTTAAATCAGATTTTGAACATAAACTAGAGCATAGCCCTGTAATTTAGAAATCACATGCCAAGGATTCCGACAACACTGAAACACACAAGAGAATTAATGCATTGTAATTTTCACAGAAAGGATTAAATGGAAATGAATGCACAATTACATGAGAAAAGGAAATTTCACTTTCAAATACTTTAAGTATAATCAGCTGTTATAGAAAAGGTGAAATATAGTGGGTATAAGTAAAACAGCTTATTGTGGCATTTCCCATGGGAAGGTTGATTGTAAGCGATCTAGGCTGGGCACGATGGCTTACACCTGTAATCCCAGCACTTTGGGAGGCCAAGGCAGGTGGATCACCTGAGGTCAGGAGTTTGAGACCAGCTTGACCAACATGGTGGAAACCCTGTCTCTACTAAAAATACAAAATTAGCCGGGTGTAGTGGCACACACCTGTAGTCCCAGCTACTCGGGAGGCTGAGGCAGGAGAATCGCTTGAACCCAGGAGGCAGAGGTTGCAGTGAGCCAAGATCATGTCACTGCACTCCAGCCGGGGGGACAGTGCGAGACTCCATCTCAAAAAAAAAAAAAAAAAAAAAAATCAATTCTGTGAAAGAAAAGGACTACCATGATGTTGTTAAAGACTTGGAATTTGCATCAAGGCTAAATAAATTCACATCCCAGCTCTGCCATGTGCTAGCTACATAACTTAACATTTTTCTACCTCTGTTTCCTTGTCTATAAAGAATAAATAATAATAGACCAAATCAGGGATGTTGTGTGAAGTAAAAGAGTCAATTTAGGTATAGCATTTAGAATGGTATCTGGGACATAGCAACCATTCAATTCAATAAACATTCTTCCTCTCTCCTCTTCTTCTGCCACTTTTTCTTCCTTTCTCTTTCCTGTCCCTTCTCCTCTTCTTCCTCCTCTTCTGTTTTTCACATAAACAAGAGACAGATAAACTATTTGATTATAACTACATATTACTCTAAACTTAATATTACACATGTAACTAGAAATATTTCAGTTGGAGATAAAATGATGTCTTTACATAAGATCTTCTTTTTAATTTTTTTATTTAATTTTTTTTTGAAGTACAGGGTCTTGCTATGTTGCCCAGTTTGGCCTTGAGCTCCTGGGCTCATACGATCCTCCCGCCTCAGCCTCCTGAGTAGCTGGCACTACAGGCACATGCCACCACACCTGGCTCTACAATGGATCATCTGCGTTTTTAGAACCAGCCATTTCAATGGCCAATCAAAGCTCTATCTTACTAAAGAGACCTGAATTTATTAGGTATCTTTCTCTTTTGTTTCAATTTTTTCATGTTCCTTTTTCCAAATTATTTAGAGAGCTTAGAATTTCCATTCAACCCTGAAGACTAATAAAATTTCTCCAATCAAACAACTATCCTGAAACTTTAAGAGGCTCTAACTGGACCTAATATAAATTTATCAGGAAACTCACTGCACAGCTGTAGATTCATCAAGAATGACTTAGCAGATTGTAACTCAGTCTGGGTCCTCTCAATGAGAAACCCTATTGCATGACTTAGGTGTCCGGCTGCTCAGAAGTAATGCTTTCATATCAAAGATGAAAGAAAAACCCTCCTGGAAACTGAATGTATAATCATGTCAGCAGTGGATCCCACTAAGAAAATCAACTATTTTAACCCAATTAATGTTTATTAAATTGGAGTGAAAGGACAATTCTGAAATGTTTTCAATATACTTAATTAAATAATAAAGTTAGATTTAAATTGGTGATCCTTCCTGCATCTCCACATTCCATAAAATAAAAAACAACAGCATACTAACTTAGTCAGGATGCTATAAAAAGCAATGTGTGATTTCCCTTAAGTACCCTTTTGAAGAACCATTTATCTTAATAATAATCAGGCTGGTCTGTTCTAACTGCGCTTAAATGTTTTCAGGAAAAGTGCTTTGTTAACAACCATAGATATAAAAAGAGTTTGAAGTCTAATTGTGATATTTTGGAATTCTCATGAATGCCTGCTGCATATCAATTATGTAAATATCATCGGAGAATCCGACAGTTGACTCTCTAGTATACCAAAAATCCTATGCTTAAATCGTAGGATTTACTTAACAATTTCTTAGCATCACAAGGCACTGCTTTAAGAAAATCTTCGAAGTTTTATGATTCTTTGATGACTCAAACAAAACTAAGTATTTTCACTGGGATAATTGGTAATGTTCTAGAAAACTCTTTATCAAAGTATATTCCATAAAACATTAAGTGCATGACATACTACTCATAAAAAAAGTGTTGGCCGGGCGTGGTGGCTCACGCTTGTAATCCCAGCACTTTGGGAGGTCAAGATGGGCGGATCACCTGAGGTCAGGAGTTCAAGACCAGCCTGGCCAAAATGATGAAACCCCGTCTCTATTAAAAATACAAAAATTAGCCAGGCATGGTGGTGGGCGCCTGTAATCCCAGCTACTTGGGAGGTTGAGACAGGAGAATCGCTTGAACCCAGGAGATGGAGGTTGCAGTGAGCCGAGATCGTGCCACTACACTCCAGCCTGGGCAACGATGAGTGAAACTCTGTCTCAAAAAAAAAAAAAAAAAAGTGTTAAGAGCAAGCAGTGGAGACATGCCAGTATGAATTCTTTATAACCGTCTTGAAGATTACTCAGGATACATGTTCTCTCAAAGCAGAGATTTGTCTAAGCCTTGTTCACTTCTGTAGCCCCAAGCCAGCAACAATGCTTGGCAATTAGCAAGCATTGAGCAGAAATCAATGAATGAATGGATGATCAGTTTTCCAGCAGGGAAATTTCTTTAACTTTTTTTTCCAGAGTCTCTCACACTTATTCGATCACAAGAATCCTTTGTTTGTTTTTTCCTATTAGCAGGATAGAATATTTTAGATAAACAAAATAAAGAAAGAAGGAAAGGAAGGAAAGGAAGGAAAGAAAGGAAGGAGAGAGAAAGCATAGAAAAAAATCTAACAAATATACATATAATGACCACCCATATTAAGATTTAAAGGTAACAAGTAAAAGAGAAGTCTCTTGGGGACCTTCCCCCATTTCATTAACTTTATACCCCGTCTCTTCCCTCAAAATGAGGTAACCCCAACATAGGGCTTATGTCCATATGCTACTAACATCCTCCTCTGGGAAATTCTGAATTGAAGGATTGCTGAAGTCCCTTTATGCCCTAAGATTTTAATATATTTCTAGCTAGTATATATTTTGCAGATGATCATTTCTAAAGCTATCTACTTACTGCATTAATACAATGATGAATAAGAAATGAATGAAATAAAACACTACAAAATGATGCAAGACAATGGGAAATTGATATAATAATGGTATTTATGAACAGGCTAACTGTTCTCTCTTTCAGATGGATTGATATAAACTCTAAAGACATATATAGATATAAGTAATGTCCTAAAAAGGCATGGAAGTACTAGCTACTTAACCTAAACTGAGGGGTTTTGAAACTATTCTCTACCATTATAGAGAAAAACATGCTTAACATGTATATGTTGGATTCTGACTTACTCAAGAAATCATCTAGGGCTTTAAAGGCAAAACCATGCCTAGATCAAAGTCACAATGTGCTCACATTTACATAAAGATGCTGCCAAGAAGAGGACACCCTTTACCTGAGCTGAATAAACAATTACTAATGAAAATCTCTTTTATTAAGACCCAGCATACATAAGCCAACATAGTTTAAAAGGAAAAAGATCTATTTCTAAAAACATAGTCAATATTGTTCACTATATTGTTTCAGTAAAACTTTTTCCCTCAAATTTTCCAGTACCATTATAGATATTTCTAAATTGTCTTGGAAAACCTCTAAGTATGTTACCAACAAGATATTCTTTCAGATATCTAAGTTTTGTTCTTTGCTTCATAGAGCTGATAAAAAGACCTAAGACAATATATTTTCATACTTGCTGTATTTCTAATTTTATGCATAGAAGGTGCTGACCAAGCAGACAATTTAGTGAAACACAATTGAACCCAATACCTGTAGCTGTGTAGATAACTACACACCACTATAATACAACAAAGACTAGACTAACAAAGAATAGCAGATGTGTGGTTGAATTTTCCACTTTATCATTGGGAATTGGTGTCACATAGTTTTATAAACAAACACAAGGATGAGGATTTCATTTCACTTTCAAGCCAATCCACTGACTCCTTCCCATGTTAAATGTGAACAGAGAATAAAACACAACCTCACCTTTTATCTAGAAGCTCGTATGGCTTTTCTCATATTAAAATAAATGAAATGAATTCATATTTAAAAAATGTTTATGAAAGAAAAGTGTCAATTCCTACCTCCATTATCTTTTAGATGTAGTGCTATCTTGGTATCATCTGGAAGAGAAATTCAAAGTTACTATAACAGAAAAGGATTGATTTCAAAGGAGCATAAATCTCATGACTAGTAATTGTCTACTAACTGCCTTGGTTGGAACATGACTAGATTTTGATAATTTATTGTGGTAATTTCTAGTGCAATGAGAGCAAGTCCTTGCTTTACATGATGTAGTTCTAAAATTTCCTACAGAGATTGTAATGTCAAGATTTTGGTAACATCTTGAATGATCCTTAAGTTCTACAAGACAAGTAAGCAGTTATAATTAAAACTTAAAATACAACTATTTTTAATTCTCCAAAATCACTTATTGTAATTAGAACCTATAGTTATGACCTTATTTATTCATTTTTAAAAATCAAGATCAAGGAAAATCCAAATTAATTGTGATAGTTAAGATTTGTCAATATTTACAAATTTAAATCCAAAAGTTAAATGTTTATCCATTACTAGAAAAGATTACCAAAATTCTATATAAAGACATCTTATCCTGACTGAACAAAATGTAGGATATGCTTTTTTATTTTACTGGTTATATTTCACTTTAAAGGGTAGGGTTTAAATTATAGGAATATTTTCATGGGTTTTAATATAATAATCCAAAATAATATGGATTAAAAGATAATGTTGCTTTTAAAAGCAGTAAAATGCACTTAGCAGCTGCCCTCCACCCCACTTTATTCCAGTTCACCTTATAATATCAAATTAAACTCCAATTAAAAGAAAAAGTTCCATATTTAATTTAATTTTTTATTCAAGCCAAAGAAAGCGAGGCTTATAACAATAAACAAGTAAGACCTATTTATCCCCCTTAAACCTGATTTGTGGCCAGTCTTATGTTTCTGCCCACTCCCTCCTGGTGGTATCATTCAGAATAGAAAATTATCATATGTTGGGTAATACACTTTCTTCCTCCTGAGCTGTGCCCAAGCATTAACACTCTCTAGTATTTCTGCCTTCCCTAGAAGAGGAAATAGTTGTTTTCAAGGACAATTTCTATGACACATACAGTGTTTCTGTATAGGTTATAGACCAACATATTTTATTGACTGCATTCTGGAAAACATTAGAATTGTATATGAATAGAATTATCTATTGTTCAGAATCCAGAATCAATGGACATTTTATATGTATTTTGCCTTTCTAGCCTGTGATTGTGAAGCTGGATTTGCTTACTACAAAATTTAGCCACATAGGAAGAAATCTGTACTTCTTTTCTAGGAAGGAGAGGACAAGAAGGCAGAATCAATGGTAAAAGCTATGTCTTAAAAAAAGGCACAGTGCATTAAAAGAATCCCAGCATTTACTTTTAGTTCATAATAATTTTTTCTTTTTCCCCTTTGGAAATCCCTTAGAAATCCGGTTTGCCAAAGAATAACTTTAGAGAGATCTAGAGAGTAGGAGCTATTCCAGTACATGTCAACACAGTAATTTTTCCTTCCTTCAGGGGGGGAAAAAAAAAGCAAATTATCTCTTGGGTACCTTCTGTAGGGAGGCTGGTGGGAAACTGAGAAGTCACTGCTCTTCTGGTGGTAGTTAGGACCCTGAACTGGGTGGTTGTCGCTCCTATGGTTGTGGTGGTTCGAGAAGAAGTTTCCACTCGTTCTGTATTCTCACACATCTTCTCTTTTGACTAGTAAGAGAAATGAAAAGGAAAACAAATGAAGTGATCACAAATCTATTTTTAGAACTTACATCAAAGAAGCTGGGCTGTAAAGCACAAAAGCCTCTCACATCAAGACAAGGAATAAATTACTTTTGCACAAGACTATTTTAATGATTTTGCTAACTTATGAAGTTTAGAAAATAGGAAAGAGAAAAAGATGCACGGAACAAGGCATTTCCCTTTTTAGATATTTAGGTTTCATCATTTACTGCTGTTAAGCTTTCATATTACTGTTTATCTTGCCCTAAATTTTACATTGGTATATTTATAAAAGACACACTGTCAAAAGGGAAAATTTATACTAGAAGAAAAACGTGCATAAAGATAAGGTTTAAAACATACTCAGGTTTGTGGAGAAAAAGTGCATTCCTTTCGTATCAAACTGAAAATGCTAAATCCGAAATATTTGCTAACTTCCCCATACTACTTCATTGTTTCAAAAATCATCTGTCACAAGTTGAATGAATGTCTAAAGTTTTGTTTTCCTTTATGAAATATTCAAAACCACATAAGCAAAGGATTGAACAGAACTCATGTAATCACTCAGCCTATCTTCCTCCTAGCAGAGCTATATTGAAAACATCAGGAAATGGGACATACTGAATTTTTTATTTTTAATTTGTGAAAATAACTCCTACAAACTTCACTGGTAACAACCTCCAACATCCAAACTTTTATAGCTTAGAAGTTGGTGTTTCTATCCACCTTTTGTGCCTCAGTGGACTGCCTCTCTCGGGTGGGCCTTGAGTAGAAAATAACTATTCTGGACATGAGTGGTTCTCATCCCACATTTTAAAATTATTGTTAAATAAATATCATTCTTAAACTTCTCTCATCATTAGTGGAGCGCTAGGCACCTTTCCCCTTGTTAATGAAGACTTCCTGAGACAGCCTCCTTTTCATTAATAGGATATGAAACAGGTTTATTCTCCACTTCAAGTCTAAACATACTAGGGTCTCATTTAATTCCCCAAATTCCAGTTCCTGAGCCTCTGAGCCTCATTAATCTAATTATTTCCTTTCAGATACCACTTTAGTTGTCATCACACCCTGGACTATATCTATAGTGGAAAATGTTTTAGATCTGAAATCATAAGCTCAGTTATCCTTTTTCCATCTATCCCTGTACCCGTGAACTCCAATTCTTCTGATTCTTTGACTACTTAGAAAGCCTAGCAAAATGATTTTGTTGTTTAGTTTCTTTTTCCCGCATTACTTCAACCTCTCATTTGAATAGCTTCAAGCATCTTGCTCTATTTTTTTTTTCTACAACACCTTTAAAGAAAAGATCTGCCTTTTCCCTGCCTGCTCCAAAGCCAGGCACAGCTGGAGAATAATCACATAGACTCACCTTAGGGGCTCCACAAACATCTCCTGCATCCTTAGCAGGGCCGTGCATACCACTTGGCAGCATTGCTGTGTCTTGCTAATCACCTCTCCCATTATGCTCAGTATGAATTTCAAGCTTTCTCCACTTTACCTAAAACTGCAATCCCATCATGATTCTCCCAGTTTTACTCCTTGGGTTCACCTTCCATTTCCTTGATAAAGAGGCATGATCAGCAAGATTTCTTTAAATTTCTTAGTGAATCAGCATACTTAGTTGACTCTGGGCTGACCTATTCTTTCCTTCTGTGATAATGGATGGGGACCTTTCCTTATAGCCATTCTTTCAACCTATGTCCTAGCTCAACTCAGCCCACCTTCACAGGTATTGTGGATTTGCTTATGTGATCATAATCCTTTCTCTACAATATTTGCCACCTCTAATTCTCTGCTGGCTTCTTACCAACAGCACTTAAAGGTACACAAGCATGGCTAATCTTATTTTGCAAACCCAGTCCTCCCTCTTCTCCCCAATGCATCCTGACATTATACTGCTTTCCCTCCATCCATACACAGTCATATTTCCAGAGAGATCAGTCTGCCTTGGTCTTCTCAGACTCCCAGCTTTCCCTTTTATGACAATCTTGCTCTTACCTAATCCAACTGAGTTGAAATTTCTCGTACCAATGTTTCTAAATGTCTCCTTAGCTAAATATCCAACATCTTCCATGGTGTCCTACTGACACCTCATCAGCCTATGGTGCAGATGTCCACTCCCCTGTCTTGGTTTCTGTGACATACCCTCTCCTCAATGTTCTGACACCTCCCTCACAACTCCATCTCGATTTCCTTTTATTTATGTCAATTCCTTAAGTGTTGGGGTGGTTCTTATGGATCATTCTTGCTCTGTCACTTCATTCTATGCATTATCTTTTGCAATCTCTTCTATACCCATGACTGCAATGAACATCTTTATGTTGATTATTCATAAATCTATATTTCTAGTCCACATTCCTCTTTTGGATTTCAGGCCCAAAAAGTCATCTGTTGACCAGGTGTATGCATGTGAATGTCACACACATCTCAAACTCAAGGAGTATAGAACGGAACTTGCCATATATTATTCTCTCTTTGTGTTTCTATTGTCAATGAACAGGACCTAGTATTCCATAAACAGGATCTAATGTTCAGTAAACACCCTACGTTTAAGGTAAAATCCTAGACTCAGATTGCCTTTGGCAGTAACGGCAGACTAAGAAACTAAATAGCCCTCCTGTTACAAAACAAATAGATTCTGAATAAAACTTGAATTTTAAAGCCTTAGGATTTGCAGGAGGTAAAGAATATCCCAATGGTGACTTTCCATTGTTTATTCCCCTCCCCACTCAAAAAATAAAACAAAGCAAAAGCTATGTGCTATAAAGACAGTAGGAGCTGTATACATTAAGGGAAGTTAAAAAAGCAGAATTTTTCCTGAGGAAAAAAATCCAAAATCAATATCGCTCTAAAGAGAACAAGCCTTGCAGCAGCAGCAGACAGGGGAGAAAAATCTGAACTTCTCCTCCTCAC
This sequence comes from Pongo abelii, assembly GCF_028885655.2. Classification (NCBI taxonomy): domain Eukaryota; kingdom Metazoa; phylum Chordata; class Mammalia; order Primates; family Hominidae; genus Pongo; species Pongo abelii. The sequence continues at coordinate 20,307,505 of NC_071993.2, read as the reverse complement.
ATTAGGGCAGAGACTTATGGTAGCCTGAAAATCCTGAGGATCCCATCATCAAATCCTCTTTGGTGGAAAACATCACCATTTAGGTCTTAGAATAGGATCAGACAAATATACACTAAAAAAGAAAAAAAAATAGCTGTCTGACAAAGACTCAGCAAAAACAATGACCACACTATTTAGATCACCAAAACTTTAGATAATGGGATCATCCAATATGGAATATACAAAAATTATACACGGAATATTTAAAATCATAAAAGATAAAATTGAGAAATGAACGGTTCACATGAAACTATAAAATGCTTGGCAGATGTAATAAGTGTCAAATTTAAATTTTAGATATGAAAAATGTGTTGGAATTTCTACTTCAGTGAGTAGATTACATAGAATATTAAACAAGATGAAGGGAGAATTAATAAACCAGTAAATACATCTGAAGAAATTGCCCCAAATATAGCACAGAGTAATAAGGAAACAGATTACATATAACAGAGGTTTAAAAATATGAGGAAGAGATGAAAACGTGAAGCTTTCAAAGTCAGAAGGTGAAAATAAAGAGAGTGGAGAAGTATAGCTGAAGAGTACATTTATCAAGCTTGACACCCAACCAACAAGAAAACACACATTTTTCTTGAGCTCACATAGACCCTTTGTACAAAATGCCCATTTACTAGTTCATGAAAAATTTCCAATCAACTTTAAAGATCATAACATGTTCTCTGATGATGACTCAATTAGTCTAGAAGTCAACAGTAAAAAAGGTAAATTTTAAAAGCTTCTATAATTAGGAAATGTGATATAATTCATAATTTATTTCCAATAAAATGTTAATAAGATGTATTGATTGATGGATTACAGATCTCGACAAAGTGAGTCTAAAATTTATATGAAGGACAAAAGCCCTAAAATACCCAAACACTTGTGAGGAAGAAAAAGTAAGGAGATTTGTCCTGTATATAGTAAGATTTCTTATAAAACAATAGTAATTAATACAGTGGGACACTGATCTAAGTACTGACAGAGCTTTAGAAGAGCAGAGGCCAGAAAATACACATAAAAGAGGTGACTTTGCAAGATATTGCCAAAAGAAAGGATTAGTTAACAAATGGTGCTTGAAATTTGGCTATCCATCAAGAAAAAAAACCCCACGAAACTGAATCTCTATCTTATATAATACACAAAAACCAATTCCAAATGGAATAGATTTGATGTGTAAGACAAAGCTTTAAAACATTCAGAAAAAAATACACAAAAATAACATCTAGATGAAATTTGGTAGGAAAATTCTTCTAAAACAAGATGCACAGGCATATAAAACTCATCATAAAAATAAAAGATTGATACATTTGACAGATTAAATTGATAATTAATGTTAGTGAAATAAAATCATAGAGAAAATGAAAAGATAAACCAAATTTGGGAGAAAAAATATATATCTGAATTACATTCTCAATTTTTACACATATGGAGATATTCATTTTCAACATTTTATATTGAGATAACTGATTATATGAAAGAAATGATTGTCTCAAAACACAACTATAGCTTTGTTAATAGATACTGTTTTGAACTACGTTATTAGATAAGCAAGGTGAGATGAATGAGCACACACTGCTGTCATTCCCTAAATGAAATGTCAAAAGGTTGGTTAAAGCTACACTGGCAATACTGCATTTAAAGTTCAAAAATGTTTTTAAAAATGTATTGCTCAAGATCTTTATGAAACATGCCCCCCAAAAATGAATTTTAAAAAAGCCTCTAAGTAACCATCGAACAAATAGTTTTTAAAACAGCATTTCGGCATGGTTTGCTTTGCTAAATAAAAAACTTTTGTAATTGTTAGCAGTTTTAATTCAAAATTCATACCCCAAAACTCAATGGAGGGAGAAGAAGTAAATGCTTTTCTTCATAAACTTTATAGGATATCTTTATATGATCTTGAAATGATAATATAAATGCAATTCACTGCAAAGCTTTTAAACGGGTTAAAATTGTTTCTGGTATCCAATTGCTTACATGACTTCACTGCATCCTTGTCTCTATCATGTTTCCCTCAGAGTTAACATTATACCATCTCTCTATGCCAACTAATGTTATACAATTTCTCATTTATTACAGCACATCAATTTGCTGCAGTCTTCCACCCTCCACAATACCACTGGTCTTGCTGTTTGAATTACAAAGAGGAACAATGGTTTCGTACATCCTAGAGAAATAGCAAGCATTTAAAAGAACTCCTCTTTGCTCATAGAGATTCCAATCCTGGCCCTACTATTCCCTAGCCACTTACCTGACACTCCAAGAACTCACACTTCACCCCTCCCCACAAGCTCCCCTCACTCCTCCCCTTTTCTCTCCTTGGTAATATGGGGGTAGTGACAGTGCAGGCACTGTTCTTCATAGAATGAATATGATAATGAAATGAGATAATATATATAAATAGTTAAGCCCAATGTCTGCATATATTAGTGGTTGTAGCAAGTTGCTACAATGTAATGAAAATGTTATCTAATTTAACAAAAATAGCCAGCTGTTATTGAACCCCTAATATGTGCAGACATTGTGCTTATAGAAGGATTCTTCTCCTTTCATTAAGTTTTAGGGCATGAATTTTGAACAAAAATTATTAACAGTTAAAACACATACATATGACAGCTTTTTCCCAGGATTCTGTCACAATAAAGCATGCGTACCTCTTCAGGGCATCCACTGTCCACCCAGTCTTGCCGATGACGATCAAATCCACTGGAACATCTTCAAAGAAGACCACATTGCAGTTCAGAAAAGGAAGGATAGGGTGTAGGGTGGTGGACAGAAATTAAAAGTAAAAGATTAGTAGGTAGTTCATTCTCACATTTTCAGTTTAGCATAACATTAACTCTCTATAGAACTCGCAACTGGAGAAGCAGTGAAATATTTAGAGGGTTGCTAAGTAATCAGTCGCTCCTTAGGGCGTCACCGTTAGGATCGTACATGGCAACCAAATCACTGTTAAAGCAAACTGCACTGTACGGAATACCTAGATCCCTGCACAAAGATAAGACCAATTGCTATTCTATGAAGTGGATTTTCTTTTACCTTGTATTTTTTTTCTCATCATTAAAACAAATAAATACATACTTTTTTTGCAAATATTGTATTTCGTGATTTCAGGTTCATTCATTCATTCATTTCACTCATTCATTCAAGACACACCATCACACAAACTCTTTCTCTTTTGTGCAGTAAAATGTTAACTTGGCAGTTGTGGGGTTTTCAGACCCTGCATGTTCCAAAAAAAAAGACTGGCCCTTGACTTGCTCTTGAGAAGTAACCTCTAAACTCCTGGACTATCCTGCTTATTAAGAGTGTCTACCTCGGGTCTTGAGCCATGCAGATAGTTTATGCTGACACTCTGATTTATTATTCATTTACTTGGGACCCTGGGCCATGCTGTAACAGTTTGACCCTTGGGAGAGCTGATGACTGGAAGATAAGATTAGTCACAAGGGCATTCAATCCTGATGAGTGGACTCTTAATAAAAACCCTGGAGACCAAGCTCGGGTGAGCTTCCTTGATTAGCAGTACTTGTTGTGTATTATTGCACATTGTTGCTGGGGAAATTAAGTACTATCTGTGCAATTCCACTGGGAGAAGACAACTGGCAACTTGTACTGGTCTCTCCTGGATTCCACCTTACGTGCATTTCACCTTTGCTGATTTTAACTCATCTCTTTTTCCTGTGGCAACCTTGAGTATAACAGCTTTTCTGAGTTCTACGAGTCTTTCTAGTGAATCATGGAACCCGAATATCTTCTTAGGGACACCCAGTTGCACTAGAGATAGGTCATGTCTAAAAGATCTAATTTAGCAAGCATCATGTTAATCAGACTTTGTTCACTCATACTGTCTTCCTTGACTGGAATAATTTTCTGTCTTCCCTACCTACTCTTACACAGCCCAATAATTTTCTAAGACCCAGAAATTACTATCCAGAGCACATTCTGATAAAGCATTGCTACCATAGTCATTCCTTTTAGGAGGTTTCAGTTATCCATGGTTAACTATGGTCTGAAAATAGGTGAGTACAGTACAATAAGATATTTTAAGAAAGAGAGGAAAAGATCACATTAATATAACTTTTATTATACTATATTCTTATAATTGTTGTATTTCATTACTAGTTGTTAATTTCCATGGTGTCTAATTTGTAAGTTAAACTTTATCATAGGTATGTATATACAGGAGAAAACATAGTATATATAGGGTTTGGTATTATCCTTGATTTCAGGCATCCACTAAAGGTCTTGGAGAAAGGGGGCTACTGTATTGCTGTGAATACATCTTACTTTAATTTTTTTCTCTTTTATGTAAAATCTCATGTACTTATGTGTTACGGGAAGTCAGGGACCCCGAACAGAGGGACTGGCTGAAGCCATGGCAGAAGAATGTGGATTGTGAAGATTTCATGGACATTTATTAGTTCCCCAAATTAATACTTTTATAATTTCTTATACCTGTCTTTACTGCAATCTCTGAACATAAATTGTGAAGATTTCATGGACACTTATCACTTCCCCAATCAATACCCTTGTGATTTCCTATGCCTGTCTTTAATCTCTTAATCCCGTCATCTTCGTAAGCTGAGGAGGATGTATGCCACCTCAGGACTCTGTGATGATTGCATTAACTGCACAAATTGTTTGTAGAGCATGTGTGTTTGAACAATATGACATCTGGGCACCTTCAAAAAAGAACAGAATAACAGCAATGTTCAGGGAACAAGAGAGATAACCTTAAACTCTGACTGCTGGTGAGCGGGGTGGAACAGAGCCATATTTCTCTTCTTTCAAAAGCAAATATCTTTCAAAATCAAAAAGAAATATCACTGAATTCTTTTTTTTATTATACTTTAAATTTTAGGGTACATGTGCACAACATGCAGGTTTGTTACATGTGCCATGTTGGTGTGCTGCATCCATTAACTCATCATTTAACATTAGGTATATCTCCTAATGCTATTCCTCCCCCCTCCCCCCACCTCACAACAGGCCCTGGTGTGTGATGTTCCCCTTCCTGTGTCCATGTGTTCTCATTGTTTTTCTCAGCAGGGAACATCCCTGAGAAAGAGAATGTGTCCCTGAGGGTAGGCCTCTGAAATGGCCACTTCAGGGGTGGCCATCTTTTACGGTTGCAGCTGTAGGGATGAAATAAGCTCCAGTCTCCCGCAGCACTCCCAGGCTTATTAGGATGAGGAAATTCTCACCTAATAAATTTTGGTCAGACCAGTTGTCTGCTCTCAAACCCTGTTTCCTGATAAGATGTTATCAATGACAATGCGTGCCTGAAACTTCATTAGCAATTTTAATTTCACCCCGGTCCTGTGGTCCTGTGGTCCTGTGATCTCGCCCTGCCTCCATTTGCCTTGTGATATTCTATTACCTTGTGAAGCACGTGAGCTCTGTGGCCCACACCCTATTCGCCCACTCCCTCCGCTTTTGAAAATCACTAATAAAAACTTGCTGGTTTTACGGCTTGGGGGGCATCACAGAACCTGCCAACATGTGATATATCCCCCGGACACCCAGCTTTAAAATTTATCCTTTTGTACTCTGTCCCTTTATTTCTCAGACCGGCTGACACACTTAGGGAAAATAGAAAAGAACCTATGTGAAATATCGGGGTGAATTTCACCCGATATCTGGCTGAATTTCCCCCAATACTTATGTCTTAATTACCAAACTTAGTTGAGAATGTTTGAAAGCTAGGGTCTTATATTGATCATATTATCCACTATATCTGATACATAATATCTTTTTCAGATGAGAAATTCAAACTACTTTTGCCAGTCCATTGAATTAAAGATACACATTGCCCCTGAATGTTAACATATGAACATACACGATACAATTTGGCTGTGTCCCCGCACAAATCTCATCTTGAATTTTAGCTCCCATAATTTCCCTGTGTTGTGGGAGGGACCCAGTGGGAGATCATAGAATCATGGGGGCAATTTCCCCCATACTGTTCTCATGGTAGTGAATAAGTCTCACAAGATCTGATGGTTTTATATGGGGTTTCCCCTTTGGCCTGGCTCTCATTCTCTCTTGTCTGCACCATGTAAGACATGCCTTTTGCCTTCCACCATGATTGTGAGGCCTCCCCAGCCATGGGAAACTGTGAGTCCATTAAATGTCTTTTTCTTTATAAATTACCCAGTCTAAGGTATGTCTTTATCGGAAGTGTGAAAAATGGACTAATACAATATATCTAAATATAATATATAAAAATCCATGTTAATATGTTACTCTAAATAGGTATCTATATATTTTTCAAAATAAATGGAAGCTGTTCAACTTTTGCCTTATATTTTCTTACAGTGCTCAAAGCATTACTTTGCAATCTTTCTTTTTTTAATTATTTTTAACTTGTTTTGCAATGAGTCCACATGATAGCTCTTTCTAAGAATCCTTGCCAGAGATTATGCACCATGGGATGAACAAGCATAATTTAATTCAAGTGGAATGTGAAAACAACCCTCCTGTCAACACAGAAGACCATCTCTCTCATTCTCTCAGGGCATGATCCATTGAAGTTAAGCTATTTATGCCTACCATCTGTGTTGAACAAGCTTAAGTGTGGAGTAAACATCAGTGTGGGATTTGGCATCCTAAATTTGAGAATCCCCAGTTGGTCAAGGCCGTCTCTGGTTACCCAATGAGATTTTGACGTGTGGAGTCTATTTAATTCCAGATGAGTTAGATGAGTGCTCCCTCCTATATTTTCCTTTCAAGTTTGTTTAAACATTGAAGAATGTACCAACATTCTGTTTTGGAAGATGGGGATGTATCAATTTTCTACAGAAAAAAAAAACATTTTCTTGGGAGCCACCTGACCATAACCATAAGTAATACAATGGAACAGATCATTCTTAAAGCACGGCTTGTTTTCACTTATTCTGTTTCAAATGTATCCAAAGCCAGTGGGATGTACAAACTTTTACCTTATATTCTAATAAGACGTTGCCAAATCTTAAATTTGCATATCAACTGAAATTTTACCTTGGAATAATTAGTCCTTTAAATTATTAAATTAATCCCAGGGAAAAGTGCAGAAATGCAGTTTACTTGATTTATTAATTAATCCCCCAATTATGTTGTGTGAAATTAAGTTCTACTGAAAATATAAATCAATTAAGTAATTCATCATTTATTTAAGACAATAATTTCTTATTAATTGAAATTTACCAAGGGCTAGAATGGAAAGGACTGAGAATGGCAAAACAAGTGAGATCTGGTTTGAAAAGCTCATACTTTTTTGTAGCATATAGTGCCTTAAAAATGAATAAAACTGGATCCAACCATTTTAGCATTTTTTAGAGGCCAGTAATCTAAATAGCATCGAAAAGCAATTATAAGCACAAGAATGTGTGTGTGAGAGACAGTTGTATAAACCACTAGGAAAAGACACCTTTATATTATTTCTGAATAAACCAAAATCACTTTGGAGAACAGCTTCCTGTCCCTGCTGAGCTGCTCTGTGTGTGTGTGTGTGTGTGTATGTGTGAACGTGTGAGTGTGTGTTTTAAAGCACAATGACATTAACCATATCACTATCCAGCACATTGTTTTCCGACATTTTTAATGGTGATTCACACAGATGCTCTCCCACATTGGAATTACCTGGGATGCCTGTCCAAATGCAAATTCATAGGTCTAACTCAATAAGATTCTCTGGCAATTGGAATCCAGCAACTTTTATTGTAAATAAACACCTTCAGGGGATTCTTACCACACTGACCTCCTCTACAACATATTCAGGCCTCTTGCTCACTCCTGTAGCCCATGCTCTACAATCCATTCATACCCTCCTTTTGCTCTAAGCACAGCAAATTGTTTTCCCTTCCCCGAAGGTGCTATGTTCTTTTATGACTCTACCTTTGAACACACTATTACATATGGCTGGCCTACCCAACTGGCAAACCCAATCCAAATCAACCCCAACCTCCTCCAAGAAATAGCTCCTTCTCCTTCCACCCAGCAGATTCAGCAACCCTTGCTCAGAGACCCCCCCAACACCAAGTGCAAATGTCCACTATTATACTACAATTGGTTGCTTTTGAGTTTATCTTACAAAGCTTTCAGGAGAACATGATTAAAAGTGAGGCTTTGGAATCCAATTGTTTGAGTTAGTATTTTGGCTTGGTCACAAAAATGGTGTGTGAACTTAGACAAGTTATTTTTCTTTTCCTTTTTTTTGAATGATTGTATTGCATGTTGACAAATTATAACTGTATATATTTATGAGGTACAGCGTGATATTATGATATATGTATGCAATGTGAAACGATTACATAAAGCTAATTAATATAGCCATCATCTCAGATACTGATCTTTTTGTAATGAGAACATTTGAAATTTACCCTCTAGGCAATTTTGAAACATACACTACACTACATATACAATATAGTCATTATATACAATATATAATAGATAGGTACAGCAAAAATATACAAAAATACAAAAGATACAATACGCTATACTCACTGTGTTGTGCAATATATCTCAAGAAACTTATTCCTCCTAACTGAAACGTTGTACTCTTATTTTTCCTTTCTAAGCCTGTTTCCTCATCTGTAAGATGAGGTGGGGGAGGTTATATAAGGATTAAAAGTTCGTTATTTGTCTAGTAAAGATTAAGTAAGTGTTAGCTTGTTTAATACCTGATTATACCTTTATACCTAATAATACCTTTGGTACTTGGTATGCATGTACCAAATCTGACTATCATAGAAAAATGAGTAAATGAGGTTTTCACTTCATAGACAGGATTTAGAAAATGTTTAGGAGTTAATTATATGTACCATATTAATGTGAAATGTGTTTTATAACATAAAGTGCCTTATCATCATTTTTGGGAATTAATATCATAGAATATTATGAGAGAAAATCCAAGTTGCTCTCACATATGGGCCAAATCTTTATTCAAAATGAACAGAAATTACATGGTTTTGTAAATATTTCTCACATAATTGATTTCAACAAAATGTGAACTCCTAACTACAGTAGGGTTTTAATGTTTTTATGTCCTAATTATTCTCTTCTCACCATTATCTAATTTCAAAACAAATTAATAGAGAGCTATACAGTACTTCAAATTAATTATACTAATTTCCACTCAATTTCAATGGTGTGTTGATTTCAAAGCCCCCAGGGAACATACTAAGAGAATTCCATTAAATAAGGCAGCCTAGAAAACAAGCAATATTCTCCCAGCTTGTGGCATGTATCAATTCAAGAGATAAAAGTATAAATCTCATCAAATCTCTAACTTACGTCAGTTTTGTAGAAATAATTTCAGAAATAGGAATTATTTTGCAAGGGTAATATATTCCTATGTAGGAAATAGAGTAAATGTTAAAATAGATACATAAGCAACACATAAGGATCAAAAATGAAGTGCTTGTCTTACTGAGCAATTGAACATGTTTCATTCCACCAGCGAAATGAAACATCTATGAAGAATTTAGCAAAGAAACTACATAGAATCTTAAGACCCCATTAGAAATCAGTTTATAGATCAGGGGCCGGCAAACTTTTTTTATAAAGGACCAGATAGTAAATATTGTAGGATTTGCGGGCTACGTCGTTTCTGTCCCAACTACTCACCATTGTAGCTTGAAAACAGACACAGGTAAATGTGTAAACAGATTGGGTGTGACTGTGTGCCAATCAAACTTTATAAAACCAGAAACTGGGTCATATTTTTAATTCATTTACTGTAGTTTGCTTAACTATGTTCTATATGTAAAAATAAAGCTCTGTAAAATTATTAAGATTTTTAGACAAATATTACATCGAATTATCTTGTGATTTATATGATCCTTTTAGCCTTAGGGTATTTATCAGGATGTGTTATCTTAATGGAAACGTCAACTGTGCATTTAGTAAATTTTCTTGCCACAGTATGCAAAAGCATGAAAAATGATTCTCCAGCATCAAAGAAATGGAAAGATGCTTTAAAAAGAAGCATCAGTATTTTAAATGAGATGATAAACAGCAGTGATTATAGCCAATAACATGTTTTATTATGACATAAAATAGGTAACTGGTAGTATGGAGCTGTAAGATAAGGGAAAATAATTTTCTTTAGAAATGCTGAAAAAGTTTAACTGAAAAATGGTCAGAAAATTTAAAATGTTAATTATAATTATCCTTATTTCAAATAATAAATTAGTAAAAAATTGTATCTCATTTCCCATACAGGCATGCTTGCTCCTAGTTGGCCTCAGGCATGAAATGGACAAGTACATTTCTAAACACATTTCTCCTAAACTCAACAATCTTGAGCTAAAAATTTTCAGAATTTTCATGCCTGAACCATTTATTATATACTGCTATGGGAATGATAGATGAATCTATTCATAACCTATTACAGAGACAATATTGTAGGATCACTTATGAAGTTTTACATCGTTAGAATATGCAAGAAGTTGGAGTGTGTTTTCTTCTGATAAAAGATCTTGATGCTACTTGTAGCCGAAATCATAATCCAATGTTCATAAGAATAGTTATCTGCAGAATACAAGAACTTTGCTTTAGAGATGGGTTTCAGATGGAAAACTGGGATCACTTTATCTAATCTCCAGAACGTAGTCATCTGTACATGTGGCATCTTGCAGAGGTGCAGGTTTTCCAAAGTAAAGGCTCAATCTTTCCTCTAGTTTTCTAGAATCTAGAGTAGCCCTAATATGTATGTATTTACAAAGCATAACAACATAAGGGACTTTTATTCTTCCAATTCTGTCATCTCATTTAAAAAAAAAAATTCATATTGGGCTGGGCACGGTGGCTCATTCCTGTAATCCCAGCACTTTGGGAGGTCAAGGCAAGAGGATCTCTTGAGCCCAGGAGTTCAAGACCAGCCTGAGTAGCCTGGCAAAACCCTGTCTCTACAAAAAAAAAAAAAAAAAAAAAAAAAAAAAAAAAAAATTAGGCAGGCATGGTGGTACATGCCTGTAGTCCCAGCTACTTGGGAGGCTGAAGTGGAAAGATTTCTTGAGCGCAGGAGTTTGGGTGTAGGAGGCTGAGGCTGCAGTGAGCTGTTATCATACCACTGCACCCCAGCCTGGCCAAAAGAGTGAGACTGTCTCAAAAAAAAAAAAAAATTCATATCTTATTTCTCTGTCCTCCAAATAATAGGCAAAAAAGGTATTTCCATTACTTTTTAGTTGTTATCCTATCTTTCACTGATAAAATTTCCAACAAGGAAAATAATTTTTGCAATTGGCTTTGCATGCTGGAGTCCTTCTTCCTGTGAATGTCACCTCTTTATAACTAGTCTGTTTTCAGTTTTGGAGTCTGTAGGATAGGAAGGAGTTGACACTGGGTGAAGCTACAATATTGAGCCTTATCTGGAAATAGGTGAATCTTCTCAGAAATCGTTCTGATTAAAAGCCACTGATGATGTTGGCAAAATGTCCTTATTTGTGCATTTTCAGGGCTTTACAGGGATGACAAATATATAAAAAGGTAGACAGAAATACAAGTTGATATTGTGATGCATTAAAACAAAGCCAGTTATACGATGGGACAATCCACTAAGCCCAGTTTAGGAAACAGCAACTCTAGCTAGATTATTAGATACTTTGGTATTTATTTTATGTCTAAATTTTAAAAATTTCTTAAAATACTACTTAGAATGGGAAAGAAAATGAAGTATTCATTCATTTGAAAATAGTTAAAAGTTACAGTGTTTGACTCTAAAGACTTGATTGATTTGCTTGCAATACTATTCTCACAGTAAAATCCAATTTCTATCTCTGCTATCTGTGTAACTTCTTAAGTGATGCTAGAACATATTGAAATATGCTGGTTAAGGGAGTTTTAAATGGTGCAAGTTTGGCTGTGTATTGACTTACACAATCCTTATTTACAGAGCATTGTAGCTTCAATAATTTCACAAGTTTAAGCCCCGCTGGGTTATTGCCCTTGTTACATTTTTAAAAACCAGCAGATGTGGAAATAGTGAAATCTGAATTCTTCACTGACTTTCAGTTTCACCCGCATCAGGTGGATGGAAATGCATTGGCAACATAAAGTATGAGATTTCTGAAATCTTCAATTAAAATTTCTCCAATATAGAGTCTTTGAACCTCTTTAGAATAAACCATAGTAGCAAGTATATTTAACATGGTGTTTGGGTATTTACATGTATATCTGTGTGTACATATTGAAGCTAAATATTTGTTGCAATGCTTCCTTTTTTTCTTGTTCCTTTTTCCTAAAGATTCACATAAAGCACAGATATATTTTCTATGTCATTATATTTCATTTAAAAAATGCTGGTTGTAACCCACTGGGTGAAAATGCTGAAATGCAGCACACAATTTGAAAAATATTGTCCAATAAATAATTTGAACTCTAAATAATATGTATATGTTAAATAGCATTGGCTGGTTTTAAAAATAATCATTTTGAAAGAAATTTACAAAAAATTCAAAAACAAATTAAACTAGGTATATCCCAATGCTAAGATGGTGTTAGTTTTACGTTCAACCTCATCTTTATTTAATGTATATTTACTTGTACCAATGAATTAATCAATTAACTGGAATCACAACATGTAATAGCTTGCTTTTCCAAGTTGATAGTCTAGGCATTTTCCCATGTCCATAAATATCCTTTGAGAGGAAACGTTTTAATTGATATATGACAATTTTACATATTTAATGGGGTATGTAGTTATGTTTTAATACATATAATGTATAGTGATCAGATTAGGTTAATTAGCATATCCATCGTCTCAAACATTTGTCATTTCTTTGTGTTAGGAACATTCAATATTCTCCTTCTAAAGATTTGAAAATATATATTGTTGTTAACTATATTACAATATAGTTATTGTTAAATAGTTATATTATTATATATGTTATATTGTTATATAGTTTTATATTGTTATGATCTATTATATCGTATATAAAATAGAACATTAGAACTTACTCCCATCTAGCTATAATTTATGTTCTTTAACAAATCTCTCCCTTTCTCCCTCTTTCACCTACTCTTCCCAGCCTGGAATATCCACTGTTCTGCATTTTATTTCCATGAAATCACCTTTTATTTTTTAAAGCTTCTGCATATGAATGAGAATATGTGGCATTAAACTTCCTGTTCTGGACTTCAAATCAGTGAAACACTTAACGTAATGTCCTCCAGTTCCATCCATGTTACTTTAAATGACAGGATTTCCTTCTTTATAAGGCTGAACAGTATTCTATTGTGTATATATACACTACATTTTCTTTATCCATTGATCTGTTATTGGACGGCTAGGTTAATTCCATATCTTGGCTATTGTGAATAGTGCTGCAGTAAACATGGGAGTGGAGATGTCTCTTTAGTATACTGATTTCCCTTCCTTCGCATCAATGTCTGGTAGTGGGATTGCTAGATTATCTGGTAGTTCTACTGCTTTTTGAGGAACCTCCATACTGTTCACCATAGGGGCTGTACCAGTTTACATGCCCACCAACAGTGTATAAAAGTTCCCTTTTCTCCATGTCCTTGTCAGCAGCATTTGTTACTTTTTATCTTTTTGATGATAGCTACTCTAACTGGGGTGAGATGATATCTCATTGTGGTTTTGATTTGCATTTCCTTGATGATTAATGATGTTGAGTATTTTTAAAATTATATTTGTTGGCCATTTGTATATCATCTTTTGAGAAATATCTGTTCAGGTCATTTACCTAGTTTTTAATTATGTTGTTGGTTATTTGCTATTCGGATGTTTGAGTTTCTTGTATCTGGATATTAATCTTCTGTCAGGTGAATAGTTTATCAATATCTTCTATTTTGTAGGTTTTCTCAGTTTGCTGTTTCCCCTGCTGTGGAGAAGCTTTTTCGTTTGTTGCAATGCCATTTGTTTATGTTTGTTTTTGTTGTTAAGAGGTAATTTTTAATGACAGCATACACTCCATTACATGGTTTTATGGAGATTTATTCAACCCATATATGAGATTACTTATGTCATTTTAACCCTTATAAAATACACAACCTCACCTTTTTTGGATTTATATTAAAATGATATTTCATGTTTTAATTTACATTTCTTATATTACTCGTGAGGTTAAATGTTCATTGACTCTCTGTATTTTTACATTTTTAAATTGTACAATCATTTATTTTCCCTATTTCTTTTGATTGGGCTGTTCTCTTTGTTAAAGCAAACATTTCTATACACTAAGAGCATTAAATCTCTGTCAAATATACCATGTGTCTGTAATTTTCCCTTTAATTCTATTCTTTTTTTTGTTTTTGGTCATACAGCAGTTTGTATATTTACATAGTGAAGTTTTCCAACCTTTTCTTTTAAAATTTCTTTTATTTCTTTAGTGCTCAGAAAAGCCTCTCCTACCTTAGCATTGAAGAAATAACTGCCAGATTCTCTCCTAGCCACCCCATTATTTCATTTCTTAGTTTATTTCTCTAAACTCTTTTAAATTTATTTTGGAATAGGGTGAAAAGTAAGAACCAAATTTAAAAATACATATTTTTTTCCCAAATAGATGACTAACATTCTCAGAATCCTCTGTTGAATAATAACCTAGGAGTTTAAATCCTCCATCCTTGTTCTCATTTTTATTTTTTCCTTGAGTAGTCACACACATTTAATTCTTCTCTGCAATTTTTATAATCACATTCTAATGTTCCAAATAATAGTGCTATTGTGAATTTGATTGAATAGATGTGGAAATAGTTGACATCTTACTAAATGCAACTTTACATCCATTAAATGTTTATTCAGGTGTTAGTCAAGTGTCTCATTACACATTCATTCTTCTCCTTATATAATTTCCATATGTTACTAATTTTGTTAGTAACCATTTTTGCTAATGTTAAGAAGCTTAAATCATTGCATTTTTTAAATAGTCATTTCTGACGCAGAACGCTATTGACGGCTGTGTAGTAACTGATTCCTTTATCTACAAATAATAACTTTTGTTTCTCCTTTCCAATAGTCCTATCTCTTACTTATGTTTCTTTTTTCTGTAACTAGAATTACAGAATTATGCTACATAATAATGGTGATCACATCCTTGCCTTCTTTGTTACTTTAATGTTTCTTGGGCTTCAGTGTTTGGCATATTTTTATGTTGTAAAATAATATTTATTATTGTATGTAGTAAGTATCCTCTGTCTCAGTTTGCTAATGTTAACTTAAAAAAATGGTTAAATTTTATCAAATATTTTTTCCGTCTGTCAAGATGATCAAGTGATCTTCAGTACCAGTGCTACTAATTGCATTGATAGATTTCTTTAAATTAAACCATATTTGTATTCATAAAATAGATTTATTATTTGACTATGTTTTAGTTATTTTAACTATTGACTGGATTTTTAACTATTGAGGTTTTAAAATTCTATACAGAATAAATAATACAGGATATCCATGAATAATCTACAGCTAACCTCATACATTATGGTGAAAGACTGAATGTTTTCCCTTTGAGTTAGAAACATGACAAAATGGCCAGTCACCACTTCTAATCAACATTGTACTGTATCAGTGTGAAGAAGCAAGTTAAGAACCCAAGAAAGTGAAGCCTTGGGAGAATAAATCATTAATTGCTTTCTGCCTTGTGTCTTCTTTATACAAATGCAAAGTAAAATGATAAATCAACTTACAGCTGGATTATATGACAAAAACAAGGCAACCACATCAGGTTATACCAGAATTATTGAAATGTTGAGACTCATAATAACCCTAATCAGAGATATAATTTTTTTATGATGTTGGAAAGTTGAAAAGCTAATGATTTCATTAATACAAAGTCAGCTATAACCCAAAGGATATCTTAGGGTTAAATGACCAGAGTTGGGTAAATTTTTGTAGTAAGGTGGAAATTGTAGATAACTAAGAGTTAAAAGTTGCAGACATTTCTCTTTTTGAGATTAGTACCCCATATATATATACACCTACCATGTACCCACAAAAATTAAAAATTCAAAATAAATTTAAAATAAAACATTGAGATTAGTATACATGACATTTATATCTATAGTCATAGAAGAGTCAGTCAATATTGAGCTCAAGAAATGATGGGCTTTAGGATTTCCAGAGGAAGGTATTTGCTGGGTTTTTAGATGAGAGTGAAATGCAAAGAACAATTAATAAACACAACATTTTCACTGACACTTTGCATTGCCTTTCTACAAACTACTTTCCAAATCATTTCCCTCTGATTTCTAACATACTTTAGCTGCTTGTCTTCTGTTGTACTGTATTCCCTTTTACCCTCCCATCCTACTCACACTCTCAGAAATATTCAACCCAAGCTGCCTTCCCTAGGGAATGTTCTCTGATCAAGGAGTATTCTTCTCTTAACTGGAACTCTAATCAAGGTTACAGTACCCAGCTTTAGGACAGAAAATTTATTATCTAACAGAAGTTCAATAATTCCAAATATGAATACAAAACTTCTGTTTATCAAGAGCTATTAACATTTAAGATCAAGCTAGTTTTTCCAACATTATTAGGAAAATATTTCTTCATTGGTTGTTCTTAACTATGACTTGGGCCACTAACCAGAGTATGGCTGAATGCATGTTTTAACTATTTGGCTTTTTATTTATGAAAGATCTTCAACCTCTTTAGAAACACCGTAGAATCCCAGCTACTTGGGAGGCTGAGCGGGGACAATCTCTGGAACCCAGGAGGCGGAGGTTGCAGTAAGCCAAGATCACACCACTGCACTTCAGCCTGGGCGACGGAGCAAGACTCCATCTCAAGAAAAAAAATAAAAATGAAGGCCGGGTGCGGAGGCTTAAGCCTCTAATCCCAGCACTTTGGGAGGTCAAGGTGGGTGGATCACGAGGTCAAGAGATCAAGACCATCCTGGCCAAAAAGGTGAAACCCCATTTTTACTAAAAATACAAAAATTAGCTGGGCATGGTAGCATGTGCCTGTAGCCCCAGCTACTCAGGAGGCTGAGGCAGGAGAATCACTTGAACCCGGGAGGCAGAGGTTGTAGTGAGGGCCAAGATCACGCCACTGCACTCCAGCCTGCTGACAGAGCAAGACTCCGTCAAACAAACAAACAAACAAACAAAAAACAAACACCATAGATCTTCAAAGATAAATAATAATCTGAAGCTGAGGTATGGTTTTTGAAGGAAGACTATGATTGCCATTAGGTAAATGGTTTTGTTTCTTCTGATTATGTATACATGAATGAAATGTTGCATATTTTTTACTTTAGAAAAAGATGATTATATTTATTGTTATATAATTTCTAAGAGTAAAATTAGTTATTTTCATAGCTTTTGGCATCTATGATTAAAAGTGACTATTCCAATAAACAACACTGCTATATTTCCAGTTAACTAAAAGTACAACTTCTGAGTCTTGTTCTAGGCAGAAAATTAGCACATCCTGAAGAATTTGGGAGCACATTGCATCATATTAGAAAAAAACATCCAACTTTGCCACATCTGACTTTCTTTTCAAGTGCAGGCACTAAGAACAATGGAGCCTCTAGCCGTGAATTAACAATTAACAAGCCGATTAGTGATTTCCAACATTTTTACTTCCAGAAAAAAAAAAAGCCACATTTAATATGGCTATAATGGGAAGAAGACAGGGAAAAAGTGCAAGTTACTAACACTGTTTGAACATGAAATAGTTGACATGAACCGTGTTCAACAATTGTCTGTTATACAATTTTCACATCAACTTGAAACTATTTCTCAAAATTTTTTCCCATTTAACAACTGCAAAACATGAAGCTGTATTATTTAGTGGAAGGAACATGAACTTTAGAATTGCATGCATAAAGCTGGGGCTGGTATCTCTCTCTGCTGTCTATTGGAGATTACTGGGTGGTATCTACAGCAAGCTATTATTTGAGATTCTTTTTCAGTAAGATAGAGATTCTGAAATCTAACTTTGCTAGGTTTGGGTGTGTATTAAATGAGATAATGTAGACAAGGCACTCTTTTGGTGTTTTACATAGAAGGTGAGCTCAACAAATGTCAGTTATTTTATTCTATACCCTCCATGGCACCTAGCACAGGTTGAGAAGTGCTTATTGAAACTAAGATATTATCATTTGACATATAGAGAAAATCTACATGAAATCCTCCAAGTCAGGACTTCAGCCTCTTTAGCCACAGAAATCAGTTATAAAACAGGGAAGGAAAATCTTCTCTTTTTGATAGATGAATTCTATCAAAATCTAAACGGTCCTTTCCAGCATCCAACTTTGCTATCTTGGTAGGACGGAAGTGAGAGTTGAGTTTTCCAGGAATGAAGGAGAAAAAGATCTCTCCCCATGGCTGTGAGCTGCAGAAGCAAACAGCCCATAACAAATAAAACTAGTGGAAGTGTCAGGATTCCGTTTTGGACACCCTTTCTTAAGAATTCTTGACTTCATACCAAACGTTATACTTGAATAGCACCTTTACATGCATAAAGGGGGAAAAGAAAGAGCTGTAACTTTTACTTTGTTGGTGCCTTGGAAAAAGGAATGTAACATCTTGGGGGTTGAGGTGTGCTGTGCCTCTGTAAAATGCTATCCTGCCACCAATAGATTTTTTTCAGTGCTGTTCAGTTTAATGGCTTCTGGTGTTTTAGGGTTGTCTATCTTCCTCGGGAACATCAACCATGAATGAATCAACTCATCTCTGTTCTGCCAAGATAGCAAAGTTGGACTGTGGAGCAGAACTAGAAATTGTTTTAGATGAGACAATTGCCTCATCAAAGAAACATCTTTTTCCTAATTTATTAGTTTACTACAGATAAGCTCCAGAATTTAATTTGGAGTGCTGAGAATTACAGAGAGATGGATAAAGACAGTATTTCTTGCTTCTCAGAGAACTTGCATAAACTTTACTCTGTTTTTGAACCATAAACATTTAGAAAAAAACAATAAATGAATAGAGAAGACCATTGTCATTGCCCCCATCTCTCAAAGAAGGGCAAACAATACACTGCCCCAGAGAAATAAACGGCTTTGATTTGCACCCACTCCACCCGCTCATTGCTTAAGAGACAAAAGTATTTCTAATCACGGTTGATTTGGGTCCTTGGAAATGATCTGCAGAAAGAATGGCTGGGTGGATTAGGAAGGTTAGCATTTTCTAACCGGGAAAGCATGCATGAATCACTGATCTTCAAGCTCTGTCCAGAGTTCAAGGATCAGTTTTGCCATCTCTCAGTGGCTGCTGTAGCCCTTTCAGTGGAGGAGAGACAGACTTGGCTGTGCAGCCCGGACCACAGACTGCACCCAAGGTGATCTCATCTTATCTGTTTTATATTTGGAGTTTTATTTTTCAAAAATGTTCCTCCTGCTTAAGGAAAATAACAGTTTGAGAACCATTTTATGAAATCATTTGTTCACTTCACCCCATTAATTCATCTAGGCTTGTTATGATTATCTTTTATAATGTAATACAATCTTTCAGATAAGCACTATGAGCCCACTTAAAATATGATAATGTAATATTGATAGGGGACTACAAGAAGAGGAGCACCTTTTTCCGTAGAAGGTGCAATGCAAGGGAGTATAATGCCACATAACAGTAATTGAGCAAAGCTCACAAAAATCAGCAGAACATTGTCTCTTAAAAGGTATTTCTTCCTGTGTCCAAGTGCGGCCTGTCGTGGGGTGGGGGGAGGGGGGAGGGATAGCATTAGGAGATATACCTAATGTAAATGACGAGTTAAATGGGTGCAGCACACCAACATGGCACATGTATACATATGTAACAAACCTGCACGTTGTGCACATGTACCCTAGAACTTAAAGTATAATAAATATATATATAAAAGAAATTTACCTCAAAAAAAAGATATTTCTTTAAGGAAATTGACTTTTATATCTTTGAAAAGATATCATATTTGTGAGATACCTTTTCTAAGCACCAGATTAAATTAGAATATCTTTTAATAAATATGTGGTAATCTACATTAGTTTCTAGTAATTGTTCAAACTTGAAAATAGTCATTGTTCAATTTCATTAATTTACTTTGAGCAAAACACATTATGTTTTTCCCTTTATATTTAGAGTTCATGGTAAATTCAGCTTTGTCACCTGAACTCTTAAGGACGATTATTCCCAGTCGAAGTAAATTGATTTCAGTAGAAAAATTTTACCAAGGCTTATAGAGTTTGCTACAAAGTTACCAAGATGATACCCTTAATATTTTAAAAACTTCATGCTTGAGAATTTTAACTACACACACACACACACAGAGCTGAGTTCAATTCGCCTCTCAAAGTCTAAGTTAATAACAATGCTTAAAAATTACATATATATACATAGTAGTGACTTTAATATAAAGAAAGCTTTGTTTTCTTTTAAAATTCTTGTTATACCCTCTTTATTATAAATTTGTGAGCTTGCCTGGGTCAGTTTCTAAAATTGTACCAAGCTCAGGTCCTTGAGTAGATTGCCAACAAAGAGTTAGTAAATTCATTCCACTTTAAAGCACGGTTCTGGTCATAAAACAGTGTTCTTCCCTATTTCCTTGCTTTTTCTACATCAGATTTGTCAGGCATACAAAATATCAAATTACTAAATGCTAATTCCATTAGACTGTTATGCAGCTCATGTGTACCAATGTTCTATGTCTTATTAAAGACAGCACAAAAAAACGAATTTTAAGAATTTGGGTGTGAAGCAATTTTCTGCTTCATAAAATACACAATGTCATGTTATGTTAACAGAAGCATTCTCAGACTTGTAGTTTTTTCTTAAAATTTGCTTTTCAAGAAACTGACTTAGAATTTCAGAGCACACCCCTTTTATCCAGACAGAAAAATATTTATAGCAAAAGCTATATAAGCATATGTAAAATGCATATACAGTATTGAATCTTCATGTTCTCTCTCCTTCCATTTATAACACCCATCAACTCAACACCTTCAAAATCATCTCCATTATTCATCTGCAAACACTATTGTATCAGTCTGACTTGGTCCCTCACTTGCTGTCTGCTGTTTCCTTTAATAATACTCATTAAAAGTGTTTATATAGCACACTATCACTGTTTACACCATTAAACTGCTTAAAACCAGATAGTCAATACTTTTTTCGAACTAGATGATTGTGATTACATGTCTGACTTTTTTTCCCATTAATCAATACATTTGTTATGTATCCTCCATTTATCTGGCAAACTTGTACTGCAGTAGGCCAGATACAGTGAATATTCTGGACTTACAGGCCATATGGTCTGTGTCACAAGAATTCCATTATGGGGAATAATTGCACTAACGTAGAATTTCTAGCTCTGTCTTAGGTTCTGAACGTATCAAATGAAGTAAAAACTTAGACAAGAGGAGGAATGACTGGAGGATGTCCAGGAATACCAGAATAGTGCTAGGGAGGGGGGCCATATAATTTATGGGGCAAACCATTATATGTTTATAAGAGAAGGAGGCACTCACTGACCAAATGGGACATCAGGACAACAAACCTAAGGCATGTGGTGTAGGGGGGACTAATCTGATTTTCATCATTCACAGACGACATTGGTCTCTTTATAGATTCTGTGTTCAATTTCAGACAGTCTTTTTTGTCAAGTTTTCTTGTATACTTCTCTCCTATTATAAATGCATTCTTGCCCACTTTGTTATTTTAGATAAATTAGGTTTACGTTTGCATACTAAAATCTTAAATATCTGAAGTACTTTCAGCCCATTTTTTCTAAAATGTTAACATCAAAGATTATTCTCTCTTTTCACAGGTCATGTGTCTGGCTCTATGTGGGTGCTGTAGAAATATAAATACATGCTTCACTTTCTTATCTATGAGTAGAAAATGTTGCAGAAAAAGTGATATAGAAATAATTTTCCCATGCAAAATAACAAATAGTTCAAACACCATTTTTGCTACATGCCATTTTAATTAATTATTCAGAAATCGTTTTGTCATAATTCTCTGTGTGCTATTTTTATTACTTTGTCCAGTCTGTGGTTTTAATTTTTTTATAAGGACCCTACCTTGTCAGTTATGCACTTTGCAATAACCTCAATTATGTTCAAAGGCAATTTTATATGTATCTTTTATAACACACCATTGGAATAATTTTTGCACAGAGGTTAGTATACATAAGCTAGTAAAACGTTTAGAGTTGTCCAGGAAGGGCTTCTTCCCCTTTCCTCATGGACACAACTGCTTAGGATTGATTAGCCAGTCTGTGCACATACTTGGTAAGGCTACATGTAGCAAAAATTTCAACCTTAGCATTTGCTTTTTCATCTCTTCTACAATCCATGCAGCCTACAAAAAATTTATTTTAAGTCCTGCCTCCACCAATTCCTAGTTTCATAACCTCAGGTAAGCTTTACCACCTTCCTAATTCTCATTTACTTAATTTATAAAACAAGGATTCCAACTCTTAACTCTTCATGCAATTGTAAGGTTTGAATTAGATAAAATAATTAATAGACTTCAGTGACAGTAAAGCCTTTCATGGAATGTGTGGCACATAGCAAATACAAAATAAAAGGTAGCTATTATAAATATTTTAAGCATCTCTAGGTATAAGGCAGGCTTACCCTTAAAACAACCCTCCTGTCCTTTCTTACAAAGCCCCTGTGATTTTTTACTATTTATTTTTTATTATTATAAGTTTTAGGGCACATGTGCACAACGTGCAGGTTTGTTACATATGTATACATGTGCCATGTTGGTGTGCTGCACCCATTAACTCCTCATGTAGCATTAGGTGTATCCCCTAAGGCTATCCCTCCCCCCTCCCCCCACCCCACAACAATGAGAACACATGGACACAGGAAGGGGAACATCGCACACCCGGGCCCCTGGGATTTAAAATCAGCAAAAGCAGCAGGAAATCTGGGCAGTGACAAAAGAAACCTTTGTGTTAGTGGAGTGCAGGGAAAGGAGAGAATAATTCTGATGAGGGCATGGGTCAATGCAGAGGTCTTCTCGGTGGTCAGAAGACGTTATTTTAGAAATACAAAATCTGTGTATTTTTAAGAAAATCTATCATTAGAAATTGTTGTGGCCGAGGCCATGATTCATGCAGAGAATAAGAATAGTTCTTCCTTGACTGTGAAGTGTCATTGAAGAAAAAATTCAAGAACTGAGGGTAAAAGTAAAAGTGGCTTTCTAAGAAAGAGAAAAAAATTAGTCTCATTAATCCAGAATCTGCCAATTGCTTTCTATAATATCCCAGAAAAAGAAAATTAAAATGTTGACCTTTGTTCAACTAATAAATCTTATTTTTATGCTAAATTATCTTTACCTTTGTTTTGCCTAATAATATATATTAACTTGATCACATTGGCTTAAAATAATATCGAATGATTCATCCGGATTTCTTGCACTTTTCCATGAATGACAGAATTCCTAACACATAATTTCCTTCAAAACTCTTTGCAGGTCTTCTTAATAGGTAAGATCGCGTCTCCGACTCAGAACTGGACAGAAAATAAACTGTTTGGGCTTTAGAAAACACAATCAAAATCTTAAGCAGGATGTTCCTATTAAGAAATATAAAATAGCCATATTTTCATTTTCTGGGGGATAGCTTTTAATGGAAGCGAAACATCAAAAACTATCCTGATTACATTTTTAATAATTTTCTTACATAAATAGTAAAAGAGCTGGCTTGAGTATGAAGGTGTATTTTAAATGCCTTTCTATATTTTAACATTAGATTCCCCACAAAACAAATAACTAAACCATAAATTACTTTTTAAAAGTGTTCTCATTTACCATCATATCAGTTTTTACAATAGAAAACTGTTAATGTAATGTTCCTTTTATATTCAATACTCAATTTTTATATATATATATTTTTATTATACTTTAAGTTCTAGGGTATATGTGCACAATGTGCAGGTTTGTTACATATGTATACATGTGCCATGTTGGTGTGCTACACCCATTAACTCATCATATACATTAGGTATATCTCCTAATGCTATCCCTCCCCCTCCTGCCAACCGTGAGCTTTGCCTTTTGTTTTTAAACTTTTATTTCCTTGTCCTCTAAGGATCATATTTTTTTCCATACCAATTTAGCACCTACTGTTCTTAAAGTGAACAAATCCAACTTCATTTTTGGACCATTAACTTTTAATTATTTCCAGGGGAACTCATTTTATTAGTGCAAGCAAGCTAAAGGAATGAAATATATAATTTTCACTAAAATGCTCCATTTAGATACTCCATATATGTTTGTTAGATTGAATTTGTTGAAGTCTAGCCTTTCTACATTATAACCATATAAAGTGCAGCCACCACAGTTGGTTAACATATAAACAAAACTTTAAAATTACTTGGATCATCTTGAAAAAGCAATTATAAACATATGTAATGCTAAATAATTCTGCAGACTTTATCTCCAGTTTGCCAAATGGTACTCAGATGGGAAGCAAACACTGTATTTGCTGACCTGAAAATCAAAGATAACTTAAAAGAATGTCTTGATATTTCAGGTGGGACTTAGTTATTAGGAGAACTTGGCTTAAGCACCTATTTCTTCAGAGTTTGGAAAAAAAGAAAACAGGTTTCTATTCGTTATCCACGTCCCTCATTAAAGACTGGTAGATGACTCAGTGGCCAAAAGAAGACAGAGACCAAAATGCAAAATAGATTATTAATAAGTAGATAGATAATATAGGTAGCTATAAATATACAGAGTTCAATACTATTCATATTTTGAAAAAAGACAAGAATTACATGCATTTTATATCCCACATCTAGTAAGTCAAGTACTATCTTTCCAGAGGAAAGTTATGTAGCATATAGATTCAGTACTGATAATTTTCTGCTTCTGAAAAGTTTTGAATTTTTCTGAGTGCCCAAATTGCCTTAACAAACTTTTATATATATAGATATATATAGATATATAATATATAGCCTTCCTTTCTTTTAAAAAGTGTGTTCCTTTGTTTATCGATGGTTTTATTATAGACAATATGTGTGTGTGTGGTAAAAATTCAAATCTTTCAAAGATCTCATTGTGATGAAATGGTAATATGTATTTCTCTTTATGCCAGTTTCCAATTCATGACAGGTTCTCCAAAGGGAAGCCCTGTTATTAGTACCTTATGTATTTTTTTCAAAAGTATTATTTACATCAAAATATATTTCAAAATGCTTTTATGTTATGGATAAAATAACATCATACCTCACTGTATTGTTATAATTAATCCACACAAAAATAATTAGTACACTTTTGTTAAACTTAGGTTTGGAAGGCTTAAAAGGAGGTAAAAATAAACTTCTACTTTGCATTCTTAAAAGACAATCTTGTTTATGCTATATTTCAGGACAAGCAATTTAATAGAAAAGTGAAGATTCTTCATTATAATTTGAAAAAAAAAAGAATTATAAAAGGTCTTGTACTAAAATAAATTCAAAGTTCAATTTATCTCTTATAGCATTGTAAGCTAAAAGCAACCATCTTAGTTGTATGGCATTTTTAGAACCTCCTTAAATTTCTTTAAAACACTGATTACCACTTGGATAGCAATAATTTAAACTCAGAACTAAAGAAAGTTCCAATCTTTTTAACTAGTTCACAACATTCTAAAATCTTCTGATTTATGTATCATATATACTACACTTATTCAAAAGATTCTTACTTTCTTTTATCAGGCTCTATTTCATTAGCTCTTCATATGTTTTAATAATAAATATATCTACAGATTTTTTCTATAATATTTCTCAATTCCAAATTAAGAATGAATAAGTGCTTCCATACAACTTAGGCAAAATCACTGCAGCTTCCAGGCCCCTTAGCTCAGACATACAAGATCAGCATTTCTACTGCCCTAGTCCTAGACTACCTCAGCTTTCCCCAAGAAGGCTTATTAAAAAGCCGAATCCCTGGGATCCACTTTGGACCTACTGAATATGAATCCTTAGTGAGCTGTAGAGCAACCTGTATCTTGACAAAATTCTATGCCAATTCTTAACTGTATTAATGTTAATATTATGCTGTGAAATAAGCCAGGCATAGAAAGATGAGTACTGCATGTTCTCATGCACGTGGAAGCTAAAAATGTTGATCTCATAGAAGTAGAGAATAGAATAATGGCTACTAGAGGTAAGAAAGGCTGGGGAAAGGGGGAGATACTGAAAAGGTTGTTAATGAATACAAAATACAGCCAGATAGTAGGAATAAGTTCTAGTGTTCTATTTTTGGGCAACTAACTTTTAACTATTTTAATATATATTTAATAACATATATTTAGTATATATTTAATAACATTCATATTTATTTACACTTATATGAATTGGGGGGCAACCAGTCGAACATCCTTTTATTATCACTGGATGAACAGCATCTATTATGTACTTCTCTATGAAATATATATTTAATATATATTTAATTGAGTATTGAATATAAAAAGAACCTTAGATTAACAGTTTTCTATTGAAAAGGGTGATATGATGGTAAATGAGAACATTTTTCAAAAATAGTGTACAGTTTAGTTATTTGTTTTGTGGGGAATGTAATGTTAAAATACAGAAAAACATTTAAAACACATGTTTATACTCAACCCAGCTCTTTTAATATTTATGTAAGAAAATTATGAAAGTGTCATCGAGATCGATTCTGATTTTACACTTTTGTTAAAAGCTATCCCTTAGAAAAGTGAAAAGATGACTATTTTACATTTCTTAATAGGAACATCTTACTTAAGATTTTGATGATGTTTTCTAAATGCTAAAGCATTTATTTTCTATCCATTTCTGAGTCAAACATGCAGCCTTACCCATTAAGAAGACTTGCAAAGAGCTTTGAAGTAAATTATGTGCTAGGAATTACAGTTATGTTAATAACTGAAATTAACAATTTATTGTATATTTTCAAATAGCTAGAAGAGCAGATTTTACAGGTTCCTAACACCAAGACATACTAAATGTTTAAGGTGATTGATATGTTAATTATATTGATTTGATCATTACACCTTGTATACCTGTATTAAAATATCACACTGTACCCCATAAATGTGTATAATTGTTATGTGTCAATTAAAGGTAATAAAAGCAAAAAGATCTACAAAAAAGAAACTTTGAGAACTACTGAAATTGGGTCCATTCAGCTCTAAGGAATATCAGAATCTGATATATCTAGATGCCAGCTGTATTTTCCATTCTGGGATACAGAGTAAGCAGGCTTTACTGCTTTGTTCAAGGTGAGATTGTTTATTGCTGGCTGTGCTACTAGGTATCCAACCAGACATTTCCACGTAATTCACCTAAGGTCATAAAACATGGCCTCCTTTCCCGTAGTATTCTTGGGATTTTTTTTTAATCTTTTGAATAACTCAGGAATGCTTCCTCAATTTTTGAATGCTCCTGAACCTCGGGTACCTGGCAGCTGAGTACCTCCTGACACAGAAAGCCCAAATACACTTACTATAAAATACACCGTTTGATGCTGCAATCCCATTACTGGGTATACACCCAAAGGACTGTAAATCCTATTAGAATAAAGATACATGCACACATGTATTCATTGCAGCACTATTCACAATAGCAAACACGTGAAATCAACCTAAATGCCCATCAATGGTAGACTGGATAAAGAAAACATGGTACATATACATGATGGAATACTATGCAGCCATAAAAAAAGAACAAGATCATGTCCTTTGCAGGAGCATGGATGAAGCTGGAGGCCATTATCCTTAGCAAACTAACCAAGGAACTGAAAACCAAATACTGCATGTTTTCATTTATAAATGGGAGCTAAATACAAGAAAACGTGAACACAAAGAGGGGAACAACACATACTGGGGCCTACCAGAGGTCGGAGGGTGGGAGGATGGAGAGGATCAGAAAAAATAACCATTGGTTAGTAGGCTTAGTATCTGGATGACAAAATAATCCACATATCAAACTCCCACAATGTGAGTTTACCTATATAACAAGCCTGTATGTGTACTTCTTAACCTAAAATAAAAGTTAAAGAGAAAAAGAATACGCTATAGAGAAAGAATCTCAAGTAGTGCAGACCTACACTAGTGTGGTCATCAATTTCAGACTTATGAGCAATTTAACTGCAAACAATTAAACTCTAATCTTTCTTTGATGCCTTCAATTAGAAATGACAGCAATTCTTCCTCTTTCTGTCTATGATGACTAGGTAGCATGACAATAAAGTATTCCAATTAATATTTTTCAATTAAATAATTTTGTTGAATCTGATATTTCAGCAAGGACTTTTTTTTAGCAAAGACAAAAATGGATTTTGTCCAAATTATAAGTAGATTCATATTTTTAATTTTAAACTTGGCATTCAACTTATATAGTGAAAATTACATTTTTAGCTATCAAAATATTACTAATCAGTAATTCTGATAAGCAAAAAGAAGGAGTGTCAACTTACAAGGAAGTCAGCGTATTGGAACCTGGATCAACAAAACTTTGTAAAACTCTTAATGCTTGGTGAGTTCTAAATGTCTATCTGAAATTAGGTGCTTTGGCAAGCAAAACTTTATCCTATCCCAATCCATTAAAATAAGCCTAAAGTTGTAATTAATTTTAGAACCGGGCTCTTGGATTTCCTACATGGCTTTCATTTTGATTATTAGGTATGAATTTCACAACTAATCACTAAAGCGAGTTAATTTCCTTATATGAAACAATCATGTAAATTTATAGTCTAAAAGTCGCTTCAAATATGAACTTAGACCATAATGGCAAAAGGGTTATAAGCAATGCTTTGTCTCCAGGATATAAAAGGCACCTTTGAACAGGAACAATTATACTGACTCTAACTACTGATTTATTTTAATTTACAAATTTGACTCTTGGTCATATATTCTAAGAATATCTAGCTTGTCATTCAACAATTGTGGTGTCCTGATTCTCTCCTTTCAATCTTAAAATTCTTATAGCTAAATTAGTCCAAGAGAATGCTTTATATGCCCCTGAAGGATGAGCATGGAAGCCGCCCCTTGTTGGAAGGCTAGGCTCTGTGGTGAAGAAGTAGGCAAAACTCAGATAAAGTCAAAATATGCTAGGAATTCCCTTGGTATGACATTCTTCAGGAGCCTGACACATTGTCTCTTAATACACCCAGTTTTTCCTGCAATGTCAGAATGGACTGTGAGGCCTTAGGTTGACCCTACATAAAGTTGTTGGCTTACTTTGAAAACCTCACTGTATGGAAAATACCCATAGTTTTTTTTTTTTTTTTTTTTCCTTTCAGTTCTGGGATGTATGTGCAGAATGTGCAGGTTTGTTGCAGAGGTATACATGTGCCACAGTGGTTTGCTGCACCTATCAACCTGCCATCTAGGTTTTAAGCCCCTCATGCATTAGGTATTTGTCCTAATGCTCTCCTTCCCCTTGCCTCCCACCCCCTGACAGGTCCCAGTGTGTGATGTTCCCCTCCCTGTGTCTGTGTGTTCTTATTGTTCAACTCCCACTTATGAGTGAGAACATGCGGTGTTTGGTTTTCTGTTCCTGTGTTAGTTTGCTGAGAATTATTGTTTCCATCTTCATCCATATCCCTGCAAAGGACTTACCCACAGTTTTTTTAAAGTCACACTTAATGCTGCAAATATACCCACTTAAAGGGGCACATAGAGACAAAACCAAAGGAAAAAGGCATATTCATGTTTCTCTGTTACTTTCATTCGGAAGAAAAAGATTAGTGATTCGGGAAAGGTTGGATCGGTTGAACTACCTAAATTTGTTTTCTGTCTCTCTCTGTCTGTTTCCAAACTTAGTTTAATTTCTGTAAGCTAAATGAGCATATGATGTGAGTGCATTTTATTTGCAAAAATTAGCTGCCCCTATGTAAGAAGGAATTATTTTACCCTTAATTAATTGTAATCAATAATACATTTTCATATTATTAACCAATTAGCCAACATTTCTGACTTGATAAATTTTCAAAATTTTTGAAATATAATACAAATGATTTATTTAGATTTCACTATGTAAAACTATATATCGTTTGTATATAATTTTATATATAATATAATTTATATATTACATATAATTTTTATATATTATGTTTTATATATATATAAAACAAGTATAACACTGGCGCCTACTTTTAAATCAATTAATTTATGAAATATAGGTGAGTCTTTTTGTTTCTCTTTTCATTACTGCAAAGGAATTAAGTTCATTCAATGGAAAATAACAGCAGTTCCAGAGTACACTCAGGGAAATGCAGTAGAAATAACAAAGTTGAAAAATGTAGAAAAGTTGTTAGGAAACATCTTTTTTCCATCATCTCATATTTTTTTCCCAAATAATTATGTGATACTACTATTCTGTAAATATATATCTTTACCATTAATAAGGAGGGGCTTATTCTGTTCATTCTTTTAATGAATGGAATCATGGAATACTTTTATTTATATGTTTTTACCAGTAGCAAGCTTATAACTTTGATTGGATCAAAGAAAATATAAGGTGGAAAATTTTGTTTTAAAGTGAGGCACCAAAAGACTAACACCAAGAGGTTAAGTGTTCATCACGCCTCACTGCGAATATCTTATGCCATCCACCAATTTACTTCTCTCTATAGCAATTTGGTTAACACTGACAAAACCCAGTGGACAGTAACAGCCAAATGGGCAATTAGAATTCTCAGGAAAGTAGATATTCCTGGCCTCAATTATCTGCATAATTCAGTCCAACCATATGTGTAAAATATCTGTATTTGTCCAGACACTGTGTTGGGTATTGTAGAAGATGCTAAAATGAGTAAAAGTGCATTTCTACTCCTTAGAAGAGCTTACGTTTCCTTATTTCTCCTTTGCTGGTTCCTCCTTCTGTCTCCCAATTCAGGCGGCAAAAATTCAAATCATACAAAAAGTCCGTAATAAACAGTAACAGTCTCATGTCTCTCCCTCTTCACTTGTTTCCCGAGTGACAAATATTGTGGTTTCTCACATATCTTTTCAGAGGTTTTCTATGTCTATCCAAACATACCTGTATGTAAATGTATTTAAAACAATTCTACATAATGAAAAATTAGCATCATACCTTATGATGCCATGCCACAAGGTTAGTTTCTGAAACCTCTTAAGTTGCTTTCAATTTATACTCTCTCCATAGCTGATTTCATTCAGTCCCATGAATTTAAACACTATCTATGTGATAATGATTCTACAATCTGAACCTCTAGCCTTTCTTGGAATTCCTGGCTTACATATCCCCTATCTACTCAACATTTCCACTTGAAGTCTGATAGGCATCTCAGACTTATCTTGTTCCAAAGCAAACTCTTTATTTCTTTGCATCCTAGTCTTTATTTCTTGTGCTGTCTTACCCATCTCAAAAGAGTGCCAAAATCCACCAAGTTGCTGAAACAGAAATCTAAGAAATATCCTTGATTCTTCTTTTTCCCATCTACTTCACTTCCAATTCATTAGTAAATAATCTGTTTCGGAAAACCAAACACCTCATGTTCTCACTCATAAGAGGGAGTTGAACAACGAGAACACACAGACAAAGGGAGGGGAACATCACACACCACGGCCTGTCAGGGAGTAGGGGACAAGGGGAGGGATAGCAGTAGGACAAATATGTAATGCATGTGGGGCTTAAACCCTAGATGGCGGGTTGATAGGTGCAGCAAACCACCATGGCACATGTATACCTATGCAACAAACCTGCATGTTCTGCACATGTATCCCAGAACTTAAAGTAAAATTAAAAGAAAAAAGAAATGTAAAATAGCTAACCACTATAGAAAACCAACTTGATAGTACCTTTTAAAGTTACATATTTACCACCCAACCCAGAGAAATGAAAACGTCTGTCTGTAAAAATAGTTGTACATGAATATTCATAGTGGGTTTACTGATCACTCATAAAAGCCTCTAAAAACAACCCAAGTCTTCATCTACAAGCAAATAGTAAATAAATTGTTGTGTATTTACTCACTCAACAATTAAAAGGACAAAATTTCTGATATTTGAACTAGTATAGTATGGATTAATTGAAAAAATGTTACGTTGAGTGAAAGAAAGCTAAATTCAGAATTGTAAATACTGTGTGATTCCCTTTATATATAGGTGTAGATTGGGCAGAATAAATGTATGATGATAGGAAGAAGATCAGTGGTTGCTACATAAGGTGGTGGTACCAGGTGAGGAGGAATTCGCTGTAAAGGAGCATGAAGGAAATCTGTATTTTGATGTGGTGATGGTTACATGGGAATTTACACTTTTTAAAGCTGCCTCATACATTTAAAATGTGCGTATTTTATTATATGTAAATTATACTTCAATAAACTTGATTAACATACACACACACACAAATAATCAGTTTCCTTCCCAAACACCTCGCACTCATTCATCTCTCCTGATCCTCAGAATCATCATCCTTGTCCAAGTTACTATCATACCTCCTGTGCACTATTGCACAAGCTCACTACCAGCCTCCTCCTCTTCATTCTGAACCACTCCCCAAACAAACAAATAAACAAACAAACAAAAACTCTGTTCTCCATGAAGCAGCCAAAGTTCCATTTTTTTAATATGGTAAAATCACATCCCTTCTTTGCATAAGTTATAAAGTCTAAATTCTTTCCATTATTCTGAGGATAAAACTCCCTAGCTTACAGAGTCATCTGTGTCCCAGCACTTGGGTAGCTTTCTGAGCTTATCTGATGTCACTCTCACTCCAAACCAGCTCAGAATTCTCCCAATGCACTAGGCTTATTTCCTTTCCTCATCAGGTCAGGCTTGGACCCACCACAGGGCCACTGCATGGGCCATTCAAATGGCATTTCAAGGTTCTTTGCTTTCACCTCGCTGTAGCTGCCTACCCATCATTCAGATTTTTGTTTATTTATTACCCCCTCCAAAAAGCCTTTCCTGGCCATCGAGTCAAGAACAACTACTGGCTCTTTCAAATCCAGCACACAACCCATCACTATCTGACTTTGTTTGCCTAATTATTACTTCATTAATTTTCTGGCTTACTAAGCTAAACTCCAAGCTCCATGAGAGCTATGGTTTTGATTAATGTTTGATTATTGCTCTAACTACCTTAGTGTTTAGATCAATGCCTGACATGTGTTATGCATTCTATACATTGTTAAGTAAATAAATGAGTGAATGAATACTTTAAGTGCAAAGAATATATTTTCATTTAAAAACTAATCAAACCATGCTGTCTTCAAAAGAGCAAGGTTACTTAAAGATGATATCCAAAAGTAAACTCCTGCTATTGTTACCAATTTTGCTATATTATCCCCTTACATTTTCCTGTTTATTTCTCTTACCATAACACTCATCACTATTAACTCTATTTTCTATATATCTATTTGCTTAAACTCTGTCTCCATATACCAAAATGAAAGCTCTTCTTGGGAAGTGATTTTGTCTGTCTTTTTTCACTACTGAACACACAGTCTTGGTGAGTGACTTGAACAGAGACACTCACAAATTTTTGTGGAATGAGTGAAGCTATAAGGTACAGTTGAAAGTGATTGATTAGGTATTCTCAGTCTGCCATGAGGAAACAAAAGCACTCTTAATTCAAAGAAATGGACCAAGTAATTTAAGTAAGCATTTGAGATCATGGATCTCCTTATGCTCCTATAACTCAAATTCTCTTAGAGCTTGGGAAAGCCATTGCAAACATTTTGCCTTAGTTTTTGCTCCTTGAAAAATGGAAATTAAATGAAATAAAAAAACCAATTAAAATTATCTTATCTTTTCAGAGCAAGCCCTACTTGAAAGTTCAGTAATTACCACCAACCGATTATCATTCAGGGATAAGTAAGCACAAAGAAGAAAGTAAGAGCTATGGGAGAAAAAAATCAGAGGGCAATTTTTGTGCTGCTTAGGATAAGACTTCTCTTGTTTTGTTGAATTTCTTCATAAAAGCTCTAAAGTCTGGGGAAATGCTTCTGGGCAGCAAAGCAACGTTTCGAAGCTTACAGGTCTAAGGAGAAATTAATAAAAGGCAGTGGGGAAATTAAGTTGAACAAAAGTGCAATGAGGCATAGTTAAACCGATTAATTAAACAGGTTTTGATATGTATATAACTGAGTTGCTGAAGAATTAAAAATAAATCTAAGATTTTAAATAAGTGTTCGGTATTCAATAAAACACCAAAAGGTAACATTCAGAAAACACGCAGTTTTTTTTAGTAGTGTTCTTTGATGAATTTCTTTCTCATTCATATGCCTCACCAACTCTCTTTTCCCTAGTAATCTTAAAGAAACTATGCTTTCAATAATATGTAAAAGTCTTAGACTTTGCTCGATTTTCCTCTACATTCTTCTTACGCCAGTTTCAAAACAATGATACTTTCTTGTGGTATCAACTAGGAAAGATTTATTTTTCAGTAATATGTCTACAATTTTTCAGAAAACAATGAAAATTATCTTGCTTAATGCACCTACAACCTGGCAGGTCTGACACAGAACAGGTGTTGAAAACACAAGACCAAAAGCTGGGTGTCACAAAGACGGAGGTTTGATTCCAAACTTATCACTTATGAGCTATGAGACCCTGCACACATAGCTTAGCTCCTAAAAATTTCAGTTTCCTCCACTGTGAAAATGTTAAGTGTGATATTTGAAAATTCCTTGGCTTAATGTCTGGTAGAGACATCTCTCAATAAACTGAAAGTATTAACAGTAGAAGCAGATTCCAACTTGCAGATATGTTTCGATTGTCAAAATTGCTTGTTTGGAAGTTTAAACATATATTTCATCAAAAATTATATTAAAAAATGAAATGGTCAGTGGTAAGCAGGTTTCTAGATGAACCTTCAAAACCTTCATTTACCGTAACACGATTTAAGTCAAAAATTCTTCTAATTGTCTTCTGGTTAGGGTGGTCAAATGGTCCTTGTTTTTTTTCTGGACTTTCCTGGTTTTAGCATTGAAAGTCCCTCATCTTGGGAAACTCTTTGTGCTAGACAAATTTTAGCATGATTCCTTCGTTTGGAAGCTAATCATTATTCATTTGTTTATCCATTTTTTTTCTGCAGTCCCAGGTATGTTCTTAGGCTCTGGAGATATAAGGGCAAATCGGATATGGTCTCTGCCTTTAATAAACTTAGAGCCTAGCAAATAAGACAGACAAATGAACAAGCGTCAGCAAGTCCTACACAAAATGCTAATGATGGCGGCTTGCCCAGGATGCAAAGAAACATAGCTGATAGGCACCTCATGCAGACTTGGACGAGGTGATCACTGAAATGGATCTGAAGTAGGTATGCAGCTCAAACCAGTGCCTCCTATTTAATTCCTTTGGACATTTTCCATTTCTGAGCTCAGAATTCCTTAAATATACATATTAAAATGCAGTCTCTTTAGATTCTCTTATGTCGTTATCTAAACAGATTTTGAATAACTTCTGATATGCATATAATCTTTATGGAAAACTTAGTAAAATATCAATATAAATAACCAGAAACCCTTGCTTTTATAGCAGTTCCTCCTACTTTGGATATATAACTAACTTAAAAATCTCCTTTTAAAATTGCAAACTGCCTGCTTGCTTTTTTATTATTTGGAATTCATTTCACAAAGGAAATTACTAGAATGCCCTGTTAAATTGAAAGCAAAACAGACGTTATCATAAATAATATTGCTCTAGCTATAATACTGCAGTAGTTGCTCTAAGGTTAGTGAGTTAAAATGTTTCCCAAAGCTTGTGATCAAAATATCGGCATTTTATTTTTGCATTCTTCAATTAAGTTTTAAAGTATTCCTGGAGCATGTCTTTATCGTTACAGCAAATGCTATAGCAAGAAGATGATAAGACAAACTGCTCATGCAATCGAAAGCTTGGGTGTAACATACACGGATTAACAGCATGAATATTTGGTTTTCCTCCTGGGGAAAGAAACATTTTTCATAGACTCTGAAGGTGAGAAAGGCACTTATTTTCAGGCAGACTGTAAATTTCATGGGGGGCAGGGACCATGTCAATATTGTTTACTGCTGTGTTCCCAGTACCCAGAACATAACTGATGCACAAAATGGTTGAGTAAATAACAAAACAAATTTACAAGTCTTCATCCTGTATTTCCAACAAATGATTATTCAGTCTCTGAAAAGCTCTAGCAACTGAAAAACCATCTTTGCCACCTGTCAAAATCAGTAAACCTCTTTGACACCAGTAAATTATGCAGCTTAAGTTTCAGGGTTAGCTAATTACAATATGACATCAAAACCACATATTCTATTTTTGTATTAGATTATATCTCCAATCTTGACTAATAACCTTTGAGATGTTGCATAGAAATTTACTAAGAAGGTTCATATGATTATTATAAACCACCCTTGCTGTGAAAATATATCTCATAACATGCTTTCTGTAGAATATGAACCAAAATCTTTGGTTTATAGGCTCATCAACTGCTCTATA
The DNA here is from genome assembly GCF_028885655.2 of Pongo abelii. Taxonomy (NCBI): domain Eukaryota; kingdom Metazoa; phylum Chordata; class Mammalia; order Primates; family Hominidae; genus Pongo; species Pongo abelii. Next base: position 20,271,171 of record NC_071993.2, on the reverse strand, counting down.
ATCATCCTGTATTTTAAGTCCCACAGAGAATTATAAATATGTGTTAGACAATGGCCTTATTGACTATAAAGGCTCTTAGTAAGTTTGAGCTCTCATAGGAAAATAGTAAAATACCCACTTATGAGTTTTGTTTTGCATTTTGATCATGATATCTACATATTTTATACATACAATATTGCTAATGCATACATATGTTACACAGTTGACATCCACTTCAAATTCAGTGGATTTTTTTTTTCTTATTTTTTGTAAAAATGGGGTCTGGCTATGTTGCCCAGGCTGGTCTTCAACTCCTGGGCTCAAGTGATCCTCCTGCTTTGGCCTCCCAAAGTGCTGAGACAACAGGCATGCACCCTCCATGCCCAGTTAATTTGTTAAAACTTTTTTGGTAGAAACAGGGTCTTGCTATGTTGTCCAGGCTGATCTTGAACTCCTGGGCTCAAGCAATCCTCCAACTTTGGTCTCTCAAAGTGCTGGGATTACAGGTGTGAGCCACTGCGCCTGTCCATAAGTTATTTTTTTTTAATTTCTAATCTTTTAAAATATCTTTTTAAATTTATTATTATTCTTATTATTATATTTTTACCTTTGAAGTTTACTACACCAACTGCAGTTGAAGCCAATCTGAGAAGATACACAGGGGCCACATCTGTTAAACTGGAGACATGCTAGGAAAGAGGAAAGAACAGATTCACCAAGACTAACAGGCAACTTGGGGGGAAAGAGATTACTCAATCAAAATAAAAATCACTGCCCCCTAATCCTCAGGATCAAAATGCCCATGCATGCCAAACACAATTATAATGGTAATTATTTAATACGATTATTATAACTACTGAACAGATCAGATCATCAAATTTGGAAATCATGTTTTCCACCTAGGTTTACATATTCACTTACTAGGTAATGGGGTCATCTCCACAGCCGAAATGTTGGTAATTTTTGACATTTGTAGCTCTACTCGGTGGTATTCATAAATTGTTCTTCTTCGAACATCTAGAAAAAAAAAAAGGAAAAAAAATCAACTTTTAACATTTCCCTGCTTACAAAACAACAGCATTTTAATAATGGATATAGAATTATATACATATAGCCCAATGTGGTTTTAAAATTAAGCCTCATCCTGTGAGAAGACTGATTAGAAAATATGTAAAAATCACATGCCAAGTAACCGGAAGTCTTTTTATCAGCAAAGTTGAAAATGTTGATTAGGGTCTCAGATATCTCACTTACCTATTAAGGCTTCAACTCATTGTCACTCAGACTATACTAAATATTTTTTTTTGGATAGACTTACACATTTTCAAAGATTTTGACTCATGAAATCAAGAAGGTAAGATGATATCAAGAAGGTAAGATAATACCATTTCTTCCATACTAAAGCTAAAGTGTTTAGAAATGGGTAATTAGAAATGTTTCACAATCTAAATAAAGTTAATGGAGAATAACAATGTGATTGCTTTAAAAGTTTAGAATAAACTTCGATAAAAGTAAAACAGAAGTTAAATCATTCTTATATATCATGGTGATCATAGTTAATAATATTGCATTGTGCTTGAAATTCAATAAAAGAATAGATTTTTAAATGTTCTCACCACACACACACACATAATAACTATTTGAGATGATGAACGTGTTTATTAGCTTGATTGTGGGGAACATTTCAGCATGTATAAATATATCAAATCATCACCCTGTATATCTTAAATACATATGATTTTTATTTGTCAATTTTATCTCCATAAAGCTGGAGGGAAAAAAGGAACTTAAATCACTTTAAAAATAAGGATTGCTATGTATTAAATATACAGTATCATATCTAAGGAAGGTTAATTAACATTTATATTGCACGATGTAGTTTAAAAATCATTAGCAAATCCATCAATGTCCCTGAGGAAGAAGATAGATGGAGACTTTGACAAGAACTCTAATCATTTAAAATCCGATAAATATAAGCAAACCTGTTTTAACATCAAACCAGAACAAAACATTTAAATATACTTAAAATCCCCTTTTAAGCCTTATACTAATGTGCTCGCCTGGGTGTGGTCAATGTAAGTGGAAAAATAATGTTGTCAGCATTTTATTCCACTCTTGAAATGCCTGTAGTGATAAGAATGCATTTCTGGAATAACATCACACATATCAGTAATTAGTGAAGCTATAAACTATTTTTATTTTTGAGACAGGGTCTCCGTCTGTTGCCCAGTCAGTGGTGCAATCATGGCTCAATGCAGCCTGGACCTCCTGGGCTCAAGTGATCCTCCCACCTTAGTCTCCCAAGTAGCTGGGACTACAGGCATTTGCCACCATACCCACTTAATTTTGTCCTCATTTTTTGTAAAAATGGGGTCTGGTTATGTTGCCCAGGCTGGTCTTCAACTCCTGGACTCAAGTGATCCCCCTGCTTTGGCTTCCCAAAGTGATGGGATTACAGGCATGCACCCCCATGCCTGGTTAATTTGTTAAAATTTTTTGGTAGAAACAGGGTCTTGCTATGTTGCCCAGGCTGATCTTTAGCTCCTGGACTCAAGCAATCCTCCTACTTTGGTCTCCCAAAGTGTTGAGATTACAGGTGTGAGCCACTGAGCCAGTCCATAAGTTATTTTTAAAATACCACAGTATCCAACTCGGGGAAGTAATGTCATAGTGGTTAATAATACGTGCTCTGGAACATTCTGTCTGGGCTCAAATCACAGTTTTGCTATGAGGAATTTGTGTTACCTCAGGCTCCTTTGCTAGCTTTTCTGTGCCTCAGTTTCCTCATCTATAAAACAGGGATAATAGCACCTATATTACTGCATTGCTTTGAGGATTAAAATGAGATAATATAGGAATATTGCTAGACAGTCCCTTTCACATTGTAAATGCTCAATACATATTAGATACAATTTTTGCCTAACTTTAATATGACAACCTTAGATCATACAAGTTATATGCTGCATTTAATAATATAATCTCTATAGATCCAAACTCACTGAAATCACACTACAATCCTGGAATCAAACTTCTAGTAATTTTTCTCCATTCTTCACTTAGAGAAAGTTAAATTTATATTGAAATCATTAGAGCCAACGATGACCTCCTCTAAAATATAGAGCAGGGAGTGTGGTGGCCCAGATGATAGTGAGTTACCTTTTAGTAGAAGTGTTCAGAAAAGGAAGATACCTACTCATCCGAGAACTTGCAGAGGCTGTCAAATGTTTACTAATAACCTATAAGTATCTCTCCTTTCCTCTACTCATATCTTTTTTTTTTAAATTATACTTTAAGTTCTAGGGTACATGTGCACAGCATGCTGGTTTGTTATATATGTATACATGTGCCATGTTGGTGTGCTGCACCCATTAACTCGTCATTTACATTAGGTATATCTCCTAATGCTATCCCTCCCCTCTCCCCCCACCCCACAACAGGCCCCGGTGTGTGATGTTGCCCTTCCTGTGTCTTTTTATCCACTTCTAATTATTCACCATGACATTGTACTGCCGAAGGGGTGGAGAAAGGGTTGAAGCAAACCCTTTTGGGGCTAGGAGTGGCTCTGGGTCACAGGCTGAAAATATCTCAGGAGTATCAGATTGGAAAACACTGTTTAAGAACTCTAATCCAGTGAAATTTTGGTATAACTGAAAGATGCATATACATTTTTCAAAAAGTAAACTTCATAAAAATCAGAGGAAATGCTGGTTTCATGGTACATAGTAAGGTTTCGTGAAGTATATAAATCACATCTTTTTTTTTTTCAGTTTTTAAGACAAATAAAAAGATGGCTCATCTTCTGTCTGTGTCTAAATAGGATTCATTCCTATGTATTGCTTTCCCATGTATTTTGCTAAACAATTAAGTTCTTATAAATAAATAAATAAATAATGTGGCCTTTCCATAAGATCACTAGGATGGGGGTTCTTGAGTCTTTGCACAGTACCTGTCATATTACTTGGTGCTTAAAATACTAGTATTCCTTTTATTTCATGTTACACTTTGAAATTCTCAACTACTAACAATGACTGAGAAGCTTCTGAGAGTTATTGATCGTGCATATGGAGTAAAGAGAAAGTGTGACCGTTTTTTGCTATGCTAGTTCTATTTCCTGCTCAGAAAACTCTAACTATTGAGAGGAGATGAATTTAACAAAACCCAAATTAATGAGAATTATTTTTGTTTGATGACCTGCCAATTAACAACAACTTGCAAACGGTCATTTATGTAGTATTTCAGAGATGCCTCTGTCAGAAACAAGTAATTAGAATTCTGGTTACCCCTGCCAATACTAGAAGCTTTCATTTGATTCCAAAAATATATTTCGCTCATGGGTCTTCTTCAAGAATAAGTCAAAATAAAGTTGAATTAAACGTTCAGTCTTAGCGATGGTGATTCAACTTCAATAGATCAATACTCACCCATTAGTGCTTTTTAAAAATTAAGAAAAATTAAATCTGAGCGGGTTAACACAGAGAGAGAAAACGTGATTGAAAGCTTAACGCGATGTGTTGCAAAGTGCAAATACTGCATGTTTTAGAAAGCCTGATCAGTATCAGCAGGAGGGACAATGTGATCACATGGAAACACCAAGAATCTTCTTTGATCAATATCCACTCTAGCTGAAGTGAACACAGACTAATGAGTACCTTGAGGCATGATTAGCCATGATCTAGTTTATTTTCCTGTCTTGAAAGCATAACATTCACACAGAGACTATATGAGAAATCTCCTAACTTGGCTTACTCATATTGTGTAAGTATTATATTTTGTCTGAATTGTCAAATGAATGATTTACTAACATTTCCCTATTTATGTGTTGCCAATGCTTAATGACTGGCTCCATATGGTTGTATCTTATTTCTTTTCTGGTTCAAATTGAGTCCAGCACAAGCACTGTTTACTGAGTACTCTTTAATGGAAATAGCCTGTATCGTATAACCACAAGATTCATTTCCAGCATGAAGACTCAGGAAAAGAGAGACTCTTGAGATACAATTGACACTATTATAGTGGCTACAAGCTTCCCACAGAAAAGTGCAATGCATTAGCAGAATTAGCTAGTTGGAGTTGTTAAATAAAGTAGCTACAAATAGAAAATGCATTTGCCAGAATCATTTTTAAAACTCCTCTCTGTAGTTCTAATTCTCTGAAATAATAATGTCATTAGGCATTCAATAAAACATAAACCTTAGTTGAGCATGAAATGCTAATTTAAGCCTTTGAGATTTTCCTGTCAACATTCCCTCACTGCTTGCAAAGTTTCAGGACACTGGTAAAACTTAAATGGCCAGAGTTCCTAAGTTACTTGAGTAAGCATAAAGGAAATAAAAAACAGGACCTAAAACAACCTCCAAATTTCTTTTTCTCTCACGTATACTTTACTAATGGCTTAAACCAGCTGCATTTCCTACCTTCGTTTGATAATTACTTTGCCCTGGACTTGAAATGTTCCCAAGACATTAACTGATAAACACTCAAGGTGATGGATACCCCAAATACCCTGACCCGATCATTACACAGTCTATGCAGGTAACAAATACTCACATGTCCGCATATGTAAAGTATTATGCATCAATAAAAGAAAAAAAATAATCAATGATAAAAGAGAGAACCAGAACCAGCAGTGGGACAGTAAATGGTCCGTGCAGCGTCATAGTGGGCCGGTGCGGCAGGTGGGCTGTGGGCCTGTGACAATATCATGGTTCCATTGCTGAGCGCTGCTTGTCCTGAACCTGGTGTTTTTGCAGGGAGACATGCCTCCCTGCTCCTGAGACTTATGGGAAGAAGGCATGATATATATTTGCCAAGTCATTACATCTCTGTCTCTCTCTTTTTTTTTTTTTTCTCCTTTTCACAAAGGAGACTGTGATTTCATTAAATTGAATTGGGTGTGTTGGGGCTCAGAAAACAATATCCTAAAATGAAGGCCTCAGAGGCAGCCTCTGAAGCAAATGTTTTTCCTTTTCTTTCTTTTTTTAAATTCGTATAAATGTAAGGGGGTAGCAGTGCAATTTTGTTACATGGATATATTGTGTAGTAGTGAAGTCTGTGCTTTTGGCGTTTCTGTCACCCAAATAGTGTACCTTGTACCCAATAAGTAATTTCTCATCCCCAAACCCTCTCCCTGCTCCCACCCTTCCCAGTCTCCAATGTCTTTCTTCCAGGCTGGTCTGGAACTGGCAGGCTCAAGGGATCCTCCCACCTTGGCCTCCCAAAATGCTGGGATTACAGGCACGAGCCACTGCTCCCAGCTAGACACAGTTCTAAATTGTTAAAAATTTACTTTCTCTAAAAGTATTGTATAGGATTAAATGTTAATAAATCAACAAAATGAAATAAAATAAAGAATTTAACCACAAGCCATGAAGAAAGCCTTTCTTATTCATAACAATTTTAGAAAAATTCTCAAATATGTAAAAATTGATTAATCAGTGATTTCTATGTCCAGAAAATTTTAGATTTTTTTACTTGTCTTTAAAAATAAAGTCAGGGTCAGTCAACTAGCTTACATTAGAAATGTATGCATTCAACTAATAAAATATCATTTTGTACAATGCTCTCTTTCTTGTAAGTGTTTTATGAATAGTTACATTATGAGAAAACATCATGATTTCTATTTATTTCTGCTTTTGTTGAGTCTTTGGTGAGCTAGTGCATACTTGAGAATGTAAGCACCTAATGAAATTGTGCTGTTAAGAGAAGCAATTTTATCTTCTGAAAAATGAATACTTTTGAAGGGTTTTCCATCTTGAGGTGAGCAAAGGTAAGATGACACAGTTTACTGGAGATCTGTCGATTGATCTGTTTTTAAGTGAATGAGAAGACTACAACTTTGAAAATAACAAACGAGGCCTAGTTCCTCTGAAAGGGCTTGAACTGGGTTCTAGAAAATATTATAAAATAAAAAAAAGTTCAAGTTTTTCCAAGATTATTTGTATTTTTCATAAGTTTTGACCACATATTTTCATTATAGCTGCTACATAATTATAGTGAATGTGTCCTACCACTAAATCAAAATTGCAAATTGTTTTCTATGGGAAAAATTAGTTATAATGGTTATGTTTGAAAATTTGTTATTTAATAAATACACTTATATTGAAAATTTATTATTTAATCATATCTAATATTCTAGGGCCTTTTAAAAAGCAAAGAATAAAAATAATGTTTATGTAAATATTATACTTGGCATTTAATATTTTATTTAAATATGTGGATATGGTCTATTGTTACCCTATCCAACATGATAGCCACTAGGCAAATCTGGCTATTTAACATGAAGTTAATGAATTAAATTCAATTAAAAATTCAATTGCTCAGGCTCACTAGTCATATTGCAAGTTCATAGTAGCCACATGTGGCTACTGAAATCACACTATACAATTCAGATTCACAACATTCCCACCAGCACAGGAAGCTCTGAATAGCATACTGGTCTATGCTATTATTATTATTTTAAATTTAAGCTTAAGATAGTGTGCATATTTCATGGGCAAAGCTGTGTTTTTGTTTGTTAAGGTTATCTTATTCACCGTCTAAAAGTAATTTTAAAAAATGGCTGCCTGTGCTGGGCATGGTGGCTCACACCAGTAATCCTGGCACTATGGGAGGCTGAAGCAGGAGGATCACTTGAGGTCAGGAGTTCGAGATCATCCTGGCTAACACAGTGAAACCCCGTCTCTACTAAAAATACAAAAATTAGCTGGGCGTGGTGGATGCACCTGTAATCCCAGCTACTTGGGAGACTGAGGCAGGAGAAGTGCTTAAACTCAGGAGGCGGAGGTTGCAGTGAGCCAAGATCGTCCCACTGCACTCCAGCCTGGGTGACAGAGTTAGACTCCATCTGAAAAAAGAAAAAAGGTGGTGCCTAGTCTGTAATCTTATAAAGAGACCACATACAGCAAAATATATACCTACAACTGTTCCTCAAAGAGTTCAATGACCCTCTTTGTAGTATTTCTAAAATATATTTGCTCTGCTAGTTGTCAGTTTTATTTCTGAAAATGCTTAATGTTTCTTATGGAGCTATGAATAATAACCAGCCAAGCAAAGGTGCATTGTAGCACAAACAATGTCAATAAATTTAAAACAGTAGATACTGATACAAAGAGGCCTGACATTAAGAAAGTACCAAATAATGTACTGTGAGTGAGAAAAATAAAGGAATATTCTAAGGGATTCAGATACAGTCACCGTCATAACTTGGAGTAGCACCATTTTAAGTGAGGTCAGCTGCTTTCCAGACTGGTTTCTAGTGCAAGGCCCTGCATGTGTGTGTTAACGTAACTTTCTCTTTACTTAAATGGCATGGCCTTATCCGTTCCAAATTAAAGAACCACATGGCATGAGTGGATTTTCTGAGTTTCTTGCTGGAAAGATTAGGCTCATTAAGTTTGAAAGGTAGAGAAACAGTGAGGCCCGATGGGATAAGTCAGCACCCCGGAGATTATGATTGAAATTCAAAATGTTACATTGGAGGAGAGAGAAACAAACTAGTGCAAGTGGCACTAGTGAGAATTGTACGTGTATCCAGGAAGACCTCTGCATGTTGTGTAAAGATTTGGAAGGACATAAGCTGAGGCTGAGAAAGAATTACTTAATAGAGCTATTTACCAAGAAATTATGGCAATTATAAACGACACATGAATATATGACAGTGTTAAAACTTTCTGGTAATCGAAAGACAATTAGAGCAACAATGAAATACCATTTTGTGCTTATCAAGTTTGCAGAGTTAAAAGTGAATATTAGAAAGCACTTTGGGAAATGGGATATTTCTAATATAATGATGGGTAGTAAACTGGTACAACCTTGATGGAAAGCAATTTGTCAAAATACATTCAAAACAATATTAACATTCAGCATCCACAAATTCACTTTTGAGAATCAGATATATGCAAAAATTTAGAAACAAGGATGTTTAGCACCATTTTACTGACAATATGCGATGCAAACTATGTAACCAACCTCTTTAGTGACAGGTTACATAAATTATGAAACAAAGAAATTTCTTATAGCTATTAATGACCACATTTTAGACAGATATTTAACAGTGTAAAAAATGTTTTATATATGAAGGTAAAAATAGGGGCCAGAATTATTTACAGTGTAATGCCAATTTTCTTAATGCGTGTATGTTCATATATGTGTATATTACAAATAAACAGTTGGATACAGATACGTGAAAACATTTATTGCTATTTCTCTGTAGTAGATTTCTAGGTAATTTAAATTTTCCTCCTTGGGTTTCCTGTTAATTTATAAGTTACTCAGATTTATAATGTGCTATGCTTCTAATCATAATAAGTATATTTTTACATTCATATTTCTGAAATGAACAACCAAAGTCAGTCCTGTACTTAGACCTATTTTTCATAGCTGTACCTGTGGATATTGGATTAGCTGATCTCTATGGTTCTTTCTGTTTCCAAAGTTTTACGAATACACTTCATGAAAAACAGTGATTTAGAGACATACAGATAGACAGACAGGCAGACATAAGTCTTATGAAGAGACATAAAACAACACACAACAACATAGTCAGAAAGCATTGAAGTTCCGGAGAGACACTGTCACTGGGTTTCTTAGTGAGAATCTCCTGTGGTTCCACTCTGAAGGGCACCAGTGCTTGGTAGTGACATCTAAGTTAGTATCGCTGTTTCTTAAAGTGATAATGATGATGGAAAAAACAGTAACTTTAAGTACAAGTATACTACTTACTCTCTGCTAGGTAATGCATACCGTGTACACGTTGCATTTCTAGGTACTAAGATGCTCATTTTATATAGAAACAAAGTTACAAAAATTAAATAAAAGTTTAACATTTCATGAACAATAATCAAATGATAATATTCCTTATACTTGCTTTACTTCTAATTTCCACCTTTCTTAACATAAGCCTTAGTTTTACCATAGACTTTTCCCTCTCTTTTTGCGGGGGCAAAGGTATTTCTCTCGTAAACTCAGAAGGATTTATCAATTTACCAACAATGACTGAATTCCCTTTGACTTTGAAACTATCAGATCACCTGATCTTTTATGAAAGAAAATAAAGCTACCTTAATCAATCATGCTTGAAACTTACACTGAAATCATTTACTATTTGGAGGTCTTTAAAAACTGAAAAACAAGTGTTTTTTTGTTGATGTGAGGAAGAATGAATGGGGAGAAATTTTAATAATAAATAAATTAAAATTGCTTTACAGCATTTTGAATACTTTACCAAACCTTCACCAAATCTGATAAGAATGGTATAGTAATGGTGATCTACTGGGAAATACTATTTTCCAGGCTTGAGCTCACATTTCCGTGTTCCCATGGCTACATGAAGCCAAAGGTTTAGGTAATATAACCTATGTAACCAAAATGATTAGTAGAATAGAAAAATGATCTTATGAGAACAGGGTTCTATGTAACACACCTTGGAATACAGAAGAAATGAAACTACTCACTACTTAGAATAATAATCAGTTGTTCCCTAAATCCACTTGGTGGGGGTAAAAAAGTTAACAGAGGCAAAGTATTTGAATTCCCTACAAAGACAATTCCTAATAGTGAGTGTTGCTAAATAAGGGAACTGAATTTTGAAAAGGACTTAATACCGGTCTAAATTCTGATCGTTGAATATGTAACAAAGGTCTGTAGGAATCAACTTATTTCTCACAAAAGAACTGTACTTGTATAACTTGCATCGTGCTAATCTTCGGTTATCCTAATCTCTGGCATAAAGATGCACTTTTTGTTAGCTGAGAATACAATGCAACCATTTATCTCTTGTTATACAGAAGCTCATGTAACAGACACAGTTATACTTTATAAATGTGGGAGAGACTTTTAAGGAGATAAAATTTTTTGTTCCCAAAACGATTTTTAAGTAGAACGTATTGATTCTAATTTTCTTGCATAAATACAGTCCCATCTAACAGCAACAATGGCAGAACTAGAGACCCAAATCTTTCATTCCTTCTTGGCTAATTTTCTCAGGATGGAACAGTAAGGTTAACAGAAAATGTGACTGCTTTTCCAGTATGCAAATTGTCTGAGGGACATTTTTCTCAGAACTCTAAGTTTGAATTAAGTTCTTTTAGATAACTGCTGAGTCCCAAACTTTAGACATAATCTGGTCTGAAAATTCATATAAATGTTGCCAATTTATTAAATGAGATTTGTATTTGAAAATATTTTTTCCCCTAACACATGATAGTTATCCTTTTACAGCATAACAAAGGATGCGAAATTACACTCTATGGCCCTGATATCTAAGCACGATTTTATCATTGGGAATATACCAACATAATACTTGCATATTAAACTACATTTGTAAAAATTTTTTTTTGTATTTTGGTTGGTGTTTTTTTTCTTTAAGCAATAATATATCAGAACAACAATATGGACTAAAAGCTCTGCTGAGTAAGCTGCAAATAATTTTTTTCAGCAATAAAAAAAACTAATAAATTAAAACTAGTGTTTCTTTTTACTTGTACAATAATTGACTCAAACCATGCTTGATTTAACAACTCCAAAAGAAAGAATGTGAGAATGGCCATCCTCAAACACAAGCCAACTTTAGCTGTCCCAAGGCTCAGCCTCTCATTTAGGAGCTCTGTCAGGATGCCTTTATGTTGCCTACACATACTCATATATCCTTGCTTTGTTCACAGTACAATTTAGTTCCTGGAAAACCTGCTTTGATTTAACAATTCCCTTGAATATTGCCTCCCACAAATTCTCAGCTAACAAGGAGAAACCCCATGTTCTTCATCAAGCAGAACCACCATGTATCAATGCCATTCAGTTGTAAGATAACCATTCAGTTCTAAGATATCTTATGGTTGTGAGATAACCCTTATAATATTTCTGCTAATCCATTGCTTTAAAAAGTACAGCTTCCACTCCAGTTGCTGTCTACAGTTGAGAGTTGACATAATTAAGTACAATCACCTCAAGTCACGACCAAAGAACTTGAGCGTGTGATAAATTATCTAACACTGTAATCAAATAAAAGAATAAAAAGAACTTTGAACAAAAGAGAAAAAATGATCTCATCTTGAGATATATTTTATTATCTCCCCTTTCTTTAAATAAGAACACAGAGGACACAAACACCCCCACCCCAACTTCACATACTATGACACCAAAGCATCTCTCAGGACTGTTCTCGGAGTGAAGGAGATTCAAAAACCTTTTCAACTGATGCCTATTTATAGGGTCAGAATGGCTAATGCAGTTAGCATTTTGGTTTCTAATATAACAAACAGTTGTCCAAAGTAACACGTCCCTTTTTATTCTATAAAATGTAAACTAGACTAGATGGGCAAACGTAATTTAAAGAAAATACTTATCTTCTCTGGTGGTAGGTAGAGCTCCCCTCAGATTTTTATTTACCTAAATTTGTACTTTTTCTTTCATCTTCCTTTAGACTCCCAAACAGTTTTACACAAATACATTAAATATAAGATAGCACAAAGCTGTGGTTTTGCTCAGAAACTTAAGCCAAACATATATGAAAAGTCATATGCCTATCAATCAAATAATCTGTCACTGTTTTATGTCATTCTTATTAATAAAAGAACTGTATCTGCCAACTATCCCAAATAATCTGGCTGGGCATGGTGGCTCACGCCTGTAATCCCAGCACTTTGGGAGGATGAGGCAGGAAGACCACTTGAGCTCAGGAGTTCAAGACCAGCCTGGGCAACAGAGCAAGACCTCATTTCTTCAAATAATAAAAAAAATTAGCCGAGCATGGTAACGCATGCCTGTGGTCCCAGCTACTCAGGATACTGAGGTAGGAGGATCATTTGAGCCTGGGAGGTCAAGGCTGTAGTGAGCCGTGAGGGCACCACTGCATTCCAGCCTAGGTGACAGAGTAAGACCCCAAATCAAAAGAAAGAAAAAATAAACAAGAGAAAGAGTCCAAAATTACACATTCTTGGCTTTGCTATTTAATTATCTTTACCTGAGTTAGCTCAAGGGTGACAGAGATAGCCCAATAGGAGTTATAAACCAAACAACAGAATTAACAAGCATCAATCAGCTAATCGATTAGCTATTTTTTTTTAATTCAGGTACAGCTGCCATCGACCAATCTCCTTTAAATTTACCCCCACAGAGGCTCACTCATTGTGACTGCCCTTCTTCTACGTACTGGGAATTTGTTGGATCCTGTGGACAACGACAAATGCATCGGACAGTCCGACTTTCACTGGATGATTGGTTGAACTTATCTGTGTGACCAAGACAGGAATCTGGAAAAAAACAAAGCAGGTTACTACATGTTAGATCTGAATTTCATACAGGGAGGAAAGGTAGTAGGATCCTCTTGTTTCATGGACAAAACCATGGGAAGGAGATAAAAGACTAGAAAGGGAGCCAAAAGTATTAGAAAAGAGAGACATACGAAACCAAAAAATAACATCGGTTTAGGGCTATTGAATGAATAGAAGAGACAGAGAGTTCCTAGTTCTAAAGAAGGCTACTTGATGTTGAAAGTAATAGATTCTCAGATAATATAATTGATGTTAGATGCTGCAAACTTATCACACATATAGGCACACCATGAATTCATTTAGTGCTGGCTATAATTTTGGAAACAGAGATTCTCCTCTTACTATTTGTTTTCTGAAAAAAACTTTACTGTATATTTGTTTTTATACAGTTTTAGAAAATCTTTGTTTATAAGCAGTCTTATAGATACAAAACCTAGGGAAAAACAAATAAATGCACTGTAAATATACATGTGACAATATCATTGTTGATTAATATCTAATTAAATTTGGCAATCATTTCACCATTCTGGTTGAAACTACTATGAAAGACTTCTAAGTTCTTACGGGTCATCTCGATGTCACAGTTCTTGTATTTGAATCTCAATGAAACCAAGATCTGAATACAACAGACAATTCTAATATTTACAGTTAAAAAAACATGATACATTGAGAATATATGAAAAATGATATGAGAGTTATAAGTGACATGAACTGTTGGAGTCCATTTTTCCAGATTCAGAAAAGATCCATTGGAGATAAGATTACTCTCTTTATTATCAGTTTTACAGAAACAAAAATGGGAATGAAACCATCTTCAATAAACAAAGAAACAGGAAAGTAAAAGAAAAGAATAAATGCACCAAAAACATCTTTAGGCAGAATAAGCAGATTTTGGGCAATCTGTGGGCAATTCATTAAATAATATGTTAGATCGGATATTGCTGTATAAGCCATAATAAACAGCATAACAATAAGAAGGGGAATAAGTTGGAGAGAATATATAATATAATGTAATATAATATAATATAACATAATATAATATAATATAATATATAATAAAAACTCTCTGACTTATTTTTGACCAAGACATCATGAAACTGTGAAAGGGCTATTTTGTTGAAATGGACAAATTAAGAAAGAAGTTCATTGCTTTTGGAATTTGTGGAATTACCTTGAAACAAGTAAATAGAACATGACATTTTCCCTTAATGTACTATTTCAGGTCTCTCTTAAACAACGTTAAAGTGTTTGCAAATTTTGTGTCAGTATGCTCAATTCTTAACCAATATAAATTAGTCTTCTGGTATTTGGATAACAGAAACACACAAAACAAGCAAAACAAAATCAAGATTTATATCCCAGTCTGATATACTTTATTTTTTATTTTTTATTTTTGGGACAGTCTCACTCCATCTCCCAGGCTGGAGTGCAACCTCTGCCTCCCGGGTTCAAGCTATTCTCATGCCTCAGCCTCCCAAATAGCTGGGATTACAGGCGTGTGTCACCACACCCAGCTAGATTTTTTTTTTTTTTGTACTTTTAATAGAGATGGGGTTTCACCATGTTGGCCAGGCTGGTCTGGAACTCCTGGCCTCAAGTGATCCACCCACCTCAGCCTACCAAAGTGCTGGGATTGCAGGCGTGAGCCACAGCTCCCGGCTAATATACTTTATTTACTGATTTACTAACCTAAATTTAGTATCAATATGTTAAATCCTCTTTGTTATTGAGCATTATACTGTTTCCCAGTCTTATACCCCATGTTGAGTACTCTAATATGAAAGTAATTTGTATTTAAGACAGACTTACAGTTAAAACATACAAGATGGAAAAGCATAGGGAAAATTCCAATTCACTTATATTTTTGTATCCTAATAAGACATGATCATCTCATTTTTAAGCAGCATCTATTAATAGAAGCAAGCATCTATTAATGCCATCATATAAATGCCACTGTTCCTGTCATTTGTCACTTGACCCCCTTCTCCAACATCTATGAGTTCAGTTTTCCTCTGCAAGTTGAAAAAGGCTTTACCAGATAATTTTGTGGTAATTTATTGCTTGTCTTCTTTTCCCATACCCACAGCAGTACTTGAGCTTATACTGCTATCAACTGGAAAATCCTATTATGTCATTATGTATAGTACATGTTTATGTCAGAGCTTGTTTTTTAAGTCACATGTCTTGGTTCCTACAGCCCTCCCAGAAGCATTCTCCTCTCTCCAGATTATGCATTCCACCTTTTCTTTCTCTCTTTCTTTCATTTCTTTCTTCAAGCTTGCTGCTTTTCTTCTTTCTAGCATTCTCCTCTCTCCAGATTACGCATTCCACCTTTTCTTTCTTTCTTTCTTTCTCTCTCTCTCTCTCTTTCTCTCACTCCCCCCTCCCTCCCTCCCTCTCTTTCTTTCTTTTTTTTCTGACAGAGTTTCACTCTTGCTGTCCAGGCTGGAGTGCAATGGCGCAATCTTGACTCACCACCTCCCGGGTTCAAGCGATTCTCCTGCCTCAGCCTCCTGAGTAGCTGGGATTACAGGTATGTGACAGACACCATGCCCAGCTAACTTCGTATTTTTAGTAGAGATGAGGTTTCTTCCTGTTGGTCAGGATGATCTTGCACTCCTGACCTCAGGTAATCCACCCACCTCGGCCTCCCAAACGGCTGGGATTATAGGTGTGAGCCACTGCACCTGGCCACATTTCACCTTTTCTGTCTCTCTTCCCTATCTCTTCTTCCCTTACCCAGCCATCTTTCATTTTTATTTTTTTCTCAATCTCTTTCCTTCCTTTCACCCCCTTCCTTTATGTTTTGTGTCTATGTCAAGCCCTCTCCTCCAGTGCTTTTTATTGGTGGTGGGTCGATTGCAGTAATGGCCTCAATGAATGGCTTCCTTGTGCCCAGACCCTCTGTTGTCCTCTCCCATTCAGACTCCAGGGTCAATAATACAGCAAAAGAGGACAGCAGCAAGCTTGAAGCAAAAAAAAAAAGAAAGAGAAAAAGAGAGAGACTTGAAAAACTGCTTACTACTTCCTTTCTTGGACCCTTGCTATAGCCAAGAAAATGTACACTGCTGATCTTCTGCAGGTGTATACAAGACACACGAAGGATTTATTTTTTTTTATTTTTATTTTTTTGCACCAGAACTCATCCTTGCCTAGCCAGCTCCCAGCCAGTCCACCAGATAACAGCTTACACATTCAGAAGCTCAGCTGAGATCAGCAGGGTCCAGCCCATATCAGTAGAACCAGCAAGGTGAATTATAGGCATCTTGTGAGAAATAAGAAATGGAGTTGTTTTAAGCCCCTACATTTTGGGGTGGTTTATAAACACAGCAATATCAATCAATACATTCTCTGTTAAAGACCAAGTAGCCAATAGAATAGAATATGGGTGTTTCTCCATAAAATGAGGTAGTATTGCTCATCCTAATTTTCTGGGAATCAGATAAATATCTATTTTTAAGACATTGGGTCTCACTGTGTTGCCCAGGCTGGAGTGCAGTGGCATTATCATAGCTTACTGCAGCCTCAAACACCTGGGCTTAAGCAATACTGCTGCTTCAGCCTCCCTAGTAGCTGGGACTACAGGTGCACACCATCATGCCCAGATTTCAGATAAATATCTAATTCTAGGTACAATTGAACTTGAAAGATTGGAATGTTCCAGTAGAAAAGTTTCATTTTCTGCAGCATTTTTTTTCATTCTTTTATGTCTCTTTAGTTTATTCTTTTGTCTGTGCATTTCAAAAACTAAGCCCAATATACGTAAATTACCTAGGTTTAGATTCATTTAACATGAGGAAAATTTAGCTGAAACCAAAATGGGTAGCCTCACAGTGTACAGAGTTTTCTATCACTGAAAATTATGATATATAACTGACCAACCCTCTAGGAAGATCACTATAAATGATCTCTGATTCTTTCAGTTATCAAATTAAGTTTTTTTCAAATGATTTTGACTTTTCCAAGCTTCAACAAGTAAATTGTTAACAACGACACAAACTAAAATGATAAGGGTGAAATACTCTACCTTTATGTAAGGAGAGTAGAAGTTAGGTAGAAATCATCATTTGCAGTCAAGAGTTATGCTTCAACTTGTTGCCAGTTTTTTAAATGTACATAGTCATGGGTTAATGATTTCTGATTACTGCATCTGTCAAACCACTACTACCATATAACTTTACTATGAGTCTTAATATAATTGGGGATTAGACAGTAGAAAATAGATTCCTAAGAATGATGTCTACTACATATAAATTATTTTCCCCAAAAGGCATGCACATTGTCCATTTGATAAGACAGAATCCATTCATTCATTCATCAGATATTAATTGAATATATTTTCTGTATTATTGTAGGCACTGGAATTACAGCAGATAGGAAAACAAAGACCTTTCTCTCATAGAGCCTACATTCTAGAGAACAGGGACAGGCATTAAAACAAGTGAACATAAAACCTATAGCATACTAGAAGGTGGTTAGTACCAAGGAGAAAACTAAAACAGAGTAAAAAGATAGAGAGGAATGGGGGTGTCTAGGAGAGAAGACAGTCGCAGAAGCTCTCTCTGAGAAGGTGATTTTTCAGCAGAAACTCGAAGGAAGTAAGAAAATCTGTCGTGTGGATATTTGGGAAACAACTGTGGGTAGATGCACTGGCACACGCAAAGGGCTTGACTGAATTTTAGGAGTTAAAAGGTTGTCTCTACAGCTGGAGCAGAAGTAGTAAACAAGCGTGTCAAAGGTGATGGGAGGTAGTAGGGGCAGATCATAGGGAGCATTTATGCCTTGCAAGCTGTGACAGTGACACTGGATTTTAGTCCAAAAGATACAGAAAGATTTGGGAGGTTTTGAGCAGAGGAAAGGACATTCCTTTATTTTGGGAAAATATCATGCTGGCTGCTGGGAAATCTAGACTGTAGAAGGACAACGGGAGCCAGATAAACTAGTTAGGAGGGTATCACAGTTTTCCAGGTAAGAGAAGGTGCCATACTCCACCCCAAAGTAGTAACAGTGGTGGAAGTGACAGAGGCCAGATTCTGGAAGAATTATGTATGCACTGCTATTGAGACTCCCCACAGATTTAATAAAGACAGTGAGGGACAAAAGGAGAGTAAAGGATACCACAAAGGCTTTTGGTTTCAGTAGCAAGAGCAATGAAATGGTGTTTTCATCAGGAAAGTTATAGGTTGTACAACTTCGGAGGACTCACTCACTTCACGATCTATGAGAAGTGTCCTTTCGATATGCAGGGAACAACATATGCAGCTCTCAAGAACAGTCCTGAAACATTCAGAGACCAGGTGAGGAAGTGCTGGAGAGGGATGACCACTTTACGGCAAAACCACTGGCTTCAAATGTTCTCCATTAAAATTTTGTAGAGCTCGTGCGTAAGAGCCCAGGATTTCTAAAACTGTACTCTTTTGTCCTGATTAAATATTAAAATGAAAATGTACAAGAAACTCAACTCCTTATATTTTCCTAGAAGCCACCCAAGGCTTTTATGAAACCATTACATGCCAGATTTTGAAAAAACTGATTTTGCCAAGTGAACTAAATGCCTAATGTCATCAAAGATTAATGAGGAAAAGGTGAACAATTCCAGGCTTTCTCTAAAATTTCCTATGGAACATGTCTGCCTCTCCACACCTGATATTTTCCTATCGTGAGACCAGTCTACAGGGTCCTCTGTCAGCATAAAATTAGAGACTATATTATTAAAAGGTACATTTAAAATGAACTACTTTTAAAAATATTTACTTATTTATTTATTTATTTATTTGAGACAGAGTCTCATTCTGTTGCCCAGGCTGGAGTGCAGTGGTGTAACCACAGTTCACTGCAGTCTCAACCTCCAGGGCTCAAGTGATCCTCCTGCCTTAGCCTCCCAAGTAGCTGGCTAGTTTTTTTTAGTTTTTTTTGTTGTTGTTTGTTTTTTTTTTTTTTTTTTTTTTCAGAGACAGGGTCTCATTATGTTACCCAGGCTGTAAAATGAACTTCTTTTTGACTAATAACAAAGAGATTATGTGTGTGCATATGTGTATGTATAAACAAGCTATTTAGAAGTATAGCCAGTATTGGGCAAATTAGCACAAGAATGAACATGTTATTGTCATGATCACATATTTTATAGAAGACTCTGTATTTAGAAGGATATGAAGTGCCAAAGTCAATGAACATATGGACCAAAAACACGTTAAAGCACCAAAACTTTAAAAACTTTGATTACAGGAAGCGATTTTCTTATCCTTTCTACAAATTTATATTCATCCTCAAAATGTCTTGTGAGTCATCACGAGATCCTGGGGATGTCAGGAAGCCAAACTGAAATAATAAAAACTCTAAGCTACAGAAGCTTTTTTTTTTAAACAATGTAGCTTTACTATTTTCAAGTGTCTGTGATAGTTGCCTTCTTAAGATTAAAGCAAAGCTAAATTTTAACTGGGCCTCTGTATGGTCTGTATTGAATCCCACATTTCTGAGGAATAGGTTTTACAATTACATTCCCTCCACAGGATAGAAATAAAAGGAGCTTTCACGCTGGTTAAAATATGCTTCCATTTTGACCCCTAAAAGCATTCATGAATACTTCTTTTAAATAACGGTATAATTTTTCTCTATATAACAAGATGGACATAGGTTTATTACTTGGTATACATTTTTCTATAACAGATATTAAAGCAAAGCAAAGTAAGCGTAGAAGCAGAAAGTGGTTGCAATCACCACACAAAATCAAGGCAGGGAAAGATGTCAGGGGTAAGCAATAGTAGAGCAGAGCACACTGGCCTTTGGAAGACAAGTCAAAGACAGAAGCTCCTCTCTTCTCCACTCTGCAGTATCTTTCTCCAGCACACAGGAACCCCACACAATTCCTTAAACATGAGCTTTTTACATCTGTCTCTAAACCAGGGAGATAACAGCATGCCGCTTAAGTAATAGTTAATGGAATTTTATTTTCCTCTTTGTTCTGCCCTGAAAACATCACCAAAACATTCATTTGTTTCCATTACAGGCCCAGCTATCTATCCCGTAGGCAGCACAGTGTCTCAGCAAGGGTTTGATTGTATAGTATGTGTTCCAAGGTGTGAATCATATGCCTATCAAACCTTAACTGGAAAAGAATTACTCCAAACTCATTTTTGTTTCCTTGCTAATATATGGTGTTCAGTAGCTTAATATTAAAAACAACAGCAACAACAAAATCCCACAATAAACTCAAAGCTTTCTGTTTTACCCATTCTTATCTGCCTGTAACCCTTAACTTTCTCCTT
Organism: Pongo abelii; assembly: GCF_028885655.2. NCBI lineage: Eukaryota > Metazoa > Chordata > Mammalia > Primates > Hominidae > Pongo > Pongo abelii. The sequence goes on along the minus strand of NC_071993.2, from coordinate 20,250,659 downwards.
CGTTTTACTTAAGTATCTGATCTGGCTTCAGTGTTATCAGCAGTGAATCTAATTTTTGAAAGTCACGATCTCTTTAATTATTATCAAAATAACAACCTGTAGCCCCAGCTACCTGGGAGGCTGAGGCAGGAGAATCTCTTGAGCCCAGGAGTTGGAGGCTGCAGTGAGCTATGATAGTGCCATTGCACTCCAGCCTGGATGACAGAGCAAGACTCTGTCTCTAAAAAACAAACAAACACATAAAGTCCAAAATATTAATGCTGAGTTGTCTATAAACTACACTTGAATAGAAGGGCTTTCAGTTAAATTTGACAATGTAAAACTCCATTTGCTTTCCGGAGTATCAGTAACAATTTGCACAATTATTTCAATCTTTTTTTAGTGTACAGCTCCTGAACTCTCATCTGCTAGGTATTGAGCAATGCATCTAACAGCATGAAAGTCAAGGTGAGCTATCATCAAATGATCAATTCCTAACATGCCTCCTGCCCCCATCTCCACAATCATAATCTGTAGAAAATCTGGAAGCAGTCAACTAACAGCATGAAGATGATAAGTAAAATTCACCTCTACTTTAAAACAGAGGTTTCAAACTTCCTTTCTACATAAGCTACTGTGTGCCTTGGGTAAGAAAGAAGAAATTTATGAGGGAGAAATTGGAGGGTGCACACTTTGTGTGAATTTTCCAGGCAATATTTGCAAGCCAAGGGCTTCCAGGGCTTTCCGAGTTCTCAAGGAAAAAATGGGCATCTATATTTTTCCTTGAAATATTATAATATTTAGATGTTGGCAACATATCTGTTTTACAAACATATGTGTACACATAAAACATAAAAACACACACAGAGTAAAAAGTGTGCCCTCTGAGTTAAGACTGCTCACATTGAATTGGCACGCAAAGAGTCTGAGCTTCATATAAAAGACAGTGACGCAGGGTGCCCACTTGAAGAAGCTTGTGCCATTGGACTCAAGATAGTCAAGACTCTGGTGTGGATTTTACCTGGGACAATAGCTAGATAAGGAAACTTACCTAAACATGGCTTGGGACTTAAACATCATGGGAAAAGAAAGGAGATCAAGGAAAGTCTACACCCTGAGTTTGGGGGAGACACAAAAAATTAGCTAGGCATGGTGGCATGCACCGGTAATCCCAGCTCCTTGGGAGGCTGAGGCAGGATAGTCATTTGAACTCGGGAGGCAGAGGTTGCAGCAAGCTGAGATCGCGCCACTGCACTCCAGCTGAGGCAACAGAATGAGACTCTGTCTTAAAAAGTAATAATAATAAATAAAATAAAATAAAATAAAATAATTTCCTCTGGGACATTGATCTTTCTACCTGGCTACTTTATTTATTTATTTTTACATACAGCATTTGCCATCAGAACATTATCAAGGGAGAATAATTCAACTTATTTTCTTACACTAGGAAAAAGTAAACAAAAGATTAAAATGTCAGGCACTTCTATATGTGAGATAGCTAAAAAATAAAATATCTCTATGAATGCAAATGAATTAGATCCCAAATAATACTGTGTAGATAAAATTTTAATATTTTAGTTGTTTAAAATACAGGGAAGTCCTATGATATAAAATATCTGTCTCTACATTTTCCTTAGAATTATTTCTTGAGAGTTTTTAATCAGCATTTTATTCAATCCGGTTTTCTCATTCTTGTATTAGATATGTATGTACATATATATTATTCTTTTCTGCTCACACATTTATCAAATGTCTTGGATGTATATACTACATTCACACATCAAGTATTCTCACAGATGTAGCAATAGTTATAGAAGGAAATTACCTTATATCTAAACGGTGGTGGTCTCACTGTTGCGTTCTTTTTGGCCTTCTCTGACTTTCTTGAATTACCTTTTTTCTATAAATTCTACAAGTTCAGCCAATGTTCATCTTTTAATACTTTCAGGCTGCTAACCACGAGTGAAGGGTCATTACAGTTTAAATAAGAGAAATAATCTTCAAAGAAATTCAAAAAAAAATGCATTAAGAGCCCCATTGAAACTTACAACTAACTGGCAATGGTGATTTATTAACTACGCATTCTTCCATGGAAGCAGCAAATGTGACAACAAGGAAGATTAGATTTAAATACTTAAATGGTAGAATAGATTAAAAAGTGATTTTACTTAATAAACAGTAAAGTTCCTCTATATTGACCTCCTCTAAAATTTGCTGCTGAAGGAAATGGTAAAGTATTCAACCAAGAAAATGGATAGAACAGGCTGTCTCCTGGGCTAAGCCTGCCTTGCCTCTTCTGTGATTTTTCTCCTGTTGCCATCTAGTAGGAATATATGACATTTTTATTTAAATTACAGTTTCCTAACCTAGTGACTATCCTTATCCCTCACATAAGCTAGTGAAAAAAAAGAACCCGAGTTTGCAGTTGACACTAAAAGAGTCACATCCATCCACAGTTTGTGTCCAGAGTGATTACAAATGCCAAGTATATCAAGAGGATAAAGATAAGACAAGTCAGAGAAACTGCAGCTTCTACAAAGTAAGAGTATTCTAGGATAGACAGCATCAAGGCCTGTAAAGACCCTTATTTCAAATCTCCCAGCATTTTTGAAATACATTTTGTTTTTTGAGACAGAGTCTCGTTCTGTCACCCAGGCTGGAGGGCAGTGGCACGATCTCTGCTCAATGCAACTTCTGCCTCCCGGGTTTAAGCATTTCTCCTGCCTCAGCCTCCTCAGTAGCTAGGATTACAGGCATGCACCACCACGACCAGCTAATTTTTGTATTTTTAGTAGAGACAGGGTTTCACCACGTTGGCCAGGCTGGCCTCCAACTCCTGATCTCAAGTGATCCATCCACCTCAGCCTCCCAAAGTTCTGGGATCACAGGCGTGAGCCACTGCGCCCGGCCACTGGAATAAAATATTTTTTTGAGAATTATTATTTTCCTTGTTACGTTATCAATAGACCAGAAATTTTAGAGCCATATCTACTGTAATCAAGCAAAAAACATCACTATTTAATGACAACTTAATATGAAGAAGCTGAGATTTAGGGTTCTACCTAATTACTAACAGAATAGGAAAATGAGAGTTTGATTTCCAAATTCCATGTATTTAAGAAAGGGTCCAGTTTTTTTGGCCTATGTACAGGTTCTTTCATTTAAAAAAATTATAGATTAATAAGATAAATGCTGTGGATAGGCAAACCTTACCTTTGCTCCCAAATGGCCTTGATATGCCATGATATGATATGTTAGGCTATGGTATGATAATGACTGGCCAAGGAAGACTGTCAAGGATATAAAAATGAACGAATTGATTCAGTCACTTATTGAAAAGGAAGTTTGTAAGAGGGCATTCTGGTACAGTAGCTAGGCCTTAGGGCTTTAGAGTCGTATTTCTTTGGATAAATCTTTGTTCCATATCTTTGGAAAAGTTACTTAAGGTCTCTGGGTGTTTCAGGTTCCTTTTCTGTAAATGACAAAAGTAGCTACTCATGGTTTTTGTGAGAATTATACATAATTTATTTTAAATGCTTAGGTAGGTGCTTGATATATATGAAGAGCTCAAGAAATGCTAGATTTTATCAACTTTGGAGGTTATTGTTAAATGTGAATGTGACTTTCACTTCTGGTTATGGCACACAAGATTGAGATCATTTCTACCACTTAAATCAAGCAGGAAATGTGAATAAAATATGGAAAGCTTCCGTTGAAAACTTCAGGTAGTATCAAAGAGCAAGGTCTTGAAAAGCCAAAATCCCAAAGAAAGGAAAACGCAGACGTAAACCCAACAACACTTTTCCCATCAAAGCATTTGCCAATGTGTAAGTTAAGTGTTAGAGAGTGAGAAGGTCTCACTGACTTAGCCCAGAGAGTTTAAGTAACTACCCTATACACTTTCTTTTCAATACATGACTGAATGGTTCAATGGTTCATTTTGATATCCTTGACTGTCTTTCCTGGCTAGTCATTTTCATTCCATAGCTTAGCACCTCATATTATATCAATCATATCATAGCCACTTGTGAGCACAGGTAAGAATGATTTGCCTTTCCACAGCCTTTGGGCTGTCTCATGGAGCTGAAGAAAAATACATGCATTCAGGGGCACTAAGGAAAAGGTCCATAGTAAAAATTCAGATCTTTAGTGGAGATCCCTGAAGGACTAGAAGAGTAAGGGCTTACCAGAAATATTCTGGTCTCATAAGAACTGATGCTCAACTTTGAAGGGGCTTAGCTGTACAGTATTAAAGTAATCTGTTCTGTACTAACTGCCAAAAAAATAAAGTAAACTGGCTTGTAGGAGGAAAACATTATCTACATCCTCAAAGTACTTTGGTACTTTGTAAACCATGTCCAATATTTTATTTTAAAAATCACCTAGCATGCAAAGAAACATGACCAATGAATGAAAATCAAGAGGAAATAAAAAGAAAACAGGTGATAGAGACAGACCTATAAGACATTTAGATATTGGAGTTATTAGTCATAAGGTTTAAAATAACTGTTATTAATATAGTCAAGGAAATAGATGATACAGTTAATTTCATCAGGTAATTAAATCTATCTAAAAAACAACTGGATACTATAAAATTGAAAAATGCATTATAATGAACAGTTGGTAATTTGAGAAAAAGAACTTTAAAACAATATTATTCTTATTGTATTTTGGCTGAATTCTAAGCAAACTCTATCTTTGAAGTTAATTAAAATATGCAGCTCTGTAACAATAAGGGCCCATAATTTAAAACAGAATTTCAAATCTTTGGTTGAACAACACAGAGCTATAACCTCAGGAAAAATAACTCAATTATTTAAGGGAATCCATCCCTCCACAAGTCTTCTCTCCAATATGGTTCTAGAAAACAACAGGGTATTAGTGAAGAAACATTGAATATTATGAGCAAATCTGTATTCATTCTTATTTTAAGCAACAGTCGTACTTCCCTATTTCAATCCCACTATAACTGTAAATGTATTTTCTTATTTATTGATCATTCATCATTTAGTTTGCACTGCAAAAAAATTATGCTATTGATGAAATGACAATATTTGCGGCATGAAAGTGTTGGACGTCATGTACGTGCTTAGCATGGTTGGCACATTTAAATACTGAGATAAATTGAATGAGGGCATTGAAAATGAAATTTACTTAACTAAATTTATTCAATCCATTACTAATTTTAATGTAAAATTTAATTGTAATTAAAATTTACAATTTTAAAACAAGTCCCAAATTGGTGGTGGGTTTTGTGTAAATCAGAATTTTTCTTCTCATTCACATAAAACATAATGAAACAAAACAAAGCTGGTGTTAGCCTATTAAAAGAAACTTATTACAGAAAGAATTACACGTACTTCCCTATTTATAATTCGGCAAGTTTAGCTTGGACAGGAACAGAAAATTTTACTCCTTGTGATTATATGTTCTTAGAATTTGGTTACCTCTACAAATGAAGTAGGAATACCTCTCTTATCTACACTTGTAATTGTGTGATATGACAAAGTCTAATAAGCAAGATTCTTAAACAGTCAACATTAAGAAATGCTTATTGGAAAAACAAATGAGACATAGATTTGTGAATTGTTTTACATAATCTCTTTAGGCAGAGAAAATGGTTGAGATGTCTTGGGATCATCAAATTAAATTCTGGATTTATCCTTAACTAGCTCTGTGACCTCAAGTATGTCATTTAATCTCTCTGACTTAGCTTGCTCAGCTATCAAATGAAGATAATCATGTATGATCTATTTCCATAATTAAGTCATAAACATTTATTGAACAGCTTCTATGTACCACTGCTACTGTAAAATGCTTAGGATATTAAAGCTATAGGAAACTGTTGAGGAATTAAATGCTATAATGCATGTGAAAGTACTTTGTAAATGATAATACATTACACAAACTACTCTTTTATGCTATCATGTGATTAGGAATATTTTTCTAGCAGTGCCAGGAGCTTCTGGCTCTCACCCCAAATGCAAGGGGACTCTCTTATGACAAATTTTACAAATAACAATTTGCCTTAGCAAAATAAAATACATAACAATTATTGAGAAGAAAAAAGTGGTAGACTAGAAAAGTAGAAACTGCTTTGTATCGAGAACAAAGAAAGAACAGAAAAGCAAATAATAAAGTAAAGTAAATAATAAAGTAAAAATGACTTCTTTGAATTCCAAGTGCAGAGGGAAGACATTCTTCAGGACAAGAGCCTGGGAATATCAAGAAAGCATTAAATTAGCCTGTCATCTTGAAATTCCCCATAACAAAACAGGAAAATCATAGTGGAACTTTTTTCTTTGATTAAAATAAAGAAAAGAAAAGGGCTTTAAAAATACCAACCTAGAACAGAGAATAGGAAGAATCAACTGTTACTCTGCAATGTAAGATACCCTTTGAGAACAGTGTAAAGAAAGATGACAATTTCAACAATAAAGACTAGCAAGCGAAGCCACAATAAGAACACAAATTTCTGTTTTGACAAAGCCTGCAGCTGGTGAGACCTAAGTCTCCAAACTTACTGACCTTGCGTCTTTACAGAGACTTGATCAGTGTTGGTTGAAACCGTTGAAAATGAACATTGCAAAACGTCACTGTGCAGTTCCAGCAATATACTAGATTGCAATGAAAACTAGAGATGAATAAGTCCTTTTGAGAACTATTCTCTCAGCTTCCAGGGAGTGTGACATAAAAATATGGTGGGCTCTGATATAAAAACATAGCCCTGATTTTAGCTCTTTGAGGAATTGCCACACTGCTTTCCCCAGTGGCTGAACTAATTTACACTCCCACCAGCAGTGTATAAGCATTCCCTTTTCTCCACAACCTCACCAGTAAAACTACATTCAGGCCAGCAATCCCATTACTGGGTATATAACCAAAGGAATATAAATCCATGTAACCAAACACCACCTGCTTCTCCAAAACCTATTGAAACAAAAAATTGGGTAGAGCAAAGAGAATTTTTAGGGCAGGGAAGATTCTGTAGGATACCATAATGTTGGATGCATCACATTATACATCCTTAAAACCCTTAGAAAGTACAGCATCAAGAGGGAACTCTAATGTAATCCAAGAACTTTGAGTGACATTGATGTGTCAATATCAATGTAGGTTCATCTATTGCAACAAATGTACCATTCTGGTGGGGCATGTTGATGATGGCAGAAGATGTTCAGCAGGGGAAGAAGAGTATGTTCAAACTCTGTGTATTTTCTACATCATTTTCTGTGAATCTAAAACTACTCTAAAAAGGTAAAGTCTATTAATTAAAAAAATAAGTAAATCATTCTGCCACAAAGACACATGCATATGTATGCTAATTGCAGCACTATTTATAATAGCCAGGACGTGGAATCAACCTAAATGCCCACCAATGATAGACTGGATAAAGAAAATCAGGTACACATACACCATGGAACACTATGAGGCCATAAAACAAATGAGATCATGTCTTCTGTAGGGACCTGGATGGAGCTGGCAGCCATTATCCTTAGCAAACTAATGCAGGAATGGAAAACCAAATACCACATGTTCTCACTCATAAGTGGGAGCTAAATGATGAGAATGTATGGGCCAAAGAATGGAACAACAGACACTGGGGCCTACTTGAGAGTGGAAGGTGGGAGGAGGGAGAAGATCAGAAAAAATAACTATCGGCTGGGCGCAGTGGCTCACGCCTGTAATCCCAGCACTTTGGGAGGCTGAAGCGGGAGGATCACCTGAGGTAGGGAGTTCAAGACCAGCCTGATCAACATGGAGAAACCCCGTCTCTACTAAAAATACAAAAATTAGCTGGGCATGGTGGTGCATGCCTGTAATCCCAGCTACTTGGGAGGCTGAGGCAGGAGAATCGCTTGTACCCAGGAGGCAGAGGTTGTGGTGAGGCAAGATCTAGCCATTGAACTCCAGCCTGGGCAACAAGAGTGAAACTCCAACTCAAAAAAAAAGAAAGAAAAATAACTATTGAGTCCCAGGCTTAGTACCTGGGTGAGAAAATAATCTGGACAACAAAACCTCCAGGACATGTGTTTCCCTATATAAGAAACCTACACATGTACTCCTGAACGTGAAATAAAAATTAAAAAAAAAACCCATACACTTGGACAAAGAAACATAGAGTAGGACATAGTCTACAATTATATCCTATTTACATAATTGCCTCCAAGCAAATGAAAAATTTCATAAAAAAGTTTTTAAAGGAGTAGAAATATCTGACATGGTTATAGAATTTTTAAAAGTTGGCCTATTTAATTGTAATTAAATTATGCTGCACTTTATGGAATAGATGGATTTCAGAAGATTTGACCAAAGTGCATTCTTTATCCTCAACATCCCTTTTATAATCTGGGATTCAATTCTCAAGGTAAAAGTAATCCCTCAGTTGAACATAAGATATCGAGTCTGTATTATTATAAATACCCATTAACCTATGGGTTAATAATGCTTATTAGTAATTCTCACTGTCCAGCTTTCTCTCATAATTAGAGACTATCTAAAACATTACATTTGTAGTTCTTGGAACTTTATTTTTATATTCTTAGTCCAACAGGCCTTACTTACTTTGTCAAAAGAGTTGGAAATCAAACACACAGTTATTCTAGTCTAAATATTCTGCAAATTTAAGGCTACAATTTAGTAAATTTTCATTCTGTACTTTGTCAATTTGTTAAAATGAAACAAACCATAAGTTTAAATTTCTTTGTTCTTTCTGTCCTTCAGGTCTCTAATTAATCTTTCCTATCCAGTTTCAACAAACATTAGCCAAAGCTCAGCTGTCCTAGAACTCTCTCAGTACTGGGTCCTTGAGCCATGTAAGTTTTCGTGTCTATAAATGCTTTTGAAATTAGAACCAAAATATAACACAGAAATCAACAAGGTGGAAAAAAAAACTAACTAAAGAAAATACGTAAATATAAACATTTAGATTTAGATGAGAAATCCCCCCAAATTGAATATTTTTTTTCTTAGAGACATTTCACTCTAATTACTCAATGATTACTCAGTATAATTACTCAATAATTTTATGAAATTGGTAAGTCCTGATGCCAACAATATCAGAATACAAAACAAAAGAGCTAACAATCAATGCACCCAGAAAATTAAAACTAACCAAACCATTCTTTATTAAGCAAAAGAAACCAAGAGGCAAGAAAATGATTCGAGGATCATGGCTGTAAAATGTCCTTTTCTTGACACTTGGAAGAAAGACAGCAGTCAAGAACAAGGGGAAGGGAAAGAAATTATCAATGCATCACTTACTTCTTTGTATCCGAAGATGATTCGTCCATCCATGAGCAGAGTTGCCTGGAATGTGAAGCTTCCAAGGTTATAATTATCCTGGAGATGTACATGGTCCCACTGGACCACAAGTGCTGTGCCTATACACCCATTGAAAGAAGAAGAAATGCAATGAGAAAAACATACCAATCAATTCTGGTGGGAGTTTTCACAAAAATGTTTTTGCATCTGGCCTTCAAATCTGGCAGTTGTGCTATTTCGATTTTATGTGGTTAATCAAATTCTGTTATTGAAATAGCATTTGGGATTTTTTTTAAAAGATGGAGTATTCTCTAAATATTTAGTAAAATACAACCTCATACTAAGGTCAATAATTGAGCTAATGCAGTGTGGGGGAATTTTGCCTTAGGAATTTTATTAATGTTAATAGATACTGTCTGCTTAAATTTCCATAAGCCACTTTCAAAATGCAGCCCAAGTGGATTGAATGAACTTCAAATACATTTGACAAATGCTGAGAGAGAAACACATTTAAAAAGTTAGGACCACATACAAAAGACCTGAAACTGTCTTTTCCATACTTAGAATTATACTTTTCCACATTGAAGGAGTTCCTTTAACACTAATGGGAATTTTCTCCTTGAGTTCACAATGCTTGTATTTCTGTCTTTGTTGTGTTTCTTCCAGGAAACTGCAAGAAGCTCAAAGGGCCCTGGGCTAAGATTTTTGAAGCCCCCTTGAAGCACACTGGAATGAAACTTCAGTGCTGTATATTATATTCTGACTCACTCTGTCAGTGTTTACCATAAACAACTGGACATGAAATAAAAACTGAAACATAGTTTAATAGTCACCAGTGAGAATTCAAATTTTTGTTTTAACTGACATTGTGTACTCTCTTTTTTTAAAAAAAAGAAAAGAAATGAGCTGCTAAGACTTTTTCTTCACTCTAAATATTAGATTTTTCTGTTTGGTTAAAAAAACTGTTGCCTAAAAAAGTTGTGTTGAAAATGAAAATCATAGAACTAAAAGAGCAAATCTTATCTCCCAGTAATATCTGATATATTTAAAAATTACAATTGCATGGAAGAATTAATTTTCAGTAACTATTTGGTGCTATTAGTAATATCTCTTGAGCTCGTTGACAATTTTAAATAGACACATTATTTCAAATATTTTGAATACCAAATTGTAAGTCCTGAAAGGATGTTGAAGTATAGAAATGTATTTCTTTTGAGGCAAAACTTTAAAAGTAAAAAGGAAAAAAAAAGTTTTTTAACTTGACCTTGGTGCTTTTAGCCATTATCACTGCTATGAGTGAAGACCACCCAGGTCTCTTCCTTCCACGGGCATCTCTGTGTCTATATTGTCCTGGAGGGAGGGAGGGAAGGAAGGAAGGAAGGGAGGGAGGGAGGGAGGGAGGGAGGGAGGAAGAAGGAAAGAAAGAAAGAAAAGAAAAGAAAAGGAAAGGAAAGGAAAGGAAAGGAAAGGAAAGGAAAGGTAAGAAAAGAAAAGGAAGGAAGGAAGGAAGAAAGAAAGAAAGAGAAAGAAAGGAAGGAAGGAAGAAAGGAAGAAAGAAAGGAGGGAGGGAGGAAGGAAGGAAGGAGAAAAGAAAAGAAAGGAGGAAGGAAGAGAAAAGAAAAGAAGAGAAAAGAAAAGAGCAAAAAAAGACAATAGCCAGGAAACTTCCCATGATTTTATAAGTATAGGAATTTTCTGATTGTGAAATGCCTCCTAACTTCTTTTTCCTTCACACATGTCTACAACCCTCAAGCTCTAGTCTATTCCTTATTTTCTAGTTTCTATCGCACTCTGGTGATGCAGTGAAAACAATGAACCAGAGGGCAGAAGACTGAGACTTGCACCTTGTCTCTATAAAACTTTCCATGTGAACTTGGACACAATTAATCTGCATGAATCCGTTTCCTTTCCTATAACATGGGGAGTATAGTTTTTGCCTTCAAGCAATTCCTGCATTAAATGCAAGAAAATATAGTTACCCTTGATTATTTATGAAAATAAGAGGGCTATATAAATTAAAGTTTTTAATGCAAATTCTGAGGAAGCGATTCCCAATATTTTGTTAGCAGCAGGTTGTTAAAAAGCACACTGTTGGCCGGGCGCGGTGGCTCACGCCTGTAATCCCAGCACTTTGGGAGGCTGAGGCAGGCGGACCACGAGGTCAGGAGATCCAGACCATCCTGGCTAACACGGTGAAACCCCGTCTCTACTAAAAAAAATATTAAAAAATTAGCCGGGCGTGGTGGCAGGCGCCTGTAGTCCCAGCTATTCGGGAGGTTGAGGCAGGAGAAAGGCATGAACCCGGGAGGTGGAGCTTGTAGTGAGCAGAGATCATGCCACTGCACTCCAGCCTGGGCGACAGAGTGAGACACCGTCTCAAAAAAAAAAAAAGTGTACTGTTTGCACATGCTAAGTTTTATATTATGTAATAGCATAGCTCTGTCAACATTTGCTGATTTAAATTTTCTAACCTGCTGCTGTCTTCTCCAGAGAAGTTTGCTTTCCTAAATTGTTGAGTTTCCAATCTTTAAGTATCCTGTCAATGATTCTAACCAAACTTGAAAATATTTCAGCAAGTTGTTGTGGTATTAAAAGGGCTTCGTGAAGAGCCTTACGGTGTTTAAAAGTGTTTCCTTCATTTAATAAAACACAAGTTTTCATTATCATATTGTTTGAACTCAATATTCCTCAATATTCGATTCCTATGGAATAAGTCATTACACAGAAGATATTTCAGTGGGTAAAAAATACATGCATTCTTGAGTAATAATACTTTTACAATTCTCAGAAATAAAACTCACTTTACATATGTAATTATTTTTATTCATTCATTGAATAATTATTTAGGACGTACGGCCTATTTAATAAAGTGTCCATGCAGGGTACTGGAGATAAAATGACTTCTTATAAATAGCCACAGTCCTTGTTTTTAAAGAACTTAGAGTTCAGCTGGAGTAGGATACATCAATTTTTAAAAATCATTCAAATACAAGTAAAATTCAAATATTAAGAGCTACCTAGGAACAAGGTATATGAGAATATATGAAGAGAGACTTATTTAATATGCTTTATGATTTTGATAGCAACAGCATAAAAACTTGGTCATTAGAATCATGTGCCCATGAGTAAATGACCCTAATATCACCTAGTGAATGTTGGAGCTTGGAAAATAGTCAATGTTCACTAAATCATTTATTATTTCCATAGGATAGATTACCAAGGCAATTTTGTATGGGAATCATAGAATAAGTTTCAGATAAGTTTCTGGCTGCAGTTTTGCCTCAAGAATACCGTACTTACAGTCCACTTGCACATCCTTGGGTGTTAGCACCTCATGAGGTTTTAAAAAATGGAATAGAATATAATAGTCCTTAAAATAATAGAGATGAATCACTATTGCGGCTAACATTTAGAGTTACTTAATATTGGATCATACCTTGGTGTTACTCAAGTTGTTCAAAGTGTATTTCCTTTTATTTATTTATTTATTTATTTATTTATTTATTATTATTATACTTTAGGTTTTAGGGTACATGTGCGCAATGTGCAGGTTAGTTACATATGTATACATGTGCCATGCTGGTGCGCTGCACCCACCAACTCGTCATCTAGCATTAGGTATATCTCCCAATGCTATCCCTCCCCCCTCCCCCCACCCCACAACAGTCCTCAGAGTGTGATGTTCCCCTTCCTGTGTCCATGTGTTCTCATTGTTCAATTCCCACCTATGAGTGAGAATATGTAGTGTTTAGTTTTTTGTTCTTGTGATAGTTTACTGAGAATGATGATTTCCAATTTCATCCATGTCCCTACAAAGGACATGAACTCATCCTTTTTTAGGGATGCATAGTATTCCATGGTGTATATGTGCCACATTTTCTTAATCCAGTCTATCACTGTTGGACATTTGGGTTGGTTCCAAGTCTTTGCTATTGTGAATAGTGCCTCAATAAACATACGTGTGCATGTCTCTTTATAGCAGCATGATTTATAGTCCTTTGGGTATATACCCAGTAATGGGATGGCTGGGTCAAATGGTATTTCTAGTTCTAGATCCCTGAGGAATCGCCACACTGACTTCCACAATGGTTGAACTAGTTTACAGTCCCACCAACAGTGTAAAAGTGTTCCTATTTCTCCACATCCTCTCCAGCACCTGTTGTTTCCTGACTTTTTAATGATTGCCATTCTAACTGGTGTGAGATGGTATCTCACTGTGGTTTTGATTTGCATTTCTCTGATGGCCAGTGATGGTGAGCATTTTCTCATGTTTTTTGGCTGCATAAATGTCTTCTTTTGAGAAGTGTCTGTTCATGTCCTTCATCCACTTTTTGATGGGGTTGTTTGTTTTTTTCTTGTAAATTTGTTTGAGTTCATTGTAGATTCTGGATATTAGCCCTTTGTCAGATGAGTAGGTTGTGAAAATTTTCTCCCATTTTGTAGGTTGCCTGTTCACTCTGATGGTAGTTTCTTTTGCTGTGCAGAAGCTCTTGAGTTTAATTAGATGCCATTTGTCAATTTTAGCTTTTGTTGCCATTGCTTTTGGTGTTTTAGACATGAAGTCCTTGCCCATGCCTATGTCCTTAATGGTAATGCCTAGGTTTTCTTCTAGGGTTTTTATGGGTTTAGGTCTAACGTTTAAGTCTTTAACCATCTTGAATTGATTTTTGTATAAGGTGTAAGGAAGGGATCCAGTTTCAGCTTTCTACATATGGCTAGGCAGTTTTCCCAGCACCATTTATTAAATAGGGAATCCTTTCCCCATTGATTGTTTTTCTCAGGTTTGTCAAAGATCAGATAGTTGTAGATATGCGGCGTTATTTCTGAGGGCTCTGTTGTGTTCCATTGATCTATATCTCTGTTTTCGTACCAGTACCATGCTGTTTTGGTGACTGTAGCCTTGCAGTGTAGTTTGAAGTCAGATAGTGTGATGCCTCCAGCTTTGTTCTTTTGGCTTAGGATTGACTTGGCAATGCAGGCTCTTTTTTGGTTCCATATGAACTTTAAAGTAGTTTTTTCCAATTCAGTGAAGAAAGTCATTAGTAGCTTGATGTGGATGGCACTGAATCTGTAAATTACTTTGGGCAGTATGGCCATTTTCACGATATTCATTCTTCCTACCCATGAGCATGGAATGTTCTTCCATTTGTTTGTATCATCTTTTATTTCATTGAGCAGTGGTCTGTAGTTCTCCTTGAAGAGGTCCTTCACGTCCCTTGTAAGTTGGATTCCTAGGTATTTTATTCTCTTTGAAGCAATTGTGAATGGGAGTTCACTCATGATTTGGCTCTCTGTTTGTCTGTTATGGGTGTATAAGAATGCTTGTGATTTTTGTACATTGATTTTGTATCCTGAGACTTTCCTGAAGTTGCTTATCAGCTTAAGGAGATTTTGGGATGAGACAATGGGGTTTTCTAGATATACAATCATGTCGTCTGCAAACAGGGACAATTTGACTTCCTCTTTTCCTCATTGAATACCCATTATTTCCTTCTCCTGCCTCACTGCCCTGGCCAGAACTTCCAACACTATGTTGAATAGGAGTGGTGAGAGAGGGCATCCCTGTCTTGTGCCAGTTTTCAAAGGGAATGCTTCCAGTTTTTGCCCATTCAGTATGATATTGGCTGTGGGTTTGTCATAGATAGCTCTCATTATTTTGAGATATGTCCCATCAGTACCTAATTTAGTGAGAGTTTTTAGCATGAAGGTTGTTGAACTTTGTCAAAGGCCTTTTCTGCATCTATGGAGATAATCATGTGGTTTTTGTCTTTGGTCCTGTTTATATGCTGGATTACATTTACCGATTTGCGTATATTGAACAAGCCTTGCACCCCAGGGATGAAGCCCACTTGATCATGGTGGATAAGCTTTTTGATGTGCTGCTGGATTCAGTTTCCCAGTATTTTATTGAGGATTTTTGCATCAATGCTCATCAAGGATATTGGTCTAAAATTCTCTTTTTCGGTTGTGTCTCTGCCCGGCTTTGGTATCAGGATGATGCTGGCCTTATAAAATGAGTTAGGGAGGATTCTCTCTTTTTCTGTTGATTGGAATAGTTTCAGAAGGAATGGTACCAGTTCCTCCTTGTACCTCTGGTACAATTCGGCTGTGAATCCGTCTGGTCCTGGACTCTTTTTGGTTGGTAAGCTATTGATTATTGCCACAATTTCAGAGCCTGTTATTGGTCTATTCAGAGATTCAACTTCTTCCTGGTTTAGTCTTGGGAGAGTGTATGTGTTGAGGGATTTATCCATTTCTTCTAGATTTTCTAGTTTATTTGCGTAGAGGTGTTTGTAGTATTCTCTTATGGTAGTTTGTATTTCTGTGGGATCGGTGGTGATATCCCCTTTATCATTTTTTATTGCATCTATTTGATTCTTCTCTTTTTTTCTTTATTAGTCTTGCTAGTGGTCTGTCAATTTTGTTGATCCTTTCAAAAAACCAGCTCCTGGATTCATTAATTTTTTGAAGGGTTTTTTGTGTCTCTATTTCCTTCAGTTCTGCTCTGATTTTAGTTATTTCTTGCCTTCTGCTAGCTTTTGAATGTGTTTGCTCTTGCTTTTCTAGTTCTTTTAATTGTGATGTTAGAGTGTCAATTTTGGATCTTTCCTGCTTTCTCTTGTGGGCATTTAGTGCTATAAATTTCCCTCTACACACTGCTTTGAATGTGTCCCAGAGATTCTGGTATGTTGTGTCTTTGTTCTTGATGGTTTCAAAGAACATCTTTATTTCTGCCTTCATTTCGTTATGTACCCAGTAGTCATTCAGGAGCAGGTTGTTCAGTTTCCATGTAGTTGAGCGGTTTTGAGCGAGTTTCTTAATCCTGAGTTCTAGTTTGATTGCACTGTGGTCTGAGAGACAGTTTGTTACAATTTCTGTTCTTTTACATTTGCTGAGGAGTGCTTTACTTCCACCTATGTGGTCAATATCAGAATAGGTGTGGTGTGGTGCTGAAAAAAATGTATATTCTGTTGATTTGGAGTGGAGAGTTCTGTAGATGTCTATTAGGTCCACTTGGTGCAGAGCTGAGTTCAATTCCTGGGTATCCTTGTTAGCTTTCTGTCTCATTGATCTGTCTAATGTTGACAGTGGGGTGTTAAAGTCTCCCATTATTATTGTGTGGGAGTCTAAGTCTCTTTGTAGGTCACTCAGGACTTGCTTTATGAATCTGGGTGCTCCTGTATTGGGTGCATATATATTTAGGATAGTTAGCTCTTCTTGTTGAATTGATCCCTTTACCATTATGTAATGGCCTTCTTTGTCTCTTTTGATCTTTGTTGGTTGAAAGTCTGTTTTATCAGAGACTAGGATTGCAACCCCTGCCTTTTTTTGTTTTCCATTTGCTTGGTAGATCTTCCTCCATCCTTTTATTTTGAGCCTATGTGTGTCTCTGTACGTGAGATGGGTTTCCTGAATACAGCACACTGATGGGTCTTGACTCTTTATCCAATTTGCCAGTCTGTGTCTTTTAATTGGCACATTTAGTCCATTCACATTTAAAGTTAATATTGTTATGTGTGAATTTGATCCTGTCATTATGATGTTAGCTGGTTATTTTGCTCGTTAGTTGATGCAGTCTCTTCCTAGTCTCGATGGCCTTTACATTTTGGCATGATTTTGCAGCGGCTGGTACCAGTTGTTCCTTTCCATGTTTAGTGCTTCCTTCAGGAGCTCTTTTAGGACAGGCCTGGTGGTGACAAAATCTCTCAGCATTTGCTTGTCTGTAAAGTGTTTTATTTCTCCTTCACTTATGAAGCTTAGTTTGGCTGGATATGAAATTCTGGGTTGAAAATTCTTTTCTTTAAGAATGTTGAATATTGGCCCCCACTCTCTTCTGGCTTGTAGAGTTTCTGCCAAGAGATCCGCTGTTAGTCTGATGGGCTTCCCTTTGAGGGTAACCCGACCTTTCTCTCTGGCTGTCTTAACATTTTTTCCTTCATTTCAACTTTGGTGAATCTGCCAATTATGTGTCTTGGAGTTGCTCTTCTCCAGGAATATCTTTGTGGTGTTCTCTGTACTTCTTGAATCTGAATGTTGGCCTGCCTTGCTAGATTGGGGAAGTTCTCCTGGATAATATCCTGTAGAGTGTTTTCCAACTTGGTTCCATTCTCCCCGTCACTTTCAGGTACACCAGTCAGACGCAGATTTGGTTTTTTCACATAGTCCCACATTTCTTGGAGGCTTTGCTCATTTCTTTTTATTCTTTTTTCTCTAAACTTCCCTTCTCGCTTCATTTCATTCATTTCATCTTCCATGGCTGATACCCTTTCTTCCAGTTGATCGCATCGGCTACTGAGGCTTCTGCATTCTTCACGTAGTTCTCGTGCCTTGGTTTTCAGCTCCATCAGCTCCTTTAAGCACTTCTCTGTATTGGTTATGCTAGTTATACATTCTTCTAAATTTTTTTCAAAGTTTTCAACTTCTTTGCCTTTGGTTTGAATATCCTCTCGTAGCTCGGAGTAATTTGATCATCTGAAGCCTTCTTCTCTCAGCTCGTCAAAGTCATTCTCCATCCAGCTTTGTTCCATTGCTGGTGAGGAACTGTGTTCCTTAGGAGGAGGAGAGGTGTTCTGCTTTTTAGAGTTTCCAGTTTTTCTGCTCTGTTTTTTCCCCATCTTTGTGGTTTTGTCTACTTTTGGTCTTTGATGATGGTGATGTACAGATAGGTTTTTGGTGTGGATGTCCTTTCTGTTTGTTAGTTTTCCTTCTAACAGACAGGACCCTCAGCTGCAGGTCTGTTGGAGTACCCGGCCGTGTGAGGTGTCAGTATGCCCCTGCTGGGGGGTGCCTCCCAGTTAGGCTGCTCGGGGGTCAGGGGTCAGGGACCCACTTGAAGAGGCAGTCTGCCTGTTCTCAGATCTCCAGCTGCGTGAGAGAACCACTGCTCCCTTCAAAGCTGTCAGACAGGGACATTTAAGTCTGCTGTCTTTTTGTTTGTCTGTGCCCTGCCCCCAGAGGTGGAGCCTACAGAGGCAGGCAGGCCTCTTTGATCTGTGGTGGGCTCCACCCAGTTCGAGCTTCTGGGCTGCTTTGTGTACCTAAGCAAGCCTGAGCAATGGCGGGCGCCCCTCCACCAGCCTCACTGCTGCCTTGCAGTTTGATCTCGGACTGCTCTGCTAGCAATCAGCGAGACTCCGAGGGCGTATGACCCTCTGAGCCAGGTACAGGATATAATCTCCTGGTGCGCCATTTTTTAAGCCCATTGGAAAAGTGCAGTATTCGGTTGGGAGTGACCCAATTTTCCAGGTGCCGTCTGTCACCCCTTTCTTTGACTAGGAAAGGGAACTCCCTAACCCCTTGCGCTTCCCGAGTGAGGCAATGCCTTGCCCTTCTTCGGCTCGCGCATGGTGCGCACACCTACTGACCTGCGCCGACTGTCTGGCACTCCCTAGTGAGATGAACCTGGTACCTCAGATGGAAATGCAGAAATCACCAGTCTTCTGCATCGCTCACGCTGGGAGCTGTAGACCGGAGCTGTTCCTATTCGGCCATCTTGGCCCCTCCCCAAAGTGTATTTCCTAAGGCGAATATCTAACTATGTTTAATTTCCTCATTGTGCTATTTTGACCTGTAAAATGGCTTTCATCACACTGGTCAGGAGATGGCTCTTAGCAAAGTGATCATATTTCCCCAAGGCTACAGCTACCATCAAGTCTATTCCAACCATGAGCAAATTTCTTCCTTGATCATCAGAAATAAGACAAGAGTAGAAATAACTGTGTTCATCCCAAATGCTTGTATTATTTGCAGGCATAAAATTGTCTTTTGAACAAATAAATATCATTTTTGAATAATAAATACACAGAAAATTCTATATTTAATTAATTGTTCCAATATAAACTCTTTGTTACCTATAATTTATTTTCTCTACCAAAGTTACAGCTTTCAATAAGATGTTGAGATGAAAATTCATTTATGTCTCCATGATCTTGAATTTCTCGCTTGGATTTTGGCACCACTTAATGATATATTCTAGTTTTTTAATTTTATATGTCCCAAAAAGTAATAGCAGGGATATATTGCTCTTGGTAAATTTGATAAATCTTAACGGGCTCTCACTCATTTTTTAAAGTGAAGAAAAGTTTATTTTCTTAAGTTGAACTACCCACAACTAACTACTTTATACTTTTTTAAATATGTGTTCATCTTATTGATGCATACAAGTCATAAGTTCTGGAAATTTAATGTCAATATATTATGCCACTTGCTTCTACTGGAAGATCAGAACTAACAAAATTATTCTTATTTCCATTTTTTTTCTTATGGGAAAATTGGAAAACTGACTTATTGAAATAGCATCAAATAAATGCATTTGCTTTGTCTGAGGTCTTGTCTACAGCAACTCATTTTTATTGTGTATAGTAGATGTTAATAAACGTGTTGAATGAATGAATGCCATTTGTGTACTTTATAAATCTTAGCAGTATAACATTTGTCATCTCAGACCATTTGCATCAAGCAGTTTACACACCAAAAAATAAACAGTTTACAAAAACATTAACATGAATCTGATGCTTGAGGTTTGAAAATATACATGCAGCAAAAAATAGGCTACTCAACACATACCGTTATCAAAATATCTGACAGTTGAATTTCTGGATACACTGGGATCGAAATTTGCCATTAAAGGTGCTATGTACTGTGTGGCTGTTAGCATTCGATGTACAACTTCTCCAGTGTATATGAAACCTAGAATTAGAAAAATAGGAAACATATTCAGAAAAAGAAGCCCATATAAAATTATGATTAAAATACTTCCAACTCAATTACAGTCATATTATGAAAATAAAATGTCACGGTAGCTGGAAAAAAAGGAACATATCTAATATCTTAGTATCTAATTAACAATACTTCGTCTGGATTAAGTAACAAATTCTTGTATAATTTGGTAGAACCTTGGAAATCCGAAATCTTTAACATGTACAATTTTAACTGGGGGGAAAGTGACTATTATCTGGATGAGATTATTAGGCTAAAAATGCTAATACAGTATTATAAGTAATTCAAATATTCAATTTGCTATTATTAATCCCTCGTTATTTTAACACTAGCTTACCACACAAGTCCTTTTAATTAGTGAATTCATTTTCATGATATTTATGTAACCTACCATCTCAGCATAGGAATTTTAGAAATGACATCTGGTAAAATGCAGAAAATGTTTTGATCCTTTTTTTTTTTTCTTGAAAGTTGAAAGGGGGTTAAACACCCATGGTGAAGTTTTCAAATTGTTGGTTTGTTCAAGCCTCTATATTATCAGCACGCTATCAAGAAGATAAAGTCTATATGTTTGCAGATAAGGTGGTAAAACATTGACAATGCACAAATGCCTCTTTATTTAGAGATTTAATCAATGCCAGTCTATTCCAGCAGTTGGATAATGAGAGGGAATTTATTATGGAGAACTTTGGCTTTGAATTAACTTTCAATAGCTCCTATGTTACAAGTCTAACCCACTTTCAATTATTCACACTAGGTTTATTTACTTTGTGGATTATCCATGACAAATTGTTAATCCTGTGCTGGCTTCTTGCCTTCAAGGTCTTTAGCTGCCTGAAAGGGGAGCCAGCTCAGGGATTGCTAACTAATTTTAATATTAATCTAAGAAATACACAATTGAGATTACATATGCAAATGCACACACACAAATAAAATGCAAGGCAAATTATTTGTGACAATGCAGTTGTAATGTTTGGGCAGTCATGAGTTAATTAGATACCCGACACTAACATAAATCATTTCTCTAATTTCACAAGAATTAATAAGATAATAATATTTAAAGCTCAAAAAATGTTAAACCTCGATCACTCATTTTATGGTCTGAATAAATATTTCATTGGCAGATTGCGGTCTTCATTGTTTCAGATTCCAAATTGTAATGTCTAGGTAAGTTATTGCAGAATTAAACCTGTAGTTATTTACTTAGAAATTAATTTCTCTCTTTTTGGCAATATCTTCTTTCCTTTGACTACCTTTTAACTTTTCATCAAAAGCATAATTGAACTCTAGCTATTCATCTTAAAAAATTTTTAACTGGAAAAATCTTCAATGTGTACTTTTATCATCCTGACTTTTTGTTTCTTATATGACTCCTTGTTTCTTATTTGCCAAGCACTATCTGTCAAAATAAATACCTGATGCTTTAAGCAGAATTTCGTACATTTGTAATTTCACATAGCTCAAGTGTATTAAACATATTATGGTGATATGGTCATTGCTTTTATTATATTTCCTTCTAGATTTTCAGAGTCATACTCCTAATATTCAAAGTGCAATATCACATCCTTAACATTAAAAACATGAAGAGTAACTGTTTTCCAGGGTCTCTATTTTTTCTCCTATCCTCACCAGCATGCATTTATAATTTATCATTAAAATGAATACAAAAATTCTATAGATACCATCTCTTAAGAGAAATGTTTGAATTAGACTCTGAAAAGTGTTATTTCAGAGAAAATAGCTCCAAGTAGGTTATTTTTCTTCTTTATATTCTCCAAGTACAAATAGAAGAAACTGCTTAACTTGGAGGATGGAGGGCAGTTATTCAAGGAAGGAAGATAATTTTAAATAAATACAAAATCCATTCTCCAAGACAACTTTGTAAGAAGAACAGCAGCAATCCCTAGAAATACACTGTTGCAAAATACAAGAGCACTGATGATTTCAGACACTTCAAACTTACTGTTAGTATTTAAATAAATAAGATATATATACTTTCCCCTCAATGTTTCTACATAGATTTGCCAAGAAACTGCTCCCACTCTCAATAACCCAGTTTTCAAATCACAGAAACCATTAACTGTTATTTCTTTTGATCAGGAAAATGTTTCCCAAATCTACAATTTATGAAATGTCAAACGTGAAATTTCAAATGGTTTCCAAAGAACTAAATAGAAATATAGAAGAATTTGTTAACATGTAAAAGCCATAGATACGGTTTTTAATTATTTTATTACTAGAATATTAAAATAAGTTATGTTACTAGGAGTATTATGGTTGCTACAGCCACAGTGAACAAGAAACTGCTACCACAATTACTAGCATGTCTGGCACTACTATTACTACCACCACTATTAGTACCACCACCACAAAGAATTAATATGAAAAAAAAATAAAAACCCCAAGAAGGAAAAAAAACCCTACTACTCTGCAAAATGAGTTTAATTTTACTAATTCAGGGAATATTGTTTGTTTTTCTTGGCAATACTTAAAGTTAATTATATCAATATCTCACGTCAGTTTCTAATGACCAAGAAATAAAATTCTTAACTTCTTGGTGAAGCCCATCTAATGATAGGCTTTACCTAGTTCTCCTTAATTTTCCAGATTTTAAAAATATCACTTCAGAAGTGGTTAATAATCGAGTGGAGAGAAACCTTACAAGCTTTCAGGGCAATGTAATTAGGTGTTAAATAAGAAAGAGTTATGCAAATTAATGCAACAAAACTCCAAAGCTTTAAAGGTACTCATAGATACCAACACCCCATTAGACATTTACTTCTTTTCTTTGGCTGTTCTGGGCCTTCCCAGCTAAAGATTAGATAGATAGATAGATAGATAGATAGATAGATAGATAGATAGATAGATAGATATTTTACATATATATATATGTTATATATATATACATGTTATTTTTCTGGTCCTTCATGTTTTGGGGTAATTTAAGCAATATGTTTGTTTGTTTGTTCATTTATTTATTTATATTTTTATTTTTTTGAGACGGAGTCTCGCTCTGTCACCCAGGCTGGAGTGCAGTGGCGTGATCTCTGCTCATTGCAAGCTCCGCCTCCCGGGTTCAGCCATTCTCCTGCTTCAGCCTCCCGAGTAGCTGAGACTACAGGCGCCCTCCACCACGCCTGGCTAATTTTTGGTATTTTTAGTAGAGAGGGGGTTTCACCGTGTTAGCCAGGATGGTCTTGATCTCCTGACCTCATGATCTGCCTGCCTTGGCCTCCCAAAGTGCTGGGATTACAGGTGTGAGCCACCGCACCTGGCCATTTTTATTATTATACTTCAAGTTCTGGGATACTTGTGCAGAACATGCAGGTTTGTTACATAGGTATACACGTGCCATGGTGGTTTGCTGCACCCATCAATGCGTCATCTACATTAGGTACTTCTCCTAATGCTATCCCTCCCCAAGCCCCCAACCCCCTGACTGGCCCCCGTGTGTGATGTTCCCCTCCCTGTGTCCATGTGTTCTCATTATTCAACTCCCACTTATGAATGAGAACATGCAGTGTTTGGTTTTCTGTTCCTGTGTTAGTTTGCTGAGAATGATGGTTTCCAGCTTCATCCACGTCCCTGCAAAGGACGTTAACTCATCCTTTTTTATGGCTGCATAGTATTCCATGGGGTTTATGTGCCACATTTTCTTTAGCCAGCCTATCATTGATGGGCATTTGGGTTGGTTCCAAGTCTTTGCTATTGTAAACAGTGCTGCAATAAACATATGTGTGCACGTGTCTTTATAGTAGAACGATTTATAATCCTTCAGGTATATGTTTTAACTATTTTATTTACACATCTTTGTAGCCATTTGAAGAGCTAATCATACAATGTCTCCTTTGCTTTCTATGTGATTCTACTATAAATAGCACTCATCTGCTCATCTGCCTTTGCAGAAAAGTGGTCATTTATGCAGATAATTTGGGACTGAGAAAGATACCCTCATTTAAAAGAATCAAGTAAGAGAAGCAAACATATTTTGTTCTTTGAAGCTCAAATAATAGCGAATACATGGCCACTCCCTTTTGCCTTAACAACTAGTAAAACCAGAGTCAAATTCTGAGATCAGTTGTAATCAACAGCTTTGTTCTTGTACCTTGAAAGCTTTCCTTGGGCTGCTTTCCGTAGGTGGTCTTTAGTCATGTGAATAATCTGTTTTTACATCTGTAAGCCTCATCGAGTCATTTGGGATTTTCTATCATTGTAGATCTTGTCATGCATAAATCCCATTCAATCATTATAGATTTATTAACCATAACTATGTATTTACTAATCTGAAATATTATTCTGATAATGGTGAAATTAACCAGTATCTATATAGGCCCTCGCTTATTATATTATTTTCTTTTTTCTTTTTTTTTTTCTTCTGAGACAGAGTCTTGCTCTGTCACCCACGCTGGAGTGCAGTGGCACAATCTTGGCTCACTGCAAACTCCGCCTCCCAGGCTCAAGTGATCCTCCTGTCTCAGCCTCCCGAGTGGCTGGGATTACAGGTGTGCACCACCATGCCTAGCTAATTTTAGTATTTTTAGTAGAGACATAGTTTCACCACATTGGCCAGGCTGTTCTTGAACTCTGGTCTCAAGTGATCCACCCACCTTGGCTTCCCAAAGTGCTAGGATTACAGGTGTGAGCCACTGCACACAACCTTCATGTATTTTCTTTATTGTATTCTTGCACTAACTTTAAAAAGAATAATGGTACAATTAGTATTATTTCAATTTATTAAATGAAGTATTTAATAAGGCTGGGTAATTTGCCTAAAGCCACATGGCTAGTATAGGTCTTGTGATTCCAAATGTTACGGACTCTTTACAATATATTTTTGCAGTCATTATGTGTCCAGCCTCACAACAGGTATATTAGAAGACAGAAAGTTAGGCAGTATTATTTTTACTTCTCTTGAGGTCATTTCTAAGGCAATCACTCTGTAGGAATGCTGACAATCCCCATAAACAAGTTAAAATTGCCACCGGATGACAGTTTCCACAATTATCCAGTAAGTCCTCACTTAACATCTCCAGGTTCTTGGAAACTGCGACTTAAAGGTAAAATATGTAATGCAACCAATTTCAGCACCGGCTAATTGATAACAGTAAGAATTAAGCTCCTGTGGTATATTTCTGGATACAAAACCTCACCAAACTTCTAAATAAAGTGTTCCAAAAGCACTTCTGATATTAAATATTTAAATAAAATTGAGCTCTACATACATTTAAGAAAGGTTAATAAAAACAGATAAGATAATTATTTATCCAGTTATTTTGATTCTGGGTCACAGGTGGACTGAGCCTTTCCTGGCAGCTAAGGGAGTGAGGTAAGTACCAACCCTGGACCAGATGCCATCCCATCCTAGGGCACATTCCCACATACACCCACACTCAATCACAGAGGCCATGTCGACATGCAGTAAATCTGATGTGCACATCTTTGGAATGTGGGAGGAAACTGAAGTACCCAGAAAAAGCCTACACAGACATGGGGAGAACGTGCGAACTCCACACAGACAGTGGCCCTGGCCAGGAATCAGTTTTTTTGCGTTTCTTTTCTCATCAACATTGAAGAATGATGTTGAACAGAACAACTTTATTCAAGGATCTGCTATATACTCTCCCTCATTGGATTTTATACTTAAACAAGGAGGTTAAGGAAGAAAAGACCTGTTCTGTCTGTGCGAAAATTCCAGCACCTATGCCTTAGAGCAGGGTGGTGGCCACCTCAAATCATGCTACTTTTATTGTAATACCAAAGCCTCTGTTATTTTAATTGGAAGATTTCTTAAATAGATTTATATTATATTCCTCTATTGCATTTCTTCAAATGAGACATAAATTGACATAGGAATCACACACGATGAGATAATTCATTTCCTAGTAGAATAAAATGATTTCCTAGTGATGTGACTAAGTTACTTAAACTCTGTGTACCTCAGTTACCTAATCTGCTAAATGGGAGTGTAACAGAGTCAGTATCATTGGGTTGTTGTGATGGCTGAAAGAGTCAATACTATAAGACAAATGCTTACAAGTTTGCAGAAAACCAATGAATCACTTATATTTGCTCAAATTTTTACCCCTTGAGGCCTTTTCTATGAAGTATTTACAAGTTAATCTTGGACTTATGCTAGGAGATTTATATAACTTTAAAAATTGTGCTTCAGGTCTAAATGTACGACATGTGTCTATCTGCCTTATTCTTGTTTGAGTTAAGGTACATTATTGATCCTAACTACAGGATAATAGATAACAAAAACCTGAGTGTCCAAAGTTCTTGGCTTGATATATTTCTCCTTACATTCTGATGGAACAAGCACTTTGTAGTTAAATGCTGTCTTCAGAGTGCAAATGATAATGGTATATGTCATCTCTGTTATGACATATGTACTGTTATCTCTACACATTAATCAAATAGATCTGAAATTTATGATCTTTTATCCATAAGGATTTGAAGACCCACTTCCTCATCGTGATCTCTCACTAACCTTATATATATTCCACTTCTTCTATTCATGAAGAATTGAATTATTTAACTGCGGGTTTGCAGTTATTGTCAATAGCTCAGAGTTGGTGGTGGACAAGTTGCTTGAACAACTTGATGAGGTCTCAGAACAATTCAAATTATGTTTTGCACAAGTTCTATTTTGTAAGGCATGATACATTTCATATACTATAAACTACCTTCTTTAATACAAATACTTGTCAGATTTTTAAACAAAACCATGTGTGGCAGCAATTGATAATTTGAAAATTAAAAGTTGTGGTAAGTTATTTGGTAACGTAACTGTCTGCCAGCTGCTATAGTACAATGACAGGTTTTATGTAACAGACTTCCTCTGAATAAAATTGGTGCTAGTAGACCACATAGTTCACTATGAGGATATTGGCTTGTATTTGCAAACTAGATGGTTAAAAAAAAATGAAGGGAAGAGATAGAAGCATTCAGAAATTCATGTGACTTTACTAATCACTGGTTCCTAGGCAGAAAACTATAATATTGTCAATCACCAAATACTTTCCCTTTACAATTCCAATCCAGCTATCAAGTTAAAATATATCAAGAGATTTTATATTAAAATATATTCATCAGTTCTTAGGAAGCAAACTATAATATTGTCAATCACCAAATAGTTACCATATTTATACTTGTAACCAGCTGTCAAGGTAAAATACATCAAATAGATTTTGTATACAAAGTTAAAATATATTTACATGTGTTAACATATATCACATGTCATAGACTCCTTAATTTTATTAGCACCATTGGGGATTGTAAACCACAATGAAACCATTCCTTGGGGGTAAAAAAGTAACAAGTGACAACTCTGTTATCAGCTGCAAATTATGTTCATAAAACTACCAATATAAAAATTTGTGTTGACCATATAAAGAGGCTCTCCCCAACTCCAGAAGGAACAGGAGCTGAAATGTGTACATGAAGAGGGGAAGATAGACAAAAAACAAACAGACAAACAAAAGCCAAAAATCAAAAACCAAAAAGCCCGAAACTTCTTCCTAAATTTTCATTTTGAACTAACAACAAAATTGTTGATTTCAGTGCTTGTTTCCTCCATCTTGTTCCTCAAAGAAATTCATGTAACATCTTCTTCGTTAATGTTAATTCTTCCTAGTGGTCACTGTCAACAGCTCCCCTCCCCACCTCCCTAAATGCTTCTGATTATCTAGGATTTCTAGATATGGGTTCATTCAGAACCATATCTAGACTGCAGACTACGCATGCCAACTCTTGCAGTTGTATAATACACAAAGTACCTGGCTTTTCATGGAGACACTGAACTGGCCACCAAGTTTATTTCTTCTATCAAAATAGAACCAAGTAATATTTCAAAAGCCTTAATCCTGCAGGTAGAGTAATGGCAGCAATATGGCAGAATAGGAGTTTCCAGTACTTCTCCACTCTCAGAAAATCAATTTATACAACCATCCATGGACAAAAATACCTTCACAAGAACTAAGAAATCCAGGTGAGAGATTATAGCACCTAAGTGGAGCCGAGAAATAAGAAAAGATACATTGAAGAAGATAGGTAAGAAAATTTCACATTACCCACATCAAGTCTTCTCCAAGCCTATGCAACCCAGTGCAGAGAAATATACCCTCCAGGTGAGTAAAGTGAGCAGCACCAAGTTTTGGTGTAGATCCCAACACTGGCCCATCCCAGCAAACCCCTTCAGGCAGGCCCATAGAGACCTGAGCTCCAGGTTGGCCCATGTGACTCCAGACTCCAGGCCTACCCCAAAACCAGGCCAGCACTTGCAATCGTAGGTTCCAGGCTGGCCCCCATGGCTCCAGGCTCCAGGATGAATGATGTGGCACCCAGTACCAAGTAGTTTGGCCTTCACAGACCTAGGCTTCATGTAAGCGCCTGTGAACGATTGTGCCAGGTTGATTCCCATAGACCCAAGATGTAGGCCCAAACTCATTGACCCAGGATCCATGCCTGTCTTACAGACCCAGACACTAGGATTGCCCAGTTAATCGAGGCTCCAGGCCTGCATCTGCAGACCCAGGCACCAGGTTAGCTCCTGTGGACCAGGCAGTAGGCCCACCCAAATGCTGATCTAGCCAGCCTGCCCAAAGTCTCCAGAAGTAAGCCTCAACATAGACTTTGTCAGCCACCAGCACAGAATTTCTGGATGGACTGAGTGGTGAAGGACATTCTTTGTCAACATCAGTATATAAAGACTGAAAGAAGTGCCTACTTCTTCAAATGCAGATTACATTACCAATGCAAGGTAACAAGGCTCACAGATAATGAAGGAAACATGATAGCATCAAGATAACCAAATAAAGCACCCATAACAGACCTCAAAGAATCGGAGATCTATGAATTGCCTGACAAAGAATTGAAAACAATCATCTTGAAGCTCAGTGAGCTACCGGAGAACACAAGTACAAAACTGACTGATATCAGGAAAGCAACAGATGAATAAAACAAGAAGTTTAACAAAGAGATAGAAACTATGAAAAAAAGAACCAAACAGAAATTCTGGAACTGAAGAAAACATTAACTGAACTGAAAAATTCCATAGAGAGGTTCAACAGCAGACTTGTTAAAGCAGGAGAAAGAATCAGCAAGCTTGAAGACAGAGCATTTAAAATTACCTGGTAAGAGGAGCAACAACAAAAGAATTTTTAAAAGAGTAAAGAAAGCCTACAGGAATTATGAGACATCATTAAGTGAACCAATATATTCATTATGGGAGTTCCAGAAGAAGCAGAGAAAGAGAAAAGGCAAAAGCTTATTATGCATAAACAATAACAGAAAACTTCCCAAATCTGGAGAGAGAAATGAACTTCCAGATCCATGAAGCCCAAAGAATCCCAAGTAGTTTAGACATAAAGAGATGATCACAAAAACATGTTATTAACAAATTCTCTGAAGTCAAAGACACAGCGAGAATTTTGAGAGCAGCAAGACAAAAATCTACTCATGACATAAAAGGGAAGGTCTGTAAGGCTATCAGGGTGTTTCTCAGCAGGAACCTTGTAGGGCAAAAGAGAGAAAAATAATAAATTCAAAGTGTTGAAAGCAAACCAGCAATGACCAAGAATACTATAACTAGCCAAGTTGATTTTTACAATGAAAAAGAGAGACAGAATTTCCCAGACAAACAAAAGACGAGGGAGTTGATCACCATTAGGACTACCTCACAAGAAATGGTAAAGAGAATCTTTAAGCTGAAATGAAATGATAGAAACTAACAACATGAAAATATATGAAAGAATTAAACTCACTGTAAAGGTCAGAATGCAATCACACTCAGCTACTCTTATACTCCAATAGTGCTCCACAACTCACTTTTAACTCTAGTATAAAAGTTAAAAGACAAAGGTTTTGGAAATATAGCTATAATAATTTATTAATGAATACATAATAAAAAAGATAAAATTGTGAAATCATTTACAAAAAATATGAGAAGACAAGTTAAAGTGTAGTTTTTGTATGTGGAGGAAGTTACATTATTATCAGTTTAAAACATACGCTATGACTTGAAGATGTCTTATATACGCTTAGTGGTAACCACAAAGGAAAAATTGGTGGTAGACATAAAGATAAAGAAATTAAAGCAAATCACAACAAAAAATTATCAAATCAAAAAGAAAGCAACAAGAGAGGAAGAAAAGAAGAAAAGGGCTATAAAATAGAAAACAACAAAATGGCAATATTAAGTCTTTACCTATAAATAATTACTTTAAATGTATGGATTACATTCTTCAATCAAAAGACATAGAGTGGTTGAATGGATTTTTTTTTTTTAAAGATCCAACTATATGTTCTTTACAAAAGACTTAACTTTAGCTTTAATGGCACTCACATGTTGAAAGTGAAAGGATGGAAAAAGATAGTCCCTGCAAATTGCACCAAAAGAGAGCAGGAGTAGCCATAACTATATCAGACAAAAGAGATGTTAAATCAAAAACTGCCACAAGAGACAATGATAAAGATATCAATTCATCAAAAGGACATAAAATTGTAAATAGTTACGCCCTCAATATTAAGACCATAAATATATAAAGCAAATATTAACAGAGCTAAAAGGAGAAATAGTTCACCAATACAATAAGAGCAGAGGACTTCAATATTGCCACTTTCAGCAATGGATAGGTCATCCAGACAAAAAAAATCAATAAGTATACAGAAGACATGAACAAGACTGAAGACCAAATGAATTTAACAGAGATATACAGAATGTTTTATCCAACAGCAGCAGAATATACATTCTTTACAAATGCACATGGAATATTTGTTAGGATAGATCCACATGTTAGGTCAAATAAAAGTCTTCACAGGTTTAAGAAGATTTAAGTCATATCAAGTATCTTTTCAGACCACGATGAAATGAAATTAGAAATCAGTAAGAGGAGGAAAATTGGAAACATTTGCAAATATGTGAAAATTAAATAACATAGTTCTGAACAACCAATGAGTCAAAGAAGAAATCAATAGTGATCTTAAAAGATATCTTGAGACAAACAAAAATGCAAATATAATTTTCCAAATTTTATGGGATGCAGCAACAGCAGTCCTAAGGGGTATGTTTATAGCAATAAATGCCTACATTAAGAAAAAAGAAAGATTTCATAAAAGCAACCTAATATGACACCTCAAGGAACAAGGAAAAAAGAACAAACTAAGCTTAAGAAAGGATATAATAAAGAGTTAGCAGAAGGAAGGAAATAAAAAAAGATCAGAATATATATGAATGATATAGGGATAGAAAAAACAATACAAAAGATTAATGAAACTAGGAGCTGGGATTTTTTTTTTGAAAAATAAACAAAACAGTAACTTTTAGTTAAACTAAGAAAAAATAGAATAATAAAATTATAAGTGGCCGGGTGCAGTGGCTCAAGCCTGTAATCCCAGCACTTTGGGAGGCTGAGGTCAGGAGTTCAAGACCAGCCTGACCAATATGATAAAACCCTGTCTCTATTAAAAATACAAAAATTAACTGGGCATGGTGGCATGTGCCCATAATTCCAGCTACTCGGGAGGCTGAGACAGGAGAAATGCTTGAACCCAGGAGGTGGAGGTTGCAGTGCACTGAGATTGCACCATTGCACTCCAGCCTGGGCAACAAGAGTGAAACCCTGTCTCAAAAAAGAAAAAAAATTATAAGTGAAAGAAGAGATTACAATTGATACCATATAAATATAAAATATCAGAAGACACTACTATAAAAATTATATGCCAACAAATTCGATAACCTAGAAGCAGTATATAAATTTCTGGAAACATACATATTACCACATCTGAAAAGAACAGTATAGAAACACTAAATAGAATACAAAATATGGATAAAATAAACCAGAACAAGAAACAGAATAGAAAATCTGAAAAAACAAATAACAAGTAAAGAGACTTAATCATTAATCAAAAACCTCCAAACAAAGAGATGCTCAGGACCTCATGGCTTTACTGGGGTAAATTCTACCAAACATTTAAAGGATATTTAACACCAATGCTACTCAAAATCTTCCAAAAAAAATGGAAGAGAAAGAAACACTTGCAAACTCTTTTCTCATGGCCAGCATTACCTGGATACCAAAGTCAGACGAAAACATTACAATAAAAGAAAACTACAGGTCAATATCCCTGATGAATGTAGATGCAGAAATCCTTACCAAAATAATAGAAAATCTAATTCAACAGCACATTAAAAGGATCACTCCCCATGATCACATAGGTTTTATCCTTGTTTTAACATACACAAATCAATAAATGTGATATACCACATTAATAGAATGAAGATTAAAAATTATATGATCATCTCAATATAGGCAAAAAAGCATTTGACAAAATTTAACATCCTTTCATTATAAAAACTCTCAACAAATTAGGTATAGATGGAATATAACTTAAGATAATAAAGAATATGTATGACAAGTCCACATATAGTATCACACTCAATGATAAAAAGCTAAAAGCTTCTCGGAATTAGTAACAAGATAAGGATTCTCATCCTTGCCACTTCTATTCAATATAATATTACAAGTTCTAGCGAGGGCAATTAATCAAGAAAAAAGAAATAAAAGACAAACCAGAAAGGAAGAAATAAAATTTTCTTTGCAGATGACATAATGCTCTACATACAAAACCCTTAAAACTCCTCCAAAAACCTGTTAGCATTAATAAACAAATTCAGTGAAAGTACAAGATACACAATAAACATGCAAAAATCAGTTGTGTTTCTATACACTAACAATGAACTATCCAAAATAGAAATTAACACTCTCACATATGACAGCATCAAAATTTAAAATATTTAGAAA
The DNA here is from genome assembly GCF_028885655.2 of Pongo abelii. Lineage (NCBI taxonomy): Eukaryota > Metazoa > Chordata > Mammalia > Primates > Hominidae > Pongo > Pongo abelii. The sequence continues at coordinate 20,217,894 of NC_071993.2, read as the reverse complement.
TAATTTTATCCAAAGAGATAAAAGATCTGTAAACTGAAGCACTGGTGAAAGAAAATTAAAGAAATCACAAATAAAAGGAATGATATCCTGTGATCATAGATTAGAAGAATTAAAAATTAAAAATATTAAACTTTCCATGTGATCCAAAGCAATCTACATATTAAATGCAATTCTTATAAAAATCCCAACGGCATTTTCAAAGAAATAGAAAAAAAAATCATGAAATTCATATGGAACCACAAAAGGCCTGTAACTGCCAAAGCTATCTTGAGCAAGAAGAACAAAGCTGGAGGCATCACACTACCTGATTTCAAAATCTACTACAAAGCTACAGAAATCAAAACAAAATGGTTCTGGAATGAAAACAGTCAACAGACCAAAGGAACAGAATAGACAGCCCAGCCCTAAACCTAAGCGTTTATGGTCATTGATTTTCAACAACTGTGACAAGAACACAATGGCTGAAAAGGTAGTCTCTTTAATAAACAATGTTAGAAAACTAGATATCTTCAAGTAGAAAAATAAAACTGGAGCATTATTTCACACCATATGCAAAAATCAACTCAAAGTAGATTAAAGACTTAAATGTGAGACCAGAAACTGCAAAACTATTAGAAGAAAACACAGGGAAAATGTTTCCTGACATTGATCTGGGCTACATATATATATATATACACACACACACGTATATATCTGTATATATACATATATACAGATATATACATATATACATATGTATATATGTGTATATATACATACATATATACATATATACATATACATATTAAATTTTAAATTAAAAATTAATTTTAATTAAAAATTAAAAATATTAAACTTTCCATGTGATCCAAAGCAATCTACATATTAAATGCAATTCTTATCAAAATCCCAATGGCATTTTCAAAGAAATAGAAAAAAAAATCATGAAATTCATATGGAACCACAAAAGGCCTGTAACTGCCAAAGCTATCTTGAGCAAGAAGAACAAAGCTGGAGGCATCCATATACATATATATATATGTGTATATATATATATATATATACGTGTATATATACACACACATATATACACATATATATACACACATATATATGTGTATATGTGTGTGTATATATATATACACATATATACACACATATATGTATATATATACACATATATGTATATATACACATATATACATATATACACATATGTGTATATATGTATATGTACATATATGTATATATATACATATATGTATATATGTACATATGGGATGACCCCTAAAACAAAACACAAATGGACAAATGAGATTTCATGAAACTGAAAAGCCTTTAAAGAAAACAATCAACAGAGTCAAGACAACCTACAGAATGGGAGAAGACATTTGCAAATTACGTATCTGCTAAGGGGTCATTATTCAAAATATATAAAGAACTCAGCTCAATAGCAAGAAAACAACCCAATTAAACAATGGACAAATGACTTGAACAGACATTTCTCAAATGAAAACACAGAAATACCCAATAGGTACATAAAAAATGCTCAGCACCACTAATCATTAAGGAAACGCAAATAAAAACCAGAATAAAATATCATACATTTTGGGATGACTATTATGAGCAACATGAAAGATAACAAGTGTTGACAAGGAGGTGGAGAAAGGAGATCTCTTATACATTGTTGGTGGAAATGTAAATTAGTATAGTCATTATGGAAATAACACAGAGGATTTCCACAAAATTAAAAGTGGAACTACTATATGATCCAGCAATTCCACTTCTGAGTATATATCCGGAGGAAGTGAAATCAATATGTGGAAGGGATATCAGAACTTCTATTCATTGCAGCATTGTTCACAATGGCCAAGACATAGGATCAACCTAAGTGTTCATCAGTGGATGAATAAATTAAGAAAATGTGGTATAGGTACAAAATGGAATACTATTCAGCCTTTAAAGAGAAGGAAGTCATTTGTGTCAACATGGATGAACTTGGAAGAAATTATGTTATGTGCAATAAGCCGGTCCCAGAAAGTCAAGTACTATATGTAGAGTCAAAAAAGTTAGACTCATAGAATCAGAGAGTAGAATGGTGGCTGCTAGAAGCGGGGGGATAGGGTAAACAGGGAGACATTGGCTAAAGGGTATAAGCTTTCAGTTTTTCAGAATAATAAAGTTCTGGAGATCTCACATATAGCATAGACAACTATTGTTAATAATATTGCATTGCATACTTGAAATTTGCTAAAAGAATAGATCTTATGTGTTCTGACCAAAAAAAGTAACTATGTGAGGTGATGGATAAATTAATTAAGCTTATAGTGGTAATCCTTTCACAATGTATATGTATATCAAAACACTATATTGTGCATCTTAAATATAAACAAATTGCATTTGCCAATTATATCTCAGTGAAGCTGAAAAAAAGTCAATACCTCAAGAAAATAAAAAGTCTTACTCCTACATGGGGGACAAAGAGAGGGTTGCTTTGAATTATTTACACTCCTAGACTAAAGATATGGAGATCCTGTTGTCAAATGCTAGAGTCACATGCTGCAGCCAAATTATAGGTGAGAGATTGTCCCCAGGACATGAGGTCTGCTTGGTCTTTGGGTAGACTGCCCTGTGTTTGCAAAGCGTCTGTCTTGAGTCCACCTAATACCTTTGACCATGCTCCCTGCAGGCAGCCTTTCTAGAATACAGTTATTCCGCTTCCATGTTTGTGAGTGTTGGTTCCCCCTGGAATTTCTGTCTAGGTTGACCAGAGCTTATTATATAACCCATTTGGGATAGATACTATCTAGAACAGCTCTACATTACCAGCAGGGCTTCCATCCTGGTTCTGTTCTGCTCTAGAGAGGGAAGCTCATGCATTGTTCTGCCTTTCACTTCAACCATAATGCCCCCCAAACTAATAAAGATAACAGTCTTTTTCCTTTTTCCCTTCCTTTTCTTTAAGAGATGGGGTCTTGCTAAGTTGCCTAGGCTGGAGTTGAACTCCTGGGTGCAAGCCATTCTCCTGCCTCAGCCTTCCTAGTAGCTGGGACTACAGACATGTTCGACTACACCCCATTTTGTCTGTTTCTTTTCTAAGGACTTAAAAACTATCATTTGAAATCCATTTTTAAAATGTCCAGAAACAGCCCTGGAAGGAAGATGCCCATATATAAAGAGGGGGCTGCCTTTGGATAGGAGTCCTTCTTTCTACATCATCATACCTTATTGTACATGTTGAATATTCTATAGTAAATCAAGACTTATTTTAAAAATCAGTTCTATTTAAAGTAAAAATATTACATAGCAGGAGAATATCCCTTTCAGATCCTTGCCCAAAATCCAGCCTGTGGTTTACAAAACAAATTTTATTGTACAATTTTGAAATAATTACACTTTCCCAACTCTCATTCTTCTGGAAATGTTTTTGTTTTCCATGATTGTTTACACATTTCTAGGAAAGACAGAGATCTCATCTCTGAATTTTACCAGAATCCATCCAAATCAGACCATGAAATATCCTGAATGTGCTGACAATCTCTTCATTGTCTTTCCCTTTTCATGGCAAGATAAATCCCATTCATTTAGACAGGAAAAAAGCTCAAAAGGAGTAGAAGAGCTTTGCTTTCTCAAAGACAGCCATCTGCATTGTACCAACAGTCCCAAATCAAGAGTCTATTCCTTCCCTCTCTATTTTTTCCACCCAAATACCTAATGAATCCCAATAATTTCTTTAGATGGTTTGGGTTTTAATTGCCTTAGCACTTATCTTATAGATTCAAGCTAATGTCATATCCTTATATATCCAACCTAGTGTTTTATATATATGTATATATAACATATGTATATGTATGTTCTATACATATATACATATATAACATACGTATACATATGTTCTATACATATATATGTATATAACATGTTATATATGTATAACATATGTATGTTATATATGTATGTATAACATATGTATGTTATATATGTATATATAACATATGTATATGTGTGTTATATATGTATATATAACATGTATATGTGTGTTAAATATGTATATATAACATGTATATGTTATATATGTATATATAACATATATAATGTTATATATACAATATATGTATTATATATCATATATGATATATATGTTATATATACCATATAATATATATTATATATAAAACATATATATTTATGTTTTTTATATAGTCTCTGTGTATACTATTAAATATATGTGTATATATGTATACACAAATGTACAAATGTATGTGTGTATATATGTAGTGTTTGTATAATAGGTTGTGTGTATGTATAGTGCATATAAAATATATATTATAAATATTTTATTTTTATATATATATATATTTATATATATATATATATGTTCATTTCTCCCTGCAAGGAGTAAAAATGTAGTGGAGAGGCTCACATTTGAGTTCTCCTTTCTGTCTTACAAGCTGTATGACCTCATGTCATCACTTACTCTCACTGAGTTGCAATTTCCTCTACAAAATGAGGCTAAAACTAATCCCTTTAAATAACACTGCTGTGTACATTAATCAGTTTAAAAAAAAGACAACATAAATGCAGCTGCAATTGCTCGAATCAACACAAATGTAAGGAGCATTGCACTGAACTCTGACATCCTTTTAAAATTAGAGCTCTATAGAGGCTCTCTCTATAGCTGCATTGATTCCTCTCTTTGCTCTTGATCTTTGCATTCCTACGGTCAGGCTCAAACCTCTGTGATATTTCCACCCTTATTGAGACATGTGCCCTTTTGCAATCTCAGTGTTGTGATCGTGCCTACATTTTCTCAGATGCTTTAGTAGTCTGGTCCCCCAAGGTGATGGTATACCATCTCTCTATCCAGCCCTTCATCCTAGACTACAAACAGGTTGGATTTTGCTCAAGCTTTCAATCACTTCTACATCACTTCAAATACACCATCCAGTTGTGTTTGCTCGGCAAGGACCAGGCTCATAGGATTCATTTCAATTTTCCTTAGGTGCTTCATTTGACTTTTCGGATATGGAGTTGTTAGTAAGTTAAGTCAAGATCTCTACAACATTTTCTTAGAGTCCCACTGCAAGGTGGTAGTACCACTTCCCTAATACTCTTCCTCTCAAGTGCCAGTGGATATTAGGAAATAGGTGTATGGGTAGGGGGTTGATTGTCACAATGTCTGGGGGACATTACTGGGATCAAGCTGGGGGATGTAGCTGTTAAATGTTTTGTATTTCTGCTCAATGAAGAGTTGTCCTATCCAAATGCCAATTGCAATAGTTATAAACCATTAAGAAACTGCAAGTTGTTGTTGGTTTCCATGGTAGTCTGCTACTATATTACCCTCTCATAGCTTTCTAAACCAAAGGTCATTAATGTCAGGCCTCTGAGCCCAAGCTAAGCCATCATATCCCCTGTGACCTGCACGTACACATCCAGATTGCTGGTTCCTGCCTTAACTGATGACATTCCACCACAAAAGAAGTGAAAATGGCCTGTTCCTGCCTTAACTGATGACATTGTCTTGTGAAATTCCTTCTCCTGGCTCATCCTGGCTCAAAAGCTCCCCCACTGAGTACCTTGTGATCCCCACTCGTGCCCACCAGAGAACAACCCCCTTTTTCCTTTACCTACCCAAATCCTATAAAATGGCCCTACCCCTATCTCCCTTTGCTGACTCTCTTTTTGGACTCAGCCCACCTGCACCCAGGTGAAATAAACAGCCATGTTGCTCACACAAAGCCTGTTTGGTGGTCTCTTCACACGGACGCGCATGAAATTTGGTGCCATGACTCGGATCAGGGGACCTCCCTTGGGAGATCAATCCCCTGTCCTCCTGTTCTTTGCTCCATGAGAAAGATCTACCTACGACCTCAGGTCCTCAGACCGACCAGCCCAAGGAACATCTCACCAATTTTAAATCGGGTAAGCAACCTCTTCTTACTCTCTTCTCCAACCTCTCTCACTGTCCCTCAACCACTTTCTCCTTTCCACTCTTCAATCTCTCTCTTCTCTTAATTTCAATTCCTTTCATTTTCTGGTAGAGACAAAGGAGACACGTTTTAACCATGGACCCAAAACTCCAGTGCTGGTCACGGACTAGGGAAGGCAGCCTTCCCTTGGTGTTTAATCATTGCAGGGACACCTCTCTGATTAGTCACCCACGTTTCAGAGGTGTCAGACCACGCTTGGACGCCTGCCTTGGTCCTTCACCCTTAGCGGCAAGTCCCGCTTTTCTGTGGGAGGGGCAAGTACCCCAACCCCTTCTCTCCATGTCTCTACACCTTTTCCGCCTTTCTGGGGTGCAAGAAACCCCCAACCCCTTCTCATTCACCCTTAGTGGCAAGTCCCGCTTTTCTAGGGGAGGGGAGAGTATGCTAATCCCTTTTATCTCTGCGCACCGATCCCTTATTTCCACGCCCCAACCTCTTATATCTCTGCGCCCCGATCCCTTATTTCTGTGCCCCAACCTCTTATATCTCTGTGCCCCAATCCCTTATTTCCATGCCCCAACCTCTCATATATCTGTGCCCCAATCCCTTATTTCCATGACCTGACCTCGTATCTCTGTGCCCCGACCCCTTTCCTGCTTTTCTGGAGAGTAAGAACCCCCAAACCCCTTCCCTCCGTGTCTCTACTCTCTCCTTTCTCTGGGCTTGCCTCCTTCACTATAGGCAACCTTCCACCCTCCATTCCTCCTTCTTCTCCCTTAGCCTGTGTTCTTAAGAACTTAAAACCTCTTCAACTCTCATCTGACCTAAAATCTAAGCATCTTATTTTCTTCTGCAATGCCGCTTGACCCCAATACAAACTCGACAGTAGTTCCAAATAGCCAGAAAACGGCACTTTCAGTTTTTCCATCCTACAAGATCTAAATAATTCTTGTCGTAAAATGGGCAAATGGTCTGAGATGCCTGACGTCCAGGCATTCTTTTACACATCGGTCCCTCTCTAGTCTCTGTTCCCAATGCAACTCATCCCAAATCTTCCTTCTTTCCCTCCCACCTGTCCTCTCAGTCCCAACCCCAAGTGTCACTGAGTCTTTCTAATCTTCCTTTTCTACAGACCCATCTGACCACTCCCCTCCTCCCCAGGCTGCTCCTCCCCAGGCCAAGCTAGGTCCCAATTCTTCCTCAGCCTCCACTCCTCCACCCTATAATCCTTTTATCACCTCCCCTCCTCACACCCGGTCCGGCTTACAGTTTCTTTCCGTGACTAGCCCTCCCCCACCTGCCCAGCAATTTACTCTTAAAAAGGTGGCTGGAGCTAAAGGCATAGTCAAGGTTAATGCTCCTTTTTCTTTATCCCAAATCAGATAGCATTTAGGCTCTTTCTCATCAAATATAAAAACCCAGCCCAGTTCATGACTCATTTGGCAGCAACCCTGAGACATTTTACAGCCTTAGACCCTAAAAAGTCAAAGGCCGTCTTATTCTCAAAATACATTTTGTTACCCAGTCTGCTCCCGACATTAAATAAAACTCCAAAAATTAAATTCCAGCCCTCAAACCCCATAACAGGATTTAATTAACCTCACCTTCAAGGTGTACAACAATACAAAAAAGTTGCAATTCCTTGCCTCCACTGTGAGACAAACCCCAGCCACATCTCCAGCACACAAGAACTTCCAAACACCTGAACCGCAGCGGCCAGGCATTCCTCCAGAACCTCCTCCCCCAGGAGCTCGCTACAAGTGCCAGAAATCTGGCCACCAGGCCAAGGAATGCCTGCAGCCCAGGATTCCTCCTAAGCCGCGTCCCATCTGTGTGGGACCCCACTGGAAATCGGACTGTCCAACTCACCTGGCAGCCACTCCCAGAGCCCCTGGAACTCTGGCCCAAGGCTCTCTGACTCCTTCCCAGATCTTCTTGGCTTAGCAGCTGAAGACTGATGCTGCCCAATTGCCTGGGAAGCCCCCTAGACCATCACGGATGCCGAGCTTCGGGTAACTCTCACAGTGGAGGGTAAGTCTGTCCCCTTCTTAATCAATATGGAGGCTACTCACTCCACATTACCTTATTTTCAAGGGCCTGTTTCCCTTGCTTCCGTAACTGTTCTGCGTATTGACGGCCAGGCTTCTAAACCTCTTAAAACTCCCCAACTCTGGTGCTAACTTAGACAATACTCTTTTAAGCACTCCTTTTAGTTATCCCCACCTGCCCAGTTCCCTTATTAGGCTGAGACAGTTTAACTAAATTATCTGCTTCCCTGACTATTCCTGGATTACAGCTACATCTCACTGCTGCCCTTCTTCCCAATCCAAAGCCTCCTTTGCGTCCTCCTCTTGTATTCCCCCACCTTAACCCACAAGTATAAGATACCTCTACTCCCTCCTTGGCGACCGATCATGCACCCGTTACCATCTCATTAAAACCTAATCACCCTTACCCCGATCAACGCCAATATCCCATCCCACAGCATGCTTTGAAAGGATTAAAGCCTGTTATCACTCGCCTACTACAGCAAGGCCTTTTAAAGCCTATAAACTCTCTTTACAATTCCCCCATTTTACCTGTCCTAAAACCAGACAAGCCTTTCAAGTTAGTTCAGGATCTATGCCTTATCAACCAAATTGCTTTGTCTATCCACCCCATGGTGCCAAACTCATACACTCTCCTATCCTCAATACCTCCCTCCACAATCCATTATTCTGTTCTGGATCTCAAACCTGCTTTCTTTACTATTCCTTTGCACCCGTCATCCCCGCCTCTCTTCGCTTTCACTTGGACTGACCCTGACACCCATTAGGCTCAGCAAATTACCTGGGCTGTAGTGCCTCAAGGCTTCACAGACAGTCCCCATTACTTCAGTCAAGCCCAAATTTCATCCTCATCTGTTACCTATCTCGGCATAATTCTCTTAAAAACACACGTGCTTTCCCTGCTGATCGTGTCTGATTAATCTCCCAAACCTCAATCCCTTACAAAAGAACAACTCCTTTCCTTCCTAGGCATGGTTAGTGTGGTCAGAATTCTTACACAAGAGCCAGGACCGCACCCTGTAGCCTTTCTGTGCAAACAACTTGACCTTAACTGTTTTAGTCTAGCCCTCATGTCTGCGTGCAGTGGCTGCCGCTATTTTAATACTTTTAGAGGCCCTCAAAATCACAAACTATGCTCAACTCACTCTCTACATTTCTCATAACTTCCAAAACCTATTTTCTTCCTCATACCTGACGCATATACTTTCTGCTCCCCAGCTCCTTCAGCTGTACTCACTCTTTGTTAAGTTCCACAATTACCATTGTTCCTGGCCCAGACTTCAATCTGGCCTCCCACATTATTCCTGATACCACACCTGACCCCCATGACTGTATCTCTCTGATCCATCTGACATTCACCCCATTTCCCCATATTTCCTTCTTTCCTGTTCCTCACCCTGATCACGCTTGATTTATTGATGGCAGTTCCATCAGGCCTAATCGCCACACATCAGCAAAGGCAGGCTATGCTATAGTACAAGCCACTAGCCCGCCTCTTAGAACCTCTCATTTCCTTTCCATTGTGGAAATCTAATCTCAAGGAAATAACTTCTCAGTGTTCCATCTGCTATTCTACTACTCCTCAGAGATTATTCAGGCCCCCTCCCTTCCCTACACATCAAGCTCGACGATTTGCCCCCACCCAAGACTGGCAAATTAGCTTTACTCAACATGCCCCGAGTCAGATAACTAAAATACCTCTTAGTCTAGGTAGACACTTTCACTGGATAGGTGGAGTCCTTTCCTACAGGGTCTGAGAAGGCCACCGCAGTCATTTCTTCCCTTCTGTCAGACATAATTCCTCAGTTTAGCCTTCCCACCTCTATACAGTCTGAAAACAGACCAGCCTTTATTAGTGAAATCAGCCAAGCAGTTTTTCAGGCTCCTAGTATTCAGTGAAACCTTTATATCCCTTACGGTCCTCTGTCTTCAGGAAAAGTAGAATGGACTAAAGGTCTTTTAAAAACACACCCCACCAAGCTCAGCCACCAACTTAAAAAGGACTGGACTTTTATGACTTTCCCTTCTCAGAAGTCAGACCTGTCCTCAGAATACTACAAGATACAGCCCATTTGAGCTCCTGTATAGACGCTCCTGTTTATTAGGCCCCAGTCTCATTCCAGACACCAGACCAACTTAGACTGTGCCCCTAAAAAACTTGTCATCCCTACTATCTTCTGTCTAGTCATACTCCTATTCACCATTCTCAACTACTCGTACATGCCCTGCTCTTGTTTACACTGCCGGTTTACACTGTTTCTCCAAGCCATCATAGCTGATATCTCCTGGTGCTATCCCCAAACTGTCACTCTTAACTCTTGAAGTAAATAAATAATCTTTGCTGGCAGGACTATGCTGAATCTCCTTAGGCACTCTCTAATCAGATGTCCTGAGTCGTCCCAATTCTTAGACCTTTTATACCTGTTTTTCTCCTTCTCTTATTCCATTTAGTTTTTCAATTCATACAAAACTGTATCCAGGCCATCACCAATAATTCTAAATTACAAATGTTCCTTCTAACAACCCCACAATATCACCCCTTACCACAAACTCTTCCTTCAGCTTAATCTATCCCACTCTATGTTCCCACGCCGCCCCTAATCCCACTCGAAGCAGCCATGAGAAACATCGCCCATTATCTCTCCATACCATCCCCCAAAATTTTCGCTGTCCCAACACTTTACCACTATTTCATTTTATTTTTCTTATTAATATAAGAAGACAGGAATGTCAGGCCTCTGAGCCCAAACTAAGCCATCATATCCCCTGTGACCTGCAGGTACACATCCAGATAGCGGGTTCCTGCCTTAACTGATGGCATTCCACCACAAAAGAAGTGAAAATGGCCTGTTCCTGCCTTAACTGATGACATTGTCTTGTGAAATTCCTTTTCCTGGCTCATCCTGGCTCAAAAGCTCCCCCACTGCGTACCTTGTGACCCCCACTCCTGCCCGCCAGAGAACAACCCCTTTTCCTTTACCTACCCAAATCCTATAAAATGGCCCCACCCCATCTCTCTTCGCTGACTCTCTTTTCGGACTCAGCCTGCCTGCACCCAGGTGAAATAAACAGCCATGTTGCTCACACAAAGCCTGTTTGGTGGTCTCTTCACAGGGACGCGCATGAAAATTACTACTTCAGAATGCGTCACCCTTTCCCTTCAACTCAGCACATGTCTCTTACATGTTCATTACTTGATTGTTTTCTCTATTCTCATATACTCTCCTGCATGCCTCTACCCTCAGGTTCATGGTTTTCTCACGAGCATATTTATTATTGACACATTCTCCTAAATCACCTCTCCCAGGAGATTAATTTATCTTCCAGCAATATTTAATTCCCAAAGAGTTTCTATTGGAAAAGATACACAGGGTCAGAATTTGCTTTTGGAATTAAAAAAAAAAAAAAAGGCTTCAATGTAAATTCTGGCCCTGCCATTTAATAATTGCATTGTTACAAATAAATTATTTAAATGCTCTGATATTCGGTTCCCTGGCTTCAAAATGGAAATACTAATAGCCTCTGTGAGAATTATATGAGATAAATAACGAAAGAAACCTAGTATAATCCTGTCCCTGGAATATGGTAGTTTATCATTAAATGTTTAGTTTCTCTTCTTTGCCTTTCTTCCCTGTCTAAAGTTTCTGTAATTTCCTTAAAATTACCCAACATTCTACATAAGAGCTGATCATGACCCCATTTCTTGAAGAAAGTTTCCTGGGACTGGCTTTGGATTAAAGAAGATCTACACTATGGATTTAGAAAAACAATTCACTTTTGTCCACTTCCGCTCCTATCAGTACTCCTGAAATGTCCTATTGGTCCCTTGGTTCTGGCCAGAATGTGGCATTTAAGAATTAGGTCTATGCCTTGACATGAAAACTTTGGGTACTTTACTAGTTCATAATCTGTCCTCGATTGCAGTTGTGTTTGCTATATACTCCTCCTTCTCTCCCCCAGCCCAGGAGCCATGAGATACTATAGTCTGTGAGAGGCCCAAAATAACCATAACAAAAGAGCATTGACCTGGTTGCATATTCATATTGCAATTCACTCTTTGTGCTTTCAATATGCCCTATGATTTGAACACATAAGACACTGCAAACTGAAAGAAAAACTCACCCTATTTGAGAAAAGAAGGAATTTATACCACATTTGGCTTTGTTTTTATAAAGGGGTGTGTGTCTGTGTGTGTGTGTGTGTGTGTGTGTAGGCATATATGGATGCATGTATATACAGACATATGATTATTATATAGACACATATGTATATATGTAGCTACATATATAGAGACAGAGACAGAGAGAAAAAGATGGCATGCTAAAGTACATTGATTTTATACATCAATACAAAACATATATCGAGTATCTTTAAATCTGAACCGCAATAAAATCCAGGAAGCATCCAGCTTACTTAGTCTAAAAGCATTTCAGCCGTGGTCTTTTTCACTTTGTTGACCCAGATGCAAATACCTTTCACTATCTTGGTTAATTTCATCTTGACTGAGATTTTCAAAAATGCATTTATTTTCACAGATATAATGTATTCCTCATAAAATTCATCAACTCTATTTTAGGAAGCACTGCAATTACTGAGAACAGGGAGAGACTGGAAGAAGCCCTAAGTCCTTCTAGCCATATCCACGCCTTATATTTCTCTCCCTACTCCATCCTCTACTCTAAATAAAAAATAAACAAAAATCAACTTTACTCAGAGTCATCTCCTCCTGGTGAAGACTCCAGGGAAGGTTTATTAGAATGTACATTCTTCCAGCATGGTTACTTGTATTTATTTGAAATATGTTCATAGAGACCAAAAAGAGTAGAATTTGATGAATGTATTAAATTATCATATGCACCCTGAAAATACATATATCTGTTATGTATCAATTTTTAAAAAATAAAAATAAGAGTAGAATTTGGTTAGCATTACTATTTTTCTCCCTAATTATATCTACTTTCAAATGTTAGAGACTCTATTTCCTATAATTTCACCACGACAAAAAAAAAAATCAACTGACAATACTGATTTTGATCAAAATACTGATAAGGCATTTTCCCTTGACCTTGGGAGCCACGGCAAGGACAACTGATATTTTAAAATTCTTAACTACATATTCATACACATCAAAATATCTTGTGATGTTCATCTAATTTCTATTTATTTACATGTATGACTGTTTTAATAATTTTTAGAAATAAATCTTGAAAAGATAAAAGTCACAATATATGCATAGAATTTGTGTTTATGCACGTATGACTAAGCAGGCAATGGGCACCTGTATGTCAGTTTACCTACCATCCAGACTAAAAGGCTTATCTAACAAAAAACAATAAGATCTTTATGATGCAGTGTTTCCCTCCTACTGAGAGCTAATGACTCTTACTCACTTTTGTTTACCATTTCTTTTCTTTTCTTTATAGTTTTACTTTATACATTCGTGTCCCTATAGTGTAGCCTATGTTTAGATTGTAAAATGATTGATGGACACTGTAAGCATTCTTCTTAAATTTTTTTATTTTTGTTCAATCTGCACTGCTAAGAGAATCATCCCTGTTGTGCATGTAGCTGTGTTCTATTCATTTTTCACTGCTGTATCATATTCCTTTATATAAACATGCCATAATTTATTTATTCATTAGACTCTTGATTACATTTTTATTGTCTTGGGTTTTTTTCTTTTTTTTCCTTTCTCTTTCTTTTTTTCTTTTTTTTTTTTTTTTTTGCTATTTCACAGTACTTCCATAATTTTTTTTGCACATGCCCTGTTGCACATGTACAAGACTTTCCTAAAATATAAACCTAGAAGTTATATGTTTAGGTCACAGGTCATGTGCATATTAAACTTCACCAGATAACGCCAAATTGTTTTCATAAATATACCAATTGAGTCATCTATCACCACTAAGTACATATTCTTGTGGTACTGGGCATTTTCTGTATTCGCACATTCTCATATTGCTATAAAGAAATGCCTGAGCCTATAATACCAGCATTTTGGGAGGCTGAGGCAGGTGGATCACTTGAGGCCAGAAGTTTGAGACCAGCTTGGCCAACATGGTGAGACGTCGTCTCTATTAAAAATGCAAAAATTAGCAGGGCATGGTAGTGCACGCTTGTAATCCCAGCTAGTCAGGAGGCTGAGGCATGAGAATTGCTTGATCATGGTGGTGGAGGTTGCAGTGAACCAAGATTTCACCACCACACTCTAGCCTGGGTGATAAAGCAAGGCTCTGTCTCAAAAAAAAAAAAAAAAAAAAAAAAAAAAAGCCTGAGAATGGGTAATTTATAAAGAAAAGAAGTTTGATTGGTTCACAGTTCTGCTGCCTGTACAGAAAGCATAGCAACTTCTGCTTCTGGGGAGGCCTCAGGAAACTTACAATCACGGCAGAAGGCAAAGGGGGGGCAAGATATCTCACTTGGCCAGAGCAGGATGAAGAAAGATGGAGTGAGGAGGTGTGACACATTTTTAAACAACCAGATCCCAAGATAACTCACTCACGAGAAGATGGTGCTAAAAAATTCATGAGGGATCCACACCCATGATCCAATCACCTCCCACCAAACCCCACCTCCAACACTGGGGATTATAATTCAACATAAGATTTGGGTGGAGACACAGATCCAAACCATATCACTGGTAGTTGTGAAATTATATCTCATGTGTTATTTATTTACATTTCCTTGAGGTTGAATTAACATAAAATTGAATATTTTCCAGAAGCTAATTTGCCATTGACATTTCATTTTCTCTGAAGTAACTAAAACACCTTAACCTTTTCTTATTGATTTCTAGGTATGGCTTTTAGCTTTAAAATATAGATAGATAGATAGATAGATAGATAGATAATATCCCAGATAATTTCTCAGGTACATGGAAAACACTTACCTGGTTTGTGCTTTTCATGCATTCTTAAAATCTTCCCTACCCTAAAGTCAGAAAAATATTTTTTGCTACTCTGATGCAATAAATATATTTTTTTCTAAATTATTCTCTAAATGATTTGTAAATTTTCCTATCACATTTAAGTTTTTCTTTCACCTGAAATTATTTTTATATGTTATTAGATACAGATCAATTTGATGCTTTTTTTTTCAGTAGAGATAGCAAATATCACAGACGCATTTTTTTGAAAATTCCATCCTATTCTTACTGCTGGGCAATACATAGTTGAATTTTCATAAATATATGGGATTTTTTCAGGAGTCAACTCTGATTCATCGGTCAACTTGTTTATCCCTGTGTGGATGGCTCAATGTTTCCTTGTTATGTCCTCAGACCTGGCGAGTCAAGAGTCCATCAACTGTCTGCCTTGAATGTGTGAAAATCACTGTTCCTTTGTTCTCTCATATAAACTTTGTCAGTATACATGTGCACGCACATACACGCATGCACACACTAACACATAAAATAATCTTATTGTATTTTGACTGAAATTGCATTGGAGTTATAAGTCGGTTTGAGAGGAATTCATTTCTTTTAATTTTGAATCTCCCAATCCATGAACATGGTATTTATCATTATTTATTTATGTATTCTTGGAAATCTTTTAATCTTTTATGACATTTTTCACAACGTCTTTCACATAAGCTTTATATGTCCTCTGATTTATTTAGCTCTTTTGAAGCTACTGTTATTGAAAACTTTATGTTCAATTGTATTTTCTGACTGTGTATTCAGAAACACAACTGACTTTATATATTGATTTTATATTCTACAATCTCGCTCAACTGCTGAACTATTTTTTTTTCATTTTTAAGGGCTTTAGTATGTGATAATTATATTGTCTGAAAATGAGAATATATTTTTTCTTCCAGTCTTTATATATTTTATTTCTTTTTTTCATTTTTATTCATTCTGCATTATTTTAACACAGAAACAATAAACTCTTCTTTTAAAATAGATACCTAAATGATAAATAACAATCTGTAGAATTTACTTGCAATTAGGTAATAAGAAAAATACAAGTCAGAGACCTAAAACAACTATCAAAAAAATTTTTGTAAGACTGAATAAAATATTCTGTAAAACATTTAGAAGGGATGTCATTGCTTACAAATAACAATTCTGACTTCAAATTTCTCCTTTCTATGTCTTCTTACTTCTAGTGATGTCATACACACTTTGGAGAGAAACAGGTACATTTCTTTCAAGCCACCAATCTGTAGGTATCCAAATACCTTACTTCTAATGCTACTTCATTAAATAACTTATTTTTCCATTCCCTTCACAACCTTTTTACTTCTATTAAACCTTAACATCTGATTATCCAACCAAAGTAAAGCATTAAGAAGTGATCTTCAAAAAAAATGGCTTATTAACTTCTTGATTTACTGTGACTTTGCCCAGAGCAGATTACTGATAACAGGCAGAAATGGGTATATAGAAAAAAAAGGCAGGCAATAGAACCACAACTATGGGACAACCCGAGAGCAGATAAGTAATAACAACACTATATCTCCTCCTAGTTTAACTGGTGCAACCAAGAGAAAAAGACCTTCCAAGTGCAGCTTCAATATTTTACTGTTTTCCGGAGGGGGAGAAAATCTTAGGGTTATTTTTCCCATAGCACCTTTATATTTACATCTACAAAAAGGCTTGGGGGCAAAGCTATGATCTCCTTAGGTTGAAAAGAGGCACTTCTGAAAGGGGACTGCAGGAAGGCATGCAAGGTCTTTTGTGATTGATAACCTGGTTCCCTAACATGCAGCTTTTGTAGAGGAGCAGCGTGAATCCACATCTCAAACACACTTTTGTGTAACTGGTTCAGACCAATCAGAACTGAAGGATGACTTTTTAAAAATTCCACTTTCTATCTGCTAAAGAAGAGAATAAAAAGGGTCATTGTGCTGGGAGGAATTCTTCCCATGGACATTTATCTGCAGCTCCCGTTTAATGTGTGAGTGCACCAGTCAAGATGGCTGCAGGTAGGATTTCTCCTGGATAACCTGACCTGGCCATGGCAGTGCACATTGTCTAAGTACCCAAAGCTTCATGAAACTGGGGCAAGCCTATATAAGAGAAGACACTCAATCATACTAAAATAATACTTTTTTAAATTATTTAAATAAAATGTAATGGTATTTTAACCTTTTCACAAATTTTAGATATGGGAAGTATGGGGGAGGCGTAGACAAAATGTTCTAGAGTTCATTGTCTAATCTTCAACACTGTGCATTTCTTACATTGCCATTGTCAAAAACTCTACCTGGGTAAAGTATGACCATTAATTCTCTCCTTCCTATTTAAATCCTCTCTCAGGAAAGATATAATGCGTTATTGTGTACTAACGTGTGAAGGGTATATATTTATTACATAATCACTCTTAGGAATATTACACATTATTGAGAAAGATGACCCTCATTAAGCTAAAGAAGTGATTCTCTACTGTTGTTACTAAAAAGGGGCTGAAACTGCTCCAGTGTGTAGCTTCTTATTTCTGGCCTTGGATAAGGGGTCAGCTTAGGTGCCCCACACTCAGCCCAGACCATCTCGCAAAAGGAAGAGGACAAGCTGACATGAGTCAAGGTCGCTGATGCCTCTGAAGTGGCCTTTGCTATCCTTTATAAGCTTTGCAATGCTGAAGGTTTCTAAAGACTTGACATGAACACTCCTCCTGGATGTGCCAGTGACAGGTGAAAGAGTAACGTGCTGGCCTTCTGGTTTATGGCAACATGACTACTATCCAATGACTATAAAAATGACAAATCCCCAATGTCATCAGAATCTAGCCATTCAGGAAACAACTGTATTTGAAGAGAAAGTGGTAAATAAAAATTGCGTTGGGGATTTATTTATCTCCTCATTGGTTGGATGAGCTAGCTTTTAAGGATAGATGGGTCAGTTTACTCATCTTTGTATTCAGTGCTTTACTTGGCACAATACATAAGTTATACATTGGGTTTCAAGTGTGAATTTCTGAATTTTCAAACACAGCAGCTTGCCATAGAAAGCCCTCCCTGGTCTGGTCAGTGCCTGGCTCTTCAACTTTACCTCTCACCACCCCTCCACATGTATCCTGTGCTCCAGATACTCACAGTCCTCTCCAGGTACCATGGGTTTATGCATTTTCACAGGCTGCTGTTTCTGCCTGAAATATACTTTCCTGCTTCGGTGCCCTGAAAAATCCTATTCATCTTTTAAGCTTCTGTTTGTCTGTGAAGACTTCTTTCACCCTCCACAAACCCAGAAGGCCTGATTACACCCTTTGTGGTCCATGCCTGTGCTCATCCAGACGTCTGTTACAGGTCTTCTCACACTGAGTTAAAATTGTTTGTTTTCACATCCATTCCTAGGTCTATTCCCCTCTTTCACCACCTCTTACAGACCCCAGAGGACAGGGACCATAACATTTTCATGTTTGTATTTCAACACAGCGTCTGACATTGATCCGTGTACTCATTGGACTTACAAGTAATCATTGACTGCTTAGTATGTTTGAAGTATTGTGCTGGGCATTAGGGCTAAAGTAGAGAGAAAAGCCTTCTCTGGACTTCACAGAGAATGGTGCATGATGTGACCAGAGAGCAACAGGCTGAGGTCAGATGGTGGAAGGCTATGCCAGCCCACAGCAAAAGTTTGGGGATGTTTTTCAAAGGCAATGGCCAAACACTGAAGAGTTCAACAAAGACTTGACCAAATTTGCCTAATTGTTTTCTGTTTTGTTTTATTTTGTTTTGAGATGGGGTCTCACTCTGTCACCCAGGCTGTAGTGCAGTGGTGCAATCTCAGCTCACTGCAACCTCTGCCTCCCAGGTTCTAGCAATCCCCCTGCCTCAGCCTCCCGAGTAGCTGAGATTACAGGCACCTGCCATCATGCCTAATTAATTTTTGTATTTTTAGTAGACAGGGTTTCACCATGTTGGTCAGGCTGATCTCTAACTCCTGACCTTCAGTGATCCACCCACCTCGGCCTCCCAAAGTGCTGGGATTACATGCATGAGACACCATGCCCAGCCAGATTTGCTTAATTGGAAGAGCACTCTGATAAGCACCACATTAAGGAGAATGTTTTCTTCCAAAGAAGAATGGAGGAAAAAATTGAGAAGGGTACATGACAAAATCAACTGTGTCTATGGTTTTTATTTTTCCCCTTCAAACTAGGGAATGGGTACACTAGGAAAACACTATAATAGTTTTCCACATTATCTATTGTTTGTGCAGCTGAAGTGGTTCAAATTTTTTTTTAAATAATAAGTTCATTCAGCAAGAATGTGTAGAAAATTAGGAGGGGTTCACTGTTGAAACAGAGAGAATAGTTCACTGTCTATCTCAGGAACCCATGGAAGAACGGAATTGGCTTTAATTAGGAGTGGAGTGGGCAGAAGTAGACACATCAGAGAGTTTTTCAAAAGTGGAACCAATGTCCTGATGGCTCATTGGATATAGGGTGAAAGGGCTGAGGAAGGTGTTAAATGGAAGATGATGATACCAGTTACTATGACGAGGAAATTGGAAGAAAAAAAGCTAAATTTGGGTTTGAAGGCTGGTTTAGAGTAAAAGTTAACCCAATCTTGGCAAGCAAGCTAGCTGGCAAGCTAAGAAAGCTAACCCAATTTCTGTAACCCATATAGTGTTAGGTATTACAATAAAAAAGAGTCATTTGGTGGTTTTCCATCACTGAACATCTACCTGTTGAGGCAGTTGTCTTTGCATTAAGCAGTTGAACTTTGAAGTGAAAAGTCTGGAAATCTGGGAAAAGAATCCGATTCCTCTGATTGGTATTCTCCATTGCAAAGCCTATAGATGGGAGGGATTACCTGCTAAACTAACCATGAAACTGAATTTGCATCTCTGCACCTGATAAGATGAAGATGCATGAACACACATTGGTAAACTACTCTTCCATGAAATAAAAAGATATCACTTCAAGGGTCATTTTATTTCATTTTGACTTATTTTTCCATAGTCTAAAGAAAACCTTAAGCAATCAGCTTAGTTTATTTGATAAAAGCATTAATTTTCCTGCTGGCAATGTGTTTGTCTATAATATTAGTACTTCACAAGTACTGTATAAAGAGCTACAGCACATATATTCCATGGTAAAAATTTTCTTTCCAACTTTCATGTGGTCTTATCTTTCAAATAAACTAAGGTAGCCTAAGTATTAACATAACGTTAAATTAAGGCAAAGTGAGAAATTTTCTATACTTAAAAATCTATAAAGCAGAACTCTCCAAGTGTTATAAATCCACCGTGATAGAAGTGTGTTCTGAGGGTTCCCAACTTAATACAGATGAACAAATATGACATCTTAACAAATTAAAAAGGTCACTAAAGATGCCCATGGGATACTGTCTCACCGAAGCAGGGGATGATGGAGAGGAGGACATGGAGTCAGAGCTCAAGGGAGAAATCTTTTTTTCAGGAAAACAGTGATCAAGTCTGTACATTCAGGAAGAGGAGAAATTTGAAACCCAAAATGAGGCTAATGTCAGAGTGAATACTAACTGGAAAGTAGAACCTTTTTTTTTTTCATTTTCCTATGTGAACAATTTAAGTTCAGTAACTGAAAAACTTTGTGAGTGACTTTCAAATATAATTCAATTGCTATCTTGGTCTTTTCAGACTGCCATAACTAAATATCATAGACTGGATGGCTTAAACAACAGAAATTTATTCTCTGGAGGCTGGAAGTCAGAGATCAGGGAGCCAGCATGGTCAGGTTCTGGTGAGGGCTCTCTTCCTGACTTGCAGATGGCCACCTTCTTGCTGTGTCCTCACATGGTATGTGCAGATGGACAGACAATGACTCTTCATAAGAGAGCATTAATCCCACCATGAGTCTCCCCCTCAATAAATTCATATAACCCTAATTACCTCTCCAAAGTCTCATCTTCAAATATTGTCACATTGGGAAAGGGGTGTCAGCAGATGAATTTGGGAAGAATGCAGACATTTAGTTAAAAAAGTGTTAATTAAAATATTGCCACAGAGGGTTAGAAATTATTTGAAGTATACGTTGGGATCTGTGAACTTTCTGGATGTTAGAAGCATCTCAAAATACTTGTCCTCTGAGAGAATGAACTTTCTTATGAGAAGGAGTAACTGTGAGATTGGCATCTTGGGATTTCATGCAAAGTTTGCAAAATATATTTGGTCATCCTTAACTAGTTTTAAAATGAAGTAAACATGTCTTTCCTGCAATGATTACAGTGTGATTCTTTTTACACTGTTTATTGAGAAAACAAACATTTCAGTTTGACATTTTTATCTTTTGAACTAAACTAAACCAAATGTTAGTTTATATATGTGTATGTTTTACTTAGAGAACACCTATGGTCCAAGGAAAATGTATTTTTTTCTGAATCACAAGATAATTATTTTCAGAAATCCAAATTTAAAATAAATTTTAAAAAGTGTCCTTATCTGTAAAATGATAAAATATTGTAATATTAGTTGCTGGCATGTGTAAAATAAATACTTCTGGTTGTAAAGTAAATAGATCATTGAATCATTAAAAAATGGCATGAGGGATATACCATCAAGGTTAAAATGAATAAGCTGATGTGAAAGTACTAGAAAATGATACGAGACATGTTAAGGCACTTTAGAATGTATTCCATTGTGAGTACAATGGTTTGCAAGTCTATCGCCCACACAAAACTGAATCTTCCTCTAGAGCAGGGGACGTATTTGTCATCGTAACTCCATCTGCCCAGCGTTCTATGTAGCCCATCATGGTTCTCCATAAATGCTGGCTGATTTCTGTTGTATAACTAGGCAGGAGAGAAAGTAAAGACACTATTTTAGTTTGGCAGAATTATATGGGTACCCTGGTCAGGGGGTGAGCATAGACAAGGGAGCCCGATAGGTGTCAGAGGTGACTGGAGTAGTACAAGTGTGAGGTGACATGGAACTTGGCTGTTGGCAGAGAGAATGAAAAGGGAGGGGTGGCTCAAACAGAGTCTGTGTGGGGAATAAAAGAGCAAGGCAAATCAAAAACAAAACAAAACAAAGATAATGGTAACATGCAGAGATCCTGCAAAACTGGGAGAAAAATAGAAAGATTGATGAACTAGAGAACAAGGGTTAGGAGAGGAGATGCTGATTCCCCAATCCTGAAGTCCTCCAAGGTCAGCTGCCGGGAGGAACAGTGTGGGGGCCCAAGGAGGGGCTGAGTGTGCCAGTGACCAGCGTTCAGAGCCGAGCCAGGGGGCAGGCTGCTGAGACCAGTCTTGGTGATGCCTGAGAGTGGGAGGGAGTCAGAGGAGGCGGGAATATGCCAGGAAAGATGGCATTACAGAAATTAATGAAGGTGATGTCCAAAAAAAGGGGACTCCACAGTATAAATACTACCATTGAGGCAAATAAATAAGGAGACAATTTCCGATCAAGCCATTCCCTGTTATTACTTGTGAGAAAGACTGCGGGAGAGATACCAAATTTATGGTGAAAGGGGAGGATAAGTGTTAAGTGGTACTGTCTGTCATTCACTGCCCTCCTTGACCCAGCACTAATTAATCTATCCTGTCTTCTCTCCAGGATAGGCAAGGGCAGGCCTTCTATTCTTCATTCTTTTCCTCCAGTTCCTTCCTGCGTGCTCTCATCTCTGCTTCCCTTTTCTGGAGAGCACCCCTCCTTGCATAACAACACCTGCCAAAAATCTCACCTTCTCTCCAGCTTTGTCTTCTTCCTGAGCAGTCTCCATCCCTGCCAGGCAGATGTCTTGTGTTCCCTTGAACTTTCCTGTCATTTTTCATCTTTTTTTCTGGCACGTGGAATATTTTGGATGCCTACGTATGTATTTTTTGTGTGTTGCCTTGTTTCCTTTGCTAGACATATGCCTTCTGAGAGAAAAATCATCAGATTCAGCTTTTATTACCTCTCCGTGAATGCTTGGGAATGAGAATTGTGCTTCACACATTTCATTTATTCCTCCGTTTAGCAAGCTGAGGGCTGACTTGATGCCAGATGTTGTTTTGGGAGTTGGATTCAGGAGTAAAATGATAGGGAGGATCTTGCCCTCTGGAAGGTTATTTTCCATGTTTGGAAGTTAATTGACTAGTTAAGTCATTCGAGTTCTAAAGATTTATTGCTATGGGGATCATTTTCTAATTATAGTAGTTAAAAAAACATTTAAACCTTCTTCATTGAGATGGCCTTATAATTATCTTCCATGTGAGAGAAGATATCTGAAAGATGGCTTTCAAATAGAAAATTAATGCTTACAATCATTAAAAAATAGAAGCCAGATATAAGAAGATATTTTCTCATAGCAAATAATCAAACTGATCTAATTCTTTGGAGCTAAGCTTACAAACACTGGAGCAGAATGTCCTAGATGAAGAAAGACTCTGGTATAATGAGTTCTTAATGTTTTCAGTGTATCACTGGAAATATAATGTAATGTATCAATTTAAGAGAGAAGCTGCTTTATCTCTCAGGGAGTAACAAAAATATCTAATATGCTCAAGTTACCAATTTGTATGGAAACATTTAAAGCCAATGCATGGCCACAATTCCCATGGCAGGCAGCAAGATGCTACTTTATAAAAATAATGTCTTATAACAAAAGGACGACACAGTGTGTCATTGAGACAATGTGCAACACTCAGCAGCTATTGCTAAATGCATCCTGGCAACAAGAGGATGAAAACTCGTCTTGATATTAAGATTAACTGGTATAAGCAAAATTTTGGGAAAATATAATATTCGATTTCACAAAGACAAATAAAGAAATATTGTAACCACCTCCCTGAGCGCCAGGTTAGCATTTCAAATAACAATGAATGGGATTCCTCTCACTTATTTTACTAAGCAATTTATTGTCCCAGTATTAGGAAAGATCCAAAGTTTTTCTTTTTCTTCTTGGAGAAATGTTCAAGACATTTGTTGATTTCAGTTCTTATTTGATCTTTACAGCCTTTATTTTATACATAAACAAATGTCCATATAACTTTCCCTTGATTGTATCACAAAACATTTAAAGACACTTAGCAAAACCCTATACTCTTATTCACCTGCAATCTTACTTTGTATCTATCTATTACAAACGTGATATTCATTGAATATTTCTTTTAAAAAATCAAGATAAGGCAGATATGTGGAAGGTTTTAAAGTCAAAGAGATTAGAAGATTGGGGATGAATGGTAATTTGGAAAACTGTCAAGTGACATAACCTCGATTTAAAAAAGAGGATGATGAGATTTGTCCCAAATTTAATACTGATAATAACCTATATCCACCCCTTTTCAAGTACTGGCGAAGTGGTATAAGTCCTTTTCTGCCATTATATGATTTTACCTTATCCACCATGCACTGATTTTCTTAATTGCCACTAACAATTTTCTCCTCTCCTCCACATAATACGTATCCACTGTCTACTGTACAGATGATATTGGGAAAAGGGTAGAGAAACAAATAAACAAAAAATCCTATTATTTCTGTTTTCTGTGCCTTGACTTTTCCCTTTAATGCTGCAATACTTCACCTTAGTACATTTCCTAAGAACTGTAAGATGCCTTAGAGTTTTTAATCTAATGTAAATTTCCAAGAAGGAAAATTGGTATGTGGTAATCCCCAGGCTTATTTGAGAAGGGATCCAATCTTTTTTTAAATTGCTGACAATCTCTAAGCCTTACAGAACACAACTTGGGAAAGATCACATTAGAGAGAAAGGAGTTGAGCCAAAGGATCAAGAAACAGTCACTGCTAATGTTGCCTTGCTGTGCCGATGGATTTTTCATTCAGTGCTTTTTGGAAGATGAAGTTTTTCTTCTGTGAATTTTTAGGACTGTATTGAAGATTTACTTAAAATATTTCGAAGTTGGAGGATGATATCTATGTAAAGGAGTCCAAAAAGTCTAATAAAAAGAATTGCACAATATTTAATTTGTATCTGAATCATTTACAAAACCTGGTGCAAAGATTAATCTAAAATAATTATTAAAAATAATTTCCTTAGGCATAATCTTCTAGGTTTATTTGTTAATTTTTCCTTCTTTTGCTCGTATTTATTGGTAAAATGTTTTGTTTCAGATAAATATATACACCCTTATGCCTAGGAGTTAAATGTCTTGAAATAATTATCATTCTGAGGAAAAAGAAACAGCAAAAGCGAAAATACTATAAACTGAATAAACTCTAATACTCAAAAACCTCTAAATTGAATACCTCTTTTCTACATTGACATTCATATGTCAGGAAGACTGGTGAAAGTCACCTTTGCATAATAACTCTCCCAAAACAATTTTAGGACATAGATTCTGACAGTCTATGAAGGCCAGTAAAAACCACTACTCTTAGGACAATGTCTCATAAAGACAGATTTAATCTTACAATTGATTACAATTAAAAACAAAAAAAGAACTTTAGGTGTTGCCTGATAGGTGCTTTTTTTCTGCCTTTAATTTTTAATCCAAGCTATTTCAATTCCCCAATTTTCCATCAATGCATATGCCTTCTTTGAGAAATATCAAAGTTAGTTTCTTCTAGAAGATTATCATCCTTTATTCAGCCTTTGAGGAATATTTGTGGAAGGACTAGATGGATAACGGGAAATAACACAGACATGGTTTCTAACCTTGTGAAGCCTTTTACTGGAGATGAAAGATATTTAATCAAATAATCAGACACACTGACATACACCAAGGAATAGTAATAGATGCTATCCTATGGAGAAAATATACAGTATGCAGGAAACAGTGTAAAGAGTATAGTATGCAGTACATAATGTAGAATACATAGTATATAGTATACAGCATAGTATATATACTATAGTATATATAGTGTACATATATACTATATATATAGTATATAGTGTATATATATATATATATATATATATACTACATGTCCCCTACATAAAATATAAAGGATAAAGGAGTTTAGAGTTTTTTGAGTGTTAGCATTTAATCATTTTAGCTTTTACTATTACTTTATCCTTTATACTACATGTAATATACATCCAATATATAGCAAATAGTATATTGTATATTATGGTATATGGTATATAGTAAAAAGCATATAACATACGTGGTATATAGTATATAGCATACAGCAAATAAGCTACAGTATATAGGATATAGCATAGGACAGCTAGGTGAGTGTTCTGAAAGGCCGAGAGTTGAAGGATGCTTAAGAGTTAATTGGGAAAAAAATAGAGAGGTGAAGGAGAGTTCTGGCCAAAGAAAACAGACTATGAACAGCTCTGAGATGATAAAGAATATGGCTCCTTTGAGAGACTGAAAGATCCTATGACAGCTCCCCCCTCCTGTTCTTCCCACACGTGCAATCCCCATATGCACATTGCCAAAGAGAGGCTTGGTGAAGGGGGTTAGAGGGGAGCAAGCTATCTCTAAGGACCATCTTGATCAAGAGATATCACAGGCCAGATTCCAGCACTGGCCAATGTGTCAGTCAGAGTTATCTTTCAAAAATCAATCCAAAAATGAGGGATTCCCCTGCTTAGGAAACTTCCAGCCTCACATGGTTCTTATGACAAAGACAAAGACCCTAACACAGCCCAGACCAACCTCATGGTAAAATCAAGGAGCTTCAGGGCAGCACTGGCTCTGCCTACTTGGAGACCTGGTATTTTCTTATAATTCAACCCATGAGTCATATGATCTACGTGGCCTGATTTTAAACTTATGTCTAAGTGGAGATTCTTCAACCTACAAATGAATTTTGCAAAACATAAAACAAAAGGAAGTTCCTCCTGCCATGGAAATGAATGTGGTTAACAAAGCCATTATCATCCAATTCCTTACATAGCTGTGTGACTACTTAGAGGCAGGAATTCTGCTTTATCTTTGAATCCCTGATATTTAGTTTAATGTCTGATACAAAATAACCACTGGAATTATAAATGTGGAATTAATGGAAATTTTAAACTATTCAAGGCCAACACTAATTTAAATAATCATATTTTTCAAGCCTTTATTGATGGTCTAATTTAATCTCCAATTTTGAAATGAGCAAATCAATCTGTGGAGATTAAATAATGCTCTCGTCCACATCACTAGAGAGCAGCTCGAGGATTTGCACTGAATGTGGCTCTGAATGTGATGATCTCACAAGGCACCAGGCCCGTCACTAGAAGGTTCTTAATGATGATGTTGAGAGCCTGACAACCAAGGTGATACCCATTTCAGCTTCCTTTGAGAAACTTGCTCCAGGTTGCTGCAGAGAGAAAGGTGGAGTGGGGGTAGGGTGCAGGAGGAGAGACTACAGCCTTGGTTTTACTCTTGACAATCCACTTTGTGAATTATCAGCAGACTGGCTTTTCCTCATCACTCATTCCCCACTCCCAGCTGCTTGGAGAACACAAGAACTGAATTGCACAATGCTTGCTGGAGCCAAATAAGAACAAATATTTGCTTTTTAATGCATATGTCATTGCTTTTTGCCATTAATATGGATGATCATATTTATCAAAATAGTCATTCGAGGTTGGCAGTGTTACCACTAGTTGTAAATCATTTTACCTGAGAGTCAGAAGATATTTTCCATGGAAATGACATTGTACATTGTGGTTATATATTCAAGCCAGTCCAAAAACAGGATGTTGTTTTATGTGGCACAAATATTTGTGGTACATGTAAAACGTTTCTGGAACAGAATGAAGCAGCAGTAATACGAAAATGAATACTATTTCACCATATGCCGATAAAAGGCGGGTGGAGAGTCTCAAGGAAACATAAGCATCACCTCGTTCCTTAAGGCCAAGCACTCAGAGAGCTGGTGGTGCTCCCCAGAGTCCAGGACCAAGAAGATCTGGAAGCTCTTTTTTGGTTTTTTTTGGATGGAGTCTAGCTCTGTCACCAGGCTGGAGTGCTGTGGTGCGATCTCGGCTCACTGCAACCTCTGACTCCGTGATTCAAGTGATTCTCCTGCCTCAGCCTCCTGAGTAGCTGGGATTACAGGCATGTGCCACCATCCCCAGCTAATTTTTGTATTTTTAGTAGAGACAGAGTTTCACCATATTGGCCAGGATGGTCTCGATCTCCTGACTTCGTGATCCACTCGCCTCAGCTTCCCGTAGTGCTGGAATTACAGGTGTGAGCCACCACGCCTGGCCTGATCTGGAAGCTCTTATGTTAGAGTTGGCAACATTGCAAGAAGTAAGAGAGATTACTGCTGAAAATGTGTTTTTCCCCCCATTTAACAATGTTAATAGTGAAATAGTGAGACAAAACCCACGTGCCAACAATATTTATATATAGGACATTTATGTAAACTAATACATTAACAGCGATGGATACCTACATGGAACCTAGCTGCTGCAGTAAAGAGTTGCTACTTTCATTAGAAAAACAACATATTCATACAGTGAGTAGTTGAAATAACCTATAAAAAATACGTATTACAGAATGCTGTCACACACTGAAGACTAAGTCTTCAGGGAATTCTTACAAGGGGCTGGAGTTGGTCTACAGAAAATTCCTAAAGAACGTAGAAACCACTGCAAGATATTAAAGATAGGAGGCTTAAAAATTTCAATAGCTTTTGAAGTGAGAAAACTTCATTGTAGAACATTTGACAACAAAAACCATAAAAATAAAAATAATATTTGATCCTATTGCCCAGAAATAACTACTGCTGCTAACATTTTCAATTTTCTTACATTCTCTGTCAGCAATCTCATTGCATTGCCCTAGACAATCCATTCTTTCAAGATAAATGTGACTAATTCATATTGTGTCCTCTCTCCTCAAATCTACCACCTATGTTCAGACTTCCTCACTCTCAGCTAATGACTTTACTTCTTATCTCACTGTGAAAGCAGAAATAATCAAGAAAAACCTGCTCCAATCTTAGGCCAACTCCTTTCTTCAGGTACTGGACCCCATGTCCTTCTGCTCTGAAAGTCTCTGCTCCTTCAATTATATCTTATAAAAGATATGTCAGCTGGGCGCGGTGGCTCACGCTTGCAATCCTAGCACTTTGGGCGGCCAAGGCAGGCGGATCACCTGAGGTCAGAAGCTCGAGACCAGCCTGGCCAACATGGCGAAACCCCGTCTCTACTAAAAATACAAAAACTGTCTGGGCGTGGTGGCGCATGCCTGTAAACTCAGGCTACTCAGGAAGCTGAGGCAGGAGAATTGCTTGAACCCAGGAGGCGGAGGTTACAGTGAGCCGAGATTGTGCCACTGCACTTCAGCATGGGAGACAACGAGACTCCGTCTCAAAAAAAAAAATAAATAAATAAATAAATAATTAAATAAATAAATAAATAAATAAAAGATGTGTCTTCCCAGTTTTCTCTCTCTCTCTCTCTCACACACACACACACCTCCTTTAACCCCACATCTCTTCCAGCTATGATGCCATTCCTCTGCACCCCTTTACAACATTCTTTTAATGGTTTGTTAAAACTGCCATCTCCGGATCCACAATCAATCTCCTCTCCACCTCTTCCTTGAACCCACAAGTCTCGGGTGTCTGTGCCCAGGACTTTTCAAAGCTGTTCTTATCAATATGAGCAGTGACATCTACATGGTCTATCTAATGCTCATCAGAGCACTTGAAGTCCTTTGTGGGCCTGATCTTCCATAAAACTGTATTAAAAATTATATGACTGCATTGTTATCAACACAAATACAACCCAGGCAGGTTTCATTTTTATATATGCATTGTCATTGTATTTATACATTTCTATTGATTTGAAAATAAATAAAAATTAAAATATTTTGTGGGCCCCTAAAAGTATTGTGGGTCCTTAGCACTGTGGTCCCTGATGGCTGCATTAACCCTGATGGCGAGATTTCTGTCCTCACCTTCTTAGACTCTCAGAGGTACTCCACATAGTTATCGCCTTCTTGAAACCTGTTAGCAAATGTCTTCAAAGACACTGCACTCTTGGTTTTCTTCCTACCTCATTGGCTGCTGTTTCTCAGTCTCTTTTGGAAGCATGTTCTGCCTCTTCCTGCTTTGTAAACACGGATGTACTCCAAGGCTGGGCCTAGGATACCTTCTCTAGCTGCCTACACTCAATAATTTGGTGTTCTTGTCCTATCCCATGGCTTTAAAAACTGATAAACTCCTAAAATTATACCTCCAGCCCCCATTTTTCCTCTAGACATTATACTCAAAGATCTTAACTGCTTATCTGACATGTTCATTGGAATATTTTATGGGAATCTTAAATTTACCATGCCTAAAACAGGATTCCCCCATCTTGTCCTTCTGCAGTGTTCTGTACCACAATAAAAGGCCCTGCCATTTGCTCAGTTGCTCTAGCCAAAATCCTTAAAACCACCCTTGACTTTTCTATTTTTCTTGTACCCCTTACATAATTTATAGCAAATATTATTACCAATCCCTTCAAAATATATCCAGAATCCTTCTGCTGCTGGTGATGGAATAGGACAGACATACAGTCTATTTAATAGAAATAAAAGAGTGATTAGATTTATGGACTAAGGGATAGTAGGAATAAAAACAATGACTATATCTTGGGATTAAGGCTGTGGTGCAACGAGAAACATGAAAGAGTATTCTTTTTACCCTCAGACAGATAACAATAATTATGCAAATGTACTGCAATTTAGGAAACACCGAGTTACCTAAATCAAAATAATTTAATCAATATATGTAAGATGTTGTGTAGGCGGAATAACAACATGGAATGTAGATTGTGGATTTGGTATTACAGCAGACAGAAGACTTCTGAAATATAGAAATAAGCAATGAGAAGGTTAGACCACAATGGTAGCAGTCACTGAGCTGAAATAGACAAGGATCTCTTAGAAAGGTTAGTAAAAAACTGACCAGGCACAGTGGCTCATGCCTGTAATCCCAGCACTTTGATAGGTGAGGCGGGCGGATCACTTGAGGTCAGGAGTTTGTGACCAGCTTGGCCAACATGGTGAAACCCCGTCTCTATTAGAAATACAAAAATTAGCCGGGCGTGGTGGAGGTGGCGGGGGGCTGTAATCCCAGCTACTCGGGAAGCTGAGGCGGGAGAATTGCTTGAACCTGGGAGGTGGAGGTTGCAGTGAGCCGAGATCGTGCCACTGCACTCCAGCCTGGGCAACAGAGTGAGATTCTATCTCAAAAATAATTTTAAAAAAAAAGTGTTGGTAAAAAACAAGATATTGTCACTTAATAGACTCTAGAAGAAAAGAATGTTTCCTGAGGAGGAGATGATCAGTAGAATCTAATCCCACAAAGAGGTCAAGAATGCAGGTCAGTCAGTGGCCTTTAGATTTGTTAAGGTGTGGGTGCACTACTGACTTGAGCAGCTGAAGTTTTTTGATGATCAACCCAGGAAGCAAAGTAAGAACATTAAGGATTTTTCAATGATAAGTATTAATCAAAGACATTTTTTAGTAGAAGAAGTAGCACAATGACTGAAGACGGAAATTAGGTGAAATCAGCTTTCAAGATTTGAAATACAAAGATTTGAGATATGAAGTGCACAATAGCCGAAGAGAGAAAACAGGAAACTTCAAGAAGCAGAAAGGATTGATCTAGAGAGTAGATTCCTTAGGAGTCTCAGTCTAAAGAATAAAATGATTGATGACGGTTGACAGGATTTTGCTTTATTTGGGTGCATAATTCAATTTCTCCTTTCTTGACTCAGAATTAACATAAACTTTCTGATACTGGCTGAGCTGAACTGAAATGAGAGCCATCCGCCTACTTCGGAAGAATGTGGATGAGTAGATCAACACTACCTCCATCCTCTCAAATCTTTATCCTCACACATCATTTTTAGAAGCCACTGTACCCCTAAACCAGATGCCATCAATAGTTATCTCTATCACAATTTTTCCTTTTGACATATTTTCATCATTTGGCAGAAAAAATTTTAAAAAGAAAAGAAGAATCATAACTGTCGGCCAATAAATGGCTTGAAATCTTAGTAACAAGTTCAAATTAAATTACCAAACTAGTAAGTGAGAACGACATACAATATAATATGGTAATTGTCATTTAATTGCCAACACAATTCACAACTTGCTGTTAATTTTTTTTTTAATTTTAGCATGGGTAGATATAATTAGGGCTGTTAATACATAGTATGCAATTTTCATCTCAAATGAGGTGAGTACTCAGCAAACACTGTGTTCTGGTAATGGACATTTTCAAGATCACCTGATTGAAAAGAGAATCAAAAGGTACAGTGCACCAAATTTTTGGCAAAAAATATTGAAGTAACCAAAAGACTCTCTTCCCCTTCCTTTCTGTCACCTGCGTTGCTAAGCTGTTATCAATTACTCTGCAGGCCAAGGCAATTACACCTGAAATTACATATTAGGGAGAGAGGAGAAGGGCAACAGGAATGACATGTCCAGAGCAACCGTGTTATAGTCAACTATCAATTAAATTAAGTGTCTTCTGAATCACACAAAATGCTTGCGCTTGGCTGATGACAACACAATGTTTACTGTACTTCTACCCTTTCCCTTGGAGGAAAAAAAAATCACTGATATCACATCACTTCCATGTTATGGATTTTCTGTTACGTTACCATGGAAACTTACCATTTCCTTTCATTATCTCTCTTTCCCACACAAACACACAAAACAAAAATGGAATTACACATTTATAAACACTTCATTACAAACTCCTCTGGTAACTAGGTCCAGTGAGAAAGAACAGGACTCAATTCTTGCTATGTCAGTCACTGGTTTAACCAGAAATCATTCCTCACTTTTCCCTAGTGCAACGTACTGTTTTCGATGATCGGGATTATTTCCGTGGATATAATCAGCATTTGCTAGACTAAGATTCTTTTAAAGTTTGTGCTCGTATTGTGTAGTGACAAGAAGGGCATTTTTTGCTTTCTTTAAGGTACTGGTCTAAATTCCTCCTATACATTTTGTGACAGGGAATAAGTTGTTAGACTCATACCTTCAATTAATTCAACATTTGAATAGGTAACATATGAAAGAATATCTTATTTTTCTTTTGCAACAATAATACATACTGGTTTGTGTTTTTAGGCCCCATAAATCGTAACCATGCAGTATTACTTTTGCACAAAAGGTATTTTGATTTTTTTAAATGTCTACTTTAAAATGAATTACTAAAAACAAAAATACAGTAAAACAGATGATATGATACCAATTAAACACAATTAAAAGAATCTCCCTAGCAACATAATCACCCCCTCAGCCAACTCCAACTAGGCATTAGGCATTATCCTCCCAGAACCTTTCTAGCAGATCTTTTCAAGTGAGAAAAGTTCTGTGAAAACATTTTCTGATGACTCAGAAGCCCTCACTCACACAATTTAGCATTTGTTTTTCTTATTTTGCTCTTCAAGGACTATTATTTTATATTTTCTTGCTGAGCAAAGAAACCCCACACAATCAATATAAAGAAAAACTAACTTTGAAACAACATTCTTTTGAGGATCTGTGAGAAGTGGATGGGAAATGAAAGTACGTGAAATATTCAAATTTTCATTTCTAAATAAATGGTAGGTGGAAGATTTTTAAAACTATGATTTATCAAAATGATGGGCCATCAGGCAGATATTAGTTTTGCAAATTAATATTTATATGGTCATAACATAATCAGACCTTAAAAGAGAAATTTCTAAAATAGAATGAATGAGAAGATCTCTTTTGTATGGCTGGAAGAATATACTACAAAATGTTGACAGTGATAATTTCTGGTTGTTGGTATTAATGGTGATACTGTTTTTCTTCACGCTCTTCAGTATTTTCCAAATATTTTAGAATGTGCTTATTAGTAATGCTTTTGGCCGCAGTAATAGAGAACTCAGCAGTGCCTTAAACAAACATGGGTTTATGTTACTGTATTATTTATTATTATTTTCTATATTTTTTCATATCAAAAAGTCTGAAAATGACAGTTGTTAGTATTGTTTAAGCTGCTTAATAATGATCTTCTTATTTCAATTTTCCCATTCTTAGCTGTGTCACTTTTTTGCTTAGCAGCTTTTGGCTTCATGATTTAAAAAATAGTTGCCTTGGTAACAAGGATGATGTCTAATTTCAAGGTGGAGAATAGGGCCCACGATAATGTTAGCCATTCCTATTGCATTCAGTGCTTCTACCAATGCTCCCTTCAGAGGACTAACTCCCAATCTGATTCTTTTCTTGTGTCTCATTTGTCAGAATTGCATTAAAGGGCCATCCAGGGCTGCACGGAGTGTAGAGATAGACTCCCATAATTGGTTTAGATTTATCATAAGCCACTGCCTACATATGGTGGGAGCAATGCCATCTTGAACAATATCAGGATGCTATTAGCAGGAAAGAAAGTGAGAATGTGCACTGAATAGGATGTTAGGCTGAAAAATGCCCTAACCATGCTCTCCCATCATAAACATCTTCATGTCTTAATCTCTGGAACCACGAATGTTACTTTATATGGGAAAATGTGTTTTTGAAGATGTGATTAGGTTTAGGATTTTGATATGGGGAGGGCATCCTGGATTCTCCAGGTGGCCCCTAAATGCAATCCATATAGCCTTATAAGAGGGAGGTACTGGGAGATGGGAGATTACATACATGCACACACACACACACACACATACACACACACACACGGAAATGATGTGAAGACAGAGCAGAGAGAAGATACAGGTCTTGAGGACTGGAGTGATGTGGTCATAAGTGAAGGTCTTCTGGCTAGAAGAGGCAAGGAACACATTTTCCTGTAGAGCCTACAGAGGGAAGGCAGCACTGCCAATTCTGATTTCAGCTAAAGGACACTTGTTTTGGACTTCTGGCCTCCAGAACTGTGAGAGAATAAATTTCTGTTGTTTTAGGCCACCCAGTTTGTAACTTGTTACAGCAGCTGTACAGCCCCCCACAAAAAAAAACAATAAAACTGAGAGGAGACTAATATTTTATATCTGCCATATAGTTAGTCTCTCTCCACCTCATACAACACACAACTTTATAAGTAATATAAATAATGCTATATAAATATATAATACTATATAAATATATAATACTATAAATAATATAATGCTATATAAATATATATAACTTAATACTATATAAATGTAACTTGAAAGCAATAATCACTTTTGGATGACTAATATTTTTAAAATTAAATAATTTGTAAAGCAAAGCAATAACTCTTCCTATATTTCCATTTCAAGAGAATAATATATTTTCAGCAAGATGTTGCCTCAAATTTGAACATATCTTCCCATGGTCCACAGGCACCTATAACAAATTTCCACTGACTTTCGCAGAAACTACCTGAGTGTTTTCAAAAGTAGATTTGGCTGTACAGTATAAGTTGTTGATATCTTGCTGATTTTTGGTTCATCAGCGTTTTTCTATTCAATTACAATTTTAAAATTAGAAAAAAAGTTACAAGTAAAATCAAAACAATTCATGCAAAGTACAAAAGGTATAATAGGAGGAAAATTTTAAGGATTACATTCAGGAAATGGGAAAAAGATCCTCCTCTCAATTTTCCTACAGAAACAAGTTAAAATAGCATCTCTAACCAGCCATGGAAAATAAATGAGGGCTGACAGAATATTGGTTTTCACTTCAAAGTCAGTTATTAAATTTTTTTCACTTTTCCCTGAAGAACACAACACGACCTGGGATATTTTCAGACTATGAGGTCTCTTTCATCAAAGTCAGCACTGGCTGTGAAGACCACCTGCTTCCAGTAATTACCGTAAGCACACTCAGTGTCTCCGGATTCAAATGACCCATTTCTTGGTGAAATAAGACATCTCTTAACTTCGACTGCATTACATATACTCTCAACTCTAAATTACTTATTCACAGGAGACAAATGCCCCTAGATCAATTCAAAGCACTGATGTCGCTCAGTGGGCCCATCAGAACTCGAATCCCAAGGCACAACAAGAAAACAATCTGCCGAGTATCCGACAGAAATGACTAGATAGATCTGAAAACCAGCCACGTGGAAAACTGCAAAACTGTTTTTCTGAAATTTTTATTCAGAGTAACCTAAGAAGGGAAATAATTTCGCTTTTTTTTAATGTATGAAAGAAACAGACCCTACATTTAGAAAAGTAGGTTGTTTGCTCAATACTTCCAATAATTTCATAGCACCAGTTAACACTTACTTGCCTAGCTTCTGTCCTAAACACATGCACCTATAAATCTGCTTGGATTTTCAAGTTTCAAGATTAAAACAAAATATATCTCAGTAATCAGACATACAAAACAATTACTTAGCTTTGCAAATTAATGATTCATATAGAATATAAGCTTGAGGTCCTTAGGGCTAAATTATTTCTCCTACTTGATTCATTTCTGCATGTGGCATAGTTGACCTCTCTCTTTGTTTTGAGACTATTTCCTGCCTTAAAATCTGAGTACTTGTCCTCTTTCTTCTCTTCCACTTGCCCCTTGCCTCTTCATTTGCTTCATTTTCTCTTCTGCTGCTGCTGGCTGTTTAAATACTCATAATTTTCTTCCCTTTCTTTTTATCACCATCCTACACTCCTCTCCCTTCCCTCATCTTTCCTTCCCTTCTCTTCTCTGTTCATCCCATTTTTAGGCTTCTATTTTTATCCCAATTTTCTCCTACAAACTTATTTTCTTTCAGGGTGATTTTATTATCTATAAGGTAATAATTCCACAATTAGTTTCTCTAGCCCTGATTTAAAAAGCGGGGGATGAGGAGGCATGCCCAAATAATTTAATCAAAACTGAAACATGCACGGAGAGATTCGTTATGCACAAGATACTAATTAGGACAAGAAACAGAGTGGAAAGACCTTTGAAAGGTCACACCGTGCCCTCCTTTTATTCCAGCTAAGGCTTTTCCTAAATCAGCATTCCGGAAGTATTCCAGGGAACACTCGTTCTGCAAAATGGCTCTTGAAAAGAAGAAGAAGAAGAAAGAAGGAGTTCTATGGCCAAATTAATTTGGGAAAAACTGCATACCATGTCTCCCTCATGAATTTCAATGAACATTAACATTGTAAAAACTGAAACATCTTAGAAGAGATATATTTATTTGCAGTTAACCCAACATTACACAAACTCATTTGACTCTGCAAGATTTTTAATAAGTCATCTCATCTTTAGAAACATTCCTTTGGCCATTGCAGTAACCTTTTAACTATCTTCTTCTTTAAGCATCACCCTTCTCCAATCCACTCCAAACTACCACCAGGATCATCCATCTAAAACATTAATCACACCTCACAACTCATCTGCCTAAAATAATCCAGTGGCACCAGGCTATATACAAGATAACATCTGTACTCCTCAGTAGAGCACAGAATTTTTAGTAATTCTATTTTCAGCTTCCTTGCCTTCACATTTTTTTGCCACGAACTACTCCTTAATCCACTCTTCCTCAGGGTACCTAATACTGTAGTATCACCAAATTACTTAAAATCTTAAAAATGCCCACTTATACCTGATCCTTTCCCTTCTCTCCCCTGATAAGCTGTTGCATATTTTTTCTATAGTTCTTATGTATGCTCCTTTTAAACACATTTTCTTGATCACTTTCCTTTATGTCCAAGTGAGTTAGTTGTTCTTTGCCTTGTGTTTCCTCACCACTTTGTAAATATCTCTAGAAACATGAATCCCTCTGAATTTATTGCACCTAGGAAATTGCAAGCCTGTAGACCTGTACTGTCTAATACTGTAGGATTAGCTACCATGTGACTTTTGAGCACATGAAATGTAACTAGTTTGAACCGACAGGCTTTTAGCATAAAATACACACTGATTTCAACAGAAAAAAACAATAAACTTATACCGTTAATAATTTAAAATATTGATTTTATGTCAAAATGATATTTTGGAAATATTTTGTTAAACAAAATATATTCTTAAATTAATTGTGCCTGTTTCTTTTTACATTTTATGCAACTATCGGACATTTTTAAAATTACATGTGCGGTCACATTTGTGGACCACATTACATTTCTATTAGACTTTTCTAATTGTGCAGTTTTAGAAGGCTTGCGCCTTCTTTTATAATTACAGGATCCTGCTATCACTTGAAATCAATACTCAGTAAATGTTTCTTGAATCAATGAAGAAATAAATTAGCAGCAGTGTTTTTACATTGTCTTATAAAATAAAATTCTTGCAGTTCGTTAGCATGACATGAGTCCCAGAGGAAAAATGTCTTCCACATGAATGATCTCAATATTTGATGTCTCTAAATGATGTCAGCAGCGACAGCAACAATACTCCTTTCTTAGAAAAGAGAAGGAAAGAAAAAGAAAGAAAAGGTCCAAGATCATATTGACCTTTTAAATAAACCTTATACCATGAACTATTCTAGGTTAGGATGCACATAAAATGACATCACAGCCTCTATAACTTTCTATGAAATGCATGCTACCAGACTTTGATGAGAGCAGAAAAAAAATAATGAAAAACAAACTCAGTTGTAAGGCAGCTCAAGTCCTCTATCACTTCCAGTCATAAATTGTCTTTTATGAATCACTTTGAGAGCACAATTCCAGAGAGAAATGCTATAGAAACTCTTGTCTAAGCCTGGATAGAAAATCAAACCCATGAGGTTCTGTATTCGTGAAAACTCTCTGTGTGACCTTAGGTGAGTTGCCTACTGTCTGTCTCTCAGGATATGCCAGAGTTAAAGCAATAATTCTGAAAACTATAAAGCAATTGAAACAATCTAATGCTGATGATGACGTTCTCAGATATTTTAAGCCATACCCAAATTACTTTCAACCAATGTACATGGTAGGATGTTCCTTTACTTCAGCTAAAAATCCAAGTGGTGTCTTCATCTACAGATGAAGGCTTTATCTACAAAAGATTTAATACATGGCAAAATATTTTGTAAATTATTTCCTCTGTTCCTAAGTTTTCTCCATGTATTTTAAATTTTTGTTAAGGCCATTTGTACTGTTTCCAATTAATGTGGGAGGTAAGGAGAGTAAGCTGCTATTTACAAATAATTTCACTTGAATTTAAAAGATAGCTGGCCGGGCACAGTGGCTCATGCGTGTAATCCTAACACTGGGAAGCCAAGTCCGGCAGATCGCTTGAATTCAGTAGTTCGAGACCAGCCTGAGCAACAGGGTGAAACTCCATCTCTATCAAAAATATAAAATATTAGCCAGGCATGGTGGTGCATACCTTTGGTCCCAGCTACTTGGGAGGCTATGGTGGGAAGATCCCTTGAGCCCAGGAGGCAGAGGTTGCAGTGAGCTGAGACCACACCACTACACTACAGCCCGGGCAATGAAGTGAGACCCTGTCTCAAGTAAATAAATAAATACAAGATAAGTTGTTTTTTATTTTTAGCTGTTTTCTCTCGTGTGGTTTTTGTGGTAACTTATGTATAAACTAATTTTTTCTGAAAAAAAAATGTTCTTTATTTCCTTAACTGAACAATAAACTTTCCTGAACTTGGTAGAGCATAAGTGAGTGGCCACCAAAGACTGCTACTATCATGACTACAAGCATCATGGCTATGGAAACCAAAGTTCATATGGAGCTCAGCAAGGGTAAAATTCAAATTTGCCAATGGCTGGTCCATTAGAAACAAGAGATATATAGTCAAAATATTAATATACATATTGATAATCCTAACATCCTATGTTAGGATTAATATTCTCCTAATATTTCTCAAACGTTCTCCTAAATTATTATGGTCTAATATGAAGAATGGGGAGAGAGAAAGAAAACTAAAATAAATATTATGGTGATTTATTTTATACACGAAGTCGTTCCATAAAGGGATGATGGAATCCAAAAATCTACTCATTTTTTCCCTAGACTTGTATCAATAATATAGTTATAAACTCAGGTTCATCGATTATAAGGACAGAAGAAATGATAACATGGACATTATATTAGTTTCCTGTGGCTGCTGTAACAAATTTCTACAAACATGGTGACTTAAAACAACATGCATTTATTCTTTCACAGTTCTGGAGACCAGAAGTCCAAGATCTGTATCTCTGGGTTGAAATCAAGGTGCCAACAAAGATGGACTCTCTCTGGAGGTTCTAGGAGAGAATGTGTTCTTTATCTCTTCTGCCTTCTGGTGGGGGCTGGCATCCCTTGACTTGTGGCCACATCACTCTGATCTCTTTCTCCGAGGTTGCATTGCTTCCTCTTGTTCTGCTTGTAAAATCTCCCTCTCCCTTCCTCTTATAAAGTACCTGTGACTGCATTTAGGGCTGACCTTGATAATCCAGCACAATCTCCCCTCAAGATATGTAATTTGATCCTGTCTCTAATGACTTTTTTCTTTATGAGGTAACACTTACAGGTTCTAAGGAATTGGGACCCAATATCTTTATGTGGCCATTATTCAACCTTCTACAGATCATAAATAGTTTAATTCACTTCCCAACTTCCTTGTCAACAATCAACTTCTGTGAGATTTTGTCCAAAATATATTTCCAAACTGTAAACGCCTTGCAAGCATTTTTAACATCTTTTTAAATTTCAAAAACCTTTCTAGTCATGGCCATTCAACCAATATTAACTGAGCATTTACTATAGGTCAAGTGGTGCTAACAGTATAGAGTTTACAAAAATATTTATTCAAGCAAAGTGGAATCTTAGTTTGAAAAGTGAATAGCATACATTTCCTAACATTAACTGTCCTGTCAGTGCTACAGACTTTGAAAAATGGATCACTGGATAAGGCTGAAAGTAAACATATTTAAAGTTTTAAAAATCATGTGATCAGTTTAAGCTTTAATTTAAAGCTAAAAGCCCTGCCCCTCAATTACTTATGTTGTATTTCATAAATACATTACAGAACCACAATCTGAAAGGATTGTGATCCTTTCCTTCTTTTCTCCATAGAAAGCATTTGTTAAATTGTCCATGTGTTCAATTCCCTAGGATATAATAGGTAGTAAAATGAAGTTTTGCTTAGTAAATATTTGTCTAAGGTTGGGGTTAGATGTATAAAATTCACTCATGTATTTATCCAGTAAATATGTATTAATTGTCTTTACTATGATAGGCATTTGCCTAGGTGCTTGGCTGACAATGAAGCCGTCAAAGGGTGTGGAGGTAAATGAAGGGAATTGCAGCACAGAGGAAGAGATGTTTTACAACAGGTGTGAGGACCAGGTACTAGAGAGAGTAGTCCGGTGACACAGAACTCAGTCTGGGGGGCGGGGGGTGGTTTTTGTGCAGAAGTGCATCAAGCTGAGGCCCTAGGACCTGCAGGGATTATCCAGGTAAGGAATCTGAGGAGGAGCCCTTGCAGACTTAAAGATTTTAAAACTTCAAGCATTTAAAAAGGACTGAGCTAAGAAGAAGAGGGTTATTGGAACCTGGAAGTACTTAAAAATGGCTGGAACTCAATGCAGGAGGAGGAGAAATGAACAGCCTTCATTTCGTGGAATTCCTGCTGAACAGAAAGGTCATGCCTCATCTTAAAAAGGTTCTTACACTCTTATGTGAAGAAAAGTTTGGAAAGGCAAGATTAGGAGGATAACAATGAGTCAGAAAACTATATGAGCTATGTAGTGGAGAGGGGAAGGTGAAGACCGAAAGTATGTAGAAAACATTTTGCATTAGAGGAAGATTTAGACGTATAACTGTTCAAGACTTGGTCATTGTTGGATATGATGAGAGCCAGTGAGAAGAAGAGTCAAGAATGACAGCAAGATTTAAGGTTTAGACAAAGGAGTGCATAAAAATACAGTCCACAGGGGGAAGGGTATGCTGGTGGTGAGAAGTGGGGAGTGTGATGTTAAATTCAATGTGGCCTTCAAGGCCCCTTGAACCTACTGCCCATGTAGGGCCTCAGCACAGAGATGCCCAAACATGCTGGTGGACAGATACAACTGAATTCCTATAGAGTTCTAGGCTGAACATATCACATATTGATGTTTTAAAATTGGGGTGTGGGGGGGCTGGCAGTAATTAAATTCACAAAGCTACATTCATCCTGTGTGAAACATAGGTAGCAAAATGATTTGTTACATATTACGTCAGAGTACTGTGTCTGAAATTGTATTCATTAGACACTTGATTGCATTTTCTAAGGAAAATACCTTAATATAAGAATTGTGCCAATGGAATAGCACATTCATGATACTAATGATAGTGTTTAAAAGTATGCTTTTTAAATTAATATTAATATCTGGTAAATCTTTACCTTTTAAGATATATTTTGTGGGGTAATTATTTTCTGGAGCTTTTAATAAGCTAACTAAGTAATGTCAGTTTCTGTCAAAAATATTGTGCAAGTCGTGTACAACGTTAATGGAATATTCACAAGTATTATGCACAGAGAAAATATTCAACTTCAGAATTTCAGGAGTTTTCTGTAATTTTTTTCTACCTTGCTAATGAATCACTCTATTGGAGGCATTAAATGTACCTTAAATATTATATTTATGTGGCACAATATGAAGGAATGTGAGCTAGTGAGAAGAATGCATATAGTTGCAAAAATAAGTTAAAATACATGGACAATATTGTTCCCAGGGCATGGGGGTAGAAGAACTCCACAACTCATCTCCCTGCGTATCTTCCCCTCCATCTCATTCATTGACTGTTCTCACCACCAGGGTCACCTCTTGCTTGGATTTTGTGGCTTCCTAATCCTCTATTACCATTTCAGATGTTGCTGGTGAACATAAGAGTGTTGCTTTATATTCTGTGAGAAAGAGTTGCTGTTACTTGATTTTGGTGGGAATTGTACTTGAACTTGAAAAAATAACCTGGTGTCTGAGAATACACATGGGCATTTTTCTGTTTTATATTTCATTCTCCCGTCATCTTCCATGGCATAAGATAGACATGAACCACCGCTGAACCACCATGAACATCTGTGGGCTCTGTGCACCCAGCACTTAGGACAGCTGGTTTACCAGCTGGGAAGATTCAGCTTCATTTGTGGTGAGCCAGCTTCCTTGACACTTAGTGGTGCCACTGGCAATGCTAACTAACAAAAGCCATGGTTTACCAGGGT
This sequence comes from Pongo abelii, assembly GCF_028885655.2. Classification (NCBI taxonomy): domain Eukaryota; kingdom Metazoa; phylum Chordata; class Mammalia; order Primates; family Hominidae; genus Pongo; species Pongo abelii. The sequence goes on along the minus strand of NC_071993.2, from coordinate 20,175,118 downwards.
GCCCAAGTCAAGGCAATGATGAGCTTTCCCTCTAATCTGCAAAAAAGGACTTGAACCTAACGTCCATGTCATCCTTACAAAGTCAAGATGGAGTCTGTGTTAAAATAAAAAAGATGGGACCATCACAAAATGTATGAATTTTATGTGTTCCGTGTTTCTTATATCAGTTAATTATTATTCTTTCTTGGGCTCTCTTCTACTTGCAGTGAACTAGCATATAGTAAAAGTTTTGTCAATGCACTATTCTCTCTCAAATTCTTCCTTTCTGGTCTTTCACCTTGGCCCAATTTAAGCACCATTGTTTTTTAACCAAACTAGGAAAATTATGGCCAGGACCCTGTTTTCCATCTATCTTCCATGATACAGACAAAAGAAAACCATAGTAATTTTCTCCATAAAACTTTCAACGACCCCAGCTTACTGGTTAGTAAATAAAGTTAGTTCAACCTTCTCCTAATATCAAGGACTTGTACATAATGTTCCTCATCTGTCTTGCTGGCCTTCTCTCTTAGTAACTCTCACCATGAATCTTAGGGACAAGTCACTGAACTACTCAACATTCTCCAAACACATGTGTGCAGTTTACGTGTACTTCTACTTCCGCTGCCTGCAATTCCCTTCCCCAGCTTCTCAGCCTACCACAAGCCCACTCTTGCTTCAAGATTTAAGCCAAATGTTACTTCTTCCGTAAATACATTCATGTCTCATACATTGGAAACTGATTTTATGTTTGGGCTTACAAAGCCTTTGCTAACATCTCTACATTGTATTTAAACGCACACACACACACACATACACAGACATACACACACGTATATACAGTTATTTTTTTAATTTAATAGCAGACCTTTAAATTTTACTAATGTTAACGTTCCTTATTTTGACTCTAAGTAGTTCTGAAGATCCATGACATGTATTAGTTATAGTTCTGACAAAGCACAGATTCAATCATCCACTGTTGAAAGAAGACAGGTGCTGGAATGAGTTTCACAATGAGTTGTGAGCCCAGCTTGTGCCTGAGTATTCCAAAAGTGATGTGCTCCAGACAAGGTCAATACAAAATTTGGAGGAAAAATGATATGCAGTATTAATACTCCTAAATCATAGAGTATTCCTTAGCAAATATAAAAGTAGCAAATTTTCATTGAGTGTTTAGCATTTGCTAAGGACTGCTCTAGGCACTTTAAGTATAATATTAATCCTCATAATAATTTTTAAGATAGGTGTGATTCATATACCCAATTTTCAGATAAAACAGTTAAGGAAAAGAAGACACAAAGCTGTAAATAGCAGAAACAAGATGCGAACCAACACCATATTATTTCATAGATTGCCCCTTTAACCAACTTACTCTGTTGCCTACCTACAAGGTGGAAATTATGAATAGTTTCCTATGGGTGGTGTTTACAATCTATCTCTACCTTTCTTGGGGACAAAGATCATGCCTTTTGGTTTCCTCAACAGTACCCAGCAGTGTCCCATGTAAATAGCAGACTCTAGTACTAACAATAGGCTTTACAACTATTATGAAATCATAGTTATCCCAGAGTAACAGCTGTTCACTAAAATGTTGAACTCCAGTAATTCTTCTCAACCAAGAAAAATACCTTATTCACTCGTAATTCTGCTTTCCTCTTAAATGCAAGGCTACAAATTCTCATTTGCCTTGGGGATCTTCACTAAAATATTTAATACATACTGGAAACATTTAGCTCCTTCATTGTAGCTATTTAAAATAAGCATTGGCACAGAAATTGCAGCATTAGGCGATATCTTTACTCTACACATTAGGGACCACTTGTCAGAAGCACAGTTAAAGTAGATTTGAAACATCTCCAGGCTGCTTAGGTCTCTAGTGCTCTGAAGTATTTGAATGTTCACTCTTTGACCCATGGCTGTTTAGATCATTTTGATTTTAGGAAAAAAAAAGAATAATGATTATAGAGCCTGTTCCAGAGGAACTTATCCCTTCTGTTTCTTTCATTCTACATGGGCTAAAATGCACTTCATTAGCGTTCAAGTTAAGGCATGAAGATGGTAGTGTGACCAAATGTCATAACCAATGTGTCCTTTGTGCCCTTGATTAAAACACTGGGAAGGTTCACGAATATGTTGGAAGTGGTAGGGAAATTATTAATAAAAAAATTCGGATGAAATACAAATGGGCCATGAAAACCACAGTCCCGTAACAGAAATGCTACTACTAAATGTAGCCTATTTATTTTTCTTTTAAAACGAACTGCAATATATCACCCTTGGTTTTAAATTATCTACTTCATTAGGTTAAGAAATTGCTTTTTCATTGCTAGCAAGTGGCTCTTCATCAGAGATAGTATATCCAACTGCCAACAAGTCAAGGCTTAGCTATTTAAACTGCATCTATTGGAGGAAGAAAAATTCCATATGGTTAGAAGCTCCTATTGGATCTGTAACCACTCAGGGTTTTACATATGTAGCTCAAGAAATATCTCCCTGGACAACATCAGTATTTATTGGCTGGAAGTTATTCTCCGTGGAAGGCAATTGGAATAAGAATGATGAATTGTGCTTTACTACGTGGAAATGGACAACTTAGCAAATTTTTTTAATTACTCAGCAAGCCAACCATTTTTAGTAGTAATAAATTATCTTAAATATTCTGTGAGTTACAGGTAGATCCTCAATATCTTTGAGCTAAACAGCTCACATGAACACCTCCTCTGCAAGCCAGAGTATGGAGGTGAGGGTGGTATCTGCAAATTTAATATGTGGTTCTCAGATACAATTCTGGGGCCTGTGTAGACCTGCCTAGTCTTGCTACAAAGCAAAACAGGTTTGACTCCTGTAGGAAAGACAGGTCATGCATTTGAACTAACAACCTGAAATAGATTTGTATGTCATAAAATTCAAAACCTTTGAAATGATCTTTTTGACATTGTTTTTTCTTTTTGTTGCGTCTTCAGAATTAGGGGCTCACAGGAAGTCCTTACTAATTATGAAGGTATTCTTTATCCTTTAAAATTTGGGAGAAATATCTTCAATGTTCTTTTGCCTTAGATTTAGGATCCAACAGGCTCTATATGGTAGGCTTTAATCTTTGGAGAGACATTGCTTTTAACACAAGCCATGTATAAGTGGCAAAACAGTTACTCAGATTGGCACTTATATTGCTTTTTTGAAGTTAACTGCTTAGGCGTGCTACAGGCTTGATTTTTCAAGGAGCTGCTACAAATGTTCACTTCAAGAATGGGTGATTTTAATGAGGTGATTGTGACAGATGCTATCTCTTTGAATCCTGTTCTCGAAGGGGAGGAAAAAGAAAACCTTCTCTTCTATGTACGATTTTGAGATCTTATCCAAATGGCAACAATAATGTGAATTTGAAGAGGCCGCCCCAAATTCTGCATTTGGAAGAAGCTGAGAGGCGCCTGTAAACCTATGCTTGCATTTAGGAAAATGTCAAAAAGAACACGCAAAATGCCCTTATTTCCTAAAAATACAGCATAACTAGGCTGGGCATAATGGTTCATGCCTGTAATCCCAGAACTTTGGGAGGCTGAGGTGGGAAGATTGCTTGAAGCAAGGAGTTTGAGACCAACCTGGACAGCATAGGGAGACCCAGTGTCTACAAAAAAAATTGAAAAATAAATAAAATAAAGTAGTCAGGTGTGCTGGCTGGTGCCTAAAGTCCCAGCTATTTGGGTGGCTGAGATGGGAGGATTCCTTGAGTCCAGGAGGTCGAGGCTGCAGTGAGCTGTGACCACCCCACTGCACTCCAGCCTGGGAGACAGGGTGAAACCCTGTCTCGTCAACAAGTACTAGCTATCTTTAAATACCATCAGACCACAAACCAGTGAAAATAACAAGCATGTGTCCCCAGTGAAAAACTCAGGATGATGGAAATAAAACAGAGGTGACATTGAGCCTTGTAAGAACAATATCCTGCTTTGCAGTCTAAATCTGAATTTGTCAAGCAAATCATTACAAGAAAGTAATTAGATTCTATTAAGGGATGAGTAGTGGCTTAGTTTTTCCTTTTACCATTTATAGGCAGCTGTAGGAATTTATGCCTAAAACCTCTAATTGCTTTCTTGATGGTGCAAATAGAATGATTTTTACAACCACATTTTTTACTACATAGTTCTCACTGACCAGATGTTACATTAAGGCAGTCTGTTTCTTAAAGTGCATTTTGTTTCTGTAGGCGTGCACATTAAACAAGATAATCATCTTAAGGGAGGTGTTGAAAATATGACATGCCTGGGTCCAAGTGTCAGAAGGTCTTAACTGTGTAGGAGTGGTGGTACCTAGAGGTACTTAGATGGGCTTTGGGTTCCCATATCCATATCACTTTCCCATGTCTCCCCAAATCAAATCATATTAATTAATTCTAACTACCAATCTTGTATACAGTTTGAAACTTGAAACATTAGGAAATGTTGCTATTTTTACTAAAATGAAACAGAATTTTAGCAACAAAAATGTGGATGCTATGCAAATTCAGCTTAAAGATCATTTAGCAGATTATCCTTCCCTTTCCCTCACCTTCTAACCAGGTTACTGACCCTCAGCACCTCCTACATGGAAATTCCAGAGCAGGCCCTGTAAGCAGGAAACAGCCAAGGACATTTTAAAGAAACACTCCAGGCAATTCTGAGGCAGCATCTGCAATGCATTCTAACATTTTATCAGTTCTGTGCTAGCCACCTGCTGCGCACAAACTGTTGAGAAACACAGTTGCAGTTTAGTCTATGAAAGTAAGATTGTTTTTTAACAAAAAACCTAAATCGCATAGCGCCCCCCTCCCCCCCCACCCCCGCTTTTTTTTAAGCACACAGATGAGAGCTTGGTACTGACGGTGCCAAGCTGCTTGGAGAAATGCTGTAGAAGGTACCATTCGACAAAACAACCCAGCAACTCTAGAGGAATAAAGAAATGCATGCTTTTGTCCCTGACCCGAGGGTTGTGTCATTTACATATGAAAAAGGCAAGATATTTATTGCATAAGAAAGACAATGAAAGAAAGATACCACTGGGACCATATTAAAAAGGTACAGCTTTCTCGATAGGGATACTTTTCCAGAACCAGAACTCATGTGATTTTTTTTTTTTTCCTCTGCCACGGCCTTCATGAGCACCTTCAGCATCTGGTCCTGAAAGCTTTCATTGTATACATTGTTGATCAAATATAAGATAGAGGAAATTTGTGACTGTCCTATCAGGCCAGCCTTTCCTTCTGTCCAACGGTGTATCTACTAAGGGCAGCCAGCAGCTTTGTGTTGTTATACACAGCTGTCTTTTTAGAGGAATCTCATGGTCTGGAAGTTAAGGTATAAGGCCAGAGGCTATTTTATTCCTTCTTGCCTAAACTAGCCTCTGGCCCTATGCCTTAACTGGGCAGCTGCCTTCTACCTGCCTTCCACAAGGAATCTCAGATATTCAGAATGATTTTCCACTGTAGCTTCATGAAGGTATTACTGAGTCTTCTCATCCCACTACCCTGTTACAAGGCCTGCTATAAGGTCAGCCCAGAATGACTCCCCACTGTGGCTTCATGGAGGTGCTACTGTGTGTTCTAACACCACCTTCCTGCTATAAGGCTTGCTCCTGCTTTTTGGAGCCTTACTCAAAGTCAGGGTGCCTCCAATCACGACATCGTGACTTAAGTGAATTTAAGTATCGCTTTGGTCCAAAAGAGCTCTATTTCCAAAATTTGACTCCTGCTCAGTTTAAAGCCCAAAGTCACTAAGCCCTTTGGACATCCTAATTTAAAAATGTCTGGCCACACTGCAAGAGGAGCTCCACCAGTCTTGGCCTTATCCATTTCTAAGCCACCTCCTTTTCTGCATTGGTCTACTCTTGAAGTCCCAGTGCTTCTTGCTGCCAAATCTGTAAGACTTATGATAACACGTACAAACCACTTAGATTTTCCTGTTTCTCCTTAGTCTGGGGAATCTGTTTTTAGTTTGTAATTGTAATATTGTTAATTAAATAGTTGCCAATAACATAAAAATACATATTGGTTAATTAAATTGTGATACTTACTATTCCTAGTGGGACTGTTACATTTCAACCAAGAATCATGAAAATCTTTTTTCTGCCCTTCTTTCACTGCAACATTCAGCAATTTGATGTTAATTCAGTTTTATCCAGAGGAATCTTGAAAGTAATAAACTAGTGTTGTGGGTCCCTTGTTTTACAATGGTACTCATAAGCCCTTTAATAAATGATTTAAATAATTTTTCTTAACAAAACAGGCAATTTCATTAGCATTTATACTGCCTCAAGCTCTAAAAAATTTGGAAATAAAATAATTATGAAGAAAGCTTTATACTGCATACTCTTTTAAATATTGTTAATTTTGTTTGACAAATACATATTACAAGATGATATTAAATAAAAACAAATACATACACTGCAGAAATTATTCCCATTCATTCTTACCAATAAGAATTTTAAATATTAATGCTGTTTGAAAAGTGATACATGCACATAGTAATAATTTGAAAAGCACAGATGATTGTGAAAATTACATCTCTTTCCTACTCCTAATCTCCAGCCATCTGCCAAGTCTTAGTGGGTTACCACTATTAATAGTTTCTTGTATATCTCTCTAGAGATTTTTCTGCTCACTTGGAAGCATATCTATGTTTCTTCCAAATTATTTTAGAGATAGTTTATACATGTATAAATACATCTGTCTGTACACACACATACATATGTACATATATGTACGTATGTATGTAAGTAACATTTATCTGCATCCTGTGGTGTTTTATTTTTATTAACAAGCATACATTAAGTATCTCATTCTGTTTAAAGGCCACATAGTATTCTACTCTATGGGTTCCTAGTAGTTTATTTAACCTGTCCACAACCTGAACATCCTTAATGATGGGCGTCAGGTGGTTTTCAGTCTTTAGCAGTGGATATCCTTATACACATTGTTCACACACAAATACACCTATAAGATACATTTTTAGGAGTAGAAATCACAGTGTTAGTTATACATTTTATATTTTAGCGGATAATAATACATTGTCATCAGCAAAGCTTGAGAGTTTCTTTTTCTCCATACCTTATGGAAAATATCGAGCTTCAAAACTTGTTTTTTAAAAAACCGTTTAAAATCACTCAAGTAAAAGCAGCCTCTCTATAGTTTTAACTTGCATTTCACTTATTAGGAGTGAGATTATGTATTATTTAATATGTGTAACAGCCACTTGTATTTCCTTTTTTAAAAATAAACTTTTAATTTTAGGATAGGTTTACAGGTACAGAAAGTTGCAAAGATAATATAGGTCTCCCATATACTCCAAACCTGATTTCCCATACTACCAACATCACACATACCTTGACAAAGGTATGATACCTTTGTCAAAATTTTTGAAACAATATTGATATATAATTGTTAGCTGAATTATTGATACTGAATATTGATATATAATTATTAGCTGAATTATTAACTAAATGTATTCAGATTTGTCTACATTTACATAATGTCCTTTTTCTCTTCCTGAATTCTATCCACAATATGACATTATATTTAGCTGTTATGTTTCCTTATGTTCCTCTTAGCTGTGATAGTTTCTCAGACTTCTCCTGTTTTTTGTTTTTTTTGTTTTCAGATGGAATTTCACTCTTGTCACTAAGGCTGGAGTGCAATGGCACAATCTTGGCTCACTGCAACCTCTGCCTCCTGGGTTCAGGCAATCCTCCTGCCTCAGCCTCCCAAGTAGCTGGGACTACAGGCATGCGCCACCATGCCCAGCTAATTTTTTTAATTTTTTTTTTTAGTAGAGATGGGGTTTCACCATGTTGGCCAGGATGGTCTCAATCTCTTGACCTTGTGATCCACCCACCTCAATCTCCCAAAGTGCTGGGATTACAGGCATGAGCCACCATGCCTGGCCAGACTTCTCCTGTTTTTATTTAATGACCTGGACAGCTGAGGAATATTGGTTGAGTATTTTGCAGTGAGGTGTAGTTTTATCTGGTTTATTTAAAGTTTGTTTGCTTGTTTGTTGGCAAATAATATGCCTACGTGTGGTTTTTTGGTGATTTTCCGGTTGTTTTTCTCCGAGCTTCCTAGTTTGACATCTGTCAATTTTGGAAAGCACTCAGCTATTATTATTTCAAATACTTCTTCTTTCTGTTTTTATTCTCTTCTGATATTCCAATTAAGTACATGGAAGTTACAACTTTTATTATTATCCTACTGGTCTCTGATGTTCTGTTCTGCTTTTGTTTTATTTTTTTCATTCTTTTTTTCTTTGCATTTCAATTTTAGAAGTTTCTTAGTCTTTAGTATTTAGTAGGTCTGTATCTTTAGGCTGTGACTCTCTTAAGGGTGTCTCTAGTGGAATAGATTTTTCCCCCTCCCTGCCTCCTGCTCCCCTCCCTGGATATAGCATTCCAGATGTATTTCCCTAAAGTCTTGATTCTTGTTGACTATGAATTTTTATTTCTCCCTCATGTGAGCCTAGAAGACTCAAGGGGCTTGCTCCAGTGGGAAAAATGACTTTCCCCCAGCTAGGATAAGGCCTTAGGAAGGTCTTTGTTCTGGAGAAGGCTCTAGGTGTATTTCACAATGATTACTCTTCCCTTGCTCCAGCAGAGCCATCCGAGAGTTTCACAGATCTTCACTGAGAGAACCTTCTGGGGTTCCTGGGGCTCAAGCCCACAGAAGTTTAAAGGTCCCCCTAATACTAGAATTCTCAGCAGTTTCTGACCTTTAGGCTAACCCACACTGAAATTCTAGCTTTGTGGAAGTTACCTTTTAAGTGTTATTAGCAATCTGTGGTTGCAGTGGCTCCTGTCCCAGATGAGTAGATCTCCTGTGTGTGTCTTTGGATGTGCCTGTGTCTCTACATTTTGGGGACAGTGGTTTGCCTTGTGTGATGGGGTCAACTTGATTGGATTGAAGGATGCAAAGTATTGTTCCTGGGTGTGTCTGTGAGGATGTTGCCAACGAAGATTAACATTTGAGTCAGTTGACTGGGAGTGGCAGACCCACCCTCATTGGGGGTGGGCACCATCGAATCAGCTGCCAGAGAGGCTAGAATAAAGCAAGCAGGAGAAGGTGGGAGATGCTGACTTGCTGACTCTTCTGGCCTTCATCTTTCTCCTATGCTGGATGTTTCCTGCCCTCGAACATCAGACTCTAAGTTCTTCAGCTTTTGGATTCTTGGACTTATACCAGTGGTTTGCCAGGGGCTCTTAGACCTTCAGGGACAGAATGAAGACTACACTGTTGGCTTCCCTACTTTTGAGGTTTGGGGGCTCATACTGGCTTCCTTGCTCCTCAGTTTACTGATGGCTTATTGGGGGACTTCACCTTTTGATCATGTGAGTCAATACTCCTTAATAAACTCCCCTTCATATATCCATCTATCCTATTAGTTCTTTCCCTCTATAGAACCCTAATACACCCTGCAATCTCAGCTCTCTCATGGGTCTAATAGAAATTGTTGATTTTCAGCTTGTTTAGCTTTTTCTCGATAGAATGAGAGTGACAACCTCCAAATGCTTTATAATAAATACCTGAAACCAGAAGTTCCTGCAATTTCTTTTTAATAAACTGTCTTTGTCATTTGCTCATTGTTTAGTTGCTACATTTCTCTTTTTCTTACATGAGCTCTTTATATATTAAGGAGAACAGTCCTTTCACTGTCATATGTGTTTTAAATATTTCCTTTCCCAATTTTTTGTTTCTTGTTTTTTTTTTTTTTTTTTTACTTTAAGTTCTGGGATACATGCGCAAAATGTGCAGGTTTGTTACATAGGTATACATGTGCCATGGTGGTTTGCTGCACCTATCAACCCATCATCTAGGTTTTAAGCCCTGTATGCATTAGGTATTTGTCCTAATGTTCTCCCTCCCCTTGTCCCCCACCCCCTGATGGGCCCCACTGTGTGATGTTCCCCTCCCTGTGTCCATGTGTTCTTATTGTTCAACTCCCACTTAGCAGTGACAACATGTGGTGTTTGGTGTTCTGTTCCTGTGTTAGTTTGCTGAGAATGATGGCTTCCAGCTTCATGCATGTCCCTGCAAAGTACATGAACTCATTCTTTTTTATGGCTGCATAGTATTCCATGGTGTATATGTGCCACATTTTCTTAATCCAGTCAATAATTGATGGGCATTTGGGTTGGTTCCAAGTCTTTGCTATTGTAAATAGTGCAGCAATAAACATTCAGGTTTATGTAGAATGATTTATAATCCTTTGGAATCGCCACACTGTCTTCCACAATGGTTGAACTAATTTACATTACCACCAACAGTGTAGAAGCGTTCCTATTTCTCTACAGCCTTGCCAGCATTTGTTGTTTTCTCACTTTTTAATAATCACCATTCTAACCAGCATGAGCTGGTATCTCATTGCAGTTTTGATTTGCATTTCTCTAATGACCAGTGATGATGAGCTTTTTTTCATATGTTTGTTTGCCACGTAAATGTCTTCTTTTGAGAAATATCTGTTCATATCCTTTGCCCAATTTTGATGGGGTTGTTTGTTTTATTCTTGTAAATTTGTTTAAGTTCCTTGTAATATTTCCCAGATTTTATTTCTCTTTTCCTAAGTGAGGGTGTTTAAATGCCATGAATTTTTAATATATGAAAATTTTATTATATGTGTTTTTTTTTCAATATTTTCATTTATGGTTTCTGGGCTTTGTATCAGTCTTAGAAAAATGCTCCCAATCTCAGGATTATAAAATAGTTCTTCTCTAGTTTTCTTCTAATGCATTGTTATATTTTATTTTCATGATAAAATAAATCAGGTTAATTTAAATAATATATTTCAAACCTTGTGGAAAATAAGAGAATTCAGAATATAAGCAGCATTAAATACCAGTGGGAGAAATAAACTCTGATAAATAGTGTTAAAACAAATGGGTACCCATCTCTGTTAAAATAAATGGGTAGAAACCAGATTTCTAGTCACTCCTTATAATTATTATTACAAGAGGACTGAAATATAAACAACATTTTTCAACCGAATACTTGGAAACTAGGGAATAGAAACATACACACAATGTCATCATTTCAAAGCAATCAGTATTAGCTCTTCCTTCCATTGCTGTATATTTCTAAAAAATTACCATCACAGTACACTTACAATATTACATCTTGATTATTACGATATAACATTCTTTCCCTGCTAACACATAATCTTATAACACTCATTTTTACATATCTAATGTTCCATGACTCTTATTTTTCAAACTGTATAGAAATTGGGAGCACTCAATTATCTCCAAATTATATTATCAGTTATTATATTTTCTTTTATATTTTTAGAGACAAGATCTCGCTCTGTCACTCTGACTGGAGTGCAGTGGCATAATCGTAGCTAACTACAGCCTTGAACTTCTGGCCTCAAGCAATCCTCCTGCCTCAGCCTCCTGAGAAGCTGGGACTACAGAAGCACACCACCGTGCCCTGCTAATTTTTAATTTTTTTTTTTCTGAAGAGATAAAGTCTCATGGTGTTATCCAGGCTGGTCTCAAGTTTTATTAGATTCTATCTAATATAAAATAAATAGCTTTAAAAATTTCTGCAAGATAATCTTTAATTATTAAGAGGTAGAAAGGTTAAAAAGAGAGTGTGAGAACAATAAACCTGGCTTATAAAAATACGCTGGAGTAAAGATTTGAAAAATAGTTGTGTTTTCAAGGCATTTTGGAAGAAATTAGTAAGTTATCTGAAGAGATTACCATGCTTCAAAGAAGAAAAAAAGAAGGGGAGAAGGAGGAGGAGAAGAAGAACAAGGGGGAAAAAATGTTTTTTCAGAGCTTAATGACTAAAACTTCATAAACAGTAAATTCATAAATGGCAAATTTTATACTGTGCAAATTTTGTCACAATTAAAATATTGTTAATGTTTTCACTCTATAATTTACACTTTTTTTAACAAAATCTAATTGCTCTAAATTATCTTAATTTTATATTTTTCTGGAGTCATCTAAAAGTGCTTTGGATTTTCTGTATAAGCTATTAATGAAATTGTGCTTATTTTTAAAATTAGCTGTGGAAATTGAGAATAAGCCAATTAAAAGACATTTTCTTCCATTTTCTTTGCCTTCAGGAGAAGCTTCTCATTTGAACAATAATTCCAGCAGATTAAATGAAAATCTCTCTGTAGTCCTCAGGCTAGTCACATCAACAAAGTAATCTAACCCCATCATAACCCCATTAGAATTAGCCAACAAAATATTTAGATCTATTACTTTTTTATGACTATGTCTCAGTTCCAGAGCTATATAGCTCTAAATGAGAGCATATTTTTTAGCTACTTTCACATTATACCAAGTGGTTTTCTGTAACGTATTAAAAAATAGAAAAAGATCTTGAAAATAAAGGTAGTAATGAAATAATGACTACATATAAAGAAATCTGTTTCCCAGTTCAAAGGCAAAATGTCACATAGAAATTGGACTAACATTTAACTTTGCATTTGGGGTTGGATCTTTAATACATTTTTTAATTGGGTTGTTAGCAATTAAATAAACCTCAAGGCTACAAGGCTACCTGGCTGCTACCAAGGGGGATGTCCATTCTCATCCCAATCATCTTACCCTTGACTATCTTTATGCTTTGATGACTTGTCCCTACAATTCTTGCTATGCAAAGGATAGAATGAATACGTGGGTATAATAATATATATGTCTTACTGATTAGAATGCTTGTTACCCAGTTGTAAACCATGCTGTCACAATTAGAGAAATATTTCGAGATTCTACCATGTGTTACAAAATTGCTAAATTTTGTAAAGTTTCCAGACAGTGTCCCAGAGTCCCAAAATGTCATCATAGGACAGTCTTTAGAGAGATTCTGAACAGCAACAAAAAAATGGTAGATATAGCCATGCTGATCAAGTGGACATCCCAAGTTATTTACATGCTATTCTGCTTCCCAGACATCAGTGGTTGAGCCAGCCTTTAATAGGAGCAGTTAGAGATGACAATGGGTTAGGTTCCTAAACATTCCTTGGGACCCCTTCTGTGCTTTATGGAGAGAAATCTAACGAATGAGGTCATCAAAGAAAACAACAGACAAACTAAAAAGGCAGCACAGGACTTAAAGAGAAAGCACTTTGAAAAGAAATAAAAGAGAAAATGTAAGTGGGGAAAAAAATGCAGTAATAGCATATGCTATCTATGTAGCATTTTCTATGAAACAGGTATCATTAACGTATGTTAATTAATTTAATCATCACAAAAATTTATGTACAGGTAATTTTATTGTGCTATTTTATGGGCAAGGAAACAGATCGGAGAGATTAAGTCATTTGCTGAAGATCATACAGTTACTATTAGCTTGGCTTATGAACTGAAGTATTCAGATTCAAAAGTTTATTTATCCTAACCTAGAAGCCTGACTCCTTCTCTAAGAAAATGCAACTCAATTTTTGGCTTAAGTAGGAATTGAGGGAGCTCTTTTGAACTCATTTATGAAATGGCCAGGGTCTAATGTCAGTCCTGCACTATTTACTATTTCTTTCCTTCATTTTCCAGGATTGGACAATGTTAGAGCATCTGGTATATATTGTTACTTTATTAATTGCACAGAGTCACTTAGACACCCTTTATTTTCAATTGGGTGATGTATTTAAGGATCTGTGTGAAATTGCTATTTATCTGAATTACTGCTGCAGTGACTAGGAAAGGCTACAATCAAAAATATTATTGCCAGTGTTTCCAATAAAGCCTGGATGTGCTGGAAGAAGATGAATGATGCTTTCCTGGTATAAACATCCCTAAGGGAGTATTCCAGCACTAGCAATCAGCGGACGCTTCAGTGGCTGTTATGGCAATGGAAGGGGATGAGCCTAGAGACCATGTTTTTTACCCACATACTTGTCTCAGCTGATCCACCTCCCGCCATTCCTGTCCTAAAATCATGACTTATCCATCATGTGCCAATGCTCTGCTCAGTTTTGTTTACATCTAATTGTTCTCCTTCATTCTACCCATATTTCTGTCTCTTGTATTTTTCTTGCTGATTCCTATTGAGTCAACTCTTGCTCCTGAGTATTTCCTCTCTGGGTCTCCTACTGGCTTAATTTCCAATAATGCTTCCCACCCCTGCCACAAGGAGCCAGTGCTAATGAAATAAAGTGTGTATGGACAGACATGCAGGAGAAACAAAAGTGGTTGTGAATATGCAATTCGTGAAGGACAAAACAACATAGCCTGGTGCAGTGTCTTACACCTGTAATCCCAGCACTTCTGAAGGCTGAGATGGGAGGATTGCTAGAGACTAGGAGTTTGAGATCAGCCTGGACAACATAATGAGACTCCATCTCTACAAAAAATCTAAAAATTGGCCAGGCATGGTGGTACATGCCTGTAGTCCCAGCTACTTGGGTAGCTGAAGTGGGAGGATCACTTGAGCCTAGGAGGTAAAGGCTGCAGTGAGCTGTGATTGTGCCACTGCACTCCAGCTTGGGTGACAGACTAAGATCCTGTCTACAAAATAAATAAATAAATATATAATAATGGTCAAGCTACTGAATCTACTGCTGACACTAGACAGTTTGAGGGAGGAGTAAATTATCAAAGAAGACAGCTCCGATGAACTATCACGTTTTTGGAGGTCTATCTCAGAGAATTATTTAGATGCAGCAGATCAGACATCACGCAATTTATCTTTCTGTCTAGGAATCCTTGAGACTTGAGTTTGTAACTTTAAATTATTGAAGCAAGCTGGAATGGATTTACTTTCATCCAGCATCTACCTCTTTAGTATCTTCCATAACACATAGCTCTCCAGATAATCGTAACCTGTGATCTCTGTTAATAATAATAATAATACAAAACAACTCCATTCACCTTCTCCCTAGATGCAGAAAGTTAATGGATACACCATGCTTTGTTTTATGGGGTTATACACTTGAAAGAAGATGTTGTTGGTATTTACAAATCAATCATCATGAGTAATAACTAACTCTCTTCCTCTCCTAAAAAGCCTTTTATTCCTGTTATTAATCAAGTCCCTATAAAGAGTATGAAATATTATTTGGGACTACAATTAAAATATTACCATTTGAAAGCCAGAACAAAAAAGGATCTGGGAGATTTGGTAATATACTTCCTGAAAACCTAATGAAGATAACATGCATTATTATTTTTTAAAAATCTCTCTTAGTGGGAATTTAAATAGAAAAAAAGCTAATGATTATTGGCCAGATATAGGAAACTACTCTTAAGTTTGAATTTTAATATACCATACCTCAAAAAGTAAGGTATTTTTTTTTTGGGAGGGAAACTGGTGAACTAAGAGACAAAGGAAGAAGGGAGATTTACATTTTACTTTTGCCTGTTTGACTTGTTAAATGTCCACGTTATTAGTTTTTCAGATATGTACACGTCTTACTTAATAAACATTTTAATATTTTACGTAGCAAATGAAATAAAATAGAGCTAAAATTTAAATAGCTTTCTTATGAAATCTGTAAGTAGAAACCTGTGTAGAAAGAGAAGGCAAATTCTTCCTATGATCAAGGTAAGTAATACACACACATTCATTATTAGCTTTTAAATTCATATCACCTTTGCTTTTCAATCTCATACACAACTTCCCACAATTCCACATATTATCATATTATCTTAATTAAGAACCACCATCTGTCTACATACTTACATTCTGGGGCCAAAATTATCTGTATAATGTTACCTCTTCTCTTCCCCTTTACATAAAGTTGTAATTAACCCATCTCACATGCTCCCATCTCATCACCATAATGGTACCCATGATGGACTCCGGTAAAAATATCATTCCTAGCGATAGCTATTTGATTACAAATCAAATCCTCAAACTTAAATCTACATTTTTGAACATTTAAAAGATCACACTAGCAGGCTAATAATAAAAAAGAACCAATTAAAATATTGAAATAGAAAGAAAATAATGTGTGATATGCAAAAAACACATCTTGGTGGTATCACTAATGAAACTGTTTTGATGAAATTCACAGAGAACTAGTTTTCTAATGCCTGAAATATTTGTATTCTGAAGTATTTTTGACATAGAAAGATAAATGAATGCTTTCAGATTCCACTATCAGTGAACCAGAAAATAAAGATGATATTTCCAATTAATTTTGTACATAAGGATGATTGAAGCTTTTGAATATTAAAATGCTTAATAGGCAAATATTTTATTTTTATAGTTTATAAATAAATGACCAGATGTTTAGTTGTAATTCACATTTTAAACTAGAAACTTAAGCTCATTTATAGTAAAATACATATAACATACAAAGAGGGCCCGTGGTAAACGATGTATATGTCTATATTGTTAAACAACTTTCTATTTTTAAATTGTGCTGATCTTAGCAATAACATGAGACATTATCTTGACTTAATTTCAATGTTAAATTTGTGTCTGTGTGGAGAGAGACAGACAGATTTCAAGGAAATAAGGGAAATGGCAAAACAATGAAGTAAGATGAAAAGGATTGTGGTTTAAAGCATTTCCTTTATTTATTTGCACAGCATGGATTTACCATGAAAACATATCACTTTAATTTTGCCCACACTCAATGTAGAAACAGGTTCAAGAAGAATTTGTAAACACAAAAAGAACTGACAGTCAACAAAAGAGGCATCTTTGTGTTTCTACTTAAAACTCCCAGCCCAGGTCTATTTAGAATGGCCTGTAGTCAACTTTATTTAACCTGATGTGGTTTCCATTTTCCTTTCAAGCCTTCCATGGTTAAGAACATTTTTAAGATATGTAAGGCTGGCAAGCATCTGTCAAATAGGTCTATCTGATTATAATATCTGTCTAGTCAATCATGGAAGAGATCCATCAAAAGTCTATGGTTCAGAAGTCCTTGAAGCTGTTCTTAGCTTGATTCACTGCATCCTAGTGGATCCTTTTGTCTGGAAGTCTTTCCAACTACAGTGATTTAACAACTCAAATGATGTGTCTTGCACTGGCTCCATGTGTCTTTTTCCACTGCACCCATCCTAGTTCAGGCACCGTATCCCACAAGCAAGTATTCAAACAACTGGTAACTATTTTTTCTGCCTTCATCCCCCTTTACCCTAACCTGCCTTCCACCGACAGATCAGGTCAGATCTACTTCTCTAAGAAACCCAATGTTTGCTGGATGTCATCTAGATTTCTTCCTTTCTTTCCTTCCTTCCTTCTCTTTCTTTCTTTCTTTCTTTCTTCCTTCCTTCCTTCCTTCTTTCTTTCTTTTCTTTCTTTCTTTTTCTTTCTTTCTCTCTCTCTCTTTCTTCCTCTCTCTCTCTCTTTCTTTCGTCTTTCTTTCCTCTTTCTCTCTTTATTTTTTTTTTGATAGAGTTTCACTCTTGTTGCCCAGGCTGAAGTGCAATGGCGTTATCTCGGCTGCCCACAACCTCCTCCTCCAGGGTTCAAGCGATTCTCCTGTCTCCGCCTCCTGAGTAGCTGGGATTACAGGCATGTGCCACCATGCCCGGCTAATTTTGTGTTTTCAGTAGAGATGGGGTTTCTCCACTTTGGGCAGTCTAGTCTCGAACTCTGGACCCCAGGTGATCCGCCCGCCTTGGCCTCCTAAAGTGCTGCCATTACAGGCATGAGCCACCATGCTCGGCCAGATTTCTTATGTTCAAAGTACTCCACATCACTCTTCCCAACTCCCCTTCACTAGACTCATTCCAACCCTCTCTTCAGGATAAACTAATTTACTTGACAGCCCTCCAAATATACCCAATATGGTCTCAGCACTGTCATTTGACTCAGCATCCCCTTGTCTGGAATGCCTCTTCCTTCTCCACTTCTTCTCAACTGCCTCTTTGCCTACTAAAATCCTACCTTCCTCGAAGGCCAATGCCAAAGATTATCACTTTCCCAGACTCTTCTTAATTGACTGGCCCAACTAGCATGATCTCCTTTTTCAGCAAGCTTCTGCTCTTTCAGCACTTGCAGTCAGCCTTCTCTATTGCTTGTTCACAGCATGCCTATATTAGTCTTTTCTCATGGCATCCCCAAGACTGGGTAATTTATAAAGGAAACAGGTTTAATGGACTCACAGTTGTACATGGCTGGGGAGGCCTCACAATCATGGCAGAAGGCAAAGGAGGAGTAAAGGCATGTCTTACACGGTGGCAAGCAAGAGAGGGTGCGTGCAGGGGAACTCCCCTTTATAAAATCATCAGATCTCCTGAGACTTATTCACTAATCATGAGAACAGCACAGGAAAGACCTACCCCCATGATTCAATTACCTCCCACGTGGTGCCTGCCACAACATATGGGAATTATGGGAGCTACAGTTTAAGATGAGATTTGACTGGGGACACAGCGAAACCATATCAACACCCCTTCCTCTTTTTCGACTCTAAGCTCCTGAACTTAGCTTATCCTTCTCTGTATATAATGATGCATCTTGTGCTTTGTGTTTCGTAGGGGCTCAAGAAATACTGATTGAATGAAATGAACAAGGAAAGAGCAAGCAAGCTATGTATTTCGCTGGAACCTTTTACATGAGACTCAGGTTTCATTTTGAAGAAACCCAGGTCAATGTGTAGATTATCTTGGCTCTGCCTCTTTAAATAGAGCACAGATTGTTATATGCAAGTTGCATGCTAGTATGTTTTAAGTAGAGAAACAAAAGGAGTGTCTTTACGTTAGTGTTTTCTTCAAAGAAGACAGAGATCATTCAGGACGCTAGAATTTTTTTCACTTATTTTGAGGATCTTTACAAAGGAAAACGGCACTTTGAAATCATAATGATGATGTAGCCATCTGGTTGGGTTTGATCCTGCCAGCTCCACTACGGGAAATCTTACTTCATATTGGCTGAATTACTGACATGAGTTTTAAAGATAAAACATTTTTATGTGTTTTTCTCCTTCTTCCCTACCCCTGCATCATAAAGCCTATAGGGATATTCCCTGGCATTTTGCTTATTGCTTCTAGTAGCACTTGAAGATTAAAATATTTCTGACTTCTGAGATATACAATAAAGAATGATAATTACTTTCCTAGGATATCACTAATCTCTAAACTAACCTCCAAGCTTATGAAGAAAAATAAAATTTTAAAAATTTGAGCTGGATTTCAGCTTTTATTTGAAGACTCTCAAATGAATTGTCAATCAAAATAGGTAACACTCAAGGAAAAAAATGATCAAAGCTTATGTGCATATGGTTGTGTGGTTTTGTGTATATATGTGTGTAAGTGCATACATATGTAAATATATATTTTATATATATATATATATAGCAACTATATACATTAAAAGAAAATTTAAGATCACCAGCAGCTTCATTAAGCAGCCTTTCTTTCTAACTCTATTCCAATTTCTGCCATTTGGACAGTCTTACCATATTAAAATTTAGAAGAAAAGCAGAGGTGATCTAGGTTGAAAATTACTATAAATACTTTTTTTGTCTGCTGAGAAGTTTTTCCAATAACAATACCCTTTCTTTGGTTTTATTTATACCTATGACTTTGTGATAAAACACAATGGTTTTCTCAATAAATATCCATCTTGAAATATAGAGTAAATTAAAAATAATAACTGCAGTCAAACTATAGATTACTTAAGGTGAATGGGTAGAAAACCACTTACCCCCGGTTGCCACAGTGATTTCACGTAGGAAGTGGCCATAAAATGGAAAATCGAAGGACAGATTCACTCTCTGCAAAGAACAACACCAGAGAAAAAAATCAATAATGTGTAGCATAGTAAATGTGAAATGAAGAGCCTTTCACTTAAAACAAAAATGATGCTTCTACTTTACCCCAAAATTATTGTAGTTCTCTTTTAAAACCTGAGTCCTCGGTGGTACTAAAAAATTTTTTTTTCTGGTAATTAAAGTTTTGAAGTATGTGAAAAGAATAAAGTTAACATCACCGCTGCATTTTAGTTGTCCACTGAATAATCAGTTCAGTCTTGATGATGAGAAACCTATTCTGAGGTTTTCTTTTAGTTTGACTAGTTCCCCCAAAATAGTAGAGCATGTTATGTCAAGATTCATTGGATTAAAAATCAAAATAGATTTTGTGTTACATTATTACATATTTAATTTGTTTTCCATACATCCCATAACGAAAAGCACTTTCACGGAAGAAGATATCTTGCACTGGTGGATCTAGACCTGCAGAATTTTTTTTTTTTTTTTTTGAGTCGGAGTTTCACTCTTTTGCCAAGGCTGGAGGGAAGTGATGCAATCTCGGCTCACTGAAACCTCTGCCCACCTGGGTTCAAACAATTCTCCTGCCTCAACCTCCCAAGCAGCTGGGATTACAGGCACCAGCCACCATGCCAGACTAATTTATTGTATTTTTAGTAGAGATGGGGTTTCGCCATGTTGGCCAGGCTGGTCTCAAACTCCTGACCTTAGGTGATCCACCTGCCTCAGCCTCTCAAAGTGCTAGGATTACAGGCATGAGCCACCATGCCCGGCTGACCTCCAGACATTTTTATCTTCCAAATACAATCAGCTCTCCAAATTTAGCATATTGTGTCCACTCTTAGAAACACAAGAGTTGTAGGATAAATAATATTGGTTACCGGAGAGCTACTTTTACTTGGTTTGGAGTAAATTACAGAGACTTAGGGAGAAAGTTCCTAGATTGCACCCTTTGTTTTCCTAAAATGGGCCCATGAACTTTAGCTCTTAATATTTAACTTTATAGGTATATAGTGTCTATTTTTTTAAATAATATATATTAAAATGTTAAAACACAAAACATATTAAAAATCTTAATCTTTGTTATATGTTTGAAATGATATTAAGTAGATATATTATTATTAGGCAAGAAACAAGAGAAACACTAAAAGTAATGGCAAAAACCGCAATTACTTTTGCACCAACCTAATATAATACAGATGATCAACTGAAATAAAAGTATCCAGAGGGAAAGTAATTAGCTGGTTGAGAGCCCAACAGCACACATGTACAAATGACCTATAATAACAGGCTATTACATTAAAATTCCACAATTGCTATATTATATCTCTCCCAATATACAAATTTTAAAAGTAGAAAAGTATATCTAGATTGAATTTAGCTTTTTCCAATTTTGCAAATAATTGCTTTTTTATAGCCATCACGATTTCTAATGTCTTATTTGGCATGAAATTAATCACTCAAAATTTAAAGCGACTTTCAATTAGGTTTTCTTTTTAATGCAAGCCTCATCTTTAAAAAAGGTTTATGATCACTTTTATTTTGTGCTGACTAACAGAAACAGCAAAACTCATTTTCATGGAGCTAACTGAAATAAGAGGTCACTAAGAACCCTAAAATGAAGTAAGGGTTCAATGGCAGGATCATTTATCTCAAAGATGTCAGGAATAATTTTATAAAAGCACTTGCTTATTATATTGTTTTCCATCATTCTAATTTATTTCCATGCTCATCAGTAAATTGGTAAAATTTACCTTATGCATTCTCACTTTCAGAGTCAGAGTTTGATTTAAACATATATCTCTAATGAACCCTATCAATTACCACCAAATATCAACCAAAAGGCTATGACATGAATTTCTCAGCCACTGCAAGTATTTAAATATGTTTTGAATTAGATTAAGATACATGGATACAGACATAAGTTAAAGACCTTTTCTTGAGGACAAATAGATCTTCAAAGGAAATTGGCAAATACATCAAGAATTCTGAAGAGCAACACCAGTGACTGAAATGCTTCCCTATTGAAATGACCAGTTTTCCTTAGTTACCATTATTGTCTGCTTCAGTCTGGTATGGAATCACAATGGCAATCCAGGAAGATACTGTCTGCTAGACAGTTGTGTAATCCATTCATTTCTTGCCAGTCACTACTGGTGCTCTTCTCCAAACATCAGTCACTATCATTGCAATAACTTCCTCAGAAGTGTCATGGCTCTACTTCTCTTTAAATTCATTCTCTATGCCAGGGCCTCAACTACCAGGCCACAGGCCGTGGCCTGTTAGGAACTGGGCTACACAGCAGGAGGTGAGAAGCAGGCAACCCAGGGAAGCTTCGTCTGTATTTACAGCTGCTCCCCACAGCTTGCGTTACCACCTGAGCTCTGCCTCCTGTCAGATCAGCAGCGGCAGCATTAGATTTTCATAGGAGCGTGAGCCCTATTGTGAACTGCACGTGTGAGGGATCTAGGTTGTATGCTCCTTATGAGATCTAATGCCTGATGATCCATCACTGTCATCCATTACCCTCAGATGGGACCTTCTAGTTACAGGAAAACAAGCTCAGGACTCCCACTGTTTTTATATTATGGTGAGTTGTATAATCATTTCATTATATATCATAATGTAATAATAATAGAAATAAAGTGCACAATAAATGTAATGTGCTTGAATCATCCCAAAACCATCTCGTCCTACCCTCTGTGGAAAAACTGTCTTTCATGAAACTGGTTCCTGGTGCTAAAATGGTTGGGACTTGCTGCTCTATATTACCTAGCATATCACTCCCCCACTTGAAATCATTCAATCTAGAATTCCATTCTCACTGAGAGTCACACCAACATGGTGAACATGAGTTCTAGGGCACACCATGAACTAGTCCCTGCTACTTGACAACTTTTGCCCTCATACTGTCTGCTCCAGCCAGCCATAGGCAACATCTTTTAGTTCCTTGCACTTGCTACCCTTAGCTCTTGTCTGTGGTACATACACATGACATCCCTTCTGACAACAATATTCTCTCAACCTTGGTCAGTCATGGCTTCCATATTCTTTAAGTCTTGGCTTAGTTTGGATTACCCCTAAAGCCAATCTTGATATAAGGACTTAGGGGCAGACAGTTTATTTGGAACATGATCCCAGACGGCACTTGCTCAAGGAATTAGGAAAAGTGAGACAAGGAAAAGAGAAAAAAAAATAGCGGGTACAGTATTGGACATGTTATCATAATAGCTGGTTGGGCCTCAGTCCCCATGGACTGAGCAACAGTAGAGAAAAAAACAAAACAAACAAACAAAACAAAAACAAAAACAAAACAAAACAAAAAAATGCCTCAGAATCATTTCACTGGAGGTCAGGAGGCTGGGACATTCATCTTTCCAATCCTACAGGAAAGACTTTGTGATTAATTGGACTTAAAAGTTTGGAGTGAGTGAGAGACATCTGGAGGCAAGCACAGGTTTCTAAGATTTCTAGCTGGTTGACTGGTGAACCACAGTGTCACCAATTGAGATTGTGAATTCAGGAAGAAGAGCTAGTTTGGTTAGCTGTGAGTGAGAAACCTTGCTGTGTCACTAATTAGTTATGCATCCTTTAATTAAATAATCAATGACCCCAAATAGTATATAAAACAAAGGACTCTTCTGCAACCAAAGAGGCTAACAGAACCCTGGGCATTATCATAAAAAGCAATGTCAAAGAAAAAATCCCAGCACTTTCGGAGCCCAAGGTGGGCGGATCACGAGGTCAGGAGATTGAGACCATCCTGGGTAACACGGTGAAACCCTGTCTCTACAAAAAAAAAAAAACAAAAAGTTAGCTGGGCGTGGTGGTAGGCGCCTGTAGTCCCAGCTACTCGGGAGGCTGAGGCCGGAGAATGGCATGAACCCGGGAGGTAGAGCTTGCAGTGAGCCAAGATCACGCCACTGCACTCCAGCCTGGGTGACAGAGCAAGACTCTGTCTCAAGCAAAAAAAAAAAAAAAAGAAAAGAAATGTAATACTGAAACAATGGTGTAATTACTACAGCTGAAACATTATGTGCTCTTGGATTTCATCCTCTAAGAAATATTTAACGTGAAAGGAAAAAAAAAAGATTCAAGAAAATGGTGGTGGGAAGATCCAATAAATGGATTAAGAATCTTGACAAAATAGAAAACAAAAGCTCAGAAGTAAAATATTAAAGAACATAAAAGGCATAAATAAAATTAACTGAATTTGCTAACTACTTTCTTAAAATCTATGGAAAACAGTTAACTATTCAAAAGAAGGGGGAATGGTAACTTTGAGACAAACAAAAGAAGTATTACAAATTTATGAAACATTTTTTGAAGACTTGGTCGAAGTGCACAGAGTCCAGGTGGTTTGCAGTAAATTTATGGCACCTACATCCATATATGACTGTGCCTTAAGGCCACATCTTGCTTTCCCAAAACATATCCCATTACAATTTCTGGAGGCAACAGACTATCAGACTCATTTGGGTCATACTCCTAGATTTCTGAGTGTGCCTACACCTTTTCTTGCCTTCTTTACATATTTTTCCTATGTTAATTGCTATCCATTTTCATACTAATTATTACAATCTCTGCTAATTCCTTTTTAATAACACAGGAATTATAATCCTAAATATACCCAACTCCCATTTGACTTGTTTGCCTATTTCTCAGTGGTATTGCAAGGATGAATTAATTAGTCAATGCCTCAAAACCTTCAATACAGAACCCTTCTAAAAAAGAGCTAAGAATCTGGAGTGGGCACATTTATAATCCTCGAAGCAATGTTTTCAAATGTCACTAATAAAAACTTCTTTTTGTTTTAGGACAGTTTCTTATATACTGTCATAAAGCCATACTTTTCTGACTCCCCAAGTCTTTTTATTTCAGCCTTATAAGAAATAATCCTCCTGAAAGCGGCTTGTAGGAAGAATATTAGTAGTCACTGTGGTTTTAATAATTGCTGAGCTCATGAGTTTACCAAAGCAAAAGATCAAAAGAATACAGTGAGCATCCACTTATTCAAGAATGAATTGATAAATTAACCATTAGTTTTTACACACATTATTTTAATATTCTATTTTTAATCATTCAAATAATTATGTTTGAGGGGCATATATTTGTCTCCTGAAACTCTCAAATAGGTGAGATGTTATTCTTATTGGTAAAGTGGTATTTATGATTTTTTTTCAAAAAACAATTTCAAATATAAGATCAAATAAATATTGAGTCACATTATTTTCAGTTTATTTATGTCAAGTATTAACTTTGGGAAGAGTTGTAAAATATAAGAAAAATTATATTTGTTTTATTTACTTAAATATTTCTAGTATATTGGTTTATTTCCAGTAAGATTTACTACATACATACTACATACATCTCTAATACATAAAAATGATTCAATAAACACCATATATCTATGATAAATTTAACTGGGATGTGATATTTTCTTCCCAGATACATGTAAAAATTTACTAACTTTATTGAAACTATATAAGGTCCACATAAAATTTATTCACCTATAAATGCTTAGAATAGATTATTGTTGTCTTGCTCCTTTACCCATCATAAAACACACATTTTATAATCTTCTTTTAATGGAAGTATATGGAACTGTATTTTTAAATATTTAATCACCCTTTCCAAATTATTGAATGCTTTAGCATGGTTTTGGAGTTGCAGAGACCTGAAATTACATTTCAGCTTTGGTACTTAGTAACAGCACAATTTCATACATTATTTAACCTTTTTAATGTTTTTAATTTATTTTTTATTATTTATTTATTTATTGAGATGGAGTCTCGCTCTGCCACCAGGCTGGAATGCAATGGGGCAATCTCGGCTCACTGAAACCTCTGCCTCCCAAGTTCGAGTGTTTCTTCTGCCTCAGCCTCCCTAGTAGCTGGGACTACAGGCATGTGCCACCACACTCAGCTAATTTTTGTGTTTTTAGTACAGACGGGATTTCACCATGCTGGCCAGGATGGCCTTGATCTCTTGACCTCGTGATCCGCCCACCTCGGCCTCCCAAAGTGCTGGGATTACAGGCATGAGCCACCGCGCCCAGCCTATTTAAACTTTTAAAGACACAATTTGCTCATCCGTAAAGTCAAGACACATCTTCAAAAGGTTATCATAAGGATCAAATGAACAAATAATACCTGGACCATCATAAGCACTGAATCAATGAAGTATAACAATATACTGTGTACATGAAGGTGTCTAGCAACAGTTCTTTAAAACTAGTTTCCTAAACAAGCATAGCTCCTTATTTGATTCCTAATAAATAGCTGAACATTATTTATGTTCTTTCAAATACACCAGTGCATGATCACAGCTCTTAAAGAATTAAACCAATTCTGGTAAATTGTTTTTCTAATAAAATCGGTATCGCAATTAGACATGTTTCTAGGCAATGCTATATTAAAATAATCATAAGTATTGTATATGCAGGTATTAAAAGAATGAAATTAACATTTAATATATCAGACATTATGCTAAGTATCTTGCCTGAAGTTAGCAAGAGTGAATGCTAAAATCAGTAGATAGAAGGATAATGAGAAGCAGGACATTTGTATAGTCTCAAAGCATCTTTCAACAAGATTTTTTTTAATTACAAAAGGAAAAAATGGTAGCTTTAGAGTGAAAAGACAAAACCTGGTAGGTATCACCTTAACCAGGTAATCAAAATTAACCTCACCACTAATGAGACATACTGTCATCATGTACCTCATGATATGATGCACAAGGAAGGACAAAATATCATCCCCATCATAGTATTGCCAAAAACAGAGACCTACATTTAATCATAAAGCAAGAGTAGACACTCAAAATCTGGGACATTGTACAGAATAACTGGCCAATACTCTTTAAGAGTGTCAAGTTCATGAAAGACAAAGACTGAGGAATTCTTACAGATTGAAGGAGGCTAGAATATTTGACAAATAAATGCTCTATGAGGCTAGAATATTTGACAAATAAATGCTCTATGAGGCTAGAATATTTGACAAATAAATGCTCTATGGGTCCTAGGTTGGATCTTGAATAAGAAAAAATAATTTGCCGACAATTAGCAAAATTGGAATAAATCCCATGGATTAGTTAAGAGTATAGTACCAATGCGAATTTGTTGATGTTGTCAATGGTACCACGAGTATATAAGGTGTTAAAATTTATGGCACTAGGTGAAATCTACATGGAAAGTCTTTAAAAATTTTTTGCAAGTTTTTTATAAGTCTGAAATTATTTCAAAACAAAATTTTACAAAAATAAAGGATGAGTGATAAATTCAAATCACCAGTAGGCGTTAGAGCTAAGACTTCAATCCAAACGTGCTGGGCTCCAAAACCCTGCATCTTGACAACTGTATAATTTCTATATTTCTTCTTTTATACTACGTGATTCATCTCCTACCTGTTATAAGCTTTCAGTGACTCTGTTTTCTACCTGGAATCTTTAATATTGTCAGTCTTTTGCTCTTGGTAGACACAGCAACATAATTTTCTCTAAAATTTAGTAATAGTAAAACATCATTTGAAAGCACCTAGACACATGAGGCCAGAGACACAAAAGAGAGAAAATTTGAGAA
Source organism: Pongo abelii (assembly GCF_028885655.2). Taxonomy (NCBI): domain Eukaryota; kingdom Metazoa; phylum Chordata; class Mammalia; order Primates; family Hominidae; genus Pongo; species Pongo abelii. The sequence continues at coordinate 20,147,926 of NC_071993.2, read as the reverse complement.
AGGCACAGAGCAGTCTAATCAAATCAAATGCACCAAATAACAGGGACTAGGCTAACAGAACACCAAACTGGGCTGAGCCCTTGCACAATCGGCAACACCTGGGCCTAGGTACAACAGCGGGCCCCTGCTCGCCCAGTGACCAGCCCAGCCTCAATGACTTCTGTGTGTGTGTGTGTGTGTGTGTGTGTGTGTTTTTTTTTGACATTCCAGGATCAGATGTTTTCATTTCTTACCCTCTAAGTACAGTTCCAGGAGCCTGTCTTCTAAATATATAAAACGTTTACTTTCTTTTTTAAAATTCTCAATGGTAATAGTCATTTCGTGCTTTATTCCCCTATTAAACTGAAATAACTTTGCTTATAAAAGTAATATAGGCCAGGTACAGTGGCTCACACTTGTAATCCCAGCGCTTTGGGAGGCAGGAGGATCACTTGAGGCTAGGAGTTTGACACCAGCCTGGGCAAAATAGCAAGACCCTGTCTCTACAAAAACAAAAAAGAATTAGCCAGGCATGTTGGCCTGCAATCCCAGCTACTGGGGAGGCTGAGGCAGGAGGATTGTTTGAGCCTAGGAGATCCAGGCTGCAATGAGCTGTGATCACACCACTGCAATCCAGCCTGGGTGACAGAGCAAGACCATGTCTCTAAAAATATAAAAAATAAAAGTAATACAAACTAAAAAGTGGTTGACAGAAAAAAGTTAAAATTGATAGGTTTTCACAACAAGCAAATATCAAAGATGGAAAATAAAATATGGAGAGGCATATATTTGAATAAGAGCATTGCAAACTTCCTTGTCATACCCTAAAGTAAGATCCTGCTTCCAGACCATAAGTGAGCCTAGTGTATCCCAAGATAAAATAGCATAGTGGGCCAGATAACTAATAATGCTTTTACCATGTAGAATTTTTTTAAATGGGATTTTAACCATTCTCATACTCTGGGAGGAGTTGACAGACATAGGTCATTAATCCAGTCCCTGAAAACTCTGGAAACCTAAGTAAAAGATCAAAATGTTCATGGAAAGGGGCTGATCAATACACAAATATACAAACAGAGAACTGGCCACTTCTTTCAGAATAAAGTCCATCAATTGAATTGATTTTCTGAGTTAGAAATTCTAACCTCTTCAGCACTTTTTTCATAGCAGAACTTAGAACTTAATTAATCCTGGCTATTGAATGGCACTCTTCAAGGGAATATTCATAAACTGGAAAACAAAATGCAAACATTTTCAATTAGCTGACGCTGGTGCACATGAACTTGAGAATAAGTGAACAATCATCATATCTTTCGACCTCTCTCACTGCATGGTTCCTAGCAAACACGTGGCTACAGTAGCTTGCCTGTACTTGCAAACGCTGAGAATTATTCATATTAGTTATGGGATATTTACAACTCAGGCAGATTTTAGAGAGTCCAGCTGTTCAGGGATACAGAGAGAGTGTGACAGGATTTTATAAAGAACACTTCAAGGAAACATGGGGTTTGGGTGAGAGCCAGAAGAAATTGCTTCTAGATTTTTCATGCTACCCTAGAAGCAAGTCAAGAGAGTTCTCCAAGCTTCTCAAACCTCGAGGTGCAAATGAGTCACCTAGGGTTCTTGTTACACTTCAGATCCAGATTCAGGGGGCTGAAATCCTGCATTTCTAGCAAGCTGCTGGTGCTTCTGATACTGCCCCCTGAAACCCACTTTGACTAACAAAGCTCTGTTATATAAGTCGCCTTTGAAACTCCAAAACCATTGCTGTAAGGAAACCTTGGCAAGAGTGAAATAGGTTAAAAGGATGAAGAGACTTGTTTCTGGAAAACATAATCTCACTTTACCTGGTAGCACTTGTACGCCCTAAAATTTTCCATTGACAGAACTGAAATCTAGAGGTTCCTGCTAGCCAAGTGTCTTTAAAACTACGATTTGCAAAACCTGAAGGTTGTGATGTTTTTGTGACATCCTTGACCAATGATCCTCAAACAGGGCAAGACAAAAAAATATTTAGTTGTGTTCATCGTTCAGATAATGGAAAGATCCTTCCTTTTCTCAGTTGCTAACAATCTGCCTTTCAGAGAACAAACTCCCTAATTTCCAGTCAGTGGAAAATGACTGTTTTAAAGGTAAGTGTTTGCATAATAATTATTATTATCGACGTAACAGATATCTTGGACACTATGCCAGGTATTGCTTTAAGCATTGTATAAATGCTAAATTATTTAGTCCTAATGACAACCTTAGGAGGTAAGTGCTGTTATTACTTCCATTTAATAGATGGGGAAGTAATTAAGAATTTAATGCTCAATGTTAAACCTCACAGTTGGCAAAGTGAGGACTCAAATCCAGGCAGTCTGGTTCCAAGTCCATGTGTGTTGACACTGCTTCAAGCTGCCACTCCACTAACATGTTAGGATGAAATGTTCCTAACACACAGAAATGATGAATCCTCTAGGTGATGGGTACCCTAAATGCTCCAACTTGATCATTACACATTCTATGCATGTAACAAAATATCACCTGTACCCCATAAATATGTAAAATATTATGTACCAGTTAGAAAATATTTGGAATTCAGTGGGTAAAGTTCATGAGCGAAGTGACTAAATAATTCAAAATTCAATTGCTGATTGAAATTGAAATTTAGACCAAGTTCAATTTTAATTCTTCATTCTCCTTTGTTTTCTCCTTTTTTAAAAGAAAAAAATTATTTGGAAATAATCTCAAATGAAAGAATAGTTACAAAAAATAATACAAAGAGCCCCCCACATCTTTTTTTTTAATGCAGATTCATGTTTTCCATTTTGCCACATTTATCAACTTTCTGATGTTTTTCAAAAACTAAGTACATTGATGCTTCTCAACACGGCGTCCGAGAGTTGCTCCCTTATGACTTCCTTTTTGCATCCTACAGTTTAGCCCACATGGAATCAAGACTAGTGTGCTTCACCTTGGCCCAGTTATTAAACTTGAACCTTACTTGGCATTTCTTTTCAGACAGATGCTGCAGGGTAGGAAATTTCTGGCAATTTATCATTAAAAGAGAGTGGCTAATAGGGTTTCACTTCTAGTCCCGTTGGCATTTTAACAGAGCACCTCTAGCAAAATGAGAAAAAAAGATGCCTATTCTCTGGGGCTGGGAATTCCAGGCACACTAGACATTCTGATGGGAATGCAGTTTATAAACCTGGCCATTTTGCGTAGGGTATTATCCATCCATCACCTAAGTACCTAAGTGATATGCTATAATTAGGTAGAAAAGAACAGACAAAAATAAAGATATTGGGACCAGGTATAAAAAATATTTTTAAAATATACTGAAATACTAACCTACCCAGGAAAACTCAATCCTCAAACACAATCTTTTATAATTTAAGGTTTTTCACAAGAATTAAGATTATTTGCTTTCAGATGTGTTTACTCTAAAAAAAATTATATTCCATTTACAGTTTGCTAAGTTTTCTGTTATGAAACCTTTTCTTTCAAAGGAGTCATGTAAAATCTTTATCATTTAATAACTTTAGGATGAGAATATGTTTTACACTCATGTTATCTAAAATTAAACCATCGTAAGTCTTCATAGGCTCCTGAAGAGATGGCAGAAAAGATGATAAGAAATAAGTTAGAAAAGAGAAGCTCAGGTGAAAGGCAGAGTAAATACCTGCCTTGTTTATTGCACCTGAGACATGGTTGAGGGGTCTCCCTTTTAGCAGCCTTTATGATTATAAAAGTTTAATATGAAACCTTCTAACAAGGTTTATCAGAAACCTAAAATGTTTGCCTCACTCGTGACTTTAAAAGGTGAATAGATATTTATCTATCTAGAATTATTTTATAGACTTCACTGGTAATAGAGAATGTATTCTATTACCTTTCACGGCTAATTTTATGTAAAAGAATGGTGCTCATCCTCCACTAAAGACCCAAGATGAAGAAATAAGATTAAATTGTAATGAAATAGGAACTCAAATATGATCTGTCAAATAAGAAGGCAACTTCTTGCTTTGGGAAGCTAAGATTTGTTATATGCAAAAGAAATGGATCAGTCTGAATTTCTTAAGGCAGCTGTCCTCAAGGCTCTCCAAAGTCCTTTCCATGTCTAAAATTTGGTTCCTAGATTCAGGAAGAATAGCAAGGGTAGATGAAATTATTAGTAATATGCATGTATTTATGTAATTACGTCAGTAAAAGGAGTTGGTTAACTTCAGCATATTAGGTGGTCTTAAGGAATTTTTAATCTGTCGTAAGTGCCATCAGCAGGACAGGTTAGATTGTTCCATGTACGTATTGGCTTCCAGGCTGGTGGACCAGCTCATTTCCCAGGCGTGCAGAGAAATACAACTCAGCCACTCTAATCATGTTAGTTTTGTGCAATGAAAAAGAGTCAGGCCCTGGAATAGTACTTGGGACAAAGGGGATTAACCTCAAGTTTGGTAAGTGACCTAAGTGTAATTCAAGTAAAATGAATTAACGGTAGAATTTGTTAAACTACATAAGTAACTATAAAGTGCCATAAAATCTCATTTGAATATATTGTATGTGGTAGGCAGGACAGACATTACTATCACAACTACTTAGTACAGGATGAAATTGACAGGGAATTTAGGGATTTGCCCAAAGTCTCATAGTTGTAATATAGTTGAATTTGGATCTGATGATGCCAAATTCTGTGCTTTTGAATCCCTATTATTTTTTAAACAAATTAATCTATGATTACTTTGGTATGTACATCTGTTTCTTAGGAAGTTGAAGACTAGGACACATCTTTTAAATATCCAAGGAGAATTCCTTTAATATTTTATAACTATATGAATGTTCTGAGTATTTAGAATTTGATTAGAGCAAAAATATGAATAGTATTGAATAAAATATTACATTATGTCCAGTATATTTCTTCCTTTATGTATGTAAAAGACTTTATTAAACTGAAATTAAGCTAAGGAGACATGTGCAGATACAACTTATCCCAGTCTGTTATCAAACTTGAGGAAAATCCTACAAGCAAAGACAAGTAAGACCAGGTTGATAAACTTGTGTCTCACTTGAATTGGAGCAACTCAAAAGACAGAATGCAGCAAGTTTATTCAACCAGTCAAACGTAAGAGTAAATAAAAAGCAACCTATTGTTTGACATTATGAACAGAACTCAGGCAAAAATGCGCAGTCTAGATAATAGCCTAATAGAGAAAGTAAATTAAACTGCCTTTCAATTTAATCATTTTGAAAAATGAGCACTTATCAACAGATTTTTTGATGCAAAGAAAAAAATAAATATGTCCAATATGAAAAACCAACTTAGTAAAGTCGCCATAAACAGCAAAATTTAGTTATCCCAACATAAACATTATGCAAATATGAGACCCATGGTAATGCCAGCTGAAGCAATGAGTTATTTTCCTGAAGGGAACAAAAGAACCCTCCAGAAAACTTAATTTTTTAAATGAAATTTTCTATGTATATTCAAGTAGTCAGAAATGTCATCAAGGACAGTTCAATATAAAAATTTTAAACAATCAACACATAAAAAGTCACACAAGTTTCATCAAAAACCTTACCTGCATTATGACAGATATAGAGTGAGATAGACAGAGAAGAGCACTTCAACCATTTCATTTTGCTGGTGTTTTATATTTAAAGAATCAATCTTCCTACCAACATATAGAAAGATAAAAAAATATTTAAGCCAGAGTATGTTTATGTCTGGCAAACAGTATATTGGCAATTGTTTGGCAAAAATATATACATAGAAAGATATAAATAGAAATATATAGATCTATCAGTCATCTTTACCTATCTATCCATCCATCTATCTTTTTTTTAATTATACTTTAAGTTTTAGGGTACATGTGCACAACGTGAAGGTTAGTTACATGTGTATACATGTGCCATGTTGGTGTGCTGCACCCATCAACTCGTCATTTAACATTAGGTATATCTCCTAATGCTATCCCTCTTCCCTCCCCCAACCCCACAACAGGCCCCGGTGTGTGATGTTCCCCTTCCTGTGTCCATGTGTTCTCATTGTTCACTTCCCACCTATGAGTGAGAACATGCGGTGTTTGGTTTTTTGTCCTTGCAATAGTTTGCTGAGAATGGTTTCCAGCTTCATCCATGTCCCTACAAAGGACATGAACTCACATCCATCTATTAATATATCTGTCTACCTAGCTATCTTTCCATCTACCCATCCATCTATCCTATACCTATATCTCTATCCGTTCTTCCATCCATCATCCATCCATCCATCTGTCCATCCATCCATCCATCCATCCATCCATCCATCCATCCATATTTATGCATCTACAAATTTATCTATCTGAGAGAGACTCTTAGAGAGACTCAGGTATTAACTTACCCGGGAATGACAAGATGCTAAGTCAGTTTAGCAAGACTCCCCACCCTTGATATCTGACCATTCTCAATACCGATCAAACCCTCATCCCCCACCCTTGCTATCTAATCACCCTGACCCTCCCTCAGTAAAAATCCTAACAACTCAGTTTAGGCACAATCACCACTTACTTCTCACATCTGACGCCCTCCACTGACGCCCACTCTGCTCTTGGCCAAATTTTCCGTCTTGCTCATGCTACATTCAGAACTGAGCCCAGTTCTACATCAAGGTTCTTTCCCTCATTGCAATAGCCCTAAATACAATCTGGGTTTAATGCTTTAACTACTTTCTTTGACAGGGGTTATTATTTTTTTGTTGTAAAGAATTAGAACTCTCAAACAATAATACTCAGGAACTGTATGGTTTTGTTGAAGTTTTCAGTGTTCTTTTATAACTATTTCATTTTTATTCTCCACACCACACTATGAGGCAGTAAAGGCAGGCATTTTTACCCCCTTTCTTCCAGGTTACAAAATTGAGGTGCAAAGAGGCCAGAATCCACAAAAATAAGTGTTGGAGCTAAGGTCTCCTAACTTCAAACACTGGACTGCTTCCACCAGGACAGAGATATATCTGTAGGAGTTGTGAATCAGAATGTCATCAACTGTCATTTCAGAAGACAAAATAATTCTAATATGTCTGGCAGTTGAATCAAACTCTGTGTCCAGAAATAAATTAAATAATATGGATGTAGAAATATAGAGGAAAATCACAAAAATGTGGAATTTGAAATGTCTACCAAGAGGGAAAATAACAAGTCCAAGCTGGTTTCTAGGTTTATAGTCAGAAACTTTTAGATTTGCAACCTGAAAACTGTGTGGCTCTGAATGAAGGAAAAAATACCCAGATAACTGAGAATTTTAATATAAAGTGCCTGCCTCATTGATTACCATATGGTAGGAACTCATACCACTTCTTCACTTTGCTTTATCTAGAAAGACATGGTCTTTGCCTTAATTTGTCAACTGCAAAACTTAGGTTTTAGCATCTGCTTATTTTGCAATGATTTAAGAAATGTTATTTAAACAAAAATGACAATGGAGAGATTTGAAAGCACATGTAATCAAATTCCAGTATACACATATGTCATATAAATACTAATGATTATGGTTGAGATGATAAAAGGAAAGAGATACCAATGTATTTGGGCATGTCAAATATGTGAATTAAATGATTTCTAAGTTTTATTCTGCTCTGAAATTAGAAGATATTATTGTGGATGGGAGAAAAGGAAAAACTTACTTTATTTCCACCCTCCTCCTCTTTCAAGAATATTATCTAAGATTCCAAAATAGTGTTTGGACCACATTTATATGCAGTGATGGTAAAGGGGGAAATATTTCTTTTAAAAAATAATGTTCCTAGGTAAAACATCTCTTGTACCCTCCTTTCTTCCATTTCAAGAAGGAAGGAAGTGTGTGGGAAGTTGCTTCTTCTGGGAGGGTCAACATTCTTGCCTTCTCACTCTACCTCTTGCTTACTCAGGGCTAAATCGTTAGCCCTCTGGCCCTGGGACTATCCTTAGCTAAATCTTTCTTTTCTTTTTTTCTTTCTTTCTTTCTTTTTTTTTTTTTTTTTGCATAATTTGTTGACAGAATATATATTCTTGGGCATGCAAATTACATGAACTAGTGATAAGATTCGAGAAACTCCCTTCTTCCCCTTGGAGCTTAAATTTAAATCCTGTTTCCAGCCAAATTACCAGAGAGCTTTTTATGTCAAGGAGAATGGGAGCAAAGCTAATTAATAAGGTGGATTCGTGTTTGCCATTTTCCATTTTCCCTTGTGCTTAACCACCTCAGTAACATGAAGTATGTGTTTGTGTGTTGCATGTGGACGTGTATGTGGGCATTACTCAGCCCCCTGGTCATAATATTACATTAATATTAAAATTTTGTAATCTTTTGTAACCGCTTGATTTTATTCTCAGAAAGGCACAATGGAAATGAAAGAGAGAACCAGACAGGATTGGAAAGGTAGAAAGGCCAGTTGAGGAAATACTAAAATATGGATTACTCTATACAATTTGGAAAGCTCAGGCTAATATTTAGTAATCGCATTTATGAAAAAAGAATGTAGGGAATTTAAAAAATATTCTAGCGAATAAATTTATAAGATCTAGGCTGTAAAGCTTATTTAAATGAAGGAGTTCATGTAGCATTTTTTTTTCAAATGGAAACTAGTTAATATTACCAATCTTGTTGTTATAAATGGAAGTGTGTGTCAGTGTGTTTTAATTGTATGTGTGATTATGTGTGCGGTGTGTGTGTGTGTTCTGTTGAGAGTGATAACAAAGTAGATACAGGACCCCAATGTCTTCTTTATTTCCATAAATAAAGTTTTACTGGAACACAACCATGTCTGTTCATTTACATATTGTCTATGGCTATTGAGCTATAACAGTAGAGTTGAGTAGTTGTGACAGAGACCATAAGGCCTGTAACAACTAAAATATTATCTGGCCCTCTTGAGAAACAGGTTGCTAAACCCTGCTATAGAGTCCAAGCATGGTCCCTGGATTAGTGGCATGAGCATGACCTTGGAATTTGTCAGAAATGCAAATTTTCTGGCCCATCCTAGACCTACCAAATAAGAGATTTGTTTTTTATACTAATAAATAAAAGCACAAGAGAGCAAAAGACTGTGGCTAGCAAAGCTCTGTGCTGAGTCAGCCTTGCATGAAACATATGAAGTAAAAACTATAATGATGGAATCAGATCTGACAAGACAGAGGCCAAACATATTCAAAATTAAGAGAAAGAGTATTAAAAATAGGGTTTATACCTCCACTGTCATTAACAATGAATCCAACCCCAAGTGTATATTGCGTCTTGAGATACAATATAACCATAATAGCACATATATATATATATATATATATAACCTTTATTTTAGGGTCAGCAGTACGTGTGAAAGTTTGTTACACAGGTGAACTCATGTTATAGGAATTTGTTGTATGGATTCTTTCATCACCCAAATATTAAGCCTAGCAACCAATAGTTACCTTTTCTGCTCCTCTCCCTCCTCCCACCTCCACCCTTAAGTAGATTCCAGTGTCTGTTTTTCCCTACTTTGTGTTCATAACTTCTCATCATTTAGCTCCACTTATAAGTGAGAACGTGGTGTATTTGGTTCCTGTTCCTGTGTTAGTTTGCTAAGGATAATGGCCTCCAGTTCCATCCATGTTCCCACAAAAGATATGATCTTGTTCTTTTTATATGGCTGCATAGTATTCCATAGTGTATATGTACCACATTTTCTTTATCCAATCTGTCATTGATGGGCATTTAGGTTGATTCCATGTCTTTGCTTTTGTGAATAGTGCTGCAATAAACATTCACGTGTGTGTCTTTATGGTAGAATGATTTATATTCTTCTGGCTATATACCCAGTAATAGGATTGCTGAGTTGAATGGTATTTCTGTCTTTAGGTCTTTGAGGAACCGCCATACTTCTTTCCACAATGGTTGAACTAATTTACACCATCATCAACAGTGTATAAGTGTTCCCTTTAATCTGCAACCTCACCGGCATCTGTTTTCTTTTTTTTACTTTTTAATAACAGCCATTCTAATAGGTGTGAAATGATATCTCACTGGGGTTTTGTTTTGCATTTCTGTAACCATCAGTGATATTGAGCTTTTTTTCATATGCTTATTGGCTGCATGTATGTCTTCTTTTGAAAATTGTCTTTTCATGTCTTTGCCCACTCTTTAATGGGTTTTTTTTCTTGTAAATTTGTTTAAGTTCCATATAGAGGCTGGATATTATTAGACCTTTGTCAGATGCATAGCTTGCAAATATTTTCTCCCATTCTGTAGGTTGTCTCTTTACTCTGTTGATAGTTTCTTTTGCTGTGCAGAAGCTCTTTAGTTTAATTAGATCCCATTTGTTGATTTCTGCTTTCATTGTGATTGCATTTGGTGTCTTTGTCGTAAAATCTTTGCCTGATACTATGTCCAGAATGGTATTGCCTAGGTTGTCTTCCAGGGTTTGTATAGTTTTGGGTTTTACATCTAAGTCTTTAATCCATCTCGAATTGATTTTTTGTATATGGTGTAAGGAAGGGATCCAGCTTCAATCTGCTGTATATGGCTAGCCAGTTTTCCTAGCACCATTTATGGAATAAGGAGTCTTTTCTCCATTGCTTGTTTTTGTCAGGTTTGTTGAAGGTCAGATGGTCATAGGTATGTGGCTTTATTTCTGGGCTCTCTATTCTGTTCCATTGGTCTGTGTGACTGTTTTTGTACCAGTAACATGCTGTTTTGGTTACTTCAATCCTGCAGTATTATTTGAAGTTGGGCAGTGTGATGCTTCCAGCTTTGTTCCTTTTGTTTAGAATTGCCTTGGCTATTTGGGCTCTTTCTTGGTTCCATATGAATTTTAAATAAATTTTTCTACTTCTACAAAGAATGTCATTGGTAGTTTGATAGGAATAGCATTGAATCTGTAAATTGCTTTGGGCAGTATGGCCATTTTAATGATATTCATTCTTCCTATCCATGAGCATGAGATGTTTTTTTCCATTTGTGTCTTCTCTGATTTCTTTGAGCAGTGTTGTGTAATTCTCATTGTAGAGATTTTTCACTTCCCTGGTTAGCTGTATTACTAGGTATTTTACTGTTTTTGTGGCAATTGTGAATGAGATTGCCTTCCCGATTTGACTCTTGGTGTGGCTGTTGGTGGTGTATAGGAATGCCTGTGATTTCTGAACATTGATTTTGTATCCTGAAACTTGCTGAAGTTGTTTATCAGCTAAAGGAGTTTTTGGGCCTAGACTATGGGGTTTTCTAGATATAGAATCATGTCATCCGAAAACAGGGATAGTTTTACTTCCTCTCTACCTATTTGGATGCTCTTTATTTCTTTGTCTTGCTTGATTGCTCTGGCTAGGACTTCCCATACTATGTTGAATAAGAATGATGAGAGAGGGCATCCTTGTGTTGTGCCAGTTTTCAAGGGGAATGTTTCAGCTTTTGCCCATTCAGTATAATGTTAGCTGTGGGTTTGTCATAGATGGCTCTTATTACTTTGAGGTATGTTCCTTCCATGCCTAGTTTCTTGAGTGGTTTTAACATGAAGGGTGTTTAATTTTGTTGATAGCTTTTTCTACCAATTTCTAACTCTGAAGAAATGTTTGTTAATGGCTTAAATACTCATGGATAACCAAGAACCCAAGCTATGACAATGGCAGAGTATCTAAAATAAAAGCCTCTAACGATTGTATATATTTAACAATCAACATAAAGAGCACCAGGTAAGTTACAACCAGAAGTTCAAGTCCTTCCATTTATGTTTGAGGCGACCTCAAGTGTTAAAAGCAACAAACAATGTCACTGCCACACTAACAATAAGAAAAAAAATGGACTGTCTACAGTGTTATCATTTTTCATGAGATAATCAGGGAGCTGTCACAGGCAACCAAATACAACCTATTGCAAAGAGAACAGGCTTCTTTAAGGAGAGGCAGGACACAAACTGTCTTACCTTGGGGGACAGTACAGAGGAGACAGATGGTAGCCATATTTGTATAAAAGAAGAAATCAGCTAATACTTTAACTGAGGAACTCCTTTCTCTGCCTATAGATGTCACCCATAGTGGCTGACACTAGGACTAGGCCACGTCACAGAATCTCCATGTGCATACACCAACATTCAAAATTCCACAAAGTATATTTTATGCTATTAAACACTACAAATGCCATAGTAGGAAGGTTGTCAAATGCAATAGATCCCAGAAAGACATTGTTAAAATCTAATCTTTATCATTTTCTCTTCTTTTGAAAATCTGTTGGAAATTCCACCATGAATTATTTCTAAATCTGTCATCTTGCCTACCTGGGGTTGCCTGAATATAGAAAAAACTGGGGTGGGGGTGGATGATGGAATTTAGCAAGGAAAGGCAGCTACTTCATTTGCTTCTCAGACTCAGAAAACATGTGCTCTACACTGACAATTCAATGAATCATCATGGTATACTATTCTTAATTTCCCTTTAGCTTTTAGCAATTGATCTCCTGATAACAGGAACATCTACATATAAACAAGGAAGACCACTGCCAAAATTTTTGATATTTAACATTTATCAAATCAATGCCTCTCTAAATAACTTCAGCCATTGACTCTATTAGTCCTGTCTTTATTTTATTTATTTATTTATTTATTTATTTTATTATTATTATACTTTAGGTTTTAGGGTACATGTGCACAATGTGCAGGTTAGTTACATATGTATACATGTGCCATGCTGGTGCGCTGCACCCACTAATTCATCATCTAGCATTAGGTATATCTCCCAGTGCTATCCCTCCCACCTTCCCCCACCCCACAATAGTTCCCAGAGTGTGATGTTCCCCTTCCTGTGTCCATGTGTTCTCATTGTTCAATTCCCACCTGTGAGTGAGAACATGTGGTGTTTGGTTTTTTGTCCTTGCGATAGTTTACTGAGAATGATGATTTCCAATTTCATCCATGTCCCTACAAAGGACATGAACTCATCCTTTTTTATGGCTGCATAGTATTCCATGGTGTATATGTGCCACATTTTCTTAATCCAGTCTATCATTTTTGGACATTTGGGTTGGTTCCAAGTCTTTGCTATTGTGAATAATGCTGCAATAAACATAACGTGTGCATGTGTCTTTATAGCAGCATGATTTATAGTCCTTTGGGTATATACCCAGTAACGGGATGGCTGGGTCAAATGGTATTTCTAGTTCTAGATCCCTGAGGAATCACCACACTGACTTCCACAAGGGTTGAACTAGTTTACAGTCCCACCAACAGTGTAAAAGTGTTCCTATTTCTCCACATCCTTAGTCCTGTCTTTATATCAATAATGACAAAAGCACTTGAAACGTTAAAGTTGTTTTCTTTTCACTTCAGGTCATACTAAACTGAATATCTCATTGCTTCATCGATGACGCTATCACCACTGTTACCCAGGCCAGCAAAACCAAATACCCTTTAAAATGTGAAATCTGGCATTTATCATAAAATGATGATCAAAGAACATTCTGAGAACCAAGTGCGATAAATTTTACACACACAATTTGAGCATCAGCTTTGCTAGCTAGGTTAACACCCCAGTTTACCACTTTCTAGTGGAGACCTTGGGCAGGTTATCTGAATTTTCCAAGACTCCTCCGTTCTCTTATCTGCAATGTGTGATGTAATAATATTTAAATCACAGGACTGTTGTGAAGATTGAAAAAGCTAATGCATTTGAGCATTCAGGCTGGCCCTTGAATAGGCTATTCATGACCATGTAAGGAAAGGGAGGCTGGTATTAATATTCCTTCTCATCTCCAGTTTACACATGCAGAAAGCACCTCAGAATAGTTAAATTATTTATTTCAGGAGACACACTTAGGAAATAATGAGCCCAGGCCTAAAATATCAGTCTGATGCTTTTTATATTTTATTATTTTTCTTTATATTAAACGTCTTCATTTAAGACCATAATTTGGTCTATATGTGTTATCTAAGTCATAAATGACTTCGGTTAAATCTTTGGTTAAATCCAAGACCAACAGCAATAAACCCATGTAAATGGGAAGATACCAAATTCAAGTAATTTTTAAAAATGTTCTATACACTCATGGATTATAAGAAAACTAAAAATAATCCAAGATAAAGCTCAATTTTGAATCCAATATACGTTCATCAGATATACTAAGAAAATTGGCTCAATTAATGGCAGTTTATCAAAACAATTCTACTTCATTTTCTTTAATATCTTATATGCAATAATTAATCTAAATTACAATTACAGAACTGAATACACTTGAAAAGTGATTACCACAGATAAGGCTATTCTAATATTTAATTATCAAACTTATAAAAGAAATGGCTATAGGCCAATTAAAGCAACTATTTTTTTCACAGTAGGAAAAATGAATCCTGAATGTCAAAACACTTACTGCAGCTTGCCGATGAGTATTGGACAATATTCCATGAATCTTCACTTTATCTTTTTCCATTTGATCTATGTTCACCCACAAGTCCCGGCTGGCAGAATCAGATGGACCATATATTCGAGATATATAATAATTGTGGTCTGTATCCTCCTGCAATAATACATAATAATGTATATCAAGAACAATTCTTTTAAAAAAATCCTATTGAACTCAAGAGTATTAATAGTCTTTAAAAGTGCCAACTGATTTAACTAAACTCTAAGTGAATTTGGATTAAATAAATAAATGTGCACACACACACGAACCGTAAGAAAAAATGTTAAACAAATACCTCTATGATTTGAATAATAAAATTTAGAATGTGAATTTTGTCTAGTTCATTTATTATCTAAGTGCTAATCAGATAAAATAAAATGATTCCTGAAATCCAGTTAAACCATGAATCCCATGTATTTTTTCACAAATCATCAATCGAGATATATATGTAATTGATTACAAAAAGGAAAAGAATATTCTATGTAGTATTGTAAATAGATTTTGCCTTGTGACTAAAAGACTATGCTCCAAATGTAAATGTGGAGAATAGTGATTAAATGTTTTTTAAATTTAACAATTTCAATATATATTTCCTTCTACGTTTTGTATTTTACGTGTGTGTGTGTGTAAAATTAGTAGTCTTCTTTAGAGGAAACTGTTAAATATACAAGACTTAGAAGGAAATACATACTGGGTACAAAGATCTAATCTGTCACCAGAACAAAAAGGTCCTTTTGAACAAAAATGTCTCTTTTGAACTTTTTACTAAAAACCTAAGGTATAAGTATGATTAGTAGTAACAAATTCAAACTTCTCTTCTTTAAAAATAAGGTTATATCAGGGCCTGCTTTCAGCTAATGGTCCTAGAAATGGAGGCAATATATTTTTTCCTTTAATTTGAGTTACTACATTCTACTTTTATTTGAATTCTCATTGTTGGTGTTACCATAGTGCCTGTCACAAAGCCTTTATTCTTCATGTTTCTCACTCAGTGAGGAGATGTAAATGTTTTAAGAGGCAATTTTGATGAGAAAGATCCAGAAAAATTATATAATTATTGGCTAATTCTGATTGCAATGTTTTATAACCATGAAATCAATTTGAGGAGTTGGTAGACAAAAAATATTTTAAAACATTCAGGTAAATGTAAGAAAAAATGTTGAATAAATAGGTCTATGATTTGAATAATAAGGTTTGGGATGTGAATTTTGTGTAATTCATTTATCATCTAAGTGATAATTAAACATAATAAAATTATTCTTGAAATCCAGTCAAAATATGAATCCCATGTATTTTTTTAACAAATCATCAATCGAGATATATATGTAACTGATTACAAAAAGGAAAAGAATTTTCTATGTAGTATTCTAAATAGATTTTGCCTCATGACTAAAAGAGAGACTATGATCCAAGTGTAAATGTTGAGAATAGTGATTAAATGTTAACAGTAAGTTTTTTTATGTAATAAAGACCCTGGCACAGTGGCTCATGCCTGTAATCCCAGCACTTTGGGAAGCCAAGGTGGGTGGATCACCTGAGGTTAGGAATTTGAGATCAGCCTGGCTAACATGGCAAAACACCGTCTCTACTAAAAATACAAAAATTAGCTGGGTGTAGTGGTGGGTGCTTGTAATCCCAGCTACTTGAGAGGCTGAGGTAGGAGAATTGCTTAACTCTAGAGGCAGAGGTTGCAGTGAGCCAAGATCGTACTACTGCACTCTAGCCTGGGAGACAGAAAAACAAAACAAACAAAAAACCCTAGGTATATCTGCCATTAAACTCTGGGTATGGAACACAAATTATATGTATACCTTGGTGAAAGAAAAGAAAGGTCTGCAGAGAAAGAAGAACAAAGTAGATGTAAAGAAAGAAGAAGGAAGATCATGCAGCCCCCAAAAGCTCTGAAACTTCAGTGGGTTTCCAGCCCTCCCTCTGTTTCAGAACCTCATAATGACACTGACAGTTTGGGTTGTCTGAGGGTAAAACACACTGTGAATGTGTCTGTGGTATGTATTCTACTCATCTGTGTATATTGGGCTTCACCACCAGAAGATTGGGAGGTGGGAACCTTCTTGACATGGGGCACAAGCCATTTTGCTCATGTTATTACCCTGGTCACAGGTTGGTGGCATGCGTGAGCAGATAAACTAAGAAGGAGCAATTAGTGAGACATTCAGGAATTTAGGTAGAGAACAGATCATTTCCTTTGTTCTGATTGCTGAGATGTGTGGGTGTGAGACCTGGAACCACTGGCTCCATTTTGCTACCATGAGGAAATTCTGTCTGAAGATAAGGCAAACACATAGCTAAAGAAAGAATTGCAGGCTGAACGCGGTGGCTCAAGCCTGTAATCATAACAATTTGGGAGGCCGAGGCAGGTGGATTACCTGAGGTCAGGTGTTCGAGAACAGCCTAGCCAAAATGGTGAAACCCCATCTCTGCTATAAAGACAAAAAATAGCCAGGCATGGTGGCAGATGCCTGTAATCCCAGCTACTCAGAGGCTGAGGCAGGAGAACCGCTTGAACTTGGGAGGCGGAGTTTGCAGTGAGCCGAGATTGTGCTGTTATACTCCAGCCTGGACAACAGAGCAAGACTGTATGAAAGAAAGAAAAGAAAAGAAAGAAAAGAAAAGAAAAGAAAGAAAGAAAGAAAGAAAGAAAGAAAGAAAGAAAGAAAGAAAGGGAAGGAAGGAAGGAAGAGAAAGAAAGAAAGAAGGAAAGAAGGAAAGAAGGAAGGAAGGAAGGAAGGAAGGAAGGAAGGGGGAGGGAGGGAGGGAGGAAGGAAGGAAGGAAGGAAGGGAAAAAGCCAGATCCCTGAGCAAGTCTATCTAGATGTGACCTACTACTGGACTTGTTCACTTCCATGAAACCTTGAGTCTTTTTCTATTGTTAAATCACCTTGAATTAGGTTATGGTCAACCAAAAGAATCCTAACTGAAAAAACAGGTCTTTTTACTTGCAACCAAACTTAAGCGACTTTGAACATGGCCACCTAGAATTCATTTCATTGAATATTTTCTTCAAAGCCACCCCTTTATATTATTCACTGAAAATTTTTAAAAATTAAAAATTAAATTATGTAAAATAATAATCCATTTAATTTTTCAGTGAATGGTATAAAAGGTGGTTTGGAAGAAAATGTTCAATGTGTTTAAATCAAAATTTAAATTTTTTCCCTATTGACAGTATTATTACAAAGATTTCAGTAACGTTGAGGTTAAAGATGTAATCTTTAGGTGAATTACATAACAGATTGTATGATGCTGCAAAATTTCCCTATAAATAGGGAATATTACAAAATAGATATTTTCTTTAAAATGTCAAAATTTCAGAATTGAGTTCAGTATAATTTTTGAAATCAGCATTTATAAAATAACCTTGGCATTTTCCTTAATCTCTGGATTTCTGTGATTAGTTAAGAAAGAGTCTTGAAGTTATCATAAAGAACATCATTGCACTTAAATAATGAATTACCTGCAAAAATATACACGATTTAGTCTAATTACGAAGTGTACCACTGACATACTATGTGAAAATACACCTTCAGTTTTTCTTAAATCAGACCTGCCCAAAACAATATCACATCCTTGAAATACTAGAGCTTGGTATTTGACTTCTATAGCCCACGCTTGCCAAGTTGTTATGGCAACTTCTATTCAAAAAGGAAGACAATTTATTTTTTACTTAGGAATTCAGAGATACACGTTATTAAATTCCAGAGAGGTGTTTGGTTCAGATATTTAGAAAAACCATAAAATAGATTTCTCAAAAATGTGACATTTTAGCACTAGTAAATTATTCAAAACACGTCTTATCCTTTTTTAGGAGTAATGGCACTTAAAGAGTTGTCAAAAGCCACTTTCAGTACAAAGATTTTCATTTTCTGTTCAAAAGCAAACTATTTCTAACACCATAGAAAATAAAACAAAACACTACTGTGATATGCCTAGTTGCCAATTCATTTAGGAAACCAACTGTTAGAGAAAGTAGGTGGCACAGTGTGTGGTATTAAATCGCATAAATCCATGTTTCTCGAAAACACATGAAATGTGCAGCTGTAGACAAACAGAGGACCCACACCAAAAAATACAGAGGAAAAGTTATCATAACTACAGCTTAGCCATTCTGCAGCAATCAATCTACATCATTCCTAACCCAAATGCTGCCTTCTTTTCTAGCATAGGTGTTGACTTTATGATGGGTAATGTTTATGAATGCCTCACATTACCTCATGCAGTAATGATATTTGAACTCCAGTTTCATTTCATTTAGAACTTCAAACAAACAAACAAAAAAGATCAAATACATATTGTATGACTATCAGTGTAGTAGTCATTTGATGTACATGGATACTTAAAACATAATCAAAATTCTTAGTAAGATTATTTAATATTGAATCAATTGGCCACCTCTTGAAGATCATTCCTTAATTAATAAAGAATGATTATTATTTGAATGGTTCTTGCCAAGTCTTAACAAATATATTGCATCCTTATAAGAGTGATTTCACAAGGGCTACACAGTTCATTAAAAGGTAAATCTATTTTAAAATACTACTTGTGAATATTATACTCCTCAGAAATAGAGTTAATAAAAGAGTTCCCTGTGCTCTAAGAAAAAAACATGCTGATATAAGAAATGAAAAGGACATGATGAAATAACAAGAGGAGAGAAAGAGTGAACCGGCAGTAGTCAGGTAAAGAATTACAGAGATGAACCCACTACTAGCCAGAATAAGCATGACTAAATTACCAGTCAGGACACAGGAAATAGCCCTAAGGTACACACAACATGAAATGGAAAAGAACAATGAAATAAATGTCTAGGACCAATGTTATGGATTGAATGTTGGTGTTGCTAAAATTCCTAAGTGGAAGCCCCAATGCCCAGTGTGCCTGTATTTGGAGATAGAGTCTTTAGGAAGGTAATTAACATTAAATAATGTCAGAAGAGTGGGTCCTTATTCTATAGGATTAGTGTCCTTGTAGGAAGAGATTTGAGATTCATTTTCTCTCCTTCCCTCTCTTTTTAATTCTCTTTTTCTCTCATGTGGGGATACAGAAGGAGGCTGTCTATAAGCCAGAAAGGGAGCCCTCACTAAGGACTCAAACAGCTGGCACCTTGATTTGAGACCTTTGGCTGCCAGAACTGTGAGAAAAAATATTTCTGTTCTTTAAGCCACCTAGCCTATCATATTTTCTTATGGCATCTCGAGCTGACAAGAGTCATCACATAAGTTGCAGGGGAAAAAAAAGGAGATCAGGTGCATATGTAGTTGTTGTAGAAAAAAATTAAAGATATATTAGAAAAATATTTTCTGAGGTTAATACTTGAATTTGCAAATCATGTCTCAAGAAAATCTGCCATAGAATTTTGAGGACTGCAAAATTTCCTAACGAGGTTTTCAATAGATTAAACAAGGAAGTCTTATAGGCATCTAGAAAGATAAATTGAGTTACCTATATGGAGGAAAAAAATTCAATAAGCTGGTACCTGGGACCTCTCCATAATATCTGATAAAAACAATGGTTATACAATCTCAGAGAATAAAGTTGTGACTCAAGAATTTTTTTGTTCAGTCAAGTTGTAATTTAACTATATAGGCAACAAACATATTTCTAACACATACAAATATACAGAGAATATGCCACCAACAAGAACTTCTTAAAAATGTAATGCCTAACTATACACTGAATCAACCAACGGGTGAATCAATGTACCTCTAATAAAAATTCCGTAACTATTAGCTGTATTCAGCATGTGGTTATCTATGGGAAGAGAGAAACTATAGCAAATCTTCTGACGGTGAGCACTGTCTCCATGAAAATTATGTAAAGGGAAAAAGGACAATTTCATTATTACAGTTGTAAATCAGAATGCTATTACTATCAACCATGAAAATATAAAAATAACTATCTAATGTTTCATAGCAGGCAATTGACAGATAAATCTGAAAGTATAAAAATATAGTTTTAAAAATAGTAAACTCAAAATTGTAATGTTTTAGGTAACTTTTTAAGGTAAAAGTCTGAAACTAGTGGCCTTCAGGTTGTATACCTGGCACTGAAAGCCCATTATTTTTCTCAAACATAGTAGTGTCAACAGAAGAATCATGAGGTTCATAAATTTGGAAAGAAAGCTTTATTTCTCCTTTCTAAATTCTAATAAACTTGGGAAAGATGAGGGAGGGGATAGGATCTTTATCTCACATTGCATTTCATGTAGTCTACTCACAAACCAACTGAGAGCTACCAATCATTCTGCAAGACAGCTCCTGCAAGCCACAGTCTGGCCACCCTGCAATGGGAAGGGTATCCTCCAGCAAAAGTTGAGAGCAAGACGGGGATTTATGTTAATTAGGATAGCTGAGTATACATATTCAATAAGCTACAGGAGGAGTCATGAGTATTTATGAAAGGAAAAACATGTACAAGTGCAATTAAGCTTTGTGCCTCTTCAAGGGTCACATGTACAAAAAATGGTGTTAGCATGATCCAAGGGCGGAGTTTTGGGCCCTCCAACATCAAAAGGTAAAGCCAAGGACACCAAAACTCTCACTGGGCATCCTCCTTGAGTCAGCGAAAACCTGTCCAGACATGGCAGTCTAGTTTCAGGAAGGGGTGCATTGGGAAACTGGCCAGTGGTAATGTGGAAACAGCAAAGTGGGAGGGGGAATCCAGTTGCTGCCTCAGATGATTGGCTAAGGGTGACGAAGGAATGAATCATCTGTTTCTTGTTTTCCAGAGCTGATTTCTGCTTACTCCTTAGAAAGAATTCTGGTTAAAGGTTAATGAGGAAGGGGCGCACTGAGGCATGACTGACCTCCCATCCCACCATGGCCGGGAACTCAGCTGTTAAGGTTTCTCTGAGGTCCTCTTGGCCAAGAAAGGTCGATTCAGCTGGTTGGAAGCTTAGAATTTTATTTTTATTTCTCAGCACTTACGCTACAATCTCAGTTTTACAAAGTTACATCTGTTCAAATATGAATGTGTATATTTCTACTCACCTATTTCTCTCTCCTCTGATAATTTGTCTAAAGATATGGGTGGAAGGTATTTACCTTATATTGACTGGTTAATTCTAGATGACAGAATTTAGGATTCTCCTCCCTCTCATCTGTATTATTTGAATTTTTTATAATAAATACATTATATGCAAACCACTTTTTTCTTTTTCTCTATATAAAGCTTTACAAAATATGTGAAGATGCTCAAGGGTATTAATTGTTGATTTTTGGAATCAAACTGCCAACATTTATCAAGCGACACAAGGCCATATGCTATACACAGTAAATAGTTCTATAGAATTTCTATCATAAGTACTTTGAAAAGTTCTCAAAAAAGAATCCTTTAACGTACTATAGATCAGATATTCAATATGGAGATTCAAGGTCAATAACCTAAAATTGCTCTGCGAAACAGCTGATATATAAATTTCCATTACCTTTTCTTTCGAATACCAGCTTCCATAACTTAACTGCTGTAGAGTGCAATGTTTTTTACTAATTGCCATAAATAAAATCAGCATTAAGAGAAATGCAGTAAAATATACATTTCCACTAAATTTTGAATTAGAGATTGGAGTTCAAATCTTTATAAAGTGATTTTTTGTTGTAAGCGTTTTATAGAAACATCACCAAATCATCTCCTTTTTTCTCTCATTTATATGGACAGTAAACTGGGCACACAGCTACATTCTCACATAGGAGGGAACCGAGGGGAGGAGGAAGATATCGTGTGGTTGAAGACATTAAACTTGCAGACAGGCGAACTGATCTCTAGTTCTCACTGGCTTGGTCCCTAACAAGCTGTTACTTTAGTGAGGTCAATTATCCAGTCAGTTCATTTCAGTGTGGCCTTTCCTGCACATAGATTCCCTCTTTTGCCAGAAGTAAAATCATACAGAAAAAGGTAGGGGTCTTGGACTTAAAGAGCTGACCAGTGGAAGGAGTAACGACTCCTGGCTGGGTTGGAAAGAGACTTCATTGAAAGCAATGTGAGATAAAGGTCCCACCCCTGAATCTCCACCTTTTTCAATTACCTTAGAAGGTGACCTATAGGGAGTAAGGTGTGGACAGATAATTAAGTCACATTAATTTTTTTAATCAACAAAAAGTGAATGATAGTATTTAGCTTTCTTTCACCGGGTTGCTAAAGAATTATATTAAACGAACATTATTTAAACACATTCGAAAAGCCTAAGAACAGAATATAAAGTATTCAGCATCCTTAAATCAAGCCCAGACAATTTCAGCATGATAAGAACAATCACGTATTAGCTTTGAATAGACTTCAGTACCCATCATCAAATACTACATTAATACCTTCTTCAGATACTAAGAACAATTACATGGTATACAATTCAATTTACTGTTAGAGTGTCAGAAGAATTAAAATCAATCCATCTGTCTCCTGCTGGCTATATCAGATTATTGCACCAGCTCTCATTATGCACATCTTTTCCATGTTGTTGTAGTTATTTACCCACAGCTTCATCATTTCCCCAAGAATTTTCACCTACTTAATCTATTTGCAGCATGGTCTATCCCTCTAACGATATCTTATCTATGACTTTTCTAGATATGATTTTATTCTTTTTATTTATTTATTTATTTATTTTTTTGAGACAGAGTCTTGCTCTGTCGCCCAGGCTGGAATGCAGTGGCGTGATCTCGGCTCACTGCAACCTCCACCTCCTGGGTTCAAGTGA
Source organism: Pongo abelii (assembly GCF_028885655.2). Lineage (NCBI taxonomy): Eukaryota > Metazoa > Chordata > Mammalia > Primates > Hominidae > Pongo > Pongo abelii. Next base: position 20,124,882 of record NC_071993.2, on the reverse strand, counting down.
TTCTTCTGCCTCAGCCTCCCAAGTAGCTGGGACTACAGGCATGTGTCACCACTTCTGGCTAATTTTTTTTGTATTTTTAGTAGAGATGGGGTTTCACCATGTTAGCCTCAATCTCCTGACCTCATGATCCGCTCGCCTCAGCCAACATGCTGGGATTACAGGCGTGTCCTTCAGAAGAGTTTAGTTAAGTGACCCTCCTAAAAACGTTAGATTAGTAGAGTGGGGTGTGTGTATGTGCGTGAATTTACTGTAAGGTCAGAATACTGTACAACACATTAAAGACAGGATTCCAGCGGTATTTCCATTATAAAACAGTTTCCATTTTCCCAGTAACAATCTCTCTCATAGATGAGATTGTCCTCTCTGCTATGCCAAGTTGGGTGAGCTATATGGCCATGAAAGCACAATACCCTTGTGATCTTTCAAATTCATAACAAAATTAACACAGCTCAGTTAAGTGCTTGCCTAGATCTACAGGCATTTTGAGGTATATTAGTATGTGTTTATGTTGGTTCATTTATTAAATGAAATAGAATGTATTTTTTACTTGGGTATGCTACACCTTTATTTATCTACTCCCTGGTACAAACCTTGAACCTTTTCAAGAATGAGCCCCAAAGACTATTCCCAGGCATGGAGTGATGAGATAGAGCATTAGGAGATATACCTAATGTAAATCACGAGTTAATGAGTGCAGCACACCAACATGGCACATGTATATATATGTAACAAACCTGCACGTTGTGCACATGTACCCTAGAACTTAAAGTACAATAAAAAATAAAAATAAAAAAAATAGAAGAAGATGCCAGAAAGAGAATCTGAGGCAGAGTTAGGTGCACTGCCAACTTACAAGGGATTTCTGAGGGCTTCACAAACTCAACAAAAAATGTGATAAAAAAATGTTTAGAATATGTATGAGATTTCTACTAAAATACATAAAATTAACACTAAAATAATGTAGCTCAGAGAAGATTTGAGTTGAAGTACAGGTTCTGACTCTAAATAGCCACTGTAAGTTCCGGGCTTTAGTTTGTATAAGACAGAGTTGAACTAGATCTCTCATGGAATGCCTTTTAACTAAGCTTCTAAGATCTTTTGGCCAAAAGGCAAACAGAAAGTGATTTCCAGGTATAGCTCAGAAGACCATATGCCTGATTTAAGCAGTCCTCACTATGAGAGATAAAAGCATGTATTTGAATACCTAGTGCAGGTAGCTAGTTACAATTAGCACTGGTATCAATTGCATTGTTACATAATCATCCTTGTTGATAAATTGTAGATTGGCCCCAAAGCTGGAGGCAAAATTCATGAATGAGTTGCAGGGAATATAAGAATCTTGGAGACCCTATGCATTATTTACACAAACGGAATAAATTATGGATCTTGCATATATGTGCACAACTATCTTTCAAATGCACAATATAATTGTGGTGGGTAAAATGCATGTTCATTTTTCAGAGCCACTGATTATTTCTGTAATTCTTGATACTGCGATTTTCCAATCCACTGGAAATAAACAACTATGGTATGGAGGGCCTTAAAATGTTCTAATAATTAAAACAAAATCACCATTTGTAAAAGATGGAAATTTCTGTTCTAGATTTAACAGGGCTGGAAATTGGGTACTGTTTACATACTGCCTTAGTTCAGGCTACCATAACAATGTACGATAGACTGGATGACTTAAACAACAGAAATATATGTCTCACAGTTCTGGAGGCTGGAAGTCCAAGATCAAGATTCCAGCTGATTCTGTTTTCATTGAGGGCTCTCCTCCTGGCTTGTAAAGGGCTGCTTTCTCCCTGTGTCCTCAGGAGATGGAGAGAGAGTTCCCTGGAGTCTTCTCCTCAACTTATAGGAACACAAATCTCATGGGATTAGGGCCCCACCCTTATGGCCTCATTTAACCTTAATTACTTCCTAAAGGCCTTGATTCCAATACAGTCACAATGGAGCCTAGGGCTTCAACCTGTGCATTTGGAGTGCGTGGGAGGCACAATGTTAGTCCACAGCATGCACATACAGTTCCTTTATTAAGTTTGGATTTGTAAAAAAGCCCCAGATGCCAGATATATTACTTTCAAAAACTCATGTCATTTTCTAGTACTAATCAGAATTGCCATTCAAGCTTTCTAATATAAGGAGGCTTTTGGAAAAATCCACAGTTATCGGTCTTGATCTATTTCTTACCAAAAAAATTGATAACTGACTTCTATTTATAATTTTAAAAGAATTATGCAAAAATTTACTCAGAATCAACTTATAAAAATTATAACTCAGTTAAGAATTTCACATAATCAACTTCAGTGGAAAAGCTGGGTGGTTTCTGTCTACCAACTTGTGACTACTTGGCCAATAATCTAATTTCTAAAGTAACGGTTACTGTTTAGTCTGGTATTTCCAGTGAAAGGTAATCATATACTTTTTTTTTTTTTTTTAGACAGAGTCTCACTCTGTCACCAAGGCTGGAGTGCTGTGGTGCAATCTCGGCACCTCCGCCTCCCGGGTTCAAATGATTCTCCTGCTTTAGCCTCAGGAGTAGCTGGGATTACAGGCATGCACCACCATGCCCAGCTAATTTTTGTGTTTTAGTAGAGACAGGGTTTCACCATGTTAGCCAGGCTGGTCTCGAACTCCCGACCTCAAGTGATCCACCTGCCTCGACCTCCCAAAATGCTGGGATTACAGGCATGAGCCACCACATCTTGCCTAATATACTTTTAATGAGTCAGATTTTTTAGAATACTATTACTCATTTAATGTCAGAGAATGAAACTTTTCTGTAGTCCTTTTTCTTTGTTTCTAACTTCTCCATGTCTTTAAAATCTTAGCCTCCCAGATTCAGGAAGTGATTAACAAGCGATTAAGCAGCTGTAAATGGAATTTTTCTAGGAGGTTTGATGTCGTTTGCCGTAGAGTTAGAATCTAATACAACATTACCCCTCTGCACGTCATCTTGCAGATAAAGAGAACTTTCCAAGCCTCTATCTTCAAGATTACAAAACGGAAGTTAGAATAAAACTAGTGTCATCACACTGGAGTTATGTCTACTTGAGATAAACATGTGAATATATGTTGGAAACTATAAAATGCTATTAGACATCACTTTTGTTAACACAAACAGTCATGGGTTGCTTAATGACAAGTTTCTGAGAAATGTGTCATTAGGCAATTTCATCACTGTACAAACATTATGGAGTGTACCTACACAAACCTAGATGGTATAATCTACTTCACACCTAGGCTATGTGGTATGGTCTACTGTTCTAGGCTACACACCCGTAAAGCAGGTTATTGTACTGAAATCTGTAAGCAGCTGTAACACAATGGTAAGGATTTGTTTATCTTAACAGAAAAGTTACAATAAAAATACGGAATCACTGTCATATATGTAATCTGTCCTTGACAGAAATGTTGTATGTATCACACGATTATAAACCATGGCAACAAAAACAAATCAGGCATTCTACATTCTTATGCTATTAACATTAATAGAAGCATGAATCCTCCTCAAACATTAGAGATCTCAAACCAGACTTTACAAAGTGAGCAATGTTCTGTAGCCTCTAATATTGGAAAACAATTTTACAAAATAAATGATATTCTGAAAACTCCCTTTTTACTGAATTTTATATGTGCCTCCAAGCATATCACTTTAATTACGAAAATATGTCTCAAACAGAACAAGCATAGAAAGAGTAGCAATCAAATAAATTAATTTGACCATTAATAGCATATATTATGCTACCATAGAGAATTATTACCCTAAAGAGAATAAAGAGAAATATTTAATTAACCTAATTTTATGAAAATACTGTTACTTTTAATAGTAAACCTAGTATCCAAATATGTTTCTGTCTAATGGGATTAACAGCTACCTTTAAAATGAAATCATATATATGTAATTGAAATTCTGGGATTGCATTTTAAAAACTTAACAGGAAGGACAGGTAAAGAGGAGGTGACATGTTGGGTAATTGTTTTCAAACTTATAATATTTCAAAATGGTAAAACAATGTATAGCTAAATCTTGAAGGAGTCTCTCTTTACGTATTAATTTTTGGATAAAAAATTCTCATAATCAACTTTTTCACATCTTGCACAATAAAACCTTTTTTAAAAAACAGGATGCATGGTACTAAGAGTCAAAAACAAAATTACAATCGATTTCATGTTATCTTAGTTTGTCTCACCTTCAAAGTTTATGGCATTGTTTTGAGGAATGATGAACATGTGAAGAGAAAAAGAACAGTAATAAAGAGAAAACATAGCTTTAAAGCAAATTAATTTTTTAAAACAACTTACAAATATATGCATGATATGGTTTGGCTGTGTCTCTACCCAAATCTCCAATTGTAGCTCCCATAATTCCCACGTGTCATGGGAGGGAGCTCCAGGGAGGTAATTGAATCATGGGGGTGAATATTTCCCACGCTGTTCTTGTGATAGTGAGTAAGTCTCATGAGATCTGATGGTTTTATAAAGGGGAGTTACCCCACACACGCTCTCTCTCTTGCTTGCCACCATGTAAGACGTTCCTTTGCTCTTCCTTCGCCTTCTGCCATGATCGTGAGGCTTCCTCAGCCATGTGGAACTGCGAGTCCACTAAATCTCTTTCCTTTATGAATTACCCAGTTTTGGGTATGTCTTTATTTAGTAGCATGAGAGCAGACTAATACAATGCATAATTGATAAACTGGGGCCATATTAGTTGGTAAACTAGAAATGAATAAATATGCTATAATAATTGGAATGCCAAAATGAAGAAGAAATGGGTCACTTTCTTTCCGTGTTTCAGCATCCCCTTATGTAAAAATATTTCCAGCAAGCTTCAAGAAGTATCAAGGATATTGAATTAGGGTTATACATTCTCTCCATCTTTAATCCACTGCCTCAATCCCTGCCATCTATCATACTGGGATTTTGGTGCTTGTTTCTTCTTTTGGATCCTTTATTTTATTTTATTTTATTTTTTTATTTTTTTAATATATTTTTTATTATACTTTAAGTTCTAGGGTACATGTGCACAACGTGCAGGTTTGTTGCATATGTATACATGTGCCATGTTGGTGTGCTGCACCCATTAACTCATCATTTACATTAGGTATATCTCCTAATGCTATCCCTTCCCCCTCCCCCTACCCCACAACAGGCCCCAGTGTGTGATGTTCCCCTTCCTGTGTCCAAGTGTTCTCGTTGTTTAACTCTCACCAAGAGTGAGAACATGCGGTGTGGATCCTTTATTTTAAAACTAAGAAAATGATTAATCACATATTGACAAAAACTGGGTAACAAATGTAACTAACATTTATGTACCTATGATATTCTGAAGTCCTCTGCTTGGCACATAATATGTATTACATATTCAATCCTTCCAACAAACCAGTGAATTAGATGCCACTTTAAAAATAAAGAAACTGAAGCTGAGACATATGGAGTAGCTTCCCTAGCACTACATAAATCCCAGGGATATAAAACCAGTTCTATATAACACATACAAACTCCAGAGTCAATGTTCTCTCTGCTTCCACAATACCTTGTAGTTATTAAAATTTTTAGGATCTCAAAAAAAAATCACACTTGCTCAGATTGTTTCTATTAGGCTACTTATCAGACTTTCTGTAAGAGCTCTCTCACTGGTCTCCCTGTTTCTCGTATAAGTTCCCCTCACTCTATTCTCTGCACAGTAGAGTAATCCTTTTGAAAAGTAAACCTATTAAATCAGAAATGTAATCATATCATGCCCCTGTTCAAATGAGGCTTCCCATCACACTTAGAATAAAATCCAGTATCCTTACCACACACTGTGCTTGACACAACCATCTCTCCAACTTCATTTTCCTCATCTCACATGCCACACCAACCACAATGGTTTTCTTGTTGTCCCATGAATATGTCCATATTCTCCAACATCATACATTGCACCTGCTGTTTCATGCCTCTGAAATAATCCTCCCTTAGTCTGTTTTAATGGTTTTAAGTTCCTTTAAAACATTGTTTATCATCGGATCTTTTTTCTTCTTTCACCTCCACTGAACTTCTTTAAAATCTCTCTCTGGGCCAGGCATGGTGGCTTAAACCTGTAATCCCAGCACTTTGGAAGGCCAAGACGGGCAGATTACTTGAGGTCAGGAGTTCAAGACCAGCCTGGCCAACATGGTGAAACCTTGTCTCTACAAAAAATACAGAAAATTAGCTGGACGTGGTAGCACACACCTGTAATCCCAGCTACTCGGGAGGCTGAGGCAGGAGAATCTCTTGAACCTGGGAGGTTGTAGTGGACCGAGATTATGCCACTGCACTCCAGCATGGGTGACAGAGTGAGACTCCATCTCAAAATAATAAATGAATAAATAATAAAAACAACTTCCTGTAATGTGTCCAATTCTGTTTTATAGCGATTAGAACTTTGCCTAATACCTAATAGATATTCAACACACAGTTGTGTTAGCGCTTCTTTATATTTTACAAGGCTAATTTATTTGGCTTTGTCACCTCCTAGAAAAAAGGTCACGATGGGCTGGGCATGGAGCCCAGTGCACCTCACCAATCCCAAGAATCCTGAATGAAGAGATAGTTGTTTTAAGCCATCAAGTTTTGGAGTTGTTTGTTACTTAGCAGTAGACTACCAACAGAGGTGGCTTGGGACTTTTTGTAATAGAGCATGGACATTTTAAGAATCAAAAACTCAATAGTGAATCAAATTTATAAGTAAATTGGACTGGTTTGTAATGTGCTGCTACTTCTCCCTTGCTGTTATGAAGAATCCAGCACTGTGACTTTTTTTTTTAATAGGATCTTGCTCTGTCACCCAGGCTGGAGAGCAGTGGCACAATCGTGGCTCACTGTAGCCTGGACCTCATGGGCTCAGGAGGCTCGCCTACTTTAGCCTCCTGAGTAGCTGGGACTACAGGCACATGACACCATGCTCAGCTATCTTTTTAAAGTTTTTTGTAGGAACAGGGCCTCACTATGTTGCCCAGGCTTGTTTTGAACTCCTGGCCTCAAGCAGTCCTTCTGCCTCAGCCCCCCAAAGTGCTGGGATTACAGGCATAAACCACTAAGCCCAATTCTTTCTGTTCCACACAGTGTCAGCTGAGTTCACTGCTGGCCTGCAATCAGTTGGTATGTCAGCTGGGCCTGGTTGGTCCCAGTCAGCCTTGGTCACAGGTTTAGGGTCTCTATCTCCATTTGCTGTCTCATTTCTAAGTGGGCTTGGTCACAGGTTTAGGGTCTCTATCTCCATTTGCTGTCTCATTTCTAAGTGGGCTAGATTGGGTTTATTCACAATGAACAAATATGAATCTGAAAGAGCCAGTTCTTCAAGGCAGATCTCAAGCTGGTAACTGGGCCTAAATTTAAAATAGAGCCAAATGGCCATTGGCTGATAAGGGGTCAAACATATACACTGAGTTCCCCAGAAACCCACACCTTCCTATTTTTGGGACTTTCAGAGCTCACCTGAATCAACTAATCAGCGCTCACCTCTCTCAGCCAGTCAGAGCTCAGCTGTATAAACCAATCAGAGCTAAGCAAGTTTTGATCCTTTCTTACATAAACAGACCTGATTGGGAACTGTGGCAGGAATCTTTGCTACAAAACCTGAGCTTTCCCTTTGCTCTCTGGAATGTACCTTTGTTTTTCAGAGGCTGCTGCATCTCCTTGGTTTGCAAATTGTTCACTGGAATAAAGTATCTTTCCTCCAAATTCCTTTTCAGAGGATTTTGTTCACATCATAAAGTGACAGAATTTAAGAGGGGTAAGAGCGGAAGCTGCATAGCCTCTTGAGGCATTGCCTACAAGGTACACAATGTCACTTCACACTGTTTTCATCAGAACAAGTCACAGGGCACGGCCTGGATTGAAGAGGTGAGAAGAAAGATCCTATCTCCTTATAAAAGGAACTGCAAGAATTCATGGCCATTTGTATAATACAATGCCATCCAGTTTTTTGTTGTTGTTGTTGTTTGTTTGTTTGTTTTGTTCCTGAGCCGTTGAGCTGTCTGGCTACGTGTAACTGTATGGCCACTCTGCCCCAAAGAGATGCTGTACCCATTTTCACTTTGTTGAGACATCATTTCATAATACTTTTAAGTAGCATCCATTTTTTTTCCAAATAATCTCTAAGAGTGCCTTCATTTGGCAAAGAGGAACTTTTAGCAGTGTAAATCTTCCTACTGCTTTCTAAATAAGAATTTAAAAGCCAAATTCAAACGATAAATTCTTCTAGGATCACATCTCAGAAGAGGGAAAACCTTGTTGCCAACTCACTTAATGTCAGGTAGCTGATGTGGAGGGTAAATAAGGGCAGAACAAAAGAAGAGAGCTTGCAGTCCTTTCGTGAGTTATCAAAAATAAAGAAGCAAGAAGAAAAAGCACAATCTGTTGAGCAGTTTTGTTTTAAAATTACCAATGATACTTTCAGACAAATATTGTCATAATATGGTTTTGCTGATTTTGCAGAAATATTCTCTTTCTGATCTATAAAACTGGCATTTATACTTTGTAATAAAATTACAAGATAGCTAAAAGAGATTTTATTTCAGTGCAGCCCAAGAAGTATTTGTTCTTTTTTTATTTATTTATTTTTTATTTTTTTGGTTCCGTCTTGAAAAGTCCCAGGGGTGAGGAGGGGAATCAATATTATTAGCTTTTCACTTTCCTAAGAACTAGCTGGAAAGACCCCAAGAAAAAGAAATATACGGGAAAACATTCAAGAGACTACAGTCCAATATAAGAAGACGCCGTCAAATGGCCTGTGTTTTTTTATAAGCATTTCTTTCACATGTCATGCATTTAAGTTAACAAGTATTCATGATGCATGGATTACGTATGTGGGAGGTATGAAGGGCAGGTAGGTATTTATGATCTACTCTTTGCTCTCTAGAAGTCTGCAGCCTAGTAAGATGATACAGATATTCAAATATCTCCTTTCCAAATCAGTAGAAGATAACTGCCGAACTAAAGACAGGACTCAGTCTATAAGACTTCTAAGAAAGGAAATTTCATTCAGTTTTAAAGGTAAGAAAAATAAGGTTCATAGAAGTAAGAGCATTAAACCTGGCCCTGGGAAAATGATTTAGAATTTGAGAAGGTCACTCTAGTCAGAGGCACTGGTCTGATCATAAGAAAAAGGGCAGAAATCAACTAGAGGTAATACAGAAACTCTCCAGAACAAAAGCTCATACACAGGAGTAATGTGAATTGAGGACAGTTTGATATGCCAAAATTAGAATGCACAAAGCCTTGAATGTCTGTCCCGAAAGTCTGAACTTGATTCTGTAAAAGATGAGAGCCTTGGAAGCAATGGATTAAATGTGGACTTAGAAGGAACAATCTAGAAAATAGGGTGGAACAGAGAAGGTACAAATTATAATCAGACATTGGTTTGGAAGCTATTTCAATAGGCCAAGAATAAAAATCATAATAGCTCAAACTGGGTTACCAACAAGAGCAAAAGAGAAAGAGGCTGTTATGAGAAAGGCTGTAAAAAATCTAAAAGACTTGCCAGTATTTGAGAGGGAGAGGAGCACTCAGAAACGACCCTGAAGTACTTAGTATAACTGAGACAGTCCAGAAGGTTTAGAGTAACTTATGCCAGTTAACATTTTAAAACAGAGCCTGGTATATCTATATATCATTTTAAATACTAAAAAACAAATATGGGAAAATAACACCATTGATTCCCAAATATAGTACATTTGCAACTCACAGAAGCGAGGTCTTAGGAGTAATCAGTTGTAATTGAGAGGCCTCCCTCTCATATTTGAATAACACCTGAATTTCTATTTTTCTTTCACTGAGTATTTGATACATGCTTAAAGTGGGACACGCCACGACCTAACAAATCCCTTTGAACTAGAGCAGTGATTCTCAAATTTGTCTGTGTATTAGAATCACCTGGAGACCTTGAAAAATTCCAAACCTCAGGCCACGCTCTAGACCAATTAAATCAGATTTTGAGATGGAATGCAGAGTGTGATCCCAACGTGCAGACCAGTCTGGGAACCGCTAAATTAAAAGCAAGTAACACCAATTAGCTGAAATTTCCAAATTGCAACACACTGTACTCTACACGACCATGCCCAAGCCAAGACTTTAGAAATCTATAAAGTCTTTCAATTTATCCTTAAAGAGTGATCAAAATGTAAGAATTTCACTGCTGTCAATGTAGAGCTTACCACTTTGCACATCATGTACAGCAAGGTTTATGTTCCAGAAAAGTGTAAGAAAACAAATAGTCCTAAGTCTGTTTTTGAAATGGTGACTCTTAAAGTTCTACCCGTGTTGAAATCAATCTCAGAAAAGTAGGCTGTGTCCAGATTTCTCTTCCTTAATGGATGTCAGATCTAGACAATTTCTGAGATCTTTTAAATGTTTCACAGGTTGCACCTATGCGTGTTCCAAATATAAATATGGAATCTTCATATCATGGTTTCTGCTGCATTGATTTGATGTAGAATTGCATATATATATATTTTTTCAGGTTATCCCAGCTTCAAAACAAGTGTCGAGAGAAAATATCTTCAAAAGAGCAATGGACAAGCTGCATCATGTTGAGATATCTACACAATTTTAAAGACAATTAATTAGACTGCAAGCACAATGCCTTCATCCATTTGTGCTGCTACAACAGACTTGGTAATTTATAAAAAGAAGAAATTCATTTTCTCACAGTTCTAGAGGCTACAAAGTCCAAGATCAAGGCACTGGCACCTGTGTGGGTCTTCCCGTTGCATCCACATAGTAGAAGGCAGGAGGGCAAGAGAGAACAAACGCTGTACCCTCACATTGAGAAGGAGAGAAGGGAATAAATCCAATGATGCAAGCACTTTTCATAACAACATTAATATATTTATGACAGCAGAGCCCTTATAAACTAAACACTTCCAATTAGGCCCCAGCTCTCAACACTGTTGCACTGGGGATTAAGCTTCAAACATATGAATTCTGGGGGACACATTCAGACCACCGCACGTAGGAACTAAGCTTTACATAACTATGTCATGCAAAGCATTAAATTGGGTGTGTCTACATATATTAGAATATATTATATATTAGAATATATTATAAAAGTATATTATATTCTATATATTAGAATATATTATAAAAGTATATTATATTCTATATATTAGAATATATTATAAAGTACATTATATTCAATATATTAGAATATAATGCTAATTATACATAGGACTTAGTAGAAAGAGGTTATAATTTAGTTTGGGGAAGATTAAATTTGTGCATCCATCAGTTTAGAAATTTTGGCTAATTTGTGGTATCTGCTCTTGTTTGGTGGTTCCCAGACTTGTCTGCATGTTGGAATCACATCCCGCACTCCAGCCCAGATTCAGATTTAATTGGTCTAGAATATGGCATGGGCTTTGGAATCGTTAGAAGATTTTCAGGTAATTTTATCCATCATACTTTATCCTTAAAAAGCTAAAAGTTGAACCACTTTCTTGAAATGATACCACTTCACTTATTTTTTCTTTCCTTCAAGGAGATAAATCACGTGACTAAATTGACCAGTTTGGACTTCGTATTGGTATTTGATACCCAAGTGATAACCTTGGGTGGAGACTCACAGAAGGAGAATACTCTCTTTCCAAGTCTTTGCAGTTGAAATACCAACCAGCTGCCATTTTAGATAAAATGTCATTCACTATTAGGATATTAAAAACATTTACTCAGGAGAATTTCATTTTAAGAAATATATAGCCAGCAATATAAAAAAACCCATAGTCTCTGCTTTATGCTGCTTATAGTTTAGTGGAGAACATAGGTATTAAGTGATCACCTTAATAACATAACCTAGAACCACTTGATTTACCTATGCATCTCAGATGAAAAGTCCAAAAGAAATCAGAAAAGGAACTCAATTGAATAATCGAATACTCTGCATTAGAACTCCATATACTTGTAAAGTTCAATGCTCGTAAAAGTAGACAAGTTTCATTTGCTCATAGATTTCCTCTGCCTGAGTTTATCTACGTAGTTCTTTTCACTAATCTGTAATGTGAATACAAATTGCTTAGAATTGTCAGCAATATAATAAATTTAGTTAATTTATATATAAAATTAAAATTATTACTCAATGGTGAAAATATTAATAATAATCTGGAGGGGAAAACAAGTGAAAAAAATCTTACGTCAAAGTTATCCTTGGGTCTCATATCCAAAATTTATAAGGAACTTACTGTTGAATAAGTAAAAAACAAACAACTACATTAAAAATGGGAAAAAGACATTAATAGAAACTTCTAAAATGAAGACATACCAGCAGCCAACAAACATATAAAAAAAAGATTATCACCACTAATCATCAGAGAAACGCAAATCAGAACCACAATGTGATACCATCTCATGCCAGTCAGAATGGCTAGAATTAAAAAGTCGAGACTGGGCTCTGTGGCTCACGCCTGTAATCCCAGCACTTTGGGAGGTCAGGGCAGCAGATCACCTGAGGTCGGGAGGACGAGACCAGCCTGACCAACAAGGAGAAACCCTGTCTCTACTAAAGATACAAAATTAGCCAGGCACGGTGGTGCATGCCTGTAATCCCAGCTACTTGGTAGGCTGAGGCAGGAGAATCATTTAACCTGGGAGGTGGAGGTTGCGGTGAGTTGAGATCACGCCACTGCACTCTAGCCTGGGCAACAATAGCAAAACTCTGTCAAAAAAAAAAAAAAGTCAAAAAAACAATAGACGCTGGCTAAGTTGCAAAGAAAACAGAGCCCTTATACTCTGCTGGTGGTAATGTAAATTAGTTTAGCTACTGTGGAAAACAATTTGGCAATTTCTCAAAGAAATTAAAACAGAGCTACCATTCAACTTACAACAGAACTACCAACTAGCAGTGGAATTGCAATATTCAAAAGAAATATATATATATATTCAAAAGAAAATATATCATTCTACCAAAAAGATACCTGCACTTGTATGTTCATTGCAGCACTAGTCACAATAGCAAAGACACAGAATCAACTTAGGTGCCCATCAATTGTGGATTGGATAAAGAAAATGTGCTGCATATACACCATGGAATATTATGAAACCATGAAAAAGAATGAAATCATGTCCTTTAAGCAACATGGATGCAGCTAGAGGCCGTTATCCTATAAGAATTAGTGCAGGAACAGAAAACCAAATACTGCATGTTCTCACTTATAAGTAGAACTTAAACAATGGGTATTCATGGACCTAAAAATAGATACTGGGGACCACTAGATGGGGGAGGGTGGGGATCAAGGGTTGAAAAACTAACTCTTGGGTACTGTGCTCAGGACCTGAGTATCAGACACAATATATCCAGGTAACAAATCTGCACACATACCCCTTGTATCTAAAATAAAATTAGAAATTATTTTTTAAAAAAGAAAAACAAAAACAAGAACAAAAATTATCCTTGGATTTTCCTCTGGAAAAAAAGTTTATTACTCCAGAGAGAGAGAATGGAGACAATGGGGAAAGAGAATAATGAGAAGAATTCATATGTTCAGTTGGAGACCAAAGATTGTTAATAAATATTCCTTGGAATCAGATGAGTAAGAACAGGCATGAACAAATAGCACATCAGTGTTCTGTTACAACTAGCATAAAATCCAAAGTTCAATATAGGTCTATGCACTAGATTATTTTGACTTGATGATTTCTTACTACTTAGTCCAATATGAAGGACATCATTTATCAAATTCAACACATATTTGGTTCCCTTATGTAGTTGAAATTTTACAAAACTTGTGATGGCTTAGAGTTTTTTATTACAAGAAAAACGCCAACAATAGTGTTTAAAACATATAGAGGAATAAAAGGAATGTTTTTGAAAGTCAACGAGGCAAAATAAGCAGATCGCCTTGGAAACTGTAGGTGGAAATTTCTCCCAGAATATCATATATGTTCCTATTCTGCAGACTAATACATTGACCAATACATCTTATATATAAGATCAATCAATATATTGGCCTGCAGAATAGGAACAAGGAAAAGCAATGTCCCGGCAGTTGAAATAAGAATTCTTAATTGTTGTTATTTCTAGGGTAATGAAGTCTGGCTCCAGAGATCCAGAATGAATAAATAAATCCTCTTTTCTACCCTGTCTCTGTCATCATATGCCATCTTAAATGCAGCAGATACAAAGTGAGAAACATACTAAGTAATCAAATAATTTGCAGGTATTTTTTAATAAAATATTTTTTTGAAAGTGGCTGCCTATAAATAACTTTTGTGGATTGCAGACTGTCTTAGTCAGTTTTGTGCTGCTATAACAGAATACCACAGACTGGGTAATTTATAATGAACAGAAATGTATTGGCTCACGATTCTAGATGCTGGGAAGTCCAGGATGGAAGGGGCAGCATTTGATTGGGGCACTCTTGCTGTGTTAATCCATGGAAGAAGGGCAAAGAGAGAGCAAGAGAAGGGAGCTGAACTCATCCTTTTATCAGAAACCCCTCCATCAATAACAGCATTAATCCATTCATGAGGCAGAACCTTCATGGCCTAATTACCTCTTATTAGGCCCCACCTCCCAACATGGTTGCCTTAGGGGTCGAGTTTCCAACACATGCTTTTTGGAGGACACATTCAAACCATAGCACATATTTATAAGGTATTTATGACATCGAGAAATGTTTTAGATCTACAATAAAGAATTTCTAAAGCGGTAGTTCCCAAAGAGTAAAATGTGAATAAATGAGGATAATTTGGTAAGACACATGTAGTTATTTATCGATCATTTATTCTATCATGTTTTATTTCTTTTTAATGCTTTCTTTTTCTGAAACAATACGGATTGTAGATAATATATATAAACATTGTATTGTAGATAATATATGTAAACATATATATTTAACATATTATATATATACATATATATTTAAATGTCATTACTTTTCCAAAAAAAATTAAGAGTCTTTTTTTGGGGGGGAGGGTTATAATAATATCCAAGCTCCAGAGGCCACTGCCACAATGTTTGTCTCCCGCTTTGGAGGTAGAGTAGAACATATTTAAATAATCCAAGGTATTGGTCATTAAATTGCAGAGCTAAGGTCCAGAGTATTTCTCATACTCTGCCAAGTATTAACATATTTTATTCACAAAATCTCTAGGAAAGTTGCAAGATTTTCATCTTTAAATTCACAACTCCCTCATCCCAATAACAATAATAATGAATGTAGTAAATGATTATTTGCATGTGCATCACATTTCTTCGCCTTGGTACAGGGCCTTCAAGAATGCCTAAGCTCATTCTAGTTACCTATAGGAGGTGGGGAGGCTATTGTGCAAGCAAAAGGACCCACAGTGAATGTGTCAAAGCCTGTAGAGGAAGGAGTTTGTTCACACGTTTCTAATCTTCTAATCCTTATTCTAGAAAGCAGCCTGCGAGGTGCTCTGAGGATCAAGCTACCGATGATACAAAAAATGGCCACAGAATACATCAGCTTCCAAAGAAATGCAAATTCCTTCATGTGGCTTTCAAGGACCTCTGGACTCTGACCTCAGCCTTTCTAACAAGTCTTCCCAAACATCCTATCTTAGAAGGCCTTTCTCACCCTCAACTAGTAACCCATGTCTCTGCACTCATTTTCTTTCTTCATATTTATAATCATAGATTTATTTACTTTATTTCTATACAACCCCACTAGACTGTAAGTTCCAAGAAGACTCCATTTGCATCTGCTTCATCTACTAAAAAATCCTGGCAACTAGCACTCATGAAAGAGTTGTTGAATGAATAAATAGATGAACACAATCTAAGAATCTTATTGCTTTAACGTGTAAAAAAGTGCTCTCCGAATTTCTAGATGACAGTTGATAAGCAGATGTATAGAGGAGAATCCGAGAGTAAATGAGGCATCATTGCTAGTCTGCTGCTAAATACAGTTTCGTGATGCATTCTTGCTGAGTACAATTGTAAGTTCAACATTTTAAGCAGATGTGTACAAAATAAAATGTGACTGGAGGAGAAAGATCGGAATGAGTGAGGTTTGTGTCATTTGAGAAATGAATGAGGAAGAGACCGCAGAAAGACAAGAGGGGGTGGCCTTACTGTGTACAGAGGTCAGGATGAAGATTAATATGTGAATAATCTGTGGATGAAAAATTTGGCTAAGAATTGTAAAACAATTTAATCAATTAAGATGTCTAAAATAGAATTTTCTCACTTAAAACAGGATAAAATTACACCAGGGTCTGCAAAGAGGAGGGAAAGCATTAGGACAAATACCTAATGCACGTGGGGCTGAAAACCTAGATGACGGATTGATAGGTGCAGCAAACCACCGTGGCATGTATATACCTAAATAACAAACCTGCACATTCTGCACATGTATTCCAGAACTTAAAATAAAATTAAAAAATAAAAATAAAAATAAAATGGAGGTAACTATACGCTAAAACAAAACAAAACCAAAAACAAACAAACAAAAAAACAGGATATCCATCAACATTCTCAGTAAACTATCGCAAGGACAAAAAACCAAACACCTCATGTTCTCACTCATAGGTGGGAATTGAACAATGAGAACACATGGACACAGGAAGGGGAACATCACACTCTGGGGACTGTTGTGGGGTGGGGCGAGGGGGGAGGGATTGCATTAGGTGATATACCTAATGCTAAATGAGGAGTTAATGGGTGCAGCACACCAGCATGGCACATGTATACATATGTAGCTAACCTGCACATTGTGTACATGTACCCTAAAACTTAAAGTATAATAATAATTAAAAAACAGGATAAAATTACCATAAGAAGATTGTGAGCAAAGGCTTTTGAGAATGTGCAAATTTTTTATGTGTGGATAAAAAAATGTATTTTATGATATCTGACATCATTGTAACTATGCTTAACTGTATACTATATTTTGTTTAATGATGTTTAAAAATAGTTCTGAAAGTAAAGTGTGACCAATAGTTTGCTATTCAGACAGGAAATAACAGGAAATTAGTCTGAATTTTCCAAAAAGCTCCAGATTACTTTTTGTCTTCTCCTCTACCTTTCCTTTCCAGGTTTTATTTCTGGCCTGTCCTCTGTTATTTGGGTCAGAGCTCTTAGGACACTATTTATCTTACGCAATGTCTCATTCTAAATAGGATTATCTTGGGTATAAGGAAAAAAAGGACTGCTAATTGATGTTCAATTTTCTCATCAGGCATTAATGTTTATTGAATAATATATGCAACCGTGAGTTGTTCTGTTGACATATGCAAAATGTGCTAGAGATATAAAGGATTTAGCTACCCAAATCAGTTTCAAAAATAGCCTAAAACTTTAAGAACATTAAGGAATAGTGTTTACAAATAATAGATCATGAACAGAGATACACATATATATGAATACACTTATATACGTATATATATATATCTCATGAACAGAGATACATATATACAGGTGGTTATGAAATCTTTCCAGCACCATAACCAGAGGGAGTCCATATGAATGAAGAAAAAGAAACCATATAGTCTGGAAAATTAAAGTGGCTTCTTTTCTCTAGGAGACAAATGATCATGAGTTCACTGGGAAATGGACCATGAGGAACTGGGAGTGAAGACGTACTAGGAGTCTGGTATTGTCGGCTATCCAGGCAGCCAGTCACAGGATTCAAGAGGAGTTGTATTCTCTTTTAATAAAAAGGTGCTTTCGGTGGCTGAGGCAGGGGGATTGTTTGAGGCTGGGAGTTCAAGACCAGCCTGGGTAACATAACAAGACGTCCTCTCTAAAAAAAAAAAAAAAAAAAAAAGTAGCTGGGTGTGGTGGCATGTGCTTATAGTCCCACCTTTTCAGGAGGCTAAGGCAGGAGGATCACCTGAGCCCAGGAATTCAAGGCTCTAGTGAGCTCTGACTGCACTGGGCAGACAGAGCAAGCCCTGCCTCAAAAGAAAAAAGAAAAAAAAAAAAGAAAGAAAGAAAGAAACATATTTTTGTTTTCTTTTTTAAAAAGTACCCTACACTCATAGCTAAGATCAGATTGGCAAGTTAGCTGTTCAACGGATGGAAGTTTCATGAGGATCTCTTTTGGAAAAATGTTGTGTAATAGAACATTTTTCCACATACAGAGTCTTAATATGCCTGTGCTGCCATGGCAGCTTAGTGGCCATAGCAAAATACCATCGACTAGATGACTTAACCAACATAAATTCATTGTCTCACAATTTTTAGAGGCTGGAAGTTCAGTGTCAAGGTGCCAACATAATCAGGTTCTTGTGAGGACTCTCTTACTGGTCTTCAGACGGCCGCTTTCCCACTGCGTCCTCACATGGCCTTTCCTCAATGTGTGTGAATGGAGAGGGATGTCTTCTTCTCTCTCTGTTTTTATAAGCCCACCATTCGTATCAGATTAGGACTCCGTCCTTACCACCTCATTAAACTTAATTGCCTCGTAAAAACCCTATCTCTGTATACAGTCACAGTGGGGGCTAGGGCTTCAACATATGAATTTAAGTGGATAAAATTCAGTTCAT
Organism: Pongo abelii; assembly: GCF_028885655.2. Lineage (NCBI taxonomy): Eukaryota > Metazoa > Chordata > Mammalia > Primates > Hominidae > Pongo > Pongo abelii. Next base: position 20,106,414 of record NC_071993.2, on the reverse strand, counting down.
AGCACCAGGCCTCAATTACCAGGAACCAGCAGAAAAGGTTGCAGTGTGGGGGTGCAGGGGAAAGGGTCTGCTAAAATCAGTAGCTGCAAATAGAAGATGTGGGTCCTGACCCTGGCCTTGCCTGTAATTTCTCAATCTACACTGGACCCTGTTACTCCATCACACTTCTAAAACCAGTGTCTTGTGTAAGATACCAGCTAGCTATCTGTAGAAATTGTTATAAGCATGAAAAGAAATTCTACGATTTATTGGAGTCAAAGTTTGCCCCTAAAACAGTCAGCTCTTTGGTTTTCATTCTTTTTTATTTGGTTGAGCTGCATTATTTAAAAAATTTTTCGTAAATTGATAGGCTGTCTCTCTGTTACCCTGGCTGGTCTTGAACTCCTGGGCTAAAGGGATCCTCTCACCTTGGCCTCCCAAAGTGCTGGGATCACAGGCATGAGCCCCCATGTCCAGCCAAGTTCCATTCCTTTTTATTTAGCTGAGCATCATTCTTTTTTTTTTCCCTTCAAATCTACAGACAATTTAGAAATAGTTATAGCTATCTTATATATACTCGATCCACATATGTGGTGTTCATATGATCCTACAATTTAACCCCATTTGTTTATTTTTAGTAAACTAGTAATCACCATAGAACAGCTCCTGTCTTATTAAAAATTGAATCTTTTGCCAATGTTTCAAATCACGTTGACTCTAAAGTCTTGCCGGCAAGTCTAAAATGTTTCAGTATTAAAAAAAAAGAAGAAAAAAAATGATTACATGAAGAAATGTCATTGTTTAAATGACAATATTTACAAGCAATTAATAGTAGATGTGAGCTTTTTTCTCCGTATGTTTAAATACTTTTGAAAACTTGGAGTAGTAAACTGCTTCTAAGCAGGCAGTAAATTTCCTGTGACTGCAATTTCAAAAACTAATATTTCAGAGAAACATGAACATGATCTTGGAAACTCTCTTCAAAATTACTAGTGGAGATGAGAGCTCTAAAACTATCTTCCATTTCTTATTTTTAATGATTTGTTTTTAATAGAAGCAAAAAGAAGTACTTCATCTGGATAGTGCTTACATAAAATAAGTATAGGAGAATAGTAGAGAAGAAGTCTGGAATATATACCCAAGAATCATATATCTTACTGATTTCAACTCAACATAGTATGGGGAAAACAGGTAGACAGCAGTGAAGTGTCTCCTGGAATCTGGAATAAAAGGTTTTCTGGAGAGACGGCCTAGTAATATTACATCAGGAAGGTGATGAGTCAATTGCATGGTGTACACTAGCAATAGCAACTGGGTTCCCATTGGAGAGATGGCCCTGTAGAAATATTTCGTTTTGCCATCACTGTGTTGGGTTACATATGACTAAGAAATAATGAATGAATAGCCAATATGTAAGGGTTTGGATGTCTCTGGAGAAACTAGGAGATCTGGCATCCTAGGTTCCTACATGCCTCTAATCCTCCGCAGCTGGTTAACGGCTGTCCTGTTAGGCTGGGCGTTCTCCTTGTGGTCCCCAAGGTCCCCATGCCCCACTGTTTTCCTGCATCCAGAAAGAAAATCTCTTAAGATAACTCATGCTACGTGGTCTTCTGTCTTTCTCCTTCTTTTAACACCGGAACTATTTACCCGCATGACTCCACGGCCACTTGAATTTGCTCATCAAATGTAAGTGCAGTAATCATCTTTAAATATGAGAATGAAAAAGAAATATGGAACTGAAGAGTCTGAAATCCTTAGAACTCTAGTCAAGTTAATTTCATGAACTCAGGAAAACAAATTTGGTATGTGCTAGTCATTGAGGAAGTGGAAACCTCCTCTACTATTGGTTCGGATGAATTCTGTTCGGAGGAAGTCTGTGTGAGGGCAAAGGGAGTAATCAATCCGAAATAGTGGTTAATAGAGCCCTTTTTAAAACTGGAATTCGATTTCTTCATGTGAGAAGTAGGCAGATACATAATACTTCAGGAAGATGGAAAGAGAAATTTCAGATTGATCACATCGCAGGGGAACTTGGAAACAGGTATTTCTTGATACCCCGAGAAGGTTGAGAGATGGATTACTGCATGAAAGGAACCTGAGGGGGGCATGAATGAGTCTACAAGGAGCAAATGGGCGCACAACCCTGGAAGGGCCCCATGTTTTGATCAGCCTTGTTCCCTTTCTTCTACCTAGCTGCCCAATGGCCCCTGCCCCTCTAGAAGCACTGTGATGCCTGCTCCCTACTGACAAAGCCCAATCAACACTCAGGGAGGGCAGTTTAAGATTCACAGCAGTGGCTTCAGGTTGTCTGTCATCACTGACACCAACAGGAATCAGTAAGGTGCTTCTCTGTTCTCTCTCTCTATTTATCTCTCTCTGCCTCTCTCTTTCTCCAGGCATGTGTGTTTTGCAGCATTTCAATTTGTGATTGCCTAGGAAAGAAAGCAGAGAGGAAATCAGCAAAGTAGGTAAAAACAGCCACCTCGGAAGCAAAATGACCAATGTGGAACGGAAGCTGCAGCGTGCTAAAGCCAGGAAGATGCTTTCCCTGTAAGTCCCCTCATTGTGTTTGGAAAGTGCTGGTGGTTTCACTTTGCTCTGTTCCAGAATTCTGCAAGGAGTGAGGCTGCTAATATAACCGCTGCTTCATCTGACTCTTATTTTGTATTTGGACAGCCTCAAGTCTGTAACTCATCCAAGACACAGGAGAAGGAGGAAGAAGAAAATATGTGCAGGTAGCTTGAGCTTTGATCAGCATAGGTTAATGAGGACTACAGAGACAAGGCTGGTTTCCAGAAGGTACTAAGCACTGTCCTGTGCCTGAGAGTAGACAGATTTTGACACCATGGCCACCAGGTAAACACTTTCTCAGTTCCTCTGTAACTAACTTACTTTCCTCTGTTTTTCATCAGTGTATTCTTTTGCAGAAGAAAATGGTACTCAGATAATTTGAGTGTGAAAACAAATCTACTGCTAGACAAAGAATCCCAGTGGCGAAGCTATAATCACATATTCTACTTCACTATTCATTTTAGTGTGGAAATGGTCAAGTAAAAATGTCAGGCTTTTGTTAGCAACCTAGTTCTACTTCTTGTCACATGGACTCCATTTTACTTCCAGTCCAAACCACAAATGAGTCTTGGTTTTCTTGGTCAGAAAGGAAGTAGTCTCTCTATCCTTTTTGGTTTTATGTCTAACCCTCAGTTAAACACTGCTTTCCCTACATCCATACAAGTTGCTTCAAATCAATGGATGCTTTATGAACATGAGCAAAGTACCCAGCATTGTTTCTTTTCTCAAGGAGATTCCAATCTGAGTTAGATTTTCCCCAGACTTGGTCTTTTGAAACAGTCCAGTCATTTCATGGCTTCTTGGTTTGGAGTGATATCCAGAGAGTTTCATTTGCCAAACCTTGATTTAAATAGAGAGGCCCTTTCACTTATTCCAGAAGAGAATGTACTTTATACTCACGACCGCTTTGCCGTAATGGTGACATGGGGAATGGTTTCAGACTACAGAAGTCGTTACTAGTATATGAGTTCTTAGTAAAAAGAAATACTTGGTTGAGAGGGCAAATATGCCAATAAGAAAGCAGAGTGAACACGATGGTTGGAACAAACCAAAGTGGACAAGTCTCATGGGGATTTATGTGCTTGTATTGGAAGGAGGCCAATGAGGATGAGAGAAATGGAGATTGCCATTCATGGTGCCCAGAAGGTTGGGTTCACCATCATATCCTCTCTCTACCTTTTCATAATTTCTGATCTCTGTTTTTTTTTAATCGATTGTACTTGGTCTCTTTTCATTGTCTCTCTTCCTTGTCTTCCAGAGCCACAAACTAGAGAGCATATAAAGTTTAAGGAATTCAGTGGAGCAAATGGAGTCTTGGCCAGTCTTCCATGTACCTGTTTAGTTTATATTGATTGTAATGCTCAGTGAAATAACATCTAATTGAAGAGGACAATAAGTATCATGTACAAGGGCTATCCAAGCCACCATTAATTTCTCCCACAAAAGTCATTTTTAATTAAAATCCCTTGAAATAATGCACACACGTTGAGTATGCACATACATACACATACAAACATACACAAATTCACACACAAACACACAGACACATGGACACACATACAAATTACCAAATTTCTCTTTAGAGACTTTGGAAAAAAAACCACTTTAGTATATTCCAACCTTGCCTAGACATAAGGATTTTTAAAAGCACTGCTGACAACGCCAAGTTCTTGAGTTCCTAATTTTGCAACTGCAGCCCAAAGGAAGACAATGATACATTGATAAGGTGGCCATTGAGCAGAGAGAGGATGACTGGGGGAAAGCTCTGTTGGAATAAAATGGAGTAAAGAGAGAAAATTAATATTTGTCCCAGATTCTGATTCCCTGCTGTCAAGTCACTCCTGACTTTATCTCACGGACTGCTTCAAAGTTGGAAATCATTTTCTCTTCCTCGATTCTTTCTGACCGACATTTAAAAAGTCAATAGAAAATCAGGAGGAACAGTGCCACAGCCATTTACCATTTACTGTAATTTGCATTCACCAGTGATCACTAACTGAAAAAAAAAAAAAAGTTCTCTTTGAAATGTTTCAACATTGTCCTTAATGAAAAGATAAAAATAGAGGTTTTTTTCTTTTGTCCTTTTATGCAAACAACTTTGATTGTGTGCAGAATATATCACATTCTGTCTTTAGTAACAAGGTAAGAGATATACGTGGACAAAGCAAAATTTTTTAAAATCCTTGAAATAGCTGTTATAATTATTGTTCAGCAACAAAACTATCTGAACAAAGCCTATTAAATGCATTCTAAACCTGCTCAAACCATAGCAAACTTATTCAAGGGAGCAAAATAACATTTTGACTCTCATGGCAAAAGTAATTTTAATTTCCATTTTAGTTACTTATGGACCAATAAGTAACTGAGCTATAGCTGCTTCAAGAAGGTCTCCTGAAATAAACAGATTTACCTTGGATGGGTTGATGACAGAAAGAGAGAAAGAAAGAAAGAGAGAGGAAGGAAGGAAGGAAGGAAGGAAGGAAGGGAAGGAGAGAGGGAGGGAGTAGGGGAGAAGGAAGGAAGGAAAGTGGGGGGAAGGAAGGAAAGAAGGAAAAAAGGAAGGAAGGACAGAGAGAGGGAGAGAGGAAGGAAGGAGGGAAGGAAGGAAGAAAGGAAGAAAGGAAGGAAAGAAACAAGGGAGGGAGGGAGGGAAGGAAGGAAGACTTCCGAATGTACTAAATCATTTTATTTCCTTATTCACATGATAGAAAACATTACTTTCCATAGAGTTTTGAGGAATAGTGAATGTAAAAGATTTCTCTAAAAAGTGTGTTTGCCTTTAGGAGATAATTTTACTATCATCTGGTACAATTGGTAACATGAGAAAAATTTCTAATGAATACTTATAATTTTGTTCTAGCACATTTCTATATTTATTCACAGTTGTTTCCTTACAAAGCCTTATTTAACTACATTTCTCCCATTTGAATGTGACACTCTTCTATTCTGATGAAGATTAACCTCATTTACTTGTAAAAGAAAGAAAGCAGTATGTGATTACTCAGTGGACAGAGGAAGATAAGTCATTTTTTACTAAAATATGTTAAAGAAAAAGAAGATGATCATTTATACCTGGTTTTTAAGATAACAGATAATTCTATAATCCTATTTACAATGGACAAATGAATTGTTTTCAGTTCTTTGGGAAGGTTTGGTGAGACGTTTTCAGAGCACAGAATTTTAAATTAGCTTTTACTCTATACTAGTTTTAAATGACAGAACAAGTAAAGATTTCCATTCAAATAATAAACACTGTGCAAAGCACTATAATCTTAGAAAAAGGAAGAATATTATAACCTAAATGTTCTTAGGAAAAAATCTGAGAATCAAAATCAATGCATTAATCTTCGAAAATTATAAAAAGTTTCATTAAACCACAAAAGATCAGGCAGCATTATTTTTAGGTAAAAAAATCCTGTCATGAAATAAAACATCTTCAGTTTTGGAAGTACCTAAAAGAGTTCCTTAATAAGAGGTGATATAACATGTGAATTTTAAAAATGTAAACAATATTAATTAAAGTTTGCTTTGTAAGTTTTTCTTTCAAATTGTTTTGGGCACATATGGGAACCGCACTGTGAATTCAAAATAAAAGAGATAGATGCTAGGTAGGCAGGTAAGTAGATAGGTAGGTATGTAGGTAGATAGATAAACAGATTGATAGGGACAGATCTCTAGATATTATCTAAAAGGTGAATATTAGTGATTTATATAGCTTTGCTCTTTAAGCTAGAGACTGCATAAATACATAAAGTTTACAAAAGAGTTAGAAATTACTTATAAAAGCCAAATAGTTCCAGCCGTAATAGTTTATTGCATTCATTCAATTCAGTGCAATGGATTCCAAACTATTACTTCAATTTAATAGCTAAAGTTTGAAATAACATATAGAAAATAACTCAAAACAACTGTTCCCAACGGCTGCCAAGTTCAGTACTTTTGTTTCTAGACAGATTCAGACATCTATGCATTGCTCGGGCATGAACAGAAGTGTTTTCTTTCAGGGAAACACAAAAAGAAAACTAAGGCAGTCTCTTTTCATTCTAAATGTTACCATCTTTTCTTGAACATTTGAGTATTTGATGCCTTCTTTAATAGATCATAGAGTGGCATGTTAGCAGATATTTCTATCACAAACACAAAAGCAATGCATGGATAAGACATGCAAATATTTTTATAAAGAGACCCTTATCAAGCCAGATGCGGTGGTTGATGCTTATAATCCCAGCCCTTTGGGAGGCCGAGGTGGATGGATCACCTGAAGTCAGGAGTGTGAGACCAGCCTGGCTAACATGGCAAAACCTCATCTCTATTGAAAATACAAAAAAATAAATAAATAAATAAAAATGCTGGGCATGGTGGTGGCACTGTAATCCCAGCTCCTCAGGAGGCTGAGGCAGGAGAATCGCTTGAACCTGGGAGGTGGAGGTTGCAGTAAGCCGAGATCATGCTACTGCACTCCAGCCTGGGCAACACAGCAAGACTCCATCTAAAAAAAAAAAAAAAAAAAGAGAGAGAGAGACCCTTATCCCCTTACCTATCTTAGATCTGCTTCAGAAATACAAGGTGAAGTATAACTCCCTGAATATTTAGCAGAGTGTATTATGCATCATTGCTTAAAAATAGAAACACAACTTTTCATACATATGTTTAGATAATCAGAGAAAAAATTAAATGCCTCCTCTATTTGTAATGGCCTATCGATGTGTCGACCTAATAGTGTTTCCATCTAAGTCACAATATTTGACAAAGACACATGAGACATTTTTGGGGAAGGTTCATAGAAAATTCTGGTTGCCACATAAAATTACAGAACGTCACTGTTTATCAGACACCAACATCCTTTATGTTTTCAGTGAATTGGTGCTAAATTGTTGAGTGCACATTAATTTGTGTGATAAAATAAATGGCAAAGACTCACTGTGATTCGTGTACTCAACTGGCATTAGTCCTTGTAAAGATTACGTAAGTTCACGGACAGAGTAGATTCATCATACTACAGATCTTCATGGAAATAAGTAGTGGCTCAGATGTTCCCCCAGACGCAGTAATAAAAATAATGCTATCAGCATGTCTGTGCCAACTCAGATTTATTTAGCCTTTGAGCTACAATCAATTCATTATTCCATTTGTGATTCTGAAAATCACAGGAAGAAAACCTAGTCTTTAAGGTCTAATCCATTAATATGGAATGGGATTGCCCAGTGAATGATCCCAGAAGCTCTCTCCTTATTGCCAGGAAAACAGATAGCTGAGAAGATGAGTTATGGTCCCCACAGGGACATGAGCTGAGCTGAATTCAATATTCCTTGAGACTTGGTAACCCCAATCTAGGCGCTGGTGGATGACATTGTTCACACTTTGCTAAACTGCTGGCAGTTAAGCCTGGACCATATGGTGTGGGATCCTCAAATGTGAATTTCCCTGTACAATTCCCCTCCCATGCTTGGGAGAGCAAAGAAATCCCTCCCAGGAGTACCGTCCCTCTGTGGGTGCATCCAGCTGCACTCTGGCCCCAGCACACCTCTCCATGAGCCACCAGGAGAACGGAGGCCTCCTGCATCTTCTGACTTCCCTGCTCCTGAGTTCCAGCCCATACTCAATGGCCACTTGCTCCTTCATCCTGAGCCCTTCGTTCAACATATAAAGAATGGACATATTCTGAACTACTGAAACAATTAATTTTAACTTGATTTTTAAAAATCAACTAGACAAATATTTACACCTATGACATTGAGGCTGAACTATAATTTTCATATTGAAAATAATAATTTTCATCTGAGTATATCTGATATGTCCTCTTGGAAATTAGTATAGGCAAAGAAGAGAAATATGTTTGCAAAATGATAAAATAGAAAGTCAGCTGATTAACTGTTACCTGGCATTCTCTATATTCGTATTCACCTGTCACTGTCACTATTTAATGCAGAGTAAGGATATATTAAAGTCCTCATGAATGGCTATGGAATTAAAGTAGAAAGAACTTGATGTGATGATCATATAATTAATCTTAGGATCCCTTGGGAATGGGGAGATTAAATATGAGATTTCTTTTTGAACATGGAGAATGCAAGAATGTTATTCACCCTGAAACATAATTCTTGTTCTGAAAATAAATTATATGACTAATGCAGTTAATAATTTTACAACCTGCATGTATCATTCTAAAGACTATTTTCATGCCATGACTATAAGTAAACTCAATTAGCTAACAGCAAAGCATCAAAGACAAAATTCAGTTATTCTTCATGGAACTCTTTGAAGGACAGTTATGGATCTTTTTCCATTTTTGTTTCAATAAAGAGCTGATATGTCAAGCTAAGAATAATCTATAATTGAGCAAGATATATGACACTCTATTTTAATCCTCATTATCTTTTTTGAAGGTGAGCAATAATTGCAGATATCACTTCTGTCTGATTTACTATTTTCGGTACACTTTCCTCTTTGCAAAGTAAAGTCCTCATCAATATGCTAAAAGAAAATGAATGGGAGAAAATCAGAAGTTTAAAATCCATGTGTTTCTGCCAATTACCCAAACAGAAAAGACTGAAATAGATTTTGCTGTCAGTTAACACAACCTTTGGCAACACAGAGTGGAAGAAACAAGGCCGGTTCTCAACCCACATTAGATAGGGGCTGTCAAGGTAGCATCAGGCCACTCTGCCAGGAAAGGCAATGGCAGAGACCTGCAATTAACCTTCAGAATCAAGCAAGGAACAGAAGGTCGAGCAAAATTTCAGCAATATTGATTAATTTAAATGAATGAGTAGAAATCTAAATATTTCTGAAATTCATGTGCTCATCCATAGCCTTTCCCCTAACCACGATCTCATGTCACACCACAACAATTCTAATCTAAATTTAACTCATCTTTTCACTCCTAGATTTGGGATTTCTGATTCAGTTCCCATAGCAATCAGGTAGGAGCATCAGTGCAAACTTGCCTTTCTGTATTTAATATTGTATAGCAGTTTCCAAGTACCTTCCCAATAAATTCCAAACACCTTAGTGTCATACACAATGAAGTTTAAAATCTTGCTCCTGGTTATGTGTGTAAAACACGCTATCTAGTATGATCTTGACACCTGGCTATCTTCTGACACTTTCTTCGTGACTTGGTTCAGATGACACCTCATCGCTGCATTAATCCTGCCTCTCTACAGAACAAAGGTCTCCTTCTGCCTGTTCATGAACCTATGTAATATTTCTCCTTTTCGATTGCATGCTTTCATATGCTTTCATTCTCATCTTCTGTGGAAGCCAGCCTGACACCTACAAGCATTTGGAAGATTTCAGTTCACTTTGAGGTCCAAGATGTGCACTTCTTCAGGATTAATCTTTGCCTTCCCTTTGCACAGTTTTCTGATTTTGCCGCCACATGTTAAACATCTACCAGTTTAAGATCCCCCCAAAAGGAAATATTTCACACACAAAAACTCCATCAGATTTTCACATTCGTAATAAATATAGTGAAAGGACTGTTCAACATCAAAGGTACTTTCTTTTGAAAAATGTCAAAAATCTACACTATCACATTCTTCTCGTACATAATTGTTTTATTCTAAGAATTCACTGAGCACAATAGTAGTGTAAGGACAGAACCAGCATAGCAACATTCTGCAAAATTTTATCACTCTATTTCTGTGAAATGGGATGATGTCTTACTACTCCTTTATAGTTATATTCATTATTGTAACTGTCAGACCTCTGAAATCGAGTGAGCTTCCTCAGGCTTAAAATATAGACGAGGAGTAAGATTTTCCACATCTATGGATAATCCAATGTACTCTCTTGTATTAGTCCATTCTCAAGCTGCTGATAAAGACCTACCCAAGGCTGGGTAATTTATAAAGAAAAAGAGGTTCAATGGACTCACAGTTCCACATGGCTGGAGAGGACTGACAATCATGGCAGAAGGCAAAGGAGGAGCAAAGTCATGTCTTGCATGGCGACAGGCAGGGAAACTCTGCTTTATGAAACCATCCAATCTCAAGAGACTTGTTCACCATCAGGAGAACAGTACGGGAAGAGCCTGCCCCTATGATTCAGTGATTTCCCACCGGGTCTTTCCCACAACACATGGGAATTATGGGAGCCATACGACTCAAGAAGAGATTTGGGTGGGGACACAGCCAAACCACATCATCTCTATACTGCAAACATAACATGGAGATTCTGTCCACATCAACATTACAAAATTTGCTTTTTCTTCATAAAATCATCATCAACACAATCACTTTTTATTTTTATTTTTTTGAGACGGAGTTTCACTTTCATCGCCCAGGCTGGAATGTCGTGACACGATCTCGGCTCACTGCAACCTACGCCTCCCAGGTTCAAGCAATTCTCCTGCCTCAGCCTCTCGAGTATCTGGGACTACAACACGCATCACCATGCCTGGCTAATTTTGTATTTTTAGTAGAGACAGGGTTTCACTATGTTGGCCAGGCTGGTCTTGAACTTCTGACCTCAAGTGATCCACCTGCCTCGGCCTCCCAAAGTGCTGGGATTACAGGCATAACCCACCATGCCTGGCCTACATTCTTTTTTTAGATTAAGTATTTGCTGGTGACTTATTTCCTCTCAAATAGATTTTCTAGTTAAAGGCTGCAATCAGCTATTAGAGCCCACACAATGACCTTGTGTACAGCAATTAGCAACTGGTAAAATTTTTAAAGAAACATATTGCACAATTTGTAAAAATAAGATGCCAACACAACTGGCAGTGTATGTGTGATAGCCGAAGATCAGAGAGTTTTTAGATATGCGTTTAAGAGAAAAACTGTTCATCTCTACTTTTTAGCTAAATCTATCACACATATTTGTTGATCATTCTTGACTGTACTTTCCTCAGATATGAACTTTAATGCACATGAATAATACAACAGTTGCTGGATACAACTGAAATTTTTAATTAGGTACCAGAATGAGAATTCCATGAAACATACTGTTGGCAGGCACCTAAATTTAATCTAAGATTTCTGCTCTCAAAACTAATAGCTAAATCCTTGCAACCCAAAGTGTGGCCTATGGCCTACCCACAACTATATCACCTGAGACCTTATTAGCAACAGAATATCAGACCAGCTCCAGCCTAGAACTAAGACATCAGAATGTGCATTTTAACCATATTCCCAGGTGATTTGTAAGCTTGTTAAAGTTTCAGAGGCATTGGCCTAGCTCCCAATCTCTGAGTCACTTTTGATCATGAAACTATACTAATATGATCCATAATCCCTATTTTTAAAACCTCCCTTCTTCAGTCATCCAGTGGCTTTTGAATCAAGGTAAAAATCACACAGTGCAGTCCTTTTAATAAACACTTTCAATGTCCCAAGAGTGGGAATATGACACTTCCAAATACTGCATGTGAATAAGCTTTCAAAACCACATATTTGGTCTAGCATGTCACAAAGGACTTTGAGACGGATTTCTATAAAGTGAAGAACTGTAAGTGACCAACACTATTCTACAGCAATAGGCTGGTGAAGCTGAGCTTTATGAAGCATCAGTAACGTCAGCCAACACTGCTGAAGCACTCTCCATCCTATGAGGTGCTATCATTGCTACGAGAGCTTCATGCCAGATAATGGGAAGGTGGCCAGCTTCCAGGGGAAGATGGTTGCCCTGCTCATTTACACATGTGTCCCTGAGGTTATGGAATTCAGTGAAGGCTGCTCCAACAAGGCCAAATCATGAATGGCATCCAATCCTGCCTGAAAGCCCTGTAAGCCTTTATATTCCCAAAATAATTATACAAAGTAGCGCATGCAGTGACTGTTTCCTGACACCTCATTTTTAATACCTACACATCAGCAGAAGGTAGTTTACTTCTCACCTGGCTAAGTGGTTATATGTCCATATGCATGAACAGAGGAAATACAAGAAGAAAGGTCTCACAGAAATCAACATTCGGATCAACGGTGGCATTTGCCATCTGTTGGGTCCCTGCTTATTCAACAGGATATACAGTTGGCTTCTAGAGATTTTATACGCTCATGGGAAGAATATTAGACAATGAAAACAATAACAACAACAAAACCTTAACTGGAAGAATTCTTTAACTGGGGTACCAAGTTTTACAATCCTTCCATTATCTGTTCTTGTGAAGAGCCAGAAAAAATACTGTCACCAAGTACCAAGTGAAGAGAATAACAGCCTTTGTGTCAAAACAGTAAACATGCTATTGTCTTGTTTTGGTTTGGGATTTTTATTGTTGTTGTTGTTTTACTTAAGTGAAAGTAGAACATAAAGTCGAGACAATGAAAAAAAATGAGGAGAACATCTGAGGAATACCATTCTGGATGGTTTTTGTCTCACTGTGATACACATAATTTTAACAGACACTACTGCAGCCAGGGCTACGAGACAAAATAATTCTGATCCCTGAAACTGAGTTTGAAAGCATCTAAAGGAAAAAAGCACACAGAGTCTTTCTAGCTCATTGTTTATACTTAGCAATATAAACCAAAAAGATAAGCAAGATCTTGTAACAATGCCAGGCACAGAGTATTCACTTTATAACCATTTGGTTTCTTTCTTATTTCTGTTTAACAATGGGGCAAAACTATTTTCCCCAAAAGAGAGGCAACCGTGTTCACAAATGTTCACAAATGCCTTTTTTACCTTTTTTTTTTTTTTCTTAGACTGAGTCTCGCTCTGTTGCCCAGGTTGGAGTGCAGTGGTGGAATCTCAGCTTGCTGCAACCTCCACCTCCCGGGCTCATGCAATTCTCATCCTCAGCCTCCTGAGTAGCTGGGATTACAGGCGCTCGCCAGCACGCCTGGCTAATTTTTGTATTTTTAGTAGAGACGACGTTTCACCATGTTGGCCAGGCTGATCTCAAACTCCTGACTTTAGGTGATCCGACCACCTCGGCCTACCAAAGTGCTGGGATTACAGGTGTGAGCCACTGCGCCTAGCCCACAAATACCATTTCAAGAGCCAGGATAAGTAAAACTTTCTGATGTGGTTTGTATATTTGTCCCTTCCAAATCTCATTTGGAAATGTAATCCCAGTGTTGGAGGTGGGACCTGATGGGAGGTGTCTGAATCATGGGGGCAGATCCCTCATGAATGGCTTAGTGCCATCCCCTTGGTGATGAGTGAGTTGAGGAGAGATCTGGTTGTTTGAAAATGTGCAGCACCATGCCCCTCACTCTCTCTTGTTCCTGCTCTCATCATGTGACATGCCTGCTCCCGCCTCACCTCCTGCCATGGTTGAAACCTTCCTGAGGCCACACCAGAAGCCAAGCAGATGCTGGAGCCATGCTTCCTGTACAGCCTACAGAACCAGGAGCTAAATCAACCTCTTCTCTTTATGAATTACCCAGTCTCGGTATTTCTTTATAGGAAGGCAAAAATGGCCTAGTACACTTTCCAAACTTTCAGAGGTAGATTTTTGTTTCCGCAACTAGTGGCAGTGCCAAGGAGCTACTTGAGGAGCTTTAGATCCCAATAACCTCCATCAATCCCCCAGAACCCCATCAAAATAAATGAATCTTGAAATAAAGGCAGTGTTCTTAGTATGCAACTCTGGCTTCAAGACAAGTCTTTTATGAGCCAGACTGAAACCCCACAATTACCCTCATATGGATACTCAGGGGCTGCCGCTGTTCAAAATCACTACATAATTCAAGTGTCATTTGTCTTTCCTTTTGCCAGAAAGAGCAACGTCAAGCCTAAAGGATCAACCTTGTGAGCCTGGCAAATCTTGCATTTGAATACCAGCTGGGTTTGAATGCTCATTAATGGGAGACCTTAGGAAAATACTAAAATCTAAATCTGAAATTGCCCTCATGTAAAAAAATCATTGAAATTGCCCAGAAAACACCGGGACACAAATCTTTCGAGGCTGCTGTGGACCAAACAAGACAGCATCCACACAGTACCTGGCAGATCTTAGCCCTGGGTGAGTACCTACCAAACAGTCCCCTGGGCCATCCTTCTGCCCTCTTTTTACTGACTCAAAACTACTGACACTTTGTGGTCTCCCTCCGTTAAGGTAGAAAGTAGAAAAATTGGCAGAGTCACAAAATTACAGCTACAGTAACCACTGGGATTGTATTTTCAGGAGTGTTAATATACCCCCAATCAAAGAGATTTCTTATTTTATAAATGATTAAGAAAATTCAGCACTCCACGAGAGAGATTACGGAATTCTCAGAATCCGTGTTAAGAAAATTCAGCACCCCACAGGACAGGTCACAGAGTTCTTGGAATCTGTGTCCTCCTCTTTCCTTTTTTAAAGAAATTTAAAAATCTTTACATACTTAGGGGGTACGAGTGCAGATTTTCTGCATTTCGTCGTGGTACACTCTGGGCTTTTAGCCGAATAGGGATGTGTTGTTCCCTTTCAATATCCATCGAGTCCTAGTTCTGGGCAGAGAGTAAACGCCTTTGCTTCTATTCAGTTCCCCTTTCTTGATGCTGCACCCCAGCTAAAGAGTGGTTGGGGAAGAATTATGTTGCCTACCCCAAGTTGCTATAACATCATCATTGCCAAAATAGCAGGCCACTCTGCAGGAGTCAGAATAGCCTCTTATAGATATCATAAGACTTCTGCTCCTGACACATCGACCGTGGCCTGGTAAGGGACCTGGCTGGGGCAGCCTGTGAACACCATGGCCGCATAATAGCTAATGCCATGGAGCCGGGTTTGAGAAATTGCTGTATTTTTCAAATATACTGAATTCCCACAGCCTATACTTCAGATCTTCTGAAGATTTCTCTCACTGTGAGGGAACAAAATGATGCCTTGATACTATTTGCAGGACTAGGTAGTATCTGCTGCAGGAAGCTGAGTTCTTTTTCTTAAATAATGAGTATTTCAGGGATTGTGGTGCAGTAAAAAGAATGCTGCCTGGTTCTTAAAAATCATAAGCCTGTCAGCTCAGAGAAAGTAGGAACTGAAACTTCAGGTTGAGAGAGAATGTACCAGCACGCAATGAGCAAACCGTACATGATGATAGAACTCTGATGCAACCTCTCCAGCAGCCAGTTCAGGAAGCCACACCACAGCCTTGGCAGTAGTCAGCTCGGAAAGGTTAGGACTTCCTTAGTAACTGAGAGCTTCTCTACTTCCTTGTCTTTACATCACTCTCAGGACCAACCATCAAAAGCGAAAGATGTTCCTCAAACTAATAATATAAGATGCCGTTTCTTGCCGGGTGGGGTGGCTCATGCCTTTAATCCAAGCACTTTAGGAGGCCAAGGCAGGTGGATCACTTGAGTTCAGGAGTTCAAGACCAACCTGGCCAACATGGTGAAACCCCGTCTCTACTAAAAATACAAAAATTAGCCAGGTGTGATGGTGCAACCTGTAATCCCAGCTACTCAGGAGGCTGAGGCAGGAGAATGGCTTGAATCCAGGAGGCAGAGATTCCAGTGAGGAGAGATCACACCACTGCACTCCAGCCTGGGTGATAGAGCGAAACTCAGTCTCAAAACAAACAAACAAACAAACAAACATGCTGTTTCTAATTAGCCCACTTCCTGGTTTGCCATGCCAACAACCTCTGATCAGAGTGCATCTGAACCTTCTATTTTTCACCAAAAACCTTCCCACTCCCCAACCTGCCTTTATATCTCTGCTGAAAACAAGTGATGGCAGACAAAGCCGTGCCCCAGCAAACCAGATAAATCACCTCTGTTTGTTCTCATTTGGGCGGTCTTTGCTTTTTTGCCCAAGTTTACTTGCTTGTTTCTGTTGTACCTAGTTTACGAACAAGATTGTATTTTGTGATTTGCAGCGATAAGGACTACAGAAACTTAAGAAATAACACCACATTTGAGGCCTTTGAGCAACCCTGAAATCTGCCTAAAATGCACCCTCTGCAAATGTCTGTACTTAGCAAACTGTTCTCTGACCATTCTCCTCCCTCCGCTTCGTAGCTCCAACCATAATAAAGAATAACTCACAGTCAGAGAGACCAATCATCCCAGTTTGTCTAGAACTGTTCCATATTTAACACTGGAAGCCATCCTATGTTCCAGAAAAGCTGTCGGCCCCAAGCCACTGGAACCAGTGGTCACCCTATGAGACAGTCCTGGAGATGTCATTCTACACCTCAGCCACTGCAGAGGAAATTTACTCTGCCTAGCGTGCCCCTCCCTCATCCCATCAACAGGTCATCAATTAGGTGAACTCCTCTCAATCTGTCAAGCCCTCACCTAAATGCCCAGTTCTAGGCTAAGCCTCTTTGACAACACCCCAACTCTCAATCCCAAGCAGTTTCATGACACTCTCCTTCATGCCACACTACAGCCTGCATACTTTTATTGTACAGATCACATGGCTCTGGGATGATTGGCTTATGGCACTTAGATGCTCTTACACAGGGCCAGGTGAGGTGGCTCATGCCTGTAATCCCAGCACTTTGGGAGGCCTTTGTGGGTGGATCACTTAAGGTCAGGAGTTCCAGACCAGCCTGGCCAACATGGTGAAATGCCATCTCTACTAAAAATACAAAAAATAGCCAAGTATGGTGGCATGTGCCTGTAGTCCCAGCTACTCAGGAGGCTGAGGCAGAATAATTGCTTGAACCCAGGAAGCAGAGGTTGCAGGCAGCTGAGATTGTGCCACTGCACTCCAGCCTGTGTGACAAAAGTGAGACTCCATCTCAAAAAAAAAAAAAAAAAAAAAATGCTCTTACACAATGAATTCCTTGAGAGCAGGCACAGTATTGTCGCCTCACTGCTCACTGTCATCACCAGACCAAGCCCGTGTTTGTCTGTAAATGAATTAATGGATGGTAAAGTGGCTTAGTTATTATATTTATTAATGAATTAAATTGTTCTTTAAAAGAAATTCAAAAGTTCTAGATTGAGATGAAGAGACAACTTATGTATATATAAAAGTTGGGCACCTACATGAGATATATTCATTAATCCATTTCAATTACCCAGACTATTTATCTACCTCGATCTGAGTGTTATTGTCTTGTCCATCATCCAGCAGCAGGTCTGTGAAGCTTCTGGGCTCAGGAGAGTCTTGGCCGACACTTGCTCGGTTCGTGTCTACCGCCTTGAGAAAGTCCAAGTTTCTTTTCCACCTGTGGCTGTACACGTGTGAATCAACTTCCACCTCCTCCTCTGTGTGAGGGAAGGCCTGAGCAACTCCATACTGCCAATCTGTTTGAAAAAGAAAGAAAATATGTTACCACTCATTATGTGTACCATACATGCATGTGCTATCGGCTAGAGAAGAAAAAAGAATTCTGTGAGGCACGAGAATAGGAAACTAACTTATAACAGTTAAATCTGTTTACTTGTAATATCTTGAGCTGGTATGAACATCTCTGATTGGAATGCAATTGCAGGAAACACCAGGAGTTGTGACAACGGTTAACGGGCAGATCTTGCAGAGTTTTTAAAAACAGATGTGCAGCCCTGAAGCAATGCATTTTTATCCCCTTCCCTCGCCCCCTCTACATGCACACTTCATACACATTCTCTAGCTGTTCTGAGAAAGCAAGCTGGAATCCAAAGAAAAGGATGAAACCAAGTGATTGTCAGATTATTTTGAAAATAAAAGTCAGACCTCATTAACTTGTAAGCTTATATTTGTTTCACTTCAGTCATGCTGGACAGCAAAGAGACACCAGTGTATATGAACGGGTTAAATAATACATGAAATTGTCTTCGTGTAAATGGGCGAAACTACCTTGTAGCTTACAAGCCAGTCTTGGTTCATTGCCTGACCCATTTAATAAGACCCTCAGGAGTCATCAATGCACTTTTGTTCATCTGTGCCGTTCTCACCTTGAAATCTCATCACGGTCTAAAGGATGACAGTGATGGGCACTT
Source organism: Pongo abelii (assembly GCF_028885655.2). Lineage (NCBI taxonomy): Eukaryota > Metazoa > Chordata > Mammalia > Primates > Hominidae > Pongo > Pongo abelii. The sequence goes on along the minus strand of NC_071993.2, from coordinate 20,088,054 downwards.
ATAGAAATGGATGGGAAGGCAAGGAGATCAAATCACAAAGGCATTTTAAAGTCATCTGCAGGGACTGGCCTTGCTGACCCAGCTCATCCTGCTACTCCAGGAGGAAAAAATGAGATTTAATCATTACTCCTCATCTTTCATTTTGGTAGGTCAGCAGGGGAAGGCATGCCACAAGTATTGGAAATTCAGTTTCTGAGCAAGAACAGCCTTCTTCTACCCAACTATTACTAAAAGATATGAATGGACGGGTTTTAGAACTGGCAAGATACGGGTTGGCAGAAGAAAGCAGTGATTTAATTATAGCCATTATGTTCCCCTTGGTACAAGAACATTCTAAGAAACCAAAATATATTTAATGCAGCTTATAATACAATGATTCAGCTACTTAGAACTCTAATAACTAACTTAAGGTTACCACTACCAATCACTGGCATAATTACCTAAACTACCTCCTTTTCAACTCAGAAAGGTGCTAGTAATTCTTCTAGACAGAGAGGATATTATTTGGTTTCACAGTAAACTTAAAAGATCTCTTATTGTCTGATGTTTTGATGCACAGAGTAAGGATATATGCTTGTCTCATACCAGAGAGAAACACTACCATGATGTCTGCCATCTAGACCTTTCCTTGAGCTCATAGAATGTTAGAGCTCAAAAGGACCACAGAGACCAAAGTAGCCAAAACTTCACAGGGAGAAACCCAAGAGCAAGAGAAATGTAGCATTGTGTTCATTTTACTGAATTGTTCGAGGCTAAAAAAACAAACAAACAAACTCATGTACATAAAGGTCTGAGTGTGGACACCCTCCTGCCATCCATACAGTAAGTGTTTAATAAGCACATCTAAGCAGTATTGTCATCATCACTGTAGAAAATATCTCTTTTTATAACACTGTTGTCCCTACTGGCCATTGGATAGTACTCAAAATGTGTTTGTTGACTGACTGAATGAGTGGACGAATGAATTGTTGATAGTCTTTCTAGAGCAAGCATCATCGGACCAGGCAAAATTAAGTAATGAAAAAACTACTGTGCAAGGAAGAATCCAGGACTCTTGGGCTGGAATTCTTTCCCGTAGGTTTGCTGGTTGTATGATCCGGCATAATTCTAAAAAGTCTCCGTGCTTTTGTTATTCTATATTTTAAATGGGAATGAAAATATCCTGCCTGCAAAAGCAAACAGCTTTTCCTGAGAATGTGTCAGGCTCTAAGACCTATGGTTTTAGGCAAAGCTACATGAAGCAATTTTACTTGCTTTATTTATATATCCTGCTTCATTACCAAAAATATACGAGGCAGCTTATAACCCAGGTAAGCAATAAAACTTTACAACCAGATAAGACCTCCTAGCACAACACTTAGGTCAATGTCAGATCCCTGCATTTTCCTTGCATTTGCTATAGTAGCTCTTAGCAAGTTACACTCCTGACATAGCTATGCAAACACAGTCTTGTAGGAACCACTAAAAGCCCATGCACGATCCTTGTTAGAATGTCAACCTAGATAAGAAATGGTAGCAAACATCATGCAGAGAATAGATTAAATGATTCCAGATAAAAAAATGGTATTTAAAAAACATACACACTAAGGGAATCGTGTCAACCAGAGGCCTGTCTTTCGAAATGTAAATCAGAAAAAAAAAAAAAAAAAAAAAAACCTACAACTTCAAAGGATTTGTCTTCATTAAAATCTTCAAAACAGAATTTCAAAGCAGCTCTTGGTTTCTTTTAAATAAGTGTTACTTCTTCCTCCTTGATATTAATTTTTACCATTTTTTAGATATTTATAACATAGGACAAAACAGAACTTTCTGGAATACCCATTAGCACCTTCCCTCCCCTTTTAAATTAGCTTCTGGGATCCTGGCACAGAACAGAAAGTAAACAGAAGCGTAATACTGGAGGAGCCTTCTGCATGGGATTCTACTTCTAAACTTTCTCAAATTCGCTTTCCTATTTTTCTTCCTGCCTTCCTTCCCTAGAGAACAAATGAAAAGGAGCTCCAAAACTTAGAAGCGATAAAGTCTGTACTTCCCACTTAAGCTGAAATTTGAGAAGTCTGATGAATGTGTCAAACTCTTGTTTTTGTATTGAACATTCAAGCTCATCCTTTAGTAAGATTATTAGGAAACAGTAAATTTAGCAGACAGGTATGAGACAAGCATATACCCTTACTCTAGCACTTACAAGATTTGGTCTCTAGACAGCTGAGGTTTGATTTTTCATTATCCCACTGTTTAGCAGCATTTTATGATTTTGTATCTCTCGCTTGCTGTCACCATTGACAGCTGTTACAGTCAAATGTTGACAAACCTCCATCTCTGTGCCTCCTAGAATTTGCTACCTCAAACTTGGAAAACAGATCTCTTTGCTTGCTCTAATTGTGTTTGCAAAGAGTAAACAGGATCTCAGGAAAAACCTGAGGGGTTTTCTAATGAGAACATTTGTGAGCTTCAGGGCCTGGCATCCATGAATATCCTTTTGGTTGCTTCTTTTGGTTGGCATTTTAACCTAATTCTTTCTCTCCGATTATGTCATGAATAAACAAGGCTACCTGGTCCTGCATAGAGGAAATCCTATTATATGTTCATAATTTGGTAGTACATGGCTCATCAAGACTGAAAAGTATGAAACTGAGTTAGATTTTGATCCCACTTCTAAATGATTTTTAGAGAAGATAAAACAAGTCAAAATGTATGTTTTGCAGAATAAAGACAGGATAATCAGAAAAATCACAGCTTCGTTATCTACATTGTAAATTACTCCTAGGCATTTCACAGACTTTCAAAGTCATATAAATATTTTAAATTACTCTTTAAATCACCACCAAAACAAATTACTCAGAAGCAAGACGGAGGAATATATGTGATATAATTTTTCCCTTTCCAGCTGTAGTAAAAACAAAAACAACAGGAGGGATCTTTGAATAGTTTGGCTGAACAGATTGTTTGCTTTCTGTCTACTGTATGTTAATTAAACCACTGATGGAAAAACCTTCAAAGATCATTTTCCCCAACATATTTGGCTATAGTCATTAATCACATAGCTCATGGAAACACTAAATGCATCTCTTGATTCCCATCGGCATAGAAAAAGACGAAGCTTTGAAAACACATTTTTGTAAATACAACATATCCATTGATCTTAACACATTCTTGTGATATTTTTTGATCGTAATAGCAGATAAACTATTGTTGTAGAAAGTTCTTCATTGTTTTTCCAATAAACATTAGTAGGAAACCCCACAACGTTCAGTTAATCTGAGAGTAGAACAGGAAATTCATGTGTATCCTCATATATATCCTCATATTATTCTTTGCAAACCTTGCAGTTCTCTTTTTTGTCATCCTATACTACAATATAACATAAATGCAAAAGAGAAGAAAGCTTTGCTTGGAAGGATACGTTTATGTATTATTCTAATGATTTTATTAAAATATCTTGCATTTAATTAATAGTTGCTGAAAACATTTGAATATTTTCTGAGTTTTACATACAAAGCACACACACAAGACATGTGAAACCACCAAAAAGTAACTGCATAAATTGACATGCATCTTATGTAATTAGGATCCGTCTCTACTGCACCTTATGACAAACACTTTGACCTGCACTTTTCAAGTGAACCGAATCACTACTGTAAATCCTCTGAAACATTCAGATTGTTCACTGAAAGCAGATTGGCTGGATAGATACATTTGAGACTAGATGAAAATATTTGGCTAAGATAGAATGCCATATGTCTTTGCGTCTCAATTCATTGCAGAACCAAAGATAAAATTCTATAGAAAATAGTTATATCCTTAGGTACGTCGACAAACTAGACTACCCCAGCTTTGAGGTTTTAACTGGCAGCATTACAGACTAAGGTAGCTACAGAAGATAAAACTTACAGAATGTTTGGTCCAGAGATACTAAGGAGTTGAATGCGACCTAGACACTCTATTTTTTTAAAGATCTGAGGAAGACTTTTGTGTCTCCTAGGCTGAAGTTTGCCTCATATTCTATTCCCACCATAGGTGCTGATACGGTTTGGCTGTGTCCCTACCCGAATCTCATCTTGAATTCCCATGTCTTGTGGGAGGGACCCAGTGGGAGATAATTGAATCATGGAGGCAGGTCTTTCCCGTGCTGTTCTAGTGATAGTGAATAAGTCTCATGAGATATGATGGTTCTATAAGGGGAAGTTTCCCTGCACAGCCTCTCTCTCTTTGCCTGCTGCCCTCCATGTAAAATATGACTTGCTCCTCCTTGCCTTCCCCCATGATTGTGAGGCCTCCCCAGCCACATGGAACTGTAAGTCCATTAAACCCCCTTTTCCTGTATAAATTACCCAGTTTCAGGTATGTCTTTATTAGCATGGTGAAAATGGACTAATACAGGTGCCTCAGGTCACATTTCCACCATCTTTTGTCTCCTGGCTTTCTAGCCTGTTTGTTTATTTGTTTGTTTTAGAGACAGGGTCTTGCTCTGTCACCTGGGCTTTAAGTGCAGTGGCACGATCATACCTCACTACAGTCTCAAATCCCTGGCTGGGGTCAAGTGATACTCCCACCTCAGCCTCCTGAGTAGCTAGAATTACAGGTGCACACCACCATGCCCAGCTAATATTTAACTTTATTTTTTGTAGAGACGGGGTCTCACTTTGTAGCCCAGCCTGACCTCAAACCCCTGGCCTCGAGTGATCCTTCAGCCTCAGCCTTCCAAAAATGTGATTACAGGCATGGGCCTCCATGCCTGGCTAATTTTTAATTTTATTTTTTGTAAAGATGGAGGTCTCATTTTGTTGCCCAGGCTGGTCTTAAACTCCCAGCCCCAAGCAATCCTCCCACCTTGGCCTCCCAAAGTGCTGGGATTATAGAAGTGAGCCACGGTGCCCAGCTCTATATAGTCTTATGTTGTCAAATGCTTCCTTTTACAATCTTTTCTCCACTTGCTACCAGAGACACCTTTCAAATTTTTCACTTCACTTTCCTTACAAGCCTCGAATGACTCCTTATATCCACTCAACTTTAAGACACTCCATCCTCTTGTTCCAGCTACTTTCCTATCTCTTCTTTGTCCCCATGATGCCTATGCTCCCATCACACAGAATTTAATAGTCTCTTTACCTACAATGAATATAGTTACTATTGCATGGATGCAATACCTTTACCCTACCCCAAGACTTTGGGAAATCTGATAACTCCTTCAAGATTCAGCTCAATATTGTCTGTTTAAATGAACTTCTCTTGACTCCCTCAGGTAGAGCTAATTGAGTTTTCTTCTATAATCCAGTAACTCCTTTGCCTGACTCCTTCAACATTCTTATGTCTACCACCACTGGAATGTGAGACTGTGCAGAGGAGAGTTAACGCAGCAGGCATGAGACTGCTATCCTTAGAAAGTGCTATTTGCAAGGCTGGCCCATGGCTGGCATCTGGAAATTTAGATTTAGGGAGGGTTCCCATCATTCCCTAACTGATAAAAGTGGCTCACAGTGCCTAAACCGGGCAAACAATAGGATTTATCCTGAACACCTTCCTTCCTTCTGGGAGTCTGGAATTTTGGTACATGCTAGACAAAAGGTAGTTTACATGACTAGCCCACAGTAGGACCTTGGGGACTGAGTTTTTAATGAACTTCTGGGATAGACAATATTTCACATTGTGAACGTGTTATAACAATTCATTGCTGAAAACATAAAATGCATACCGTGTGTGTGGAAAGGACTCTTGGAATTTTGGCCCTGGTTTCCCTGGACATTGTCCCATGTGCTTTTCCCCTGTACCAATTTTGCTTTGTCTCCTTTTGCTGTAATAAATCATAACCACAAGCATGACTATATGATGAGTCTTGTGAATCCCACCAGCAAGATCACCAAAGCTGGGGTAGTCTTGGGGACCACTGATACAGAGATGTCTCAAAATAGAGACTCTAGCTTATTTATATTTTTTCTCCCATCAATACAAGCATGGACACTGGCATATAATACGTATCTAAAGTTTTTTAATAAAAATTCAATGAGGCCTGGCACTGTGGCTCATGCCTTTAGTCCCAGAACTTTGGGAGCCGAGGTAGGTGGATCTCCTGAGGTCAGGAATTCGAGACCAGGCTGGCCAACATGGTGAAACCCTGTCTCTACTAAAAATACAAAAAATTAGCCAGGCGTGGTGGTGCACACCTGTAATCCCAGCTACTTGGCAGGCTGAGGCAGGAGAATTACTTGAACATGGGAAGCGGAGGTTGCAGTGAGCCGAGATTGCACCACTGGACTCCAGCCTGGGTAACAGAGCGAGACTCTGTCTCAAAAAAAAAAAAATCAATAAATGAATGATTAACCAGGTTAACTGCTCTTCTGAGACAGTGTCTTAAAAGTTTATGTATGAAACCTCTTGTCTAACTTATTTTAGACTGAGTGCAGTGGCTCATGCCTTTAATCCCAGCACTTTGGGAGGTTGAGGCAAGCAGATTGCTTGAGACCAGGAGTTGGAGACCTGCCTGGGTAACACAGCAAAATCTCATCTCTACTGTAACTGCAAAATTTAGTAAATTTTGGTGAGAAACATTTGGGTATGGTGGTGTGTGCCTGCAGTCCCAGCTATGTGGGAGGCTGAGGTTGAGGGATTGCTTGAGCCCAGGAGGACAAGGCTGCAGTGAGCCATGATGACACTAATGCATTCTAGCCTTCCAGCCTGGGTGACAGCAAGAAGCTGTCTCAATGTCTCAAAAAAAAAAAAAAAAGATTTTAATCATGTTTCCGAGTAGTCAGAGAAAATGGTAAAAAAAAAATAAAATAAATAAAAAAATAAAAGAGAATAAAATGGGAACCTATAAAAGCTTCTCTTTATCCAAGATGATCTTAACCCCAAAATAGCTTACTGGCCAGTTGGGTAATGTTTAGCTACACTTATGATTGCAGTTCATCATCTCTGTTCTTTGTGGTTAATGAAAGCAGTAAGAAATACAACACATGTCTTTTTGGAGAACGTGGGCATGGCCCAGTGAGATTGAAAGGCTATGAACTAGATGAAAAAAATAACAATTTTAAGTTAAAACTAGAAGATGAGCAGAGAATGACTCTGGAAGTTCGAGGCATAAGGGTTCAATCTCTGAGTCAGCAGAGAATTAAAACTGTGCAGGCCTATGGCCGAGATGCAAGTGCCCTGCACATTCCCTACTCTCTGTCCTTACCCTTCTCTGCCTTTGAAGTCATTGCAGGAATTTGGGTCATTGTAGGGTAATGTTTTGGTGAAAAACATTTGACAATTAAAAATATATATATAAAACGAAACAGAATGGGAAAATCCAATTAAGCAGGCACTCAATCCAAAATACACACTTGGCCAGGCACTGTTGCTCACGCCTGTAATTCCAGCACTTTGGGAGGCCAAGGTGTGTGGATTACCTGAGGTGAGGAGTTTGAGACCTGCCTGGCCAACATTGTGAAAGTCAGTCTGTACTAAAAATACGAAACTTAGCCAGGTGAGGTGGCACGTGCCTGTAATCCCAGCTACTCAGGAGGCTGAGGCAGGAGAATTGCTTGAACCTGGGAGGCAGAGGTTGCAGTGAGCCGAGATCACACCACTGCACTCCAGCCATGGATACAGAGTGAGATTCCATTCCAAAAATAAATGAATAAAGAAATAAATAAAACAAAAATACACACTTAACTAAGTTACACTTTTAAAATGTAATGGTTTATAATTTTACTATTAAATAAAAGAGTAAAGAGACATTATAACTTTATGTGTAATGATGATATATTATCCTATGGAAAATATAAAGCATGCCAAGCCTAATGAGCCATAATTAATAAAATTAAGACAACTTTAAGGTATTGCTACATCTTTACTAAAGTATTAAAAATAAATAGAATAAAACTGTATTAATGGTTATAAAACAAAGTTGTTTTACACATTGCTTCTAATGAAAGGTTAATAATAATAACAATAACCCTCATTTAGGGTTAGTAATGGGCTTGGGCTTGGCATGAATTATTATCCTATTTTACATATGAGGGAATTGACATATGTGAGAAGTCCAGTGATGGTTCGGGGAAGAAGCCAGAGCCGAGTCGTGAGGCTGGGTCTTAATTCCTGTCTAATCTGCCTCTGATTAATCGTTCAGAGGATCAGTTTAGCAATCTGTTACAAAGCCTGGTGATATAACACAAGAAAACAATCAAAGGAGAAAAAATAATCTAGGCAAAGTGTGCTATTTAAAACAGCAAAAATCTATAAACAATTCAGCAAGGAAAAGCAAATAATAGGATATCCCATCATGTTGACTCTGTTAATAGAAGGAAATGAAATGCTGTTAAGGTAAAAACAGAGCAGAAAGTAGTACTACAGTAATATTGGTTATTGTTTTCTATTATATCTTGAAATATTTGGGAAGTACTTTAAAACAATTAATCTTTGCATTAATTCAGGGTTTTCTATTAACTGTCTAGTAGGAATTTAAAAGAAAAATGAAATTCAAGACAATTTTAGCACTTGTTATACTGTGAAAATGATAACCTCTTATCTTATAATAAAAGGAAAATGATCAAAGAACTCAGAGCATACACTGAATTTTCATATAAAATCTGTGTGAGTTATTTAAGGAATAGGCTTCTTTCCAGAGGAGCCATAATCCACAGATAACCTATGAATAGAAAAAAAGCATTTAATGAAATCTGAAAATCTATCTTTTAATAAGATTCTTGCGATTTTTCACAAACAACATTGCATCGTAAACCCAGAAGCCACATAAAATGTTTAGGTATGTAACCTCCCACCATTGGTAAAATGAGAGGGTGCAGCTTTATAGCCATATGGTTCTTCCCACCTATAAAAGTCTACTATTCTCCAGTTTAGCTAAGTATCTAGTTTTTGTACTTTAGGCTATTTGGGGCCATATATTAAATATTCTACATTGATTTTCAAGTTTTCTATTTTATTTGTGAAAATTCATGTATTATGATAGTTTTGTGGTTCCAGAGGACAACAATCAACTAAAACCACTTGGTAAAACACTTTCACACTGCCATTCATCTTTAGTCATCTCAAACTGCTCTTGTTTCCTATATTGGGCTAATTTTATAATGAGGGCTCTGAACTAACAGCTAAGTCCCACTGCATGAAAAGTTTGAGTCCACCAACCAGGGGAGATGGAAAATTCTGTAAACAAGGACCAATCATGGCCAATAGCCTCACTATGGAAAATATGAAATGGCTGAGGCAGAAGAGGCCAGATGTAATCAACTGTTTTAATGGTACCCAGTGTGAGAGATGATCTGCATATGTCTCAGGCCCAAATCACTGAGGGTCTTCTATTAAATCCAGGCTGCCAGATGTCTGATAGACTCTGATAGACTCAATCTCATTCCATATTGTCATAACACTATATTCAGTTTGGGGGGTCAGAATCCATAATGGTGCAACATTGAGCCCAGGCTGACTTACCCAAGCACCACAGATGACAGCCAATAGATGTACTTCTATCTGGTTATGTTTTATAAATTGTATATGATTTAAATCAGATAAATCATAATACCATTATCATCAACTTACCCAGTTCCCATTCTGATTAATTCAAGGTAGTATTAGGGGTGAAATATTTGATATGAAAAACATGTTTCTCTAGGTAAACATATGATTTTGAGTTAAAAAAATCACTTTTCATTTAGCTTCTTTCCTCAAAATGGTAGAACGTTAAGCCAAAAAAAAAAAAAGGGAAAATGATGGGAAATAGAAATTTCAACATCACTATAAATTTAACGAAGAAATATTGGGTATTCACAGACCGAAACATACTTTTTTTTTTTTTTTTTTTGAGACAGAGTTTCAGTCTTGTTGCCCAGGCTAGTGTGCAATGGCACGATCTCGGCTCACCGCAACCTCTGCCTCCCAGGTTCAAGCAATTCTCCTACCTGAGCCTCCCGAGTAGTTGGGATTACAGGCATGTGCTACCACGCCCCACTAATTTTGTATTTTTAGTGGAGATGGGGTTTCTCCATGTTGGTCAGGCTGGTCTCGAACTCCTGACCTCAGGTGATCCACCCGCCTCGGCCTCCCAAAGTGCTGGGATTACAGGCATGAGCCACCATGCCCGGCCTGAATCATATTTTCAATACTATTTCACTCCACTGAATTTAGTAAGTTTTTTTCACTTTTTTGGTAATAAAACATTTAAATTTGGATATGAACTACTGTTCATCCAAGTAGCAGTTTTAAAATAAAGTTCCCAAGAATTTCTAAAATGCTATGAATGTCTGAATTCTGACATTAGTTTCCTAAATGACTTTCCCTAATTAAATTGCATGATTGCATATATTTACACTGATTACATAATTTAACTAACATTGTAAATAATCCACAATCAACAAAATTACATTAAAAAAAGAGATCAAGACAGTAAAAACTATACTAAAATTAGATTTCCATTTTTGTGATATATTCCTTAAACATACAAACAACCAGTTAAGAATTCAGCACTAAAATGAGATAGAAACTCACATTTCAGAAGTAATCTATCAACACCTGTAGATTAGCTGAGCTCTGACACTTTTAGAATCCAATGGCTTCTCTTTTTCTTTATTTTTGAATTACATTTTTATAAAAGGTTTTCATAACTAACAAAAGCAAATTCTAGATAAACTAGAAGACTCTCTGCTTTAAGTAGTTGCTAAAATATATATTTAGAATAAATTCCTTCTAAGAGTGTGGCCTACTTTAGTGTAAGACAAAGAAAAATACCTGAATTTCATAAAATAATTGAAAAACAATGTCTTTCATATAGGACAAAAAATTCTTGCCAGGATTTTGCTAAAAATTATGTTTGATATATAGTCACTAATGCTCAGGACAAAATACTAAGAGAGAAATCATGTTCTTTATTTTATATATAAGCAACACCTGAAGAATATGGGCTTAACATGGTCCAGTTCAAAAAGTCATTAAGTGATAAATGTCACTGTATAAATAAAAAAAATCCTTGCAGTAAAGTAAGCATGACCTCATTCTAATTAAAAACACTGGCCCAGTGCGGTGGCTCACACCTGTATGTAATCCCAGCACTTTGAGAGACTGAGTCGGGCGGATCACGAGGTCAGGAGTTTGAGACCAGCCTGTCCAACATGGCAAAACCTCGTCACTACTGAAAATACAAAAAGTAGCTGGGCATGGTGGCGAATGCCTGTAATCACAGCTACTCGGGAGGCTGAGGCAGGAGAATTGCTTAAACCCGGGGAATGGAGGTTGCAGTGAGTCAAGATCACACCACTGCACTCCAACCTGGGTGAAAGAGAAAGACTCCATCTCAAAAAAAAAAAAAAAAATTCACGTAAGTAAAAAAATTGAAGGACTTTATAAAATTATTAAATTAAAATACTTTTTTAAAAAATAAAAAATAAATCATTAAAAAGGAAATAAGAAAACAATTAAAATATTATCCTAACCTGGGTGCAGGGCTCAGAGTTATCACCTTAATGAATATCCTTCCAGAATATTTCTCTGAAAGCCTGCACATGTCTTCAAATATACAGGTATGCATGTGTGTACATATATGTGTGTCCATATATGCGTATGACTTGATTTCAGCAATACATAATAAATATCTTTCCATGTTATTGACTATATATTATATTTAATGGACAATATGTGTCTACCATAAACTATTCCTGAATTGCTAAAATTTTACTTTGATACTAGAGGCTATATTTTTGTGAACAACTGCAATCATTTGCTCAGAAAAAATTTCTGAGTAGAATCTGTACATTAATGCACTCAGCCTGTATCAGTTTACACACTCACCAGCAGGACATGATAGCATACCACGTTTTATAAGGTAAGCTCCAAAACATACTTTACAAACTTTTGCTTGTAAAAAACCATTTACATTTTGTTAAGCATCTCCCAGATATTTTCTTCTTACTCAGGCTAAACCATAGAAAACTGGATTTGTATCGTTAGTCACCTAAATGTGGTATTAGGCCACGCGTGGTGGCTCATGCCTGTAATCCCAGCATTTTGGGAGGCCGAGCCTGGTGGATCACCTGAGGTCAGGAGTTTGAGACCAGCCATGCTGGGCAACATGGTGAAATTCTGTCTCTACTAAAAGTACAAAATTTAGCCAGGTGTGGTGGCAGACACCTGTAATCCCAGCTACTTGGGAGGCTGAGGCAAGAGAATCTCCTGAACCGGGGAGGCGGAGGTTGCAGTGAGCAGAGATGGCGCCATTGCACTCCAGCCTCAGCAACCGAGTGAGACTCCGTCTCAAAAAAAAAAAAAAAAAAGTGGCATTATTAATTTAACCCTAATTTGAAATTTTGCTGATATAAACATTTTAGACCTTATCAAATGATGGAAAAATCTTGACCAGAAAACAACAATACTGAAAGCACTACAACATTTGATTTTATCACTGTACAGTGAGAATATTAATATGTTTTATCTTTGCTAAACCATACAATTTTGGAGATAATATCATATACTAAATACTTCATTTTTAATATGTCTGTGGTATGGGTTGAAGTATGCTAGTCCTTGAATCCACAATTAAGTAAATATTTACTTTTGAAACTTGAGACCTAATCTTAAATATTATCTATTTTCAGTCACTTCTCACAAATTATAGATAGTGATATTAAGAGGATTACTTAATTTTGAGAGTGAAGGTAAGATATGCTTTCTCTAACCTACACATGGTTAAGGAAAAAAAAAGTATGAACTATAGCACAAAAAAATAGTAGGAAGTTGTCAGTTAACCCAAGAGAGGTTCTCAATTTTGAAATATTATTAGAATATCTTAATCTTTCCTGGAAGCTACACATATCAGGTATTTTCCAATTCTGTATTTCCTTAGTTATCAGTTAGGCTTGCAAAGGCTTTCAAAATCATTGAGCTTCTAAAATTCTAACAAAAGGATAGTAAGCTCATGTGACATTACCCCAACAATGGTGATTATGTAAATGATGAACCTCCAGCCAAACCAAGGACAAAAGCATTACATTTATTCATGACTAACGAAGGCTGGGAGAAGAAAAAGTGTAATTATTTGGTGGTAAGAGTCTAAATTTTGAACTAGATGGGTAGGGGAAAGGGAATAGGGTATGAAATGTAAGTTATATATAAAATGTAAGTTAGATTATGAACTTTTCCTCCTCTTTTCTGTTAACAAAAATGTAAAATAAAAACAAATAACATCGGCCGGGCGCGGTGGCTCACGCCTGTAATCTCAGCACTTTGGGAGGCCGAGGCGGGAGGATCACGTGGTCAGGAGATCGAGACCATCCTTGCCAACACGGTGAAACCCCATCTCTACTAAAAATACAAAAAAATTAGCCGGGCGTGGTGACGGGCGCCTGTAGTCCCAGCTACTCGGGAGGCTGAGGCAGGAGAATGGCGTGAACCCGGGAGGCGGAGCTTGCAGCGAGCAGAGATCGCGCCACTGCACTCCAGCCTGGGTGACAGAGCGAGATTCCGCCTCAAAAAAAAAAAGAAAAAAAAAATAACATCAACATTCAAAGATTCAACCTAGAGTAAAAAAAGGATGGCAAGTGTACCTTAATATTTAAATTTCAATCTATTTACATCCAGATTTGCATGCATGACACTCTGGACTAAAGAAAGGGTATTAAATCGGTACAAAATTATGTTCTGGGACGGCGGGATGCACGTGACCATGAAAATCTAGACAAACTTTTAACAAACTAGGAAAAGGAAAAAAGAAAGCAACATTGTTTAGGTATGTAGAATGGTGGCAAAGTCACATAATAATAATTTTGGGAGTTGGTTAAAGCACAGGGAACCTCTTCGGAAATAGGCTGATCGAACATGTGGTTATTCTATGAAGGCATCAACTGCTCCACACCTGGGTCAGGGGTCATCTCTCTAGGCTCTCCAGCCAAATGGGATTAACCTCACTTGTCTTTTCACTAAACACTGAAACGTGGGTAATGGCTTTGCTCCATTTACGTTTCAATTAATATAAACAATGGTAGTACTTGAGAAAATTGAGAAAGGGAGATATCAGTGAAATACATATCTTCCTTTCCCAATTAAATATATATCCCACAACCACTTCCCACTTCAAACACCTGTGATAACTAGCCTTGAGCACTTCCAGTGTTCACGCACAGAAATCACTATTTGCCTTGAACTGCAGCCCCACTCAAAAGTAATAATCCTGCATCCCTTCTAGAACAAATTAATGCACATTAACATGTTCCCATTCTACACGATAATTTTCTTTTGCATTTCCCCAGAGGAAAAGCAAAATGCTCTGAGACAAACTTTCAAGTATACTGCTAATAAGGAATGGCATGTGGATAAAGAGAGGAAAAGACATCACCGTGTTCTCACTTTAACTTTACATAATGTCTCACAACTCCCAACACACTGCTCTGGAGTGAAGTGTTTTAACCTGCCTTTTGTTATGAATTACTTGGCTGGGTAGCACATAGGCAGCCTGGGATCACTTGTTTTTCTTTTTCTTTCTTTCTTTTTTTTTTTTTTTAAGCCATCAACATCTTTCAGTGCTATTTGGAATGCTGAGAGAATGCTTTGTTCCATTCCCATTTATCAATCGAATACTTCATGAAGTTTAATTAAAATTAAGTCAAAAATATTCTCTGTATTTGTATAAACCTTAAATTTGTTAACCTGTTATTGGATTTTCAAAAATACCTGTTTAGAAAACTGATTTAATTTTCTATTTATATGTAAATTCCAGTTTCTAAGCTTGGATTCAGGTCTGTTCTGAGAATGCTAATCCTAACTCGACCGTATTTAAACTCACTGTAAATACACTTAGAAAGACCTCTCACTAGTTCATAATACGTTTATCAATCACTGACATTTAAAACATTTCAGAGTGCTCTGCAAAATGCCTAAGTTCCTGTTTGTTAAAAACAAAGAAGTGCTTTCTCCTCAATTCGATGTAAATTCATCCATTCATTCATTCATTCATTTCTTCTTAATCAAATCATGCCAGCTTCAAACTTTCCAAAGGCTTCCCGGTGGTTTGCAGAAGTCCCAGCCAAAACATGGTGCCAGCAAGAATTAGCCTTCTACTGGAGGACTGGAAGGAGGACCAGTGTGTCTGGAGTGGAGGAAGCATAGGCAAAGTGGTCTGAGACAAGGAGGGAAGGTGAGAAGGAACTGTATCCCCCAGGGCCTTGCAGAATGCAAGGAAGTTGGATTTTACTCTAAGGAGGTGGAAAGTCATTGGAAGAGTTTTAGGAAGAAAAGGCTTGATCCAACACATGACTTAACATGATCACCTCCGCTATTATTGACTTCAAAATAGATTGCTTGAGTATATGTTTTCACCACCTTAGGCTCACTTGATAAAAGCAAACAATGCTTTTATTCTGAAGATATCCGGCTATCACACATAAAGTCAGTAAAGGATAGACTAATTTGATGAGTTATTTGTTAGCATAAAGAGTGGACTCAGAGAAGAAAAGTAAGTATTTAATTAGGCTGACAGGTGAGTAACAATTTTAATGTCTAGGATTGTTAATTCTCCATTTCATGTATTTAATAAGACATATGAAATACCTGACTGAGTTTTCCACATCATCAGCAACTTCTCTAAGTGGAAATAAGAAAACAACTGAACACTACTAAAATCCACTACAATAATCTCTACTATAGAAAAAGTGGATTTAAACTTCATGCATCAAGGTGTGACATGGAAGAGCAAAAATAACCTGATTTGTTCTATCCCCATTTTTCTCTGTTTAATATTCCAACAGGTAGAAAGGACAGCAAATTAATTTTAACAAATAAAATCAAAGACGGGAGAAGGGGAGGAGTCACCCTAAAATTTATGGTGGCTTACTGGCCATAAACAGAGACTGTGTCTGAGGTCCGCATCTTACCAGAAATCTGACCAAAGCATCTCAGTTTGCAATGCATGTATCGCCCTGATAATGTAGGAATGCAAAGAGTAATGAAATTGGTTTCCTAAACAGAAAATAAACCTTCGCAGCTGTAGAAGATGCTCAAGAAATCTTTGCTGAATGAATGAACAAATAATATTTCAGAAGAAAGGAAACAGAAATGCAATTTCCTTTTACAAGAGTAAGAATTAAAGAAAAAATAAGGGATAGCTGTTATACAACCAAAATTCCTACACGTTGAACATCAATAAAATCTCTTCGTTCTTCCTATCATTGATAATAAAAGTACACATAAACTAGTTTCTCAAACTTTAGAATGCACAAAAATCACATGGTGTGTCTGAAGATTCCTCAAACCCACACGCTTCACAAAGACCCCTGGGGATACTGAGACAGATAGATCAGAGAACTACACTTGAAGAAACATTGTTGTCAGTAAAACACTGAATAATTCTATTTCTCCCGTGTCTCTGAAGTTCAAGGTCACAAATTTATACTTCGAAGGCATCAACCAAAATTACATGTGGAATATGATTGCATATATATGCAATATATATCTTATATTATCTTATATAAGATAACACCAGATATATAAGATATATAAGATAACACCAGATATATAAGATAATCTTTAGATATTGGTTTTGATTTTACTTTAAAAATGAAAAGACTTGTTCAAGTATTTGCAACTTTGTATTAACTCCTTAGCGGCATACACCTCTTTGAAAAGTGCTTTCTTACTATCGACTTTGTTTTTCACAATACCCTTGAATTATGTAAGGCAGTGACACTGCTCCAATTTTATAGAAGAAATTCAACTGCAGGTGGGTAAAGTGCCCTGTCTGAGGTCCCACCATCAGTCATGCACAGAAATCACTATTTGCCTTGGACTCTAATCCCAGTCAAAAGGAATAATCCTGCATCCCTTCTAGAATAAATTAATGCACAATTAACACGTTTCTACCCTACACATATAATTTTCTCTTACATTTCCCCAGAGGAAAAGCAAAATGCTCTGAGTCAAATTTTCAAGTGTACTGTTTATATAGAATGGCACGTGAATAAAGAAAGGAAAAGACATCACCATGTCCTCACTTTGACTTTACACAATGTCTCCATCTCCGGCTAACACCTGAGCCTGGGTCTTTAGACCTCAGGTTCAGTTTCAGCTCCCACACAAAATCCACCTGGGATGTTCAGTGTCACTATCCCGCCTCTTCCTCCCCTGCTTTCACTAGGACACACCTGCCCCAACACCAGACCTTTTACTGGAGTGGCCATCCAGAAATGGAGAACTCTGAGATAGGGGTACACAATGGAAGTGAGGGTATACAGGGGACCTGAATTCTTTCTGAAACTTGAATTATACCCATATAGGAAATACATATGTGAAACTCAAAGTGGTAGCTTCTGCTTTTTCTTGCCTGACATTTCAACAACCGATGGGAATATGTCATCATATGGAAAACTGCTAGACCAAGTCTTGGTAACACATTTAAACTGATGTATCACCCTATAGTTTGGGCCTGCCTTTTATATTGTAAATATCAGGATTAATTATTGGAGTGATGAGCTGGGCAGACCAGGTACTAAGGAAAATCTAGGAAAAGCTCCCACATGCCCAGGATTCACCTGAGGGAAGGTGAGGGACTATTAAGAGTTAAAATGCAGATCTGACTCAGGAGGTCCAAGGTGAGCCTGGAGTCCTGCATTTCGGACAAGCCCTCTGGTGTTGCTGCTGCCACCCCTGGTCCATGGACCATACTTTGAGCAGCAAGGTTATAGGAGGGACCTATTAAACCTGGGATTCCAGAAAATAACAGGAACAAAAGAAGAACCCGGATAGAGGAGGGAGGCAGAAGGAAATAAAGCTACATACATATTCTTATCTCACTGGGGCGTTAGTTTCCTTGGAATTACCTAAAATTACTAACTAAGAGCAGCTATTACACCAGAAGACTTAATGTCTTCACCTCCTCAGCAGTACATTGTTCTAGTCCAGCAGATAATTCCTCCTCCTGACTTTGACTTCCAAAAAAGTTAAGTAGGCATTTATCCTCTAAGAACAAAACAAACAATACAAAACCTTAGGAAGCCACACATATCAATGTAAGAATGCTTAGAGAAGTAAAGAAAAAATGTTTCTTTCCTTTCTTTTTCTTTTTCACAAGATAAACAGTATGTCCTCTTTCCATATTTGGCTGGGTTAATTCAGAAAAAGGAATTAATTATAAAATAGAATTCAGCAATTACTCACTGCAGACCTCATTGCTATCAAATCTACTACCGATAATTAGAAGTATCAAGTGATTCGTTCAGTAATTACTAAAGATTTAGAATTTTCTCTTTAGTGATTAAGTGGAGGTTACCTACAGAGATATGCTGCTTAGAAGAGGATTTATATCATCAAATGTGATATAAGTAATTTTAGATTAAAAACAGTCTAAAGAACATATAAATGGTGTAAAAAGTATGTTAACATTGAAAATAGATGATTCTTTGGAGACTATGACAAAGTACTAAAATGAAATTTTAAAAATAATATATCTAAATTTTAGCAGATGTACTCTTTATAGAAATAAATGGACTTTCAGATCTACTCTTCTTTGTTCAATAAAGAGGCAATTGCATAACGATTCAACATCTCTTCAGTAATATGAATGACCACCTGTGAAGAATGAAGGTTATTTAGTTTATTTCCTTATAATCCTATATTGTGTATCCACCAAAACTAATAAATAAGCTGATTTTTACAGATTATTTATTTTTAAAGATATAAACGCATGTTTACTAGATGCTGGGTAGACATCTCAAAAAAGAGCAACAAAAAAGCTTACTGTCGTTGCTGCTGTCCATCAAAAATTTAGCTAGTGAGCATGTTTTCTATTTTTAAATGATGTAACAATCATATCACCTACCAATCCTGTATAAAAACATATATGTTAATTAATTTTACTGTCCTAACATTGAATTGAAGAAACCAAATAAGATTGTTAATATTATTGCTGGTTTTTCTGGATTAGGCTGCAAAGAGCAGCCTGTTCCACAATTGAAATAAACCTGGGAGTCTATGATATCCTAGAAGAAAGATTGTGAAGGTGTTTGAAGGAGTATACTGCAATAGTAGACTTGCAAATAGACAAAGACTCACAGAATGGAGGGATGGTTCTGAATGTGTCTACCACCAATCAGTCACACGGGACCATTCAGGGACTCTAGGATTAAAATTAGTCTAGTCATGTGACATGTTGTCGTTTCTTCCTCAAGGAAAAAGATTCTGAAATATTATTTCAAATGACTCCTTCATTGTCATAAGATTTTACAAAAATTCAGTTTTAGAAAAATGAATGCATTTACTCTTTGGGGAAAGTTTCTTGTCATTTGTACCAAAATGCGGAATTCCAGCAATCTGCCGAGGCAGGCATCATGAATACCATATATTCTGGGCTAATGATAACAGCACTGGAGATTCCGGTTTTACTCTGTCAGAGGGCTGTGGGTGTTTTCACATGCATTGCCTCACTGGACTGACCAGCTCAAAGAAAAGGGAGGTCAGGAGTTTCTGGATTGTTAGGGATCACAAGAAAGCTTTACAATGAATCGGGACTTGCACTTCATCTTCAGAAAGGCCTGAAGGGCAATTTTGCTCAAACTCCGCAGTGGGTCCTTACATCAGTGCCGTACTAATTTGAAATAATCCATTATCGTATGAAGTACATAATTTCAACTTTTTGTGTTTATATTGATTGATACCATTTACAAAGAGTTGGCCTGCAACCTAACAGAAAGGCGCATGCTGAATTAGCCACCACTGAAAAATTAGATTGTCACCCACCAGCCTGACTTTCAATCATTCCGTGAAACTCCATCTTGACCTGTCATTTTTTGCAGAGATGCTTCCAGGTTCTGAGTAAGCTTACTAAGAAAAGACAGGTCAGATGGCTGGGTGAGTCCCAGAGATCTCCTTCTGCTAAGATCCTGCTAGATCAGGTATAGAATAAATTCGCCTATCATCTCCAACGGAATGAGGTTCAAGTCTCAATTGCACCTCAAACTACATAAATTGACAAAAGACAAAAGCATGTACTACAAACCCATGTATCAAGACTTTAGTATCACTTCCCTCTGGGCCTCAGTTTCTTCATCTGTAAAAGTCTATGCCAACTACATCATTTTTAAGGTCTAGGATGTGAAACAGAGATTGAGAGAGGCAAACACTAAATTGCTCAAATTGCTTTGTCTCTTCAATAAACTCAAAGAATTTCAAAGTAAATTTAAAAACAGAAACAGAGAGCAACTATTGAAATTCTTGAAGATTCAACTATCGAAGATTCAACTATTGAAGATTCAACGGTTGTCAGTAATTGTCAGTAACTACTCTCAATAATGGTTCAGCAATTGTCAAACAGCTGAGAAACAAAAATAACACAAGATTTTTTTAAAATCTTATACTTGTCACAAAAATCATTAGGCACCAATTATCCCTATTGAAATAAAGAGGTAAAATTGATTTGGCATTTTTCTTGACAACTTTAAATGCAAACCTTAATGAATTAATCAAGACCAACTCAAAGTGAAAAATACAACAAAAGTTATAAAACCAGATGTTATGGACTGAATGTTTGTGTCTCCCTAAGATTTGTATTTTGAAGCACTGACACCCAGTTTGGCTATATTTGGGGATGGGGCATCTATGGAATTAAGTAAAGTTAAATAAGGTTAGAAATTTGACACCCTGATCTCTGATCCTATAAGGTTAGTGCCTTTATGAGAAGAAATACCAGATCGCATGTGTTCTCTCTCCCTGCTTATAATCTTGACTATCATTATTTACAAGTATTTTCTTATACGTATGTGTGTATACACATAGATGACTTGACTATGTTCTTGCTCTATCATTTCCATAGATGTCTGGCCCAAACCAACGAAATGCCATGCGAGAACATAGCAAACAGAAGGCCAGCTACAAATCAGGAAGAGGTCCCTCACCAGAATCCAGATCTGCTGCCACCTTGATAATGGACTTGTTGCCTTCAGAACTGTACTGAAATACATGTCTATTGTTTACGCCACCCAGTCTATGGTATTTTGTTATAGCAGCCCCAACAGGCTGACACAAGACATCACAAACATAACTGATCCTTGACTATGTGTTTAGCAGTTAATTAGTTTCTGAGAGGGATGCTCAAGAGTATAAGGTTCCTTCCTAAGTACAACTTGCAAAAATCTGTCAGTACACTGAACCCTTCAACTAGATATACCCACTACAAAGATCCATTCATTTAAGCATAAAAGAGATGTCAAACAAACAAGATCATCTTGCTATTAAAAAATGCAGTCACGCCATCAAATTGACATTCACTCTCATCTTTTATATGTCTTGTATGTCAACAGTTTAGTAAAATATAATTGAAACATGAAGTCAGAGGCTCTATGAAAATCATAGAGAATTTGAGTATCTCTTAAGATGCTTTTATATTACTTCAAATGGTACCCAGGATATATTACACTAACTAAGAAAAGGAAATTGTTTTTTAAGGAGACATTTTCATGATACACATTCAATTAGAAAAATGAACAGAATGCCAGGCTCCCAGATCAGTCTGAATTATCTAGGCTTAGTCATTTCTCCATTGTGGAAATGCCGAGGGGCAAGTTTATTTTAGGAGGTGGTAAGATGAAGCTCACATTGCCACGTTTAGTCATGTAACTAACCCCTCATAGTAAGGCAAACGGGTCAAGTGGTACCTTTAGAGATTCTAAAGCAGGAAGGAAAACAAAACCCCAAACAACTCAGGTGATAATTTGAAAAAGTTGCTTTAAAAAGGTGTGGGAGCTCACGCCTGTAATCCCAGCACTTTGAGAGGCTGAGGCAGGTGGATCCCTTGAGTTCAGGAGTTCAAGACCAGCCTGGCCAAAATGGCAAAACCCCATCTTGACTAAAAATACAAAATTAGCTAGGCATGGTGGTGGGTGCCTGCATTCACTCAAGAGGGTGAGGCAGGAGAATCACTTGAACCTGGGAGGTGGAGCTTGCAGTGAGCAGAAAGTGCACCACTGCACTCCAGCCTGGGCCACAAAGCAAGACTCAGTCTAAAAAAAAAAAAAAAAAAAAAATCTATCTATCTATCTATTGATAGATAGATGAAAGGAAGAAGTAGAGCTTATCTAAATTGGCTCAGATTATTTTGAAACTATTTATTGAATATTGTGCCAAGTACTGAACTAGGCTCAGGAGGCACAAAGTTAGTATCATGCAGAGGTATCACAAAATTGGCTTTAATCTCCCCCTTCCTTTTTCCTATGGGAGCACTTAAAGTCTTATGCAGAAGTGGGAGAGAAAGGTCCCATAGCAAATAAAGTTTATGAATCTTTGGTTAAAACAAGTTAAATATATTTTAAGGCTAAAGAACTACTGTGTCAACATGGACTGAGAATCTTCAACCTGGAGATCTTTT
The DNA here is from genome assembly GCF_028885655.2 of Pongo abelii. Lineage (NCBI taxonomy): Eukaryota > Metazoa > Chordata > Mammalia > Primates > Hominidae > Pongo > Pongo abelii. Next base: position 20,065,727 of record NC_071993.2, on the reverse strand, counting down.
ATCAAGAAACATTTATTTTGTTTCCTGTTCCACAACATACACACTTTATATATACATGCATACATATAAGACAATACTTGTAGGTAATAATAGTCAAGATTACTTTGTTCTTGTTCCATCATTTCCACAGATGTAAGAAATAATAATTATGAGAACTTACTCTTATCTTGTAATCAATACTTTGCAGAGTAATCAATAAACTATCACTGTAATAATGAGTTATTTGCCTCTCATGGCTCCAATTTACTAATCATCAAATAGCAGGTCCAATTGTAATCAAAACTAAAGTGCTGAGTTTTATGTGGAATTATGAATGATTGTTAGCACACTATTTAAAATTCAATTCAAATGCCAACTAATTACTGAGGGGTGAATCTAGAAATAAAACACACCTGCTATTGCTATATTTCTGAAACTCTAACACCCATTAGTAACACTGAATTCTGCTGGCAATAACTTACTTTGACATCAGAACTGGGTTGAAATTAAATTTGAACATGAAAACGTTCTTCTATACACCTGACGATCTTCTTTTTCAAAAAAATTATATAGAATATTTCTATACAACTAAATCCTTTTTACCACAACACTCTTTACTGCACATATGAATCAAGTATGAATGAAAGAGCTCAGGGTTTTATAAACAGTGGAATAAAAACAAACTATAAAGAAAAAAGTAAGAAAAAAATCCAAGTAACAAGATATATTTAGTCTATAGAGATAATAGAGAAATTGATATGTACAATTTGAGAGTCAGAAGAATCTTGAAGATTAATTAATCTACTTCAGGTTAAAGACTGTAAGCTGAATCTATGAATTTGTTTCTGCTATTACTATAAAACTCACTAAAATCCAGTATAGGGACCTTTAAAAACCATAAACCCATAAAACAAATAAAATAGAAAAGAACTGAAGAGATACAAAGTTTAGCCTCCAGAAAAATAGAATGCTGATTTGCTCACAGGTTGGATACATCAGAAACAAAGGGAAGGTAGGGTAGGAAATTTAGGAGGATTAAGAAGCAGCTAGACTACCAGATGATCTGCTCAATTTAGCAGAAAACTGGAGGCATATTATCTGGAAAGGGTAAAACAGAGAGACACCAGGTGCTATTAACTAAATGTTTACATTTTCCAAGATTTATATATTGAAGCCTAATCCCCAACTGGGTGATATTCGGAGGTGTGGCCTTTGGGAGGTGATTAGGCTTAGATTAGGTCATAAGTGTGGGTCTCACATGAAGGAATTAGTGCCTTTATAAAAAAAAGAAAGACACATGAGATTTCCCCACCCCACCCCCTCTGCCATGTGAGGATACAGCAAGAAGGCAGCCATCTGCAAACTCCGGAAAGAGTCCTCACCAGATATCAAATCTGCTGGCACCTGGATCTTGAATTTCCCAGCCTACAGAACTATGAGAAATAAATGTATATCGTTTAAGCCACCGATCATATGATACATCATCACAGCTTCCTGGACTAACATACTGTGCAATGGCGAAAGCAGCCACACTGCCCTTATAATCAGGAGATTAGCTGAAACACTATCATCAGAATGTGGAAACATTTGCCCTCTGCCCCCTCCCCCAGTGGCCTCCTAGAATGCTAATATCCAGGCTTAGGCCCTCCAAGTAGATGGATAGAAGATTGTTCTCCAGGGCAATGCTCCTATCCTGGGGATCTTGTGAAAGATTTTATCAGTAGGTTTGAGGTTAGGCCAGAGATTCTGCATCTAACAATCTTCTGGGTGATGTGGATACTGTTGGTCAGAGTCCATACATTTAATGGGAGGTCCCAGAATCTCCCCAGCACAAAAGACCGATAAAAAGACCTGGTTGCATCCATCTAGAGTGAATGCCAATCAGCTTTCTAGCATCCCATTTCACAATACGAGCAAACAGCCAAGGACTTCACAATGTCTGAGGAATGCCTCTAATATAAACAAGTGAGACTCAACAGACACAGGCAATTTGAAGGGAACAGATATTATACCATGAGATGGACACTATCATTAATATCCTCAGAAAGATCAGAGAATACATTTCATTTATGAAATAAGAACAGGATTTTATTTAAATAAAAAACAGGAGGAAATAACTCCTAGAAATGGAAATTTCAATATTAGGAATAAAGGAAGAATTAAAAGAGGATACTGAAAGAAAAAAATAAGGGGAAGAAATGGAAAAAATAAGGACAAGAAAATGAAAAAATAAAATAAAAGAGAGTCAGAAAATATTATTCCAGAAGGCCTCAGAACTCAATAATAGACCACCCCCACACACACAAAAGGGAGAAAACAAGTAAAATATACAGGGGGAGAAAATTAAAGAAATAATCCAAGTAAGTTTCCCAGCAATGATGAGTTTCCAGACTGACAGAACACATTGGGTGCTCTGCAATGGAAGAATTATGCCCACATCTGGGCACATCATCATGAAATTTTTGTACACTGATGGCAGCTAAAAATAGTTAAGAGACTGAGAAAGAGAGAAAGAAGAGCTCTCACACCAAAGATTAAAATGACTTAGGGCCAGGCACAGTGGCTCACGCCTGTAATCCCAGCACTTTGGGATGCCAAGGAGGGTGGATCACAAGGTCAGGAGTTCAAGACCACCCTGGCCAATAGAGTGAAACCCTGTCTCTACTAAAACTACAAAAAATTAGCCGGGTGTGGTGGTGGGCACCTGTAATTCCAGCTACTCGGGAGGCTGAGGCATGAGAATCACTTGAACCTGGGAGGCAGAGGTTGCAGTGAGCCAAGATCGCACCACTGTACTCCAGCCTGGGCGACAGAGTGAGACTCTGTCTCAAAAAAACAAAACAAAACAAAACAAAAATCAAACAACAACAAAAAAAATTACTTAGGATTTCTCAACAATAACATAGGAAAACTAGAAGATAAAAGAGAAATGCCTTCAAAATTGTGCGGAGAAAGGAATTTCAACTTAAAATTCAATGTACAGCCAACTTTGCATGGGGATAGGCCACTTAGGGGTACATATTCTTTTTTACTTTTATTTTTAGAAGGAGTCTTGCTCTGTCGCCAGGCTGGAGTGCAATGGCACGATCTCAGCTCATTGCAATCTCCCCCTCCCAGGTTCAAGCCATTCTCCTGCCTCAGCCTCAGCCTCCCAAGTAGCTGGGATTACAGGTGCATGCCACCATGCCCAGCTAATTTTTGTATTTTTAGTGGAGATGGGTTTTACCATGTTGGCCAGGCTGGTCTCAAACTCCTGACCTCAAGTAATCCACCCATCTCAGTCCAAAGTATTCTTTTCCAGGAAACTATTAGAGGACATATTATACCAAAATCAGACAGTAAATCAAGGAAAAGTAAAGACAAGAAATTTATGAAACAAGGAATCCAACTCAAAAGAGAGATGAAGGAATTCATAATATCTGAAACTTCTCAGCTCTAAACAGTGCTTTTATTAGTAAGATAGCTAACAATGTTAATATCGGATGGTGTGTGACGGGGGCTGGATTAAATTTAAAGAACTAAAATCTCATCTTCAGTTATGTTTTATTTATTTATTTTTAATTATTTATTTATTTGAGATGGAGTCTCGCTCTGTCTCCCAGGCTGGAGTGCAGTGGCGCGATCTCTGCTCACTGCAAGCTCTGCCTCCTGGGTTCACGTCATTCTCCTGCCTCGGCCTCCCGAGTAGCTGGGACTACAGGTGCCTGCCACCATGCCCGGCTAATTTTTTTGTATTTTTTTTTAGTAGAGACGGGGTTTCACCGTGTTAGCCAGGATGGTCTCGATCTCCTGACCTCGTGATCCGCCTGCCTCAGCCTCCCAAAGTGCAGGGATTACAGGCGTGAGCCACTGCGCCAGGCCTTCTGTTGTATTTTAAGAGATAATTATTAAAGTTGAACAACCAGAGCTAGCATTATTACCAAATTATTTAGATATAAGTAGAAAAATACCATGAGAAAATAGCTAAAAACAAGTGAAAACAGTTGCCTCTGGGAAGTGGGATATGACAGAGCTGATGATGGTTTACAACTCTTTAAACTATGTGTTCATATGATTTTTATGAAAATGGAATAATGATAACTTGTCTAACACACTCACTTTCATTATGAAGGTCAGAAGATGACCTTTTCCTAGGTCCTTCAACAAGTTGCCTTTGAGAATCAAGACCAGAGCATTTCATTTTTTCATTATTTAAAATGGAATGATTCTGTTACCAAACATAGTTACAGTCCAAGTTTAGATATTTGTTCACTTATTTATTTAATAGAAATCTATTGAATGCCAACTAGATTCTCCATGGGTATAGTAGTAAGCAAACCAGACCCGGTCCCTGCCCTTACAGAGTTTATAAGTGGCTAAGAGATAGTATAGGGCATTTACAGCTAACTGTGAGAAGACCACAAGATTTGGAAATTAAGTCCCCTAATTGTATACTCATCTGTTTCTTTCCTTCATTCCCCATGAAAGTTTTTCTCCCCACATACAAGATAATTCTTGACTTCACTTCCAGACACAGTAAACACCAGAGCAATTTATTTTTCCCTTCTTCCTCTGAGCTAAGAGTCCAGCCATCAGCCAGTGAAGTATGGCCTTTGAACGACTTCATATTTCCATGTTAATGTTGCTTTGTCACCAACATTTCAGCCCATAGACTGGCTGACAGCCCTCCCTGGGCCACAGAAACCACTAGCTGCTTGTGGAACTAACAATTTACATCTCGTGGTCCAATGAGGATCCAGCAATAAGTTGATTTTGTTGAAGATTGTGGAACTACATGAGAAATTGGCCACTTATCTACTTCCTGATGCAAACATGACATAAGTAATCCGACTTAAAGGAACAGCCACATAATCTAGATAATTTGAGTCTTTCTCTAACTTTTCAAAAAGAGCTTCAAAAGGCAAACTATTGATGCTCTCTATCAAACTTGCTTTCCACCCTTTTAGGCTCTCAAAAGTTGAGTATTGAAAATGTTTGGCATTTCAAACATGGTATACATAAAGTACCCCAAGTCTTACTTTTTAGCGTAATCGAAGTAACTATCATGATTCTAGTTTCACCTGTAAAACTCTCTTGAAAAAATGAGATGTTCTCATTTTAGCTCCTTATTCTTTATTCCAAATGAAGACTTTTTCAGTCTGTTTCAGGAAGACTTTATACACTTCCATTCATTCTCTTACTGACAATTCTGAATGTCAAATGGAGGCAGAATGGCGCTCTCCCAGGGAGCTCAGTCCCCATAATGATGGGTGTTCAACCAAAGAGTGCTTATTAATGGTTGTTCTTGGGGCTTTCAGGCTGGTGGGCCACCATTCCCCAACCACTTCCTCTCAGACTGGCAATTCATCATCACAGGGAAAATTCCAGTATTATAACTTTTTCCTGTAATGGCAAAACTGCTGTTTCTCTAAAGGTAAACCTAAAACATGTGTCTTTTGATTCTGTAGGGTCTATCAAAGCAATATTTTTTTGTGTTTCTACTTACAGATTTTAACTTCTAAATAGAAAAGAGAAATTCTAATTAGAAGTGGAAAGCCTAAAGTATCTTTGAACAAATATCCTTCTTTTCCTACCAAATTCCTTGACAATAATGAAGACAATAAAGTAATTAGTGCATTGCAATAAGCACAATAGCAATGAGTATATATATTCACATATATATGTATACATATATGTGTGTGTATATATATGTGTATATATATATACATGTATATGTGTGTATATACATATATGCACTCAGATCTTGAAGAAAGTTAATCAAAACACCTCCATCAATTGAAAATGACAAAATTTTCACAAAGATATAGAAATTAACCATAGGCACAGCTTATTAAGAGAAAATATAATTAAAATTCAAACTTAAAAACTTTTTAAATCTCATTAAGGACTCTAAGTTAAAAATCTAAATTTTAATCTGTGGATTGAAAGAATTAGTGCATTGCTTCCACCATAGAAAAGTTATTAAAATCTTAATAGGCTTTTCCTTTAGCAAAAATACAAGTTAACATACAATTTTAGATATTTTTCTTAATTCTGATTATTCACTACACGTATATAGGAAGTAGTGAGGTTTTAATTTAAATACATTTGTTTCATCAGTGCAGTGAAAAGCACCCTAAGAACACTAATTAGCTCAAGTTCCTCCAACTGGTCAATTAAGTACCACTTCCTTCTTATTTCAACATTACATAAAAGTTTAGGCTTTTTAAAATAACTCTTCCCTATTTTAACAGCTCAACCGTGCCCCTGTATCCACTCTCTCCTTAATCAAGTCTCCCTTGGTCACGATTGCCAGATACATCATTTTTTTTCTTCCAACATTTATTGTGGGAGATGTGTGTGCAGGTTTGTTTTTTTTCTTCCAACTTTTATCGTGGGAGATGTGTGTGCATGTTTGTTACATGGGCAAACTGCATGTTGCTTGGATTTGGTGTACAAATTATTTCTTCACCCAGGTAGGGAGCACAGTACTCGATACGTAGGTTTTCAGCTTTCATCATCCTCCCACCCTTCACCCTTAAGTAGATTCTGGTGTCGATTGTTTCTCTCTCAATGTCCACAAGTCCTCAGTGTTTAGCTCCCACTTTTGAGTGATAACGTGGGGTATTTGGTTTTCTGTTTCTGCGTTAATTTGCTTAGGATAACAGTCTCCAGCTGCATCCATGTTTCTACAAAGGACATGATTTCATTCTTTTTATGGCTACATGGAATTCCGCAGTATAGATGTACCACATTTCCTTTATCCAGTCCAACACCGATGAGCAGCCAGATATGTCTTGATAGTATCAGAAGTCCTGCTCAAAAACGTATACTGGCTCTAAATTGTCCACAGGATAAAGGCTGGGCATCTTAGTCTGATCTTCAAGTCCATTTCAAATGATGTCTCAACTCACCCTTCAAAGCTTGTAGCTATAATGCACTGCTCTCCCACTCCCCAAGTAATTACTAGAACTTCCTCCCTCTATGCAGAACGCATGTCACTCCCTGTTCCTAGGATCTCTCCCTCCATCTGCCCTGTGCTTTACCAGCCCCTGCCCAATCAGATCCCCAGCTTGATTACACATTCACAAGAACTTTCTTCCTCTCAGCATGGCAATGAACATATGCTGACTTATATCACATGCAAACACATCTTCCATTCCTTCTTGGATGGGCTGAGCCGACTTGTTATAATCCCAGCTTGTTATGATCATAACAAGTTATGATCAGACACATTGCTTCATAAAAAAGGAGTTTAATAAATGTTTGTCGAGAGATGAATAAATGGAAAAAACACATGATAAGCAGAAAAGTCTAGAACACCACAGTTTCCTAATAAATCTTAGAATGTAAAAAAGCCGAAAAGTATTACTTTTGCCCAGAAGCTGCTCATTTTTCTTTATCCAAGAATTTCAAACCCCAACCTTTACATCCAGCCCCTATCCAGCCTTCTTACTCACAAGGGTACACAATATACATCTCAGCCCTCTCATTTCAGCCCTCTTATTTAATTCTTACCTCTGATTTCCAGTATAACAACTTTGATCGTTAAGGGAGAAATAATAACTAGCCTATAGTACTTTTCTGCTTACCCATGTTAAAAAGGAACTGAGCTATGTGATAAACCCAAATATACAGTGAATTGGGAAATTTAGTTTTGGCCAATGATTTTCACCTCTTGTAATAACTCACTCATCATGTTATGATTAGCATATAAAAAACACAGGCACATTCACTCCTCTCATTCTCAAAAGCTTCTTGAAAAACAGAAATAACTGAAAGGTAAGCAACAAAATGTGAAGAGGAACAATGAGTCAGTAAGTCAGCTTCTTTAAAATCTACACAATAATCACCAATGGGCTGTATTATCAATTAACCATATATTATATTAAATCATATCTAAAATCAAAAGTCTTATTAAGACAAAGAGAATCAGGAGCAGTGCAGAACTTGAAGTTTATAGGAACAGCTGCATGGTTTCATCTTTACCTACCCATGGGATTTTGTGCTTTTTAGGTCCAAGCCAACTTCAGCAAATCCTTCTGTGAGATTGGAACGAAGCTCAGAGAGAGACTCCCACGGAAGAACATGTTTAGTCTAGATTTCTTGGGACTGTTTTAGGGCTACTCGGGGCATCAGTGCAACACCAGGCTTGTTCTCTATTGCTTTTTCACTGCCCTAGTTCTTGAACCAATGGAGGTGCTGTCCGGATGTTGCATCCCACCCCCCAGAAATCCCTTCCTGAACCATGGCAGTATACCTGGGAGCTATAAAGCCACAACTGAGGATTTGAGAATTTCATAGTCAAAAGCATCTAAAATATGTCTTTATGTTTACACAATGACATCAATAGGAAAATGCCATATCTGTCTTCCGAATGAAAAAAATCGGAAGCCAAGATAATGTCTCCATTGGCTGTAGAGGAGGCTACTACTTGTGCTTTGCAGTTAGCAACAGCTATGAAATCTGAAGGGTGATGTGTGTAATCCAACAGGGCTTTCATTATATATAGAAGGCTTAAGTTCACACCACAGTTATACACAGGAAGGCATTCACTGTCTATTGCTTGATTCCATTTTCCTCATATGAACTCTTGAAAATGTCATTGTAATCTGTCAAGAGGCTTACTGTTTTTAAACTTTAAAAACATTCAGGCTCCTGATTATGATGATGAGGAAGCAGTTGATGCATACAAAGTATGAAGGCCATGATGACCAGAAACTTTTTCTCAAACAATAAATCAGCCATTCATGACTGGAATAAACTAATAAAATACAACAAGAGACAATAATGCAAAACGCTTTCTTCATTTTAGAGAAGAGAATAATGCCTAGTAGAAAACAATGCAGCATATGAAGATAAAATTTCTCCTGGTATAGAGAAGAGGCTGGGGGACAGAGGCAAGTTCAAGAACATAGGCATGAGATTAAACTTCTTCCAATGCCCTCTATTGCTTTCTCATTTAGACTAAAAATGTAGCCACTTTATGTGGCCGACTTCCGCCTTAGAGTTCTCTATGTAACTATGGAGAAAATGGAAAACGTGAAGGTGAGTGAACTTCTGGATTGTATGCAGTATATTTTATTTGACTTCACATAGCGTTTATTTTCCAAAAGCAGGGTATTTTAAATCATTCTGCTGTTTTCTGTTATATTTCTTTTCTGTTTTATGACCTGTCTCAATTGTTATAGATGCAGAAACTTACTGTTTCCATAAAGCAAATGCTTTTCTGACAAATTACTGAGTATAGTCAGAATAAAAATTATCTTACCATATTAACTGAAATACTGGCCAATAGCATTCATGAATACAGAGATCTTCCCACGGTATGCCCAAAGGACTCTAAGCTATTCGTTTTTCCCCAAACGGAGTAGCCTGGCTTTTCTACTAAATTCTCACTTTCCATCGTACTTTCCAATGAAGCTTTGAAGTAGAAGACCCAAAGCTTTGAAAATATCGATTTTGGACAATGTGAGCAATTTATGTCTTTATCCATTGTCTTATATGTCAATTTCCCTATGAATAAACTTTAATTTACTTCCATCTCCATTGGGGAGGGGGAGGTTGGTGGAATATCATGTCAGAAAGGTTGGTAACATACTTTAAAAATGAGTATTTTCAGTTCAAATCACAGTTTGGTTTTCGTGGGATTTAATTTCCACTGAACAGAAACCGAGTACATATGTATTTGATTTCCCCTTAAGGGTCGGTTATGGATGGATGGAGGAACAAGAGAAAATGCAACAGAGAAACCTTCTAGCAGTATAGACAGACAAGTCCATCTTGCCTTCCATCACATGTTTCTGATCTTTTGGTGTCACCGAAATAAAATGTCTGGCTAGCATATTGTAACTTAGGCTAAGAAAGTAGAAGAGAATCAAACAATTGTCAAAGGTGATCAACTGCATGTATGTTGTATATTAAAATTCTAATTAAATAAAGCTGTGAGGTTCTTCAGCTATTAAAATTGTCATCAGCAGTGAAGCTAATTTGTGTCTGACCAGGGCTTTTACAGTAACTGATTACTTACAGATGCCAGGTCCCCCAGGGAACTTTTGCCACCTGTTTTCAATTTGTGGATTGGCGGCCTTACCCTGATGAAACTTACTGGTCTGACACTGGGTTATGCCATCTGTTGCAGTGATGTTGGTACTTAATCAATAGTTTTACAGGATACCATCTACATCACTGAAAGACATTTTATTTGAGTATTTCCCCTATATCCTGCTACTGTTTATAATATATGAAAATAAAATGGCTTGAATGAATAGCACTGCTCAAATATTACAGTCCTGCATAGTTGCTGAATAAGTTCAAAACGACACTCCGCCCCAAAACCAAACAGAATTTTAGAAATGGGCCGGGTGCGGTGGCTCATGCCTATATTCCCAGCACTTTGGGTGGCCAAGGCAGGTGGATCGCTTGAGTCCAGGAGTTCGAGAACAGCTGGCCAACATGGTGAGACCCCATCTCTACTAAAAACATAAAAATTAGCCAGACATAGTGGTGTGTGCCTGTAGTCCCAGCGACTCAGGAGGCTGAGGCTGGAGAATCAGTTGAACCTGGGAGGCGGAAGTTGCAGGGAGCGGAGATCGTGCCATTGCACTCCAGCCTGGGAGACAGAGTGAGACCCTGTCTCAACAACAACAAAAAAGAAATGAAAGAGATCAGTGAGGTCATCGTATTTAATCACTCTTCTAATACAAGAATTCCTTCCACCATAAACCTGAACAATTGACTTCACTTTCCATTTGAACAGGGTTCACTGTCTCAGAGCAGTTCATTTCCACTTTAATTAAACAGCTGGCAATTGTACAAAACCCATCTTAAGCTGAGTGGAGACCTGTTTACTTGTAACTTCAACTTACTGATTGTTCTATTGTCCAATGCAATGACATAAATGAAGCCTAAATCTGACAGCCTTTCAAATATTCGAACTAACTTATCTTTCTCCTCAAGTCTTTTCTAGGTTAAAATATTCCAAGTTCTTTCAGCTAATGCACATAATATTTGTTCTCTTTTCTTCATAATTTTAGTTGATAGAAATCAGATCTGTTTCATCACCATTAATATAAGACATGTTCTCTGAAAACACAATACCAAATAATAGTCTTAATTAGGATGCATCTTTGATTTTTCTGGAAACCAAACTTCTGTCAATATAGTCTAATGCTACATTCACTTTTGACGCAGGATGATCCGATTTTTTACTGTTTTCTCTGCTTTAAAATGAGAAAGAAAGCAAGTCGTGCTGCTAAGGTGGACATGACATAGTATCTGCAATGTTTTTTCAGTATGCTGTAACATCGCTCGTTTGTACCTGGAATCTTGAGCTGATTTTAAGTGGTAAGGTCTGATTTTAACATATTTTCACATATTTAATCTCCTCTTATGTTTATTATTATACTTATTATTACAATTGTTTTCTCTTAGTATGTTTATTCTATTTTTTCTAGTTCGAAGATTGGGTTTCATTACAGTAAGAAATGAAATAGTGTTTTTTCTGGGTTTAAGCCCAAATAACTAAATAATATTGTGTTTTGAGGCCATTTTGTTACTTTCTTTTGCTTTGTCTTTTTAAATTCCCATTTCATCCAGATACAATGCAGTTCCTATCCTTCCTTTTTACTTGTCTTTGATACTGTTACCATCTTTTCGTGTTCTAGGCATATCTTTTAAAAATCTAGCCCAATATGAGAATGCTAATGAACTCACATTGGTTCCCTAAATTACTATTTTTTGCTAAACAAGTCCATCGGTGATTTTCTACATCCAAAAATTTAGATTGACGCAGCTAACACACTGTACCAAAGCATGTATGTTACACATTTTTGCTTTCTAGATAGAGGTGGGGAATGTGATGGTGTCATTATAGTCACATTTTATACGAGGTTGGCTGCTCCAACTGAGTATAAAATCTGTGCCATAAAACAAGTCTCGCCATGAGGTTGCCATCTGTTAGCACTGACAGAGAGGGGCTGGGATTTATGTCTGGGCAGACCTTTCACAGCTCCGGAATGTGGCTGCGGAAACAGCGACCCAACACCAGCTGTGATGATCACACTGCTAGGTCCTGGGAGCCCTCTCCCCAGTGTTTCCCCCTGGCCTCTGCATTTCAGGCCGGGATATGTGAGGGAAGCATGTTGGGGAAAAAAAATGGTAACGCAAACTGTTCTCTTCCCAGGAGGCCTGTTCTCAAATTATGGGTCTCTCAGCACAGTGGGAACGTCTCAGGCCTAGTGTGGTGGGACTACAGTCTTGCTTAATGTTCAGTGGTATTAAGAAAGGTGGAGGGAAGGAAAAGGAAGAGAAAGACAAGTTCAATCATAAAATGCAAAACTGTGTGTTAAATTCATGAGATAAAATAATTTAATAAAATAAGCTCCTTTAATGACATTTCACTTTCTGGTTTACACCATTTAAAAATGTGACCCAAATTATGATATGCATCTAATTCTATATCTATATCATACAGCTACATTGGTCTACTCATTTATCTATATATGTGTATATATACACACATATATTTTATACATATGTGCACATATATTATATATGTGTATACATACATTTATTATATATGTGTATATATACATATATATGTGTACATACACATAACACTACATATACATATATAATTATAAGTGTGTATATACATATATGTAGTGTATATATATGTGTATGAGTACATATACACTATATATACACATGTATATGTGTGTGTGTTTATATATATACTATATATATAAAGAGAAAGAAAGAAATATGACTTTACTCTGTGTTTTTTAGTACCTGCAGTTCTACAGTTATGTATTTCTCTAATTTGTAATACTGGTGATTACAATGTGATTATAATAGCACTTCCTAGTCTTCCCTAATTCAGGAAAATTGCTGAAGGTCTACTTGTCCCACTTTACTGATACCTAAAAGAAGCATCTTCCAGAATTGAGACTGAGATCTTGTCAATAAGAAGGGCACTGTCAATCCATTGAGGACTACTGAGATATAATTAAATTAGGAATTTCATTCTAAAACCAGGGCATACAAGCCCAGTGTTAATAATGGCTGTTTGAGGCCATGCCAAAGTCTGGTTAATCATCCTGATTTCTGAGATTCATACATTAAGACACTTTCATTGAATTATGTAACCAAAAAAAAAAAAAAAAAAAAACTGTTTTCCAGAGAAACCTGCTGTGCTCCTGCAGACCGGGATGGTTCAAGTACATGCAACAATAAGCTTCCTGACACAGAAGCCGAGGTGTGTGCTGGCACCACAAACACAGCTTTATTATTCCAGAAGCAGATGTCTGATTGTACTGGCAATGTGACACACAGAACAAGTGGGAATTGTTGGTACCCAGGAATCCCAGATGACATACTAAGGAATTCAGGTGATGTGAAAGTAAGTTCTATTAAAAGGTGATTTCTTTTGCAAAAGCATAGCATTTGCCTTGGGACCAAAGGCACATGTCCACCTGTTCAATGGCAGTACCTACTGCCACCAAAAAAATGGCCAATAGTCCATGGCAATTATTCAAAATTATCAAGACTTTACGACTGTGGTAGAACTCCTTCTCAAAGCGTTTGCCGTCTGCCTTGAAACTGTCAATCACATTAATCACAGTTAAGTCAGCTGATTTCAGTGCCCAGTGATAGAAACATTTTTAGGAAGTCAAAGATTCTAATGGATCATCTAGTTTAATAGCACCCTCAAGCAAAGGGCCACTGGTTTCATGTGATACTCAATTTTGAATAATGCAAATTATTTCATGCTGTGAAATACATTACTGTAGAAAAGTGGCCAAACGCATTTCCACATTTCTCTATGCAATATTCAAAATGTCATAAATTAAATATCGTCTCTGAAATGGGGACTTGCAAGCAGGATATCTGTTATGGACCACTCTCAGGAACAATTCCTACCTACAAAGGCATGAGGGAAGTTGGATTAAGCAAAGAGAAAATTTCATTGCAAAGTGGTTGCAACAGAAGCCTGGGTTGCTCCCAGAGGGAGATCTGGAGCTGGAAAGGCTCTTAGAGTTGCCCCTATGGAGGCACGGAATGCAGGAAAACAGCCTGTTATTAACCAGCCACTCTGCTAAGGTTTGGAGATAGTGACGAAAAAAAAACAAAAACAAATAGTGCCTGCCCTCAAGGAGCTCAGGGTCTGTCTACTGGGGGCAGAGAGACACGCAAACAAATAACAACACAGCAAGGGGACAAGTGCTGTGAAAATAGTGTGTAATCCTGTGCCAGAGAAACTGCATAAGCAACCCACGCCCAAGGCTCAGAGGCATTACTACATGAATATAGCTAGGATGATGTGTGCTTATTATCTTTCCTATAGGGATCAGTTTTTAACTCCTTTCAGTGTATTGCTCTTTTGAGTTTCTGAGTTATTTCTGCAGTGATGAAAAATGGAAAGCTATTTAGTATATTATGCAGGAATGGGAAGCTGGAGATTGGAAAAGGGCCAATCCTGAAACTCCATTTTGCTCTCATAAAGGACGGAGGAACATCAGCCCAGTCTCCCTTCCTTCTTATTGTTGTGCTCACCCAGCTGAAAACAAACCAACCGACAAAAGGTAAAGTTGTAAGCCTCTAGGGGTGAGTTGGAGCCGGCTCCCCGAAATCAATGGTCTGCATCTCTCATCAGATCCATTTCAGTGTGGTCTGGCCAGTAACTTGACTTTAGTCTTCAGCTATGGTGGGAAGAGCCAAAGAAATTGGCAGAGGCTACAAATCAGGGGCTTTTTCTTTCCTTACAGAGTCTGTTGTTAAACGTTCACTGGCAGACCATTGCTTATAACCAATGATGCTGTTTTGGCAAAGTGTTCCTAGTTGTCATATTCTTTATATTTTACCCAATAATGAATTGGCCATTATTGCACTTACACATTTTAGAATCACTGCATGTAGAAGGTGAAAAACTATTGCTACCTTCCCCAAGAAGCAGAGTGCAAGCTCAATTTCTGACTTCAGGCAGGACCTAAAGCCTAAAGAAACAGAAGCTTGGTTTTTTGTTGTTGTTGTTGTTGTTTAATTATACTTTAAGTTCTAGGGTACATGTGTACAATGTGCAGGTTTGTTACATATGTATACATGTGCCATGTTGGTGTGCTGCACCCATTAACTCATCATTTAAATTAGGTATATCTCCCAGTGCTATCCCTCTCCCCTCCCCCCAACCCCATGACAGGCCCCAGTGTGTGATGTTCCCCTTTCTGTGTCCATGTGTTCTCATTGTTCAATTCCCACCTATGAGTGAGAACATGCAGTGTTTGGTTTTTTGGCCTTGCGATAGTTTGCTGAGAATGATGGTTTCCAGCTTCATCCATGTCCCTACAAAGGACATGAACTCATCATTTTTTATGGCTGCATAGTATCCCATGGTATATATGTGACATGCACACGTATGTTTATGGCGGCACTATTCACAATAGCAAAGACTTGGAACCAACCCAAATGTCCAACAATGATAGACTGGATTAAGAAAAGAAACAAAAGCTTGGTTCTAATCAGTGCTCTCAATGGACATTTTCTCTCTCTTTGGACATTTTCCATCATGCCCTCCCCAAAATCTGTATTCTTGGGTCAAATACATCAGATGTCAGATGAAAATAAAAGTAATGAAAAGTGTTCATACTCTAGTAGGGTTCAATGGAGTGTGTTACTTCTGATTTCAGGGGAAATGAATGTGCGAGGAATTCCCCTTCCTTTAATGTCTGCTTCTGAAATATTGTAAACCTGATGTATAAAGTGAGCTACCAACAGAAAGAATCCAGACAAAGGAGTCTCTCCATAGATAGGGAAGGGAGGGCTCTGAGCCACAGCCTATTACACAATCAGGAAAGAGAAAAAAATAAACTTTTTTTTTTTTTTTTTTTGAGATGGAGCCTCACTCTGTTGCCCAGGCTGGAGTACAGTTTCATGGTCTTGGCTCACTGCAAGCTCTGCCTCCCAGGTTCATGCCATTCTCCTGCCTCAGCCTCCCGAGTAGCTGGGACTACAGGTGTCCGCCACCACACCCGGCTAATTTTGTTTTTGTATTTTTAGTAGAGACGGGGTTTCACCGTGTTGGCCAGGATGGTCTCGATCTCCTGACCTCATGATCTGCCCCGCCTCCGCCTCCCAAAGTGCTAGGATTACACACGTGAGCAACCGCGATTTATAAGTAAAGATGGCTGCATGGCTGGGTGCATGAGACTCCATCTCAAGAAAAAAAAATAACCTCCTTTTCATCACATTTTATCATATTACCGTTGTAAGATAGAATCCTAGTTTCAAACAGAGGATCTGGGATGTATTTTCACCGTAAGCTCTCCTGGGAAAAATGACAAGACATAGAATCATCTAAGTGCTCTAAACTCAGTAAGATTTAACTTGCAACATTCATCTCTTTGTTTCCTGAAACAAGTATCTCATATATAAGACTTTTTCCTAATTTTTCACTTTATGGCAAGAAAAATCCCTGATTTATTTCTTTCCACATTTGAAACACAAATAAATATCTAGTCACTAAGAACACCTCATTTCCACATGATAAAAAGCAATACATTCAGTATCATTTTCTTTCAAAAAAGGCATAGGAGATGTTATAATTGGAGCAAGCTCTCTGCTCACTTGGTATACACCAATTGCCACAACAGAAAATGGATCTTTCAGATTTATAAGCAAGTGCATGACACAGTAGAAAATGTGTCATCATTCTGAGGGCCCTCCTAGCATGGCAAAAACATCACCCATGCAAAGCAATCAAGCTTCGATTCAGAAGTCGAGGCAAACCCTGATGAGGCTGAGCAAATTGACTCCTCTCATAGGTCACTGCGATGTTTCCCCAGAGCAAACATTTTTCCAAGACCTTTGTGCAATGTACCACCCAATCATCAATGGCTGATGTGGGTATCAGTGCCATTTGACCCATTTAGGTGAACTACACACATTAACAGGATCAGCTTTGTCTTCCATAACTTCCTGGAAAGTTAACCTGGCTCACTGCATGAATTCTAGAACCGATCATGTCATAAGACAACAATTCCTGCTGAACCCTCCTTATGCAATTTTTGTCACTTCTACTGTATGAGATTTTGCTAACAATTTTTCTTTTCTTACGAGCTTCATTTAATGGGACACTTGTGTCAGAAACTTAGCAGAATGCTAGGAACAAAAGGTTTTCAAGTTACACATACTCAGATGTGCTTAGAGCTCCACAACGATCCAATTGTGGCCTTGCATTGATCATCAAAGTACCACTATCTCATTTGGCTGGATTGTCATGATGTGTGTTGATATATGCAGGGAGAATCAACGACTTCTATTTAGATCTTGAAAATAATGAGTTTGCACAGTGTACATCTCTGCCACGGGGTTACATCCATCTCCATGAGAACAATGCAATAATTATTTCATTTGGGGTATTTTACCAGTAAGAAATCACAGAAGTACTACCCGAAAACACGGCAGAATTTTGTTATAAAAACACACAGGAAGCATCCTGCTAACAACAGCTAAGTAAATTCAAACAGCCCATGCTGTATGGTCTAACTAGTAGCTTTCAGAACTACCTAGCAACACAAAAATACAACTCAAGGAAAGTAACTTACTGCTGCTCAGCTTCCTGAGGCGCTAAATAAACTGCTACACTTAAGCCTCCATTGATTTTATATTCTTAGTTTCCAGGGACAGCAAGCTATGCACACTGATGATTTATATCCCAATTGATTATGCAAATAGCAACTGATTATGCAAATAGCAACATTGTTCAAGGTCTGTGTCGCTTTCATGTTTTAATATGAAATTTTTATTGTAATATGCGAGGAAAAAAATACGTAATCTGGCACCACAATTCCTTGGTCAAGGGATAAACAGGAACTGCCTTCGCTTGGAAAGATATTTTAATACGTGTTTGAGTAGATGGTATGAGTGCAAGGTCATAGGACATTTGAAAAATTCAACTTTAGAGTATCTGGAGAGAAGTGTTCTACTTTCACGGAAGATAGAAGAATAAAAGAGGGTAGAGGAGAGAATAGGAAGGGAAAAGACAGGCGCTAGCAAAATCAAGAGGCCGCATCCTCACAAATGTAACAGGTTGGACTGCCCAAAAGACATTGCAAAGACATAACCGCTGTTTCATTTTGCCAGTTTTTGTTTCTGTCATTTATTTTATTTTATTTTATTCTTCTTATTCATTTATTTATCTTAGAGACAGGGTCTCACTCAGTCACCCAAGCTGGAGTGCAGTGGTGAAATCATAGATTACTGTGACCGGGAAATCCTGGACTCAAGCAATACTCTCATCTCAGCCTCCCCAGTAGCTGAGACTACATGTGCCCACTGACACCCTGGCTAATTTTTTTTTTTTTTTTTTCTAGAGACGAGCTCTAAATATGTTGCCAGTCTGGTATCAAACTTTCAGTCTCAAGCAATCCTTCTACCTCAGCCTCCCAAAGCACTGGGATGACAGGCATGAGCCGTCTTGCCTGGCCTTGTTACTGCAATTTAAACCCCTTCTCCAGATTTCCCTTTCCATAACAAGTATTTATGAAATCATTACATCTTGTGTGAGTGATTGGGGAGGGACT
Source organism: Pongo abelii (assembly GCF_028885655.2). Taxonomy (NCBI): domain Eukaryota; kingdom Metazoa; phylum Chordata; class Mammalia; order Primates; family Hominidae; genus Pongo; species Pongo abelii. The sequence continues at coordinate 20,047,188 of NC_071993.2, read as the reverse complement.
CAAAGATGCTGCGGATTTTCACATCTGTGCCACATAGCACAGCACAGAAAAAATAGGTAGGTGACAGAACTCTGAAATAATAGAGACACAGAAAATGTCCTTAGTATTTTCAGAAATCCTGGCTGTGGCTCTGTATTTCTATAGGTCATAGAATTGGGGGTGAAAGTGTTGAACAATCTCTTCATAGAAGATCTTCAAAATCTGTGGGTGCCTAGGGTTCCATTTGGGTTACTGGATGTTTTACATTCTAAATACATCTGGCACTCCCAGGAGAGGAGTTTATAAGTGATACATAGACCCCAGGTTTTAAATTGCTGATTTAAATGAAGACCTATGCTATTTACTCTACACTGTGATATATCTCAGATACGAATATCTCTAAATTTAATTTAAATAAGTATCAAGGAGACAAGCCATTTCAGGATTCTTAAATTAAGATATGAACTCTTAACACACAGTCAGCATAAATTTAATAAAAACTTGGACAATGTCCTTGCTAAGAAAGGCACCAAATAAACTCACTGCTATAAAGATATCATTTTAATACTTGCTGTTTTCTTTTCAGTGATGAATTATTTTTTAGTAGCTTTTTATCAAAAGGTAAAGTTGGATGAGGCTTTGACCCCATTATTTCTAGTAATAAGCTCTTTGATTTCATCTTCCCTTTTGGTTAGAAATGTGTTTCTCAGAAACACCAAGATGATCCTTCCAGGTATCTTTATTATCCTTTCCTTAAAAATCATTCAACAGTTTTGTAAGATTTTTAAAAAAGGTCTTATCAGATGGACAGTGGGATTTTTACAGAAGGGATGATAATCCTGGGTAAACTGCTCAACATCTCAGGATTAATGTCTTCATTTGTAAAATGAACATTTAAGGAAATGACAGTCGAAATTTAGCTTGATTTCTCCCTTCTATTCAGATATCACAAAGAAGAGTAACAACTATGTTGCTTTCTGTTTCAACTTCTAATCAGAAGGCTGTCTGCCATAGGCCACAAAACCTGGTTTAATGATCTGTTAGTGGCTGCTGATCACTCAAGATTTCCTGTTAGCTACAAAATAATGTGCCTAGACAGCATTGGCAAACTGCTCGTCCTACTTCTCTGGAAACAAGGTCTAGTTGAGTTTCAGAACTTAATTTGAAAAACAAAACAAAACAAAACAAAAACTTACATACACTTATCTGATATATTTATTCATATAGATTTAAACACAATTATTTATGATGATCTGACCTTCCTTATACCTAATTTAAAATAAAATTTAAACAAAATCCCTTCCCCAGACAAATTCTGAACTGAGGGGGAAAAAAGGCAGATAGCTTTGGAAGTAACTTCAAGTATTGAACTACGTTACAACCTTTGAGGTATTAATTCTAAATGCCCTGGTCAATCATACTTTACATGCAGTTCCAATTAAATTTAGAAGAAGAGAAGATCTGGTTACAGAGATACTTGGCTTTATCAGACATTTCATTCATGGCCAAAGGGGATATGTCAGTTTTCCAGTTCAGATTTACAGTTTAGATGTCAAAGAACAGTAGAGCGAATAGCTTATAATTTATTTTAGGTCTGTAGGTTTTATTACATATTTACTCAAGCATATAGTGAGTGCTCAAGAAATTTCTCTCAGTTCAGAAAGGAATCTAAACATTCACTTTCCACAATAGCATGAGACGGGTGTGAATAAAGCCATGGAATTAGTTATTTGTGTCTCTCTTAGAGAGTATACTGTATAACAGGTACCTCACTGCTATACAATCAAGCTTGATTTCGCCCTGAGGTGATAAAGAAGTGAAGTGGGTTATTATCCTCATCTGCTCTTCTCTACATGAAACACCAGCAATATACATACAAGCAACAATTTTCATTTAAGAAGAACATGTGTTAATCCAAGAAGATATTAGATACAATGAAAAACAAGTTAAACGTCTAGCTGAAAGCTGAACTTACAAGAATATGCAGATCTAAGTCAGACAATCTCAAAAGAATAATTTAAGTATTTCGCCTTGAGGAGATCACAATCAGAACAGTATTTATATTTGTTAATCTTTCTGGTAGCACCTAACATATAGACGGCATAAAACTCAAACTCTAAAGAATAAATGTTACTGTCCCAATAACTTTCATTGCAAAAACTAGATTTGTATTGCTAAGGAATGTGGAAACAGAATGTAAATTGGTACAACTTCTTTGAAGACAGTTTGGCAACATGTATTAATAACTGCATAACCTTTACCCAGCAAGAACATATGGTCGAATTTTTACTAAAGGGCCCATCAAATCAGTGAACAAAAATGAATGCATGAGTCACTTCATCGCAGTGTTACTTGTATCAAAAACTGGAAAAGATTGACATGCCCATCATGAGGAGCCAGGTTACATATATTATGATGCATTAATTTAATGCAACATTATCCTGGCGTAAACATGATAATTTCATGTGTTGATATGAGAAGAAGATATTTCCAGCATATTATTAAGTTAAAAAGCTTACAAAATTGACCTAATTTTTGTAAAATTGTATACATGTAATCCAAATGTGTGCATGACTAAAATGCTGTCTGGAACTTTGTGTGTGAAAATACTTTGAGGGCTACTTTCGGGTATCAGAAACTCAGATCTTTTTATTTATATTAAACTCTCTGCATTTCACATATTCTTACAAGGAACATTTACAGTAAATCATTTACAGAGTCAACAAAAAACTACAAAGAGCAATATCCTTCTTAAAATGTGACACACATCAATAGTATACTCTCTGCTCAAAAACTAATTTCCACACAGTACCAGTTCAAAGACTAGAATGAGAGATGGAAGTAAGTTGGTACTAGTTTGCTTGTGAACTCTAAAAGCCACAGTTTTCAAATAAAGCATATAAATCATTTTTATGATTTATAAAATTTCCAAATTGTTGAATTTCATAAATTGAGTTGCCCTATATGAAGACAGGAACATTTGTGCTGATATTTCACAAATTATGCCAGTGCCCACAGAGTAGATATCTAAAACTGCCCTTTTATAATTAAACAGAATTGTTCCCAGTAGCACTTCTTAATTGCTAAGTTGTCTTAAGTTTTTACTATCTGCTCTATAAAATAGAAATTGTCATGTAACCTATGGGTGTAAAGCAAGCCATTAGTCATAGACATTCCAGTATTGAGGTAGTTCAATACACTTGGACTAAGCCAATCAAAACTTTTAGACAATGCTAGTATGTAAGACATGCATATAAGCACTTAACAGACAGAGAATGTTCTAGATGCTAGGGACACATAAATACGTGAGACAGATACAGTCTGTGCCTTCAATGATCTTTTATTCCATCTCTCCTTTTGTCCTTCCATGTGTACATTTGCTCATTTATTCATTTACCTATTAATCTACATAATAAATCAGCTAGTGCCTATTATCAATCAGGGATTTGTAAATTCACAAGTCCACAGGTTTCTTTGAGAGCTGATGTTTTTGCTGAGGAATGTTAATACTGAGATTCCAGAGCTGTACAATAGAAACGGAATGGGAGACACATTTTCTGAAAGGTAATCGTACATTTTCTGAAAGGTAAATTTAAAGGTATATTACTAAATGTAATTACATTTAGTAATATATTCCAGTAATCGTACATTTTCTGAAAGGTAAATTTAAAGGTATATTACTAAATGTAATTACATTTAGTAACATATTCCAGTAAACCTGGCAGATAACATGCAATCAATATAAAAAATGATTACTGAGATACATTACATTGTTTTAAAAAATGTATTCAAGTGCTGAGACACCCCCCCTACCTGAGAGTAGTTGCCATTCTTTCACTAATATTTCCAGTCAATTAAGACTTCTTTTCATGTAAGAGGGATTGTTTCAGTGCTGTGGAGATTATAGAAACAAATAAAGTATTTATAGTTTCAAGAATTTACAGCCTAATAGAGATGATATGTCCAATATCTACTCTAATAGAAAATTATGAGAATTTTTTTTTTAAATGGAGTTTCACTATTGTCACCCAGGCTGGAGTGCAATGCCGCAGTCTTGGCTCACTGCAACCTCAGCCACTCGGATTCAACTGATTCTCCTCTCTCAGTCTCCCCAGTAGCTGGGATTACAGGTGTCCACCACCACGCCTGGCTAATTTTTGTATTTTTTGTAGAGATGGGGTTTCAACACGTTGACCAGGCTGGTCTCGAACTCCTGACTCAGGTGATCCACCCACCTCAGCCTCCCAAAGTGCTGAGATTACAGGCATGAGCCACCACACCCAGCCAAGAATATTTCAAAATTTTAAATGAAGTGCCATGACAGCTCAAAGGAGGAGAGCTTATTTCCAGTGTGGGAACAGAAAACAGTTATGAACAACTTTTTTTTTTTAAGCTGGGAATTTATTTTATTACAGAGCACTCAATGTATTCCAGGTATTGTGTATGTGTTTTACATATTTTATCTTATTTGGTCCCCAAAACCATTGTATTTTAAAAGTGCTGTATTACATTTACAGATGAGGAAACTCTGGCTAATAAAGCCACTTAACCTGAATGAAGGCAGCCCTTGGACCTGGGACCATGATCTTTCTCTCCCTACCTTGGATAGCACTGGTTAGAGAAGATGAGTGCAATGTAGAAAGATGATGAAAAGGGGAATCAAGACGAGGGTGCATTTCCCGGAAATGGGTTGGGGGATGTCATTTCTAGGAACATAGTTCAGTTTGGTACAAAATCCAGGAAAGAGGCTGAGTGCAGTGGCTCACATCTGTCATCTCAGCAGTTTGGGAGGCTATGCAGGAGGATCCCTTGAGGCCAGGAGTTTGAGGCCAGCTTGGGAAACATAGCAAGACCTTGTTTCTAAAAAAAAAAAAAAAAAAAAAAAAAAAAATTGAAGAATGAGCTGGGCATCTTCAAAAATTGAAGAATGAGAGTGCATACTGATAGTCCCAGCTACTCAGAAGACTGAGCAAGCACTCCACCCTGGGAAACAGAACAAGACCCTGTCTCAGGAAAAAAAAGAAAAAAAAAAAATCAGGGAAAGGCAGGAGAAACAACTACAGGCAACAAGGAAGGCCCAACTAGAGCCCAATCTGGACTTGATTTAGTTGATAACAGAGAGTTAGGAATTTGTGAGCAAGAAGATAATACAATCACCCATTTGCTTTAGCAGAAGGGTCCTGAAAGAAGTGTACAGATAGATACGACAGGGATGGGGGGGCAAGAGTGCCAGTTAAGGAATCACTTATGTGACCTCTCCTGTAAGTAGACCAAAAGGTGTTCTGATTATTTGCTGACTGCTTAAATTGTGACAGAAATATGTTTCTCCAACTTACATCCAATTCCATCTAACCAGTTTGAAACAATTTCATCATGCCTATTTGTTCTCTATGTGAGCAATCTGTATTAAACATCAGTCTAAATTAAAAAAATCAATAAATGGAATAGAACCCCAATATAATAGTTTTTTAGTCGTTCCAAAATAATTCATTTAAATTAAATTTAAAATAAGATACATGTAAATGAAGTAGTATTGTGAAAACAAAATTAACATTCATCCCATGTTTTTGTTCTAAGTCCTAGATAGACAATATAGACTATAAATGGATCATCAAAAATCAGAAATGATGTGCAAATAATAAATTACTCCATTTTACAAAATGCAGATCATCTGAAACATCTGAATAAGCTATAAGATGTTAGATGCTTACTCCTGGGTTTCTTCTCAAATAGCATTTACCAATTACGTTAGCTGTCAATTACACAAAATTGGCTTAGAGAGTAATTTTATTCAAAATGTCCATAAGGATAATAAAAGATTAATATACACCAAATTTTGTTTTCAGGAGATAATGTTAAATGGGCTGATAGAGAAAATCAGTCAATATACCAGGGGGGGAGCCAAGATGGCCGAATAGGAACAGCTCCGGTCTATAGCTCCCAGCGTGAGCGACGCAGAAGACGGGTGATTTCTGCATTTCCATCTGAGGTACCGGGTTCATCTCACTAGGGAGTGCCAGACAGTGGGTGCAGGACAGTGGGTGCAGTGCACCGTGCGCAAGCCGAAGCAGGGCGAGGCATTGCCTCACTCAGGAAGCACAAGGGGTCAGGGAGTTCCCTTTCCTAGTCAAAGAAAGGGGTGACAGACGGCACCTGGAAAATCGGGTCACTCCCACCCTAATACTGCGCTTTTCCGACCGGCTTAAAAAACAGCGCACCAGGAGATTATATCCCGCACCTGGCTTGGAGAGTCCTACACCCACGGAGTCTCGCTGATTGCTAGCACAGCAGTCTGAGATCAAACTGCAAGGTGGCAGCGAGGCTGGGGGAGGGGTGCCCGCTATTGCCCAGGCTTGCTTAGGTAAACAAAGCAGCCAGGAAGCTCAAACTGGGTGGAGCCCACCACAGCTCAAGAAGGCCTGCCTGACTCTGTACGCTCCACCTCTGGGGGCAGGGCACAGACAAACAAAAAGACAGCAGTAACCTCCACAGACTAAAATGTCCCTGTCTGACAGCTTTGAAGAGAGCAGTGGTTCTCCCAGCATGCAGCTGGAGATCTGAGAACGGGCAGACTGCCCCCTCAAGTGGGTCCCTGACCCCTGACCCCTGAGCAGCCTAACTGGGAGGCACCCCCCAGTAGGGGCAGACAGACACCTCACATGGCCAGGTACTCCTCTGAGACAAAACTTCCAGAGGAACGATCAGACAGCAGCATTCGCGGTTCATGAAAATCCGCTGTTATGCAGCCACCGCTGCTGATACCGAGGCAAACAGGGTCTGGAGTGGACCTCTAGCAAACTCCAACAGACCTGCAGCTGAGGGTGCTGTCTCTTAGAAGGAAAACTAACAAACAGAAAGGACATCCACACCAAAAACCCATCTGTACATCACCATCATAAAAGACCAAAAGTAGACAAAACCACAAAGATGGGGAAAAAACAGACCAGAAAAACTGGAAACTCTAAAAAGCAGAACACCTCTCCTCCTCCTAAGGAACAGAGTTCCTCACCAGCAATGGAACAAAGCTGGACGGAGAATGACTTTGATGAGCTGAGAGAACAAGGCTTCAGATGATCAAACTCCTCCGAGCTACAGGAGGAAATTCAAACCAAAGGCAAAGAACTTAAAACTTTGAAAAAAACTTTAGACGAATGTATAACTAGAATAACCAATACAGAGAAGTGCTTAAAGGAGCTGATGGAGCTGAAAGCCAAGGCTTGAGAACTACATGAAGAATGCAGAAGCCTCAGAAGCCGATGCGATCAAATGGAGGAAAGGGTATCAGTCATGGAAGATGAAATGAATGAAATGAAGTGAGAAGGGAAGTTTAGAGAAAAAAGAATAAAAAGAAACGAACAAAGCCTCCAAGAAATATGGGACTATGTGAAAAGACCAAATCTATGTCTGATTGGTGTACCTGAAAGTGATGGGGAGAATGGAACCAAGTTGGAAAACACTCTGCAGGATATTATCCAAGAGAAGTTCCCCAATCTAGCAAGGCAAGCCAACATTCAGATTCAGGAATACAGAGAACGCCACAAAGATACTCCTCGAGAAGAGCAACTCCAAGACACATAATTGTCAGATTCACCAAAGTTGAAATGAAGGAAAAAATGTTAAGGGCAACCAGAGAGAAAGGTCGGGTTACCCACAAAGGGAAGCCCATCAGACTAACAGCTGATCTCTTGGCAGAAACTCTACAAGCCAGAAGAGAGTGGGGGCCAATATTCAACATTCTTAAAGAAAAGAATTTTCAACCCAGAATTTCATATCCAGCCAAACTACATTTCATAAGTGAAGGAGAAATAAAATACTTTACAGACAAGCAAATGCTGAGAGATTTTGTCACCACCAGGCCTGTCCTAAAAGAGCTCCTGAAGGAAGCACTAAACATGGAAAGGAACAACCAGTACCAGCCGCTGCAAGATCATGCCAAAATGTAAAGACTATCGAGACTAGGGAGAAACTGCATCAACTAACGAGCAAAATAACCAGCTAACATCACAATGACAGGATCAAATTCACACATAACAACATTAACTTTAAATGTAAATGGACTAAATGCTCCAATTAAAAGACCCAGACTGACAAATTGGATAAAGACTCAAGACTCATCAGTGTGCTGTATTCAGTAAACACATCTCATGTGCAGAGACACACATAGGCTCAAAATAAAAGGATGGAAGAAGATCTACCAAGCAAATGGAAAACAAAAAAAGGCAGGAGTTGCAACCCTAGTCTCTGATAAAACAGACTTTCAACCAACAAAGATCAAAAGAGACAAAGAAGGCCATTACATAATGGTAAAGGGATCAATTCAACAAGAAGAGCTAACTATCCTAAATATATATGCACCCAATACAGGAGCACCCAGATTCATAAAGCAAGTCCTGAGTGACTTACAAAGAGACTTAGACTCCTACACAATAATAATGGGAGACTTTAACACCCCACTGTCAACATTAGACAGATCAGCGAGACAGAATGCTAACAAGGATACCCAGGAATTGAACTCAGCTCTGCACCAAGCAGACCTAATAGACATCTACAGAACTCTCCACTCCAAATCAACAGAATATACATTTTTTTCAGCACCACACCACACCTATTCCAAAAGTGACCACATAGTTGGAAGTAAAGCTCTCCTCAGCAAATGTAAAAGAACAGAAATTATAACAAACTGTCTCTCAGACCACAGTGCAATCAAACTAGAACTCAGGATTAAGAAACTCACTCAAAACCGCTCAACTACATGGAAACTGAACAACCTGCTCCTGAATGACTACTGGGTACATAACGAAATGAAGGCAGAAATAAAGATGTTCTTTGAAACCAACGAGAACAAAGACACAACATACCAGAATCTCTGGGACACATTCAAAGCAGTGTGTAGAGGGAAATTTATAGCACTAAATGCCCACAAGAGAAAGGAGGAAAGATCCAAAATTGACACCCTAACATCACAATTAAAAGAACTAGAAAAGCAAGAGCAAACACATTCAAAAGCTAGCAGAAGGCAAGAAACAACTAAAATCAGAGCAGAACTGAAGGAAATAGAGACACAAAAAACCCTTCAAAAAATTAATGAATCCAGGAGCTGGTTTTTTGAAAAGATCAACAAAATTGATAGACCGCTAGCAAGACTAATAAAGAAAAAAAGAGAGAAGAATCAAATAGACGCAATAAAAAATGATGAAGGGGATATCACCACTGATCCTGCAGGAATACAAACTACCATCAGAGAATACTACAAACAACTCTGTGCAAATAAACTAGAAAATCTAGAAGAAATGGATGAATTCCTCGACACATACACCCTCCCAAGACTAAACCAGGAAGAAGTTGAATCTCTGAATAGACCAATAACAGGCTCTGAAATTGTGGCAATAATCAATAGCTTACCAACCAAAAAAAGTCCAGGACCAGACGGGTTCACAGCCGAATTCTACCAGAGGTACAAGGACGAACTGGTACCATTCCTTCTGAAACGATTCCAATCAATAGAAAAAGAGGGAATCCTCCCTAACTCATTTTATGAGGCCAGCATCACCCTGATACCAAAGCCGGGCAGAGACACAACAAAAAGAGAGAATTTTAGACCAATATCCTTGATGAACATCGATGCAAAAATCCTCAATAAAATACTGGGAAACTGAATCCAGCAGCACGTCAAAAAGCTTATCCACCATGATCAAGTGGGCTTCATCCCTGGGATGCAAGGCTGGTTCAATATACACAAATCAATAAATGTAATCCAGCATATAAACAGAACCAAAGACAAAAACCACATGATTATCTCAATAGACACAGAAAAGGCCTTTGACAAAATTCAACAACCCTTCATGCTAAAAACTCTCAATAAATTAGGTATTGATGGGACATATCCCAAAATAATAAGAGCTATCTATGGCAAACCCACAGCCAATATCATACTGAATGGGCAAAAACTGGAAGCATTCCCTTTGAAAACTGGCACAAGACAGGGATGCCCTCCCTCACCACTCCTATTCAACATAGTGTTGGACGTTCTGGCCAGGGCAATTAGGCAGGAGAAGGAAATAAAGTGTATTCAATGAGGAAAAGAGGAAGTCAAATTGTCCCTATTTGCAGATGACATGATTGTATATCTAGAAAACCCCATTGTCTCAGCCCAAAATCTCCTTAAGCTGATAAGCAACTTCAGCAAAGTCTCAGGATACAAAATCAATGTAGAAAAATCACAAGCATTCTTATACACCCATAACAGACAAACAGAGAGCCAAATTATGAGTGAACTCCCATTCACAACTGCTTCAAAGAGAATAAAATACCTAGGAATCCAACTTACAAGGGACGTGAAGGACCTCTTCAAGGAGAACTACAAACCACTGCTCAAGGAAATAAAAGAGGATACAAACAAATGGAAGAACATTCCATGCTCATGGGTAGGAAGAATCAATATCGTGAAAATGGCCATACTGCCCAAGGTAATTTATAGATTCAATGCCATCCCCATCAAGCTACCAATGACTTTCTTCACAGAACTGGAAAAAACTAAAGTTCATATGGAACCAAAAAAGAGCCTGCATCACCAAGTCAATCCTAAGCCAAAAGAACAAAGCTAGAGGAGAGGCATCACGCTACCCGACTTCAAACTATACTACAAGGCTACAGTCACCAAAACAGCATGGTACTGGTACCAAAACAGAGATATAGATTAATGGAACAGAACAGAGCCCCTCAGAAATAACGCCGCATAGCTACAACTATCTGATCTTTGACAAACCTGAGAAAAGCAAGCAACGGGGAAAGGATTCCCTATTTAATAAATGGTGCTGGGAAAACTGGCTAGAAATACGTAGAAAGCTGAAACTGGATCCCTTCCTTACACCTTATACAAAAATTAATTCAAGATGATTTAAAGACTTAAACATTAGTCCTAAAACCATAAAACCCTAGAAGAAAACCTAGGCATTACCATTCAGGACACAGGCATGGGCAAGGACTTCATGTCTAAAACACCAAAAGCAATGGCAACAAAAGCCAAAATTGACAAATGGGATCTAATTAAACTCAAGAGCTTCTGCACAGAAAAAGAAACTACCATCAGAGTGAACAGGCAACCTACAAAATGGGAGAAAATTTTCACAACCTACTCATCTGACAAAGGGCTAATATCCAGAATCTACAATGAACTCAATCAAATTTACAAGAAAAAAACAAACAATCCCATCAAAAAGTGGGCAAAGGATATGAACAGACACTTCTCAAAAGAAGACATTTATGCAGCCAATAAACACATGAAAAAATGCTCATCATCACTGGCCATCAGAGAAATGCAAATCAAAACCACGAGATACTATCTCACACCAGTTAGAATGGCAATCATTAAAAAGTCAGGAAACAACAGGCGCTGGAGAGGATGTGGAGAAATAGGAACACTTTTACACTGTTGGTGGGACTGTAAACTAGTTCAACCATTGTGGAAGTCAGTGTGGCGATTCCTCAGGAATCTAGAACTAGAAATACCATTTGACCCAGCTATCCCATTACTGGGTATATACCCAAAGGACTATAAACCATGCTGCTATAAAGACACATGCACACGTATGTTTATTGCGGCACTAGTCACAATAGCAAAGACTTGGAACCAAGCCAAATGTCCAACAACGATAGACTGGATTAAGAAAATATGGCACATATACACCAAGGAATACTATGCAGCCATAGAAAAGGATGAGTTCATGTCCTTTGTAGGGACATGGATGAAACTGGAAATCATCATTCTCAGTAAACTATCGCAAGGACAAAAAACCAAACACCGCATGTTCTCACTCATAGGTGGGAACTGAACAATGAGAACACGTGGACACAGGAAGGGGAACATCACACTCTGGGGACTGTTGTCGGGTGAGGGGAGGGGGGAGGGATAGCATTAGGAGATATACCTAATGCTAAATGACGAGTTAATGGGTGCAGCACACCGGCATGGCACATGTATACATATGTAACTAACCTGCACATTGTGCACAGGTACCCTAAAACTTAGAGTATAATAATAATAAAATAAAATAAATTAATTAAAAAAAAGAAAATCAGTCAATATACCAAAGGCTTATTATACTTTTCAACAACTATCTACAAAGAAATTGCTTTAAAAGATAAGCCCACACATTTTGCTTAACTGAATCAATTGTTCTTTGATTATCATTCTCATAATCTCTGCCTATTCCACTGTCTACCTCCTGAGTCCTCCTTTCATCAGATTCAGCTGGATTTATATCACTGCCGTAAATTACCAAGCTTCCAAAGACTCAAGCCAAGTTTTTAACATGATTTAAATGCACGATTTTATCACCCCGCCCACACTTCCAAAAGTTATCAGCTGTCACTTTCATTTCCAGACTCTTTGAAATTAAAACAATCACCAAGGCTTGGAAGAACATCATTTCATCAAAACAGTACATTTGTGTCATATTTAAAAGAAAAAATAACAGGCTTGTTTCTTTTCATTTTACATTAAGGAAACTTTGCAATAAAAATTTTAAAATCACTCTTAGAGATCACTTTGAGCATGATGATCATAAACTCCTTTCAGAAAAATAATTTTAGAGTTCAAGAAAAATAGAAGATTGACAGCTCTGAAATTGAAAGTTGAAATGTCTTTTGCCTTCTGATCGTTCCAGTCTTAGACAAATCCAGAAGAATGGATTTTAATGCTAATGCTACTTCTAGACCTACTGGAAATTTGAACTTTTGATCAAACTGAAAACAGGATTGGTATTTTTGCTAGATCTGTTTCTGTTTTATTGTTCAAAACAAAAAGGTGTTACCCCGGATTTCTCCTACTGCTTCATCTCCCATTTCTGGGCACACTTTTTACCCTTGACAAACAAGCACTTGTGAACTTACACACTCACAGGTATATACATCCAGTGTTTCTGCAAGTTCTAATGGCTCTACCCCAAATACTTAAATCAAATGTCACTACCTTCCCTTCCCCTCCATTCCATATCTCTATTCCGAATCACAACCACTCTATCTCAATGGTCACTCTGTTCTCACTGCTATCTCCCCACAATTCATTTGCTACGCAGCAGTCTATACTAACTAGTTGTATAAATAAGGTCTGAAAACGATGGCTATAATATCAGAAATTTGTTTCTAAAAAATGTACAGAAACTATAGAATTCCAAGTTACACACCTAGGTGGGTGGATCACCTGAGGTCAGGAGTTCGAGACCAGCCTGGCCAACATGGTCAAACCCTGTCTCTACTAATAAATACAAAAATTAGCTGGGCATGGTGGCACATGCCTGTAATCCCAGCTACTTAGGAGGCAGAGGCAGGAGAGTCGCTTGAACCTGGGATGTGGAAGTTGCAGTGAGCCGAGATCACGCCACTGCACTCCAGCTGGGGAGAGCGAGACTCTGTCTCAAAAAAAAAAAAAAAAAAAATTAAAATTAAAATTACATTTCCTTAGGTTGACTCCCTTCTGGCCAGACAAAAACAGGTTAACCTGTTTAAAATGTGCCCCTCATGACTTAGTCTTATTTTCCTTCTGGAAAATCCGAAGCAAGTAACAACTAGCCGATTCTTCTACAGATCTCACTTACAGCTCAATGTATTTCCAAGATAAATGCTTTTTAAATAGGTACACATCCAAGCAGGTCCTCTTCACCCAAGCAATCATTTTAGAAATTCAGATACTCAACATTTCTCTGTATATTGTCTGAACAAAAGATGGAGGCAATGCTCTGAATAAGTCTGGTATGCTCTGGGGTTTTTGACTGCTAAATGGAATTTCGTGCATTTCAACTCCCATTAGTTTTATACAGCCAAAGATTGTTTAATTTCAGCTGAACAATTTTTGGTTTGCTTTTGAGATCCTGTGGAAGAATCCATACAGTATTTATTCAATTAAGGTTGAATGAATTTAAACGGTTGATTTTCATTACTTATTTGAGGACCTTAAGAAATCAATGTCATTTTTCAGAAAGTCAGCAGCCAGTCAGCTGGCAAAAAGGCTGACTTAATGAATAACTCACTTTATGGTTCAAACAACAGCTGCTGTTAAGTAGCCAAGCGGACGGAGAGACATCTCCTGGATATTCAAGGGAGGCAGGAAGAAAGGGAGAAGGGGAAGAAAATACCACTTTGTTTTTCTTTTTACATTTAAAAAAAATGTATTTTTTAAAATAATTCCAACTTTTATTTTAGATTCAGGGAGTACATGTGCAGGATTGCTACATGGGTATATGGCATGATGCCACCATTTGGGGTATGACTGATTTTGTCACCCAAGTACTGAGCATAGTACCCAATAGTTTGTCAACTCTGGCTCCCCTTCCTTCCCCCCTCACCGTGTAGTCTCCTGTGTCTACTGTTGCCATCTTTATGTCCATGAGTACCCAATGTTTAGCTTCCACTTATAAGTGAAAACATGTGGTATTTGGTTATCTGTTCCTGTATTCACTTGCTTAGGATTAGGGTCTCTAGCTGCATCCACGTTGCCGCAAAGAACATAATTTTGTTCTTTTTTATGGCTATGTAGTAGTCCGCGGTGTTTATGTCTCACATTTTCTTTATCTAATCCCCTATTGATGGGCACCTGAATTGATTCCACATCTTTGCTATGAATAGTGCTGCAATGAACATACAAGTACAACTGTCTCTTTGGTAGAACAATTTGTTTTCTTTTGGATATATACCCAGTAATAGGATTGCTGGGTAGAATGATAGTTCTGTTTTAAGTTCAAGAAATCTCTAAACCGCTTCCCACAATAGCTGAACTAACTTATATTCCCACCAACAGCATATAAGCATTCCCTTTTCTCTACAGCCTTGCCACGACCTGCTGTTTTTTGACTTTTAAATAACGTTCATTGTGAAGATTGGTGTGAGATAGTATCTTATTGCATTTCTCTAATGATTAGTGATAATGAGCATTTTTTTCATATGTTTGTTGGCCACCTATGTGTGTGTATGTGTTTGTTTCTTTGTTTTGAGAAGTGTCTGCTTATGTCTTTTGCCTACTTTTTAATGGGGTTGCTTTGCTTGTTGAATTGTTTAAGTTTCTTATAGATTTTTGGATATTAGACATTTGTCAGATCATAGTTTATGAGTATTTTCTCCCGTTTTGTAGGTTGTCTTGGTATTCTGTTGATAGTTTTTCTTTGCCATGCAGAAGCTCTTTAATTAAGCCTGACTTATTGATTTTTTTGTCGCAATTGCTTCTGAGGACTTAGTCATAAATTCTTTCCCAAGGCTGATGTCCAGAATGGTGTTTCCTAGGTTTTCTTCTAGGATTCTTATAGTTTGAGGACTCACATTTAAATCTTTAATCCATCTTGAGTTAATTTTTATATATGGCAAAAAGTAGAGGTCCAGTTTCATTCTTCTGCATATGCCTAGCCAGTTAGCCCAGCACCATTTATTGAACAGACAGTCCTTCTCCCCTTGCTTATTTCTGTCAACTCTGTCAACAATTAGATGGTTGTAGGTATGTGGCTTTATTTCTGAGTTCTCTACTCTTTTGCATAGGTCTATGTGTCTGTTTTTGTACCAGTACCATGCTGTTTTGGTTACTGTAGCTGTATACTATGTTTGAAGTCGAGTAATGTGATGTTTCCAACTTTGTTCTTTTTGCTGAGGGTTGCTTTGGCTATTTGGGCTACTTTTTGGTTCCATATGAATTTTTGCATAGTTTTGTTCTAATTCTGTCAAAAATGTCATTGGTAGTTTGATAGGAATAGAGTTGAATCTGTAGATTGCTTGGGCAGTATTTCAAAATACTAATTATTCAAATCTATGAGCATGTAATGTTTCTCCCTTTGTCTGTGTTATCTGTGATTTATTTCAGCAATATTTTGTAGTTCTCCTTGTAGAGATCTTTCACCTCCTTGGTTAGATGTATTCCTAGGTATACTGTATGTGTGGCTATTGTAGGTGAGATTGTGTTCTTGATTTGGCTCTCAGCTTGAACACACTGGTGTATAGAAATGCTAATTATTTTTGTACCTTGATTTTGTACCCTGAAACTTTACTGAAGTCATTTATCAGTTCTGGAAACTTTTGGTAGAGTCTTTAGGGTTTTCTAGGAATAGAATCATATTGTCAGTGAAGAAAAATAGTTTGACTTCTTTTTCTACTTGGATGCCTTTTATTTCTTTCTCTTGCCTGATTTCTCAGGCTAGGACATTTAGTACTATCTTGAACATGAGTGGAGAGAGTGGGCATCCTTGTCTTGTTCCAGTTCTCAAGGGGAACGCTTCCAACTTTTTCCCATTCAGTATGATATTAGGTGTGGATTTGTCATAAGTGGCTTTTATTATTTTAAAGTATGTTCCTTTGCTGTCTACTTTATTAAGGGAAAGTATCACTTTGAAAGACAGTGTTCCCATCAATAATTCACTTTAGTCTCCAAAAGTTGGGCTATAATAATGTATCTGCCTATCATATATTGAGCATGGATAAAATGATCAGTACATCTTCTGTGACTCAGTTAACGTTCTTTAAACAATAATATTGTGTTATGGCCAACAGGACACACACATTATTAACTACACCTTCACCTAAAAAGTATCATATAACTGGAGCAAGAAAATTCCTCTATTATCACATTGCTATTTTCTAGTCCCAGTCTACATGTAGACCCACTTACAGAAGTCTCTAATATCAAGATGAATTATCATTTTGTATTACATATTCACACAGCAAATCAGTATATAATAAGGAATGAATATTTCTTATACATTCTAACATAAGCTGCATTTACCAAGCACCATTCTTATTATTTCATAATAGTATTCTAAAATGTTAATCTTGTTTATCACATTTCATTTGAGGTTAAAGGTACATCTCTAATCTATCCCCTCATATTCCTATTAGTAGTTTTAGTTTTTCACTGCATCCAGCCTCATGTATTCTCAGAAGATATTCAGAACCCTCTGCTCTGACAAGCCTTGAAAAATGATCATGTCAGAACAGCTGTTAATAAATTTCTGCATATCAGAATTTTTTTCCCACTAGACTACTAATGGTCAAGTATTCAACTAGCCTTAGCCTTCAAACACCCAAGAATGAGTATTTTGATGTGTAGAATGCTTTGTCACAAATTTAGACCCTAGACTCTTCCAGAATGAATATCAGAGCATATGTTTTATACATTAACACAGCTTTAAAATATAAATATATAATGTATGCCTATTCTTTTTTTTTTTGACAAAGTCTCGCTCCGTTGCCAGGCTGGAGTGCAGTGGTGCAATCTTGGTTCACTGTAACCTCTGCCTCCAGGGTTCAAGCAATTCTGCCTCAGTCTCTCAAGTAGCTGGGACAACAGGTGACCACTACCATGCCCAGATAATTTTTTTATTTTTAGTAGAGATAGGGTTTCACCATGTTGGCTGGGACGATCTCAATCCCTTGACATCGTGATTTGCCCAAAGCGCTGGGATTACAGACGTAAGCCACCGTGCCCAGCCAATGTATGTCTATTCTAATGCACTTATTAAATAATAATGCAATGCTTTATTATTTAATAAAACTTAATATGGGCAGCAGAGCATCTGAAATAATAGTAACTACCATTTTTAAAGGTAAGTTCTTTTATTATCAACACCTTTCCACAAAGAAAAGAGAGGGTTGGAGAGGTTAACTATGGCTCAAAGGCATAGGAGCGCTAAATGACAAAACTGGAATCCACATTAAGGTCTCTCTTTCTTCAGAGCTCAGAGCATTAAATGCCACACAGTCACACATTTTTCTGATCCCAGACATAGTTTTCCATTGAAACAATCAAGCATCATTTATAGAAAAAACTATCCACCATCAATAGAGATGTGGAACTAGCAAACTGTTGGTCATTCTGCTCTGCGTAAGAGTAGAATGGAAGATCAAAATCATTCTTAACTGAGAGCACTGCACTCTGTCCATTATACCAAAAAAAAAAAAAAAAAATCATTCTGCAAAACCATTCTCTACTTGCTTGTTGTTAATAGTCTTGTTTGTTTTCTCCATTTCCCTTCATTGAAATTTGAGAAATGGCATCCATAGAGAACTAGGCAATAGGAATGAGAACACCTCTCTATTCATTTTTACCTTCTTCTGAGGCCCTAATAATAATATGCTGAATGTCTGGAGCCTTTACTACATAACACATGCCAAGGATACTTTTGGGTATTAATTTAATGAAGTATTGTAGTACAAATGACAGTTGTGAACTTAAAAATCCATTTCACAGGAAGTCCTTAAATAAGATTATTTAACCATTTCATCCTTTAACATTTCTAAAGTGCTTACTGCACTGTACATGATGCCATTTAGTTATTAAAGTGAGTAACACAGTCTCAAACATAAAATATCTTATTGGACGCTTAATTTCACAAGACTCGTGTCAATAGTTAAGTTCAATTTCAGAAGCATTGAGGGACATCTGCAATAAGCAAGGGACTTTTCTAGACCCCGGAGGGAAGGAGGGACTCAAATATGAACAAAACCTATCCATCTCTTCAAGGAGTTATTAATATTAGTGATGACAGTAAAGCAAATATAACAATTAACTATAGTAAAAGTTATAACTTGTAAAATAGCAAAACACTAGAATTGTGCAAAAAAAAAAAAAAAGAAAGAAAGAAAAGAAAAAGGAGAGAGAGAGAGAGACATAAATTACCCTGAGGTGTATTACAGAAAGTTTTTAGGGAAGATGTAATATTACTGCCAAATTCAATGAGACAGGTCAATTTTTTCCAAAAAGAACTGTGGATCTAATAATATTAGCAAACGTGGGAGCAGTAAAGCACAAGACGTTTTTGGAGAAAGGAAATATTTTGTTATCTGAGCATCAGTGAGCAGGAAAAGGAATCCAAGTCCTAGAAAATGTCAAGTAACTTGCCAGGGACACAGAGCTAGCGTCGGGGTCAGGATTCAAACCTGATAGCCTGGGCTCTGGGTTTGTTTTTACAACTACTGCACTCAACAATGGTGGGTTTCCCATTGCTGCTATAACAAGTTACCACTAATGCAGAGGCTGAAACAACTCTAATTTCTTACCATACAGTTTTGGAGGTCAGAGGTTCAAAATTGGTCTCACTGAACTAAAATCAAAGTTTCCATAGGGCTGCATTTTTCTATAGGCTCTAGGGAACAATTCAATTTTTTTTTTTTTTTTTTTTTTTTTTGCTTTTCTTAGCTTCTATAGGTCATTTGCATTTATTGGCTTCCCATATCTTCATCCACAAAGCCAGCTGTCTAGAATCTTCAAATCTCTCTTTATTCTCTCTCTCGGTTCTGCTTTTTACTTATAAGGACCCTTGAGATCAGGGGCCCCGAACCCCAGGGCCATGGACCCAACAAGTACAGGTCCGTGGTTTGTTAGGGACGAGGCTGCACAGCAGGAGGTGAGTGGCAGGTGAGCTCCATCTGTATCTGCAGCTACTCCCCATCACTCATATTACCACCTGAGCTCCACCTCCTGTTGGATCAGCGATGGCATTGGATTCTCATAGGAGCACAAAGCCTACTGTAAACTGCACATGGAGGGATCTAGGCTGCATGCTCCTTAGGAGAATCTAATGCCTGATGATCTGCCTCTGTCTCCCATCACCCACAGATGGGATTGTCTAGTTGAGATAAAGTGCACAATAAATGCAATGTGTTTGAATCATCCCCAAACCATCCCTCCCTCGCCCCGTCCATGGAAAACTTGTCTTTCACAAAACCGGTCTCTGGTGCCAAAAAGGTTAGGGACCACTGCTGGAGATTACAGGAGTCCCACCAGATTAATCTAGGATAAACTCTCCATCTTAAAGGAATTGATAAGAAAATTTAATTCCTTCTGCAAACTTCCTTCCCCTTACCCGTGTAATGTAACAGAGTCACAGGTTCTGGGAAATAGGATGTGGACATCTTCGGTCAGGGGAGGGAAAGGCATCATTCTTCCTACCACAAACAACATATTTAATTTGGTTGGGGTGAAGAGATAGAGTGGAAGCTGAAGCCAAAAAGAAAAGTTATAGAGAGTATCAAATATTAATAAGTTTATTTTTTTTTAATTTAAACAATGAGAGGCTTCCCTATCCCCTATTATTAAAGCTACATTTTCGAAGATTAGTCACTCAGTCAGTGACATCTAGAATTAGGTAGAGGAGGAGATGATTGGAGGCAGGGGATTCCATGAGGAATCAGCAGATTCAACTGAGCTGCCTTGAGAAAATTCTCTATTATGCCACAACCAATTCGTAATGATGTTAACAGTGATTTCAATATTGGAAGCATTCTGCCTGATCCATTGTTATCCTTAATCAATGGGCAAAGGGAATTTGAGCAGGATGCAGTACTGGGTCCAATTTGAATCCATGTTGTCTTGCATGATGTTGTCCAAAATTACAACGGGATTTGGAAGCGGGTGTGAAAATACATTTCCAGTCCTCTGGAAACCTTTTTCAACTTAACAGGGAACAGCATAATATAAATCCTTCATATCTGATTGGAGTGAACTGGGGGCTTTGTCACATTGAATGAAAGTAGTTTGTTGGAGTTAGATATGGGCTCTTCTCACTCCACAAGACTCAGTTAATTCACTGCTATCAAGAGGCAATTGAACTGACTCTAAGCATATGAGTGTACTTGGGAAGCACAGACAAGATAACACGGAAACACTGTGGAGTCCTCTGTGGATCTAATGAACCCACAGACAATTCAGGTCACATAACAAACCACTCTCAGCCAAGGATTTCACTAGAACCACAAGGCTAAAAGCCATCCTCCATTCCATCTGGGCTGCACAAGGAAGAATAAAAAACCAAGGCCAAGAGAACTGAATCCAGGCCAGCCTGGCCTTGGCAAAGCAGATCCTCAGTGAGTGTTGCCAGGATGGTATCCAATTCCAAACAAATTGAAGGTTTGCAGGATGGGAAGAATACCTAATCACCAGCAGGACTGCATGACTTTGGTCTGCTACAAGCACGTCAAGATTTTTTAAATTGTCTCAAGAGACTCCCTTGTTAAACCACCTGGGACAATGACAAAAAGACAGACTCCTCAATGAGGAGCCACAGTACAGTTACTAGGTCAGCAAAAGAAGCCTTTAAAGGGCCAAGAAGTCCACAAGTGCTCATGTATTTATCTGGGCAGAAATATGAACATGTTAAATTAAGTTTGGCATAAAGCTGCCTCTTTACATATTTTAAAGGTTTCTTCTTCATACATAATGAACTGTAACCTAACTGGATGCTTAAACAGACTGAAAGCTACTCTTGGGCCAGTCACTGAGTTTTGGCCAATCAAAGGTGGCCAACTGTTCAAACCAGGTTCAAATAAGGCAAACGGCAAGCAGTAACCAATGCTTCTGTTTCTCTTTTTGTTTTGTTTTGTTTTGTTTGAGATGCAGTTCCGCTCTTGTTGCCCAGGCTGGAGTGCAGTGGCGCAATCTTGGCTCACTGCAACCTCCACCTTCCAGGTTCAAACACTTCTCTTGCCTCAGCCTCCCGAGTGGCTGGGATTACAGGTGCCCGCCACCACACCTGGCTATTTTTTTGTATTTTTAGTAGAAATGGGGTTTCATCATGTTGGCCAGGCTGGTCTCGAACTCCTGACCTCAGGTGATCTGCCCTCCTTGGCCTCCCAAAGTGCTGGGATTACAGGCGTGAGCGACCACGCCCGGCCACCAATGCTTCTATTTCTGTACCTCACTTCCATTTTCTGTACGTCACTTTCCTTTCTCTGCCCATGAATCTTCTTCAGTCACATGGTAGCCCTGGAGCTTCTGAAACCTATTTGTGTTCAGGGACTGCCCAGTTCACCAATGGTTCTTTGTTCAATTAAATTCTGTTAAATTTAATTTGCCTGAGGTTTTTCTTTTAGCAAACATAAACTTCACTAAACCCTGCAACAATATGAATGCAGACATCTTTTTTTTTTGAAAAGCTACCAACCACACGAGTTAACAGATAAGGAAACATACATTCCAAGTATATAATATCTGCATATCCATGTGAATTCATATATACTCTGAAGATTTTCATGTCAGAAGTTGGAGGGAAAAAAAAGCAGATTCTTAATCTGCACCTTATTTGCGTTTTTTAAATACAGAAGCTGATGGGATGGCTTCTCAGTGGGATTATACCTTTCATTTCTCGATTCTTCGGGAGAATATTTACTACCATCAGACTGCAAGAAAACTCGAGAAATTCTGCACCTACTGGAAAGCATACCAAAGTGATTTCAGGTTCATGAGAACATTACAGTTATAATCTAAAATTCTTCAAATCGTTATGAAATTTGTGGCCACTTCTGCATCATTGCTATGGGAAAGTAAAAATTAGCCCATGAGTTTTTAGAGGAAAGTAGTAAGAATTAATACCAAGCCATTTTAATGGTGCAAACGCGACATTCTATCAAATATGGCAAGTGATGTTCCCAACAAACAATGCATAGCAAAAGTCCATTTCCTCCAAAATGAAACACAAATCACCTTTATTATTACCTGCTCATTCAAGTAAACAAGTCACTGAAATAGCCCATTTTCTTAGGATGGGTCAGTTTGATTTAATAAATCTAAAAGGACAAGATGAGACTGTTCCTACTTGAAGTATTTCTTTAGAAGGCTGGTAGGGTACAAGGGAAAAGGGAAAAATATTCAGAAAAGTGTGTGAAGAAAGCCAGTGGCCCAGGGAGCTTCGTGTGGTCTAATGTTTTACAACGCACAGCAATTTTGTGCTTCAAGAGGTCTTGACCAATAAATTAAAGCCATGCCATTAGTATATGGTTATGCTTATGTGCTAAAGCACTATATGGGATTAATTTTACATAATGGCTTCTCAATTAAAGAATTTTCACTCTGCAAAGGTGTGGTCTTGTTTCTGAGAGAAATATAGTGAAGACATAAAACTCCTTACATTAGAAGTGTAGAATATCCACCCAAGACCTAAAGTAGATTACACAGAACATTACAGAAATGCTTAAATTTAGCATCTATTACTGTAAAGATACGTGGGTATACTGAAAAATATCCTAATGTTACAGAACGCTTATAATAAAAAAAGCTCTATTAAATCAGCAAACAGCAAAAGTTGGCTAAATCTGGATTATTCAATAATTGTGGGTTAACTCCATACTTCAACTCCAGAGTCCTCCTCTGTGAAAGTGTTCAGCCTACATCTGATCTTTAGCCACTCTAATGGCAAGTGTATAAGGATGGAGAGGAAGCTGAACAAAATTATTATAACTTCTCTAAGTAAGTGCATGACAAAGAGACTTTTTAAAGTGGTGAGGTTACAATTAGTGGCTAAAATGCTGCTTTTGAAGTAACTGGAGGCATAATTATTCATAATATACATCTCCTTGTTATTACAAATAACTGCTTGATTTTCCCCTACAAATATTTAAATGAACATTTAGTCAACTAAGGATAAAACGATACAATATATACCAGAAAGTAGATTTGACTTTTCTTTGTAGTATTTTTTGAAGAAAGCAATTAGTTGTTTTGGTTTTTTGGTTTTGTTTTGTTTTGAGACAGGGTCTTGCTCTATCACTCAGGGTGGAGTACAGTGGTGCCATCTCCGTTCACCGCAACAAACTCTGCCTCCCAGGTTCAAGCGATTCTCCTGCTTCAGCCACCCGAATAGCTGGAATTACAGGCACCCGCCACCATGCCTGGTTAATTATTTTGTATTTTTGGTCGAGACGGGTTTCACCATGTTGGCCAAGCTGGTCTCGAACTCCTGACCTCAAGTGATCCACTTGCCTCGACCTCCCAAAGTGCTAGGATTATAGGCATGAGCCACCGCGCCTGGCCCAATTAGATTTAATGAGAAATGTTTTGAGTCATGTCAGACAGTACATAGTAACTACAGAATTTATCTATCATAAGAGAAATGTATGAAATTATTAAATGCAACCTCCATAAGATAGTGTACTTAAAATTATTAGGGGAAACAATAACCACAGAATACCAGACAGGTAAATATCCTGTCTTTTTAGTATAGTAGAAGGTATTATGTTGCACTATTTAGCACACTATATGGTAGTCAACAGCTTTTACCATCTGTACAATCTTTTCTTTTCAACTGCATCTCTAATATTTTAGTTTAAGTCCATTTAATCTTACTCTGGTCTTTGGAAAAGATAGAGAATGACTGCAAAATTACCACTATCTTTAGAAAATAGTCACTGCAGATAGTTAATAAATCTTCCCCTTAGTTCAAGGTAAACAATACTTGGGCTTTCTGCTTCTGTGTCCAACTCTTCAATCCTATTAAACAGCTCCACTCCAAAACCAAAGTTCTTTTTTTTTCTCTAAATGTCAAAGGCTGGAAACACAATACAAAACGGGCTTGATTAGGAAATAGGTGTACCTCATCTTATGAAAAAAATAAAAAAATACTGAATAGCTCGCTGAAATAAAATGAGAAGAGCTATGTGAAACAATCCACAGTACATAATGGGAACTCAACACGTTAGTAGAGTCAAAAGGTATGAAGTGAAGGGGGAAAAAACAGAAAGAAGGAAAAGAAAACCCATGGCCATGTTCATTTCCATGAGTGAAGGGTAAAGTTCTTTGTACTTTCAGTAGTCACAAAAGGCATTCTTCTCCCTTCTGTAAAGATCTTCAAAAGGATAAACATGGATTAGGCATTACTTAAAGTGACAGACTCCCATTTGAACTGGCTTAAGAGAGAAAGAGAACAAAATGATGAATTTCTAAAAAAGGTTCAGTGGTGTGCTATATAGTCAATACTGCCGGTTCCTGCAAATGACTGGACCCAGACCTTGGAAGCCAGCAATGTGCCAACAAAATGCTCTGCCCATCATGTCTTGCTGTGAAACGACCAGCTGCATCTCCTGCAAGAGCTACAGGATGCCATCAAGGACACCTGCATTCACTGTGAAAGGACAGTCATATGACACTAACTTTCTGTCACAATTCCCAGGTCCAAGAGAGAGGGCTCTGATTGGCCCGCCTTGGTTCAGGGATCCATGTGTGGGAGGGTAGCGTCATGATAACAACACATTATCTCTACAAAGTGAAAATACACAGTAGACTCACATGGTACTGCCTTTTGCACATCCAGTTACTTGAAAACATGTATTCTCTGGGAAATGTCTTTGGAAGTTTCCACGACTAAGAATCAGAAGCATTTATCCTTGAGATAAAATGAAACAGAGGCATAGGAAATTCCACTAGGGATTAAGAATTCTCTCACTGCATAGCTGTGTAAATTTAATCAAATCCTATTTGAATTCTGCTTTTATTAGTTTATTTACCTATAAAATTAAAGAACTAATCTCTTATCGCCCTGAAATTCTTTAGCTCTACAAGTAAAAGATTTTAGCAGTCTACTTCCTGTGTGATGGCAGCTTCCGAAACCAACAAGATAATTGTTTAAATATTAAACACACCCCACATCTCAGAGATAGCTCAAATTAGGAATATCCAAAATTTACAGGTACAATTAGAAGAATTATTAATAACTATTCTGGCAGAATTCCTTCTCATGAAATATTTAATTCTACTGCTTCTCTGTCTCATAAATTCTTGTCAAATATCAAAAGTACCAAAATGTCTCAAATTCTTCTATTAAGAATTTGAGAGTAATAGGTGGTTGGCATGTATTCTTTTATTTCTTATTATTCAAGGAGACAATGATGATTTATTTTCAGAAAGTTGTTTTAGAAATGGTTGAACATCCAAGAAAAATTGTGTTTTTTTTGCACAATCAAATAAGCTTTAATAAGTAATGAGATGTGCTCATACCTACCCAAGTAAAACATACAATGAAGGAATGACCTGTCTTACGAAATTCAAATAATTAAAACAAATACTTATTCCATTACTCTTCAATTAATTGTAGCCAAATTCAGATTTATTTTAAAGGTATAAATCATGCAAATGGTTTCTTTGATTCTATATATCATTCTGAATGCTAATCTGCATTTAAAACTTCCTAGCAGATTTAAAAAAAATTTTTTTATTAGAGTATATATTTCCATGTTCTAGGCATCTTCGTACAAATCACATCACTATGTCCAAGGTTCTTCACTATATTTTAAATAAAGTAAATTCTCCCAGAACGTAGAATTAGTATGACATTAAATCATGTTATTTCTCTACCTTCCATTTCCAGCATATGAATTTGCCCTATGATAAGACCCTCTAGTCTTGAGATTCTTTCGCATGACTATATTAAATCACCTAAACTCTTTGAAATTACTAAAATTTGAATTTTTTCAAGCAACCAGCTTAAACATCCATGTAAATAGACATATTATATAAAAAGCCAACCATACCAATGGAATTCCTTCCCTTCTTTGACATCTCAAGTCCAAATATAAACAACTTACAGATTTTATTAGCTATATAGGTGGAAAATTAGAATTCCCTTCTGCTCATAATTCAAAAACATCCCTATTTTCTGTTATTTATGCCACATTTGTCACATGTCATCCGACAAAAGTCTGCAGTAGAACCCTACAAATAATGAGTCTTTTTCAGCTACTGTGTTCCATTTTCCTTTCCACACATCATTATATGAAGGAAGTTCTTTCCTTTAATGTATGCTTTCTTTGGATAGGTACAAACACATCATCACATGACATTTTTCCAAAGGGAGAAAAAGGAAGAGGGGAAAATTTTCAGCCCTTTTAAATCCTACTTTCTGTGAGTTTTCAGTTACAAAATCTTGCATATAAGTTGGAAATGGAAGTTTAAATGTGTAGCTAGATAAATCCTAGAGCTGCTATACATTTTTTTTTTTTTTTGGCATCTTGGAGAAATCATGTCCCCAAACCCTAATTTAATGTAATTTAACTATAATTGAGAAAACTCTGACCAGGGTTGTCCCTTATTGGCAGATATAACTCTCTGAGATTCTTCCTTTTAAAGCAATATTTTCTTTAGATTTTTCTCCATTTCCAGAGGGGGTGTAATCTATTCCCCCAACTCAATCTGTAGCCAAGATCACTGCTAATGTTGCTTTACATTGTTAAAGTCCTATTGCATCTTAGCCTAGAAATGGCTGTTTCATTAATTTATGAAGCACAGCACAGATATCCCAGAGGGGACACTCAGATGTGTTAATCGATTACTTTGTATTATTCAACAAATTTGCACCTGTTTATCCCTTATTTATCTTTATTTCATTTGAGCCTTCTCAGCCACTGGTGCATAAAACCTTGAAATATTTTTGGATTCCACTCTTTGATTACAGGATATTTCTCCCTCATCGTTATATACAACTGGCTCTGAAGTTCAGAAAATTATATCTCCGTTTTTTTTCATGCCCACTCTATCCTTGTCACCCATTCATTCTTACTGCCAGTTCTTCAGTTAGGAACATCATTACATTTTTTTCTGGACTATTGCAACAGACTACTTACAGATTGTTTGGTTTCTGTTTCTTCCTGCTCCAATTAATTCTGCACACAACTGCCAGTTTAATCTTCCTCTGACCCAACTCTAATTACAACACTGTTGATAATCAGCCTTCATGTACTGTTGATTGCTTACCCAGTAAAGCCCATCTCTGAAGTTACATTTCAAGACTATCCACAACTTGATCTCACGATCTGATATGGTTTGGATCTGTGCCTCTGCCCAAATCTCATGTCAAATTGTAATCCCCACATTGGAGGTAGGACCTGGTGGGAGGTGATTGGATCACAGGGACTGATTTCCCTGTTGGTGCTGTTCTCGTGATGGTGAGTGAGTTCTCGTGAGATCTGGCTGTTAAAATTGTATAGCCCTGCGCCAAACTCTCTCTCGGTCCTGCTCCTGCCGTGTAAGATGTCTGCTCCCACTTTGCCTTCCACCATCAGTAAAAGCTCCCTGAGGCCTCCCCAGAAACAAACACTGCCATGCTTCCTGTACAGCCTGGAGAACCATGAGCCAATGAAAACTCTTTTCTTTATAAATTAGCCAGTCCCAGGTATTTCTTTATAACAATATGAGAGTGGCCTAATACACTACCTTTCCAATTTTATCTTCCTATGGTACCAGGTCACTGAAACTCTTGCTTGTGAGAGATCAGACTCCTGCCATGGGAACCACTGAACGTTTATGCCTGAGTTAGAGCCTCAAGCCTCCCCACTGTGCTAGGGGATTATGCCAAGGTAAGATAACCAACATTTCCTGTATGTAATGTATACAATCTTGTGCCTATGGACATGGGGCTTGCAAATCAAGAGGGCTAGCGATGCCACCAAGCAAATAGAGGTTATGAGTTTTTATAACCACTGAGAAGTCAAATGTAGAGGCATCCAGGGCTGAAGGAAAATGTGTTAGCTATTGTTACCCTGTGCCTAAAGCCATGATTACCACTGATATCAGACAAAGTCAACACCACGCCACCTAAGTGGGGTATGAGTTCTCCTCAAGGTGTTCTGAAGACAGGATAGTGACCAAGGGCTGAACGTTGCCTCCTTCTCTGCCTCTTTCTCATATGTCCATCTGACCAGGAACCCTTCCTCATCTAGAAAGAAATTCTGTTTAGATGAACCTGCCCAGAGATGGCCGGCCCTGCCACAGGGTGGTGGCAAGAAACCTCCATTATCCCTGTCTTTGTGTTTCCTTGTTTTTCTGAGTTACATTCCAGCCATCTATTTGCATGCCAGAAAAGTTATGTTGGGACAATATTCTGATGAAAAATACAGCCTCTGTCCTCATAGAAGTTGCAAATATATATATATATATATATATACTATAATGTAATATGTATTCCAATAACATTAAGTTCCTATAACCATGGGAACACAGATGAGGGAACAATTCATTCTGCTGTGGATGAGGTTGCCAGCAGGGGTTAGGAAAGGAGGAAGTGAAGAATGAAGAGGTATCTTGTAAACCAGCCCTTAAAATTGAGTACAGGTGACCCGGGAAGATGCTGTGCAGAGACCAAAGCCCTGGCATATTCCGATTGAGGGCAGACCAAGCAAAGGTCTGGAAATGATCACAAATATGTGGGACTAAGACCATCCATGACATGTTAAAGATGACTACATTTAATTTCTGGGCATCAGGAGCCATTAATTTGTTCCACATGCGGATTAATGTAAGACTTTGAAAAACGTAATCCTGGAGATCATTGTGGAGGATGAACTGAAGGAATGGAGGATCAAAGGAAATCAGGACAGTTTTAGATAAGAAATGTTGAGGGTTGGGTCTAAGTCTCAATGTCATTGGAGAGCAAGGAACACATGCAAGAGACATTTACAAAGTCAATAAGAACATCAAACATCTAAATTGGAAAGATAAAAAGTGCTGAGATGAGCTCTCAATATATGCCAATATCTGGAATATTTTAGAAGACCATCATTGTATCAGAATAGGATATTATGTAACAGCCATCTTGCTAAGCAGTTCATATATAAGGTATCTCTGGATGTTTCCATATCCCCAATGCAGATGAAGAAACAGAGGCTTGGAGATATCAAGTGAATTGCCATTGGGATCCAACCCTGTCACATTCTAAGGCAAATGGTCGTGGAGGGAGGCACATAATTTGTGACATTTGTCAATTTCCTTGGCGTAAATACTCCACCATGGACTATTTCAAGTTACCAACAATACATCACTGCATGCATAGTTGGGATGATATGTGCACAATGAGATCAGTTCTTATAACCTGATGTGAGCCCGCCCCAGTGCACCAGTAGATAAAGCTCACAAACATATTGTCAGGCATTATATAAAGCAGAGGCTGGCAAATTATGATCCATGAGCCAAATCCAGCCATCACCTGTTTTTGTAAATAAAGCTTTATTGGAACACAGCCATGCCCATTTATTTTGCTATGGTCTAGTGCTACTTTTGCAGTGCAGTGTCAGATTTGACTAGTAGCAACAGAGTCTCTATAGCCTCTAAAGCCTAAAATATTTACCATCTGTCTCTTTACAGAAAACATCTGCCAACCCCTGAAATAAAGTATAAAGCAGACAAAACCAATCTATCCTATTGGAATTCATGGTAATAGAGACCCTGAGAGAGGTAAGATGAGTGGGGAGTTTCCAGAGCAGAGTACACAGGACTTCTGGAGTCCCAGTAAAATCCTGCTTCTTAAATCTGGGTTCTGGTTACCCACTGAAAATATATCAAGCTTACAACTGGAATTTGTAATTTTTCTATATGCAAATTAGACTTCAATAAAAATTTCGTTAAAAAGAAATCAAGACACCCCATGAGCAAATTTATACATTTTGTTTCTCAATGATTTCAACTTTTTGTTTTAATATCAAAATAGCACTAAGAACTAAGACATGTTTGTCTGTTTGATTTACAACAGATGCTCATGAATTCTTTAGATATCTACTAGGAATAGCAGTAACAGGATCCTGCTATTGGATGGATGAGATTCTGGCCCACACTTTTCTTCTGATGGTTGTACTAGAATGTTCACTTCTTTAGTCTGCCGGCAAAGTTGTCATGGTTATAACTTCACTGTCCTAAAATGTGCTTTTGAATACTAATTCCTTTGAGTGGCATTTATGACTCTGTTTATGGGTTTGCTGCAGTTCCTTGGGGAGGTGACACTTCACTGTCATTATTGTGAACAGGGCTTTAAAACATGGGAGGCAGGTCAATGCACCAGTGTTAACATTCTCTTGGGTGACTGAGTTCTCTTGGATGCTGAGCCAAGCATCTCTTTGCCTCCTGCTAACCACTGATGGCAATAGCCAGATGTGTGCATTGGAGCCAAAGAGGAAGCGGTGGCATGTCCAGCCTGAGCTCCCAGGTGTGCTTCCTGGACATATGCACCTCCTCTGGCCAACTCTCACAGCCCATATTTCTCTCTAAGATGAAAGGTGAGGAGCTGGAGCTCATGCATCCTTGGGTTCTTCCATGGGCCAGGTTGCAGTACGGCAAATTTCCAGATTGCAGATTATTTCCCTCACTCCAGGCCCACACCACCTGTCAGCTGTCAGGGCAATGCCTGGCTGTGCCTCTCTCGCAGCTGGCCAGCCTGTTACTTAAAGCCAGGCGCAGAAGCACGTGGCTGATGATGGAGCATCTGAGGAGACTACTGGTCTTATCAAAGAGCATTAGGTCCCCACGGTCAGCCTCCACCACCCGTGAACTCCAAGGAAGGGCCAGACCAGGTTTTGTGTGCAGTAGTTGCAAAGAGGCTAAAAGCCCCCACAGATGAATGATCAATGATTTGATAAGCAGAACAATGAATTTCTGACTCTTCTACTAAATTTTCAAGGGGAGCATATGTCCTTTTTCTGGAAAAGGGGCAGCCCTGGGGCATTATCAAGGCTGGCATTGATGCTAAAATACTGTGGACCCTACAAGTCAACACATCTCCTGAGATACAGGAGAGATATTTCTTTGAATATTTTTTACTAAAAGCCAGTGAAAGGGCCTGTTTCACCTTAGTGAAAGAAACACAAAAGGAACAGGTCTCGATGAAGACCCTATCATTATAGATGATTAGATGGCTCTTATACAAACTCAGGGAACCCCTGAAGAAATAGTCTAGAAAGCAAACTAGTTAGGCACTGCATTGGATAGGAAGCACTGCTAAACTAGAACACCATGTTTATTTTAATCAACTATACCACAATATGGAAAAAGAAGCAGAAGCTATGCCCATAATCTTTCTTTCGCCACCAAAACACCTCAGCAAATTATAGGCGAATTTGATTAGGAGATTGAATGGAGTCAGGCCAAGACTATTAACAAGACTTACCTTTGCTTCCCATCGAGGTGACCAATGCAATGATCGCAATAGGAAACCTCACACTGGTGCACTTACGTTGGGTCCAAAACTGTCAACCTTATGCAGAAGGTGGCATCTCTCTTGTTGTTCTATTGTTCAAAGGTATGAATGTCGTCATTACATGGAAGTACCAAGATCTTGTTTTATATTAGCATTTTCCTTTCCTTTGGTCTAAAAAAGGACCTGAGAAATCCTCAAAGTAACTTTAACGTTTCAACTCTTTACTTATCATTTCTTTCTCATGAATGGTCGTGAGCATTATGGAAGATTGCAATTTGCTAAATTAATAAAGGTATTAGAAATACAGATTCTAAATAACTTTAGGACCCATTGTGTAATGCAAGTAAATCAATGGAATATCTACCACGACAGAATATAGTGACTGTATATGGTAATGAAGTGGTATCCCAATGATCACGCATTTTATCTAGCTCTTCTTTTCAGACTTAAAATTGGAAGGAAAAGTAAGGAATGAGAGAGATTAATAGGACCTTGCAATTATTATTTAATATTCTACAAAACAAGAAGAATTGACAAAAAGGAAAAAATGACTGTTCAAAGTAATTTCATTTGATATCTTCCTTCCTTCTGTCCTTCCTTCCTTTCTTTCTCTCTTTCCTTTCTTTCTCTTTCCTTCCTTTTTTCCCTCCCTCCCACCCTCCCTTTCCTTCCTTCCTTCCTTCCCTCCTTCCTTTTTTCCCTCCCTCCTGCCCTCCCTCTCCTGGCTTCCTTCCTTCCATACTTTATCTTCCTTTTCAGTGGAAAATGAAAGAACTTATCTTTTCCTTTCAAGCATAATCCTCACCTGTGTGTGTGTGTGTGTGTGTGTGTGTGTGTGTGTGTGTTTTGTTTGTTTGTTGTTTTTGTTTTTGTTTTTTGAGACTGAGTCTCACTCTATCACCCAGGCTGGAGGTCAGTGGCTCAATCTCGGCTCACTGCAACTTCTACCTCCAGGGTTCAAGCAATTCTCTGCCTCAGCCTGCTGAGTAGCTGGGATTATAGGTGCCCACCACCATGCCCAGCTAATTTTTGTATTTTTAGGAGAGATGGGGTTTCACCATCTTGGCCAGGCTGGTCTCGAACTCCTGACCTCGTGATCCACCCACCTCAGCCTCCCAACGTGCTGGAATTACAGGCATGAGCCACCACTTGTATGTGTGTTTTAACTGCTCTAATTGGTGATTTGGGTAGACCTAAAATAAAAAGCTGTAGTTGAAATTAACTTTCCTATTTCCACAGTAAATAATCTAGGCCAAAATTTAATATTACAAAAGATACTGTAAAATGTCTTTAAGAAAAAGAGGAAACAGAAAAGAATAACGAATAATTTTGCTGATGTAGAACCTTTGCTTGACAGGAGTTAAGTAGTTTGCCAAAGATCTCCAAGTACCAAGTGAGTTACCCAGGAGTCTAATCCAGGCCTGACTAACAACACTTGCATGCTTGGTACAAGGCTTGTTTGTTTGACACTGATTTTCTTCTGTTGTCAAAATATTATCTAACCTCTTTTTAGCAAAGGGAAATTTTATGTGTGGCAGCAAGAGTGTCCTAGATAAAAGGACTAATACAAAAGGTAACTGAACATGCCAAATCCCGTCCCCTGTTCTCCAAATCCCTTTCTACTTGACCCAAAGTCATGAACTTCATTCTGTATATCTCAAAGGCGACATATTACCTAAATGGAGCACAACAAATTCAGAAGAACATTTGGTTTGGAAAGTGTCGTGTTCAAACATGCTCAGAAAGAATGTGATTTTTTTAATTCCCATAACATTCTGACTTTAGGTTCTGCAACTAAAACCTCCAGTATGAGATATGAGGATAATCGATCCAAAGATTATGATTTACTTAAAAATCATTTTGCATGGAGAGCTATATTTTGCTCTCCTTCCATTGCCAGTACATATGGTTGGTGTCTTGTTTTGCAGAAGAAAACATAATCCCAAAGTGAGAAAATAAAAAATAAAGAGAAATCATAAAATGCTGTATAGTGTGTGAAACAAACACAAATGAAGGATGCTGAAGGCAGGTCTATGAAAGTGCATGTTTATTTTAATACGTGCTGAAAGATATTTTGAGCCTTGTCACCCTGATAACTCCAGTTGGCTGACTGAATGGTCCTGGTATATAGAAAGGAAAGGCTGGAAGGGAAGATAAGTTCAAGATCAGAAAAGCCACGTGTGTGCCAAGAGAAGAAAGTGGAGGGATTGTGGAAAGGGATGAGAAAAAAATAAATAGAGGAGTGAAAAATAGACCCTTTGGAAGAATTGAGAAATAAATTAGGAGTAGGAATAACACCAGCAATTGAGCTGGTTTCTGGTACTTTGTCAACACTGTGACAAAAATAGTGAACACTATGTCATCATGACTGCAACAAAGCAGGAAGGGATGTTGACCTAGGACCTACTGGGACTGACAGGTTATTTGAACAGCATGTGATACACAGTATCGAAAAGCTGTTTATACAGTCATGCAAGTTCTTCAGGCAGGAAGTTTTTATAAGATTTCATTATTTGGCTTAAACACACACACACACACACACACCCAAACTTCCCAAATTAGAAGATATTTCCTGTTTTGAAATTAAACTTCATTAAGTATATTTCCTGAATTTTTCATCCTTGAAGCTCCAGTAATATTTTTTATGTGACCATGTGATTCTTCATTCACAGAAAGAGGGAATGTGGAGACAAGCCTGAAACTGCTCTGTATGGCAGGGAGGGTGAGTCAGATAGAGGCACAGATGATCTGCCTTTTCCTCCTGCCAAACTAACTGATGCTCCCATGGGGCAGGAAGGCAGCGACAACATTGATAAACAAGCTGGTGAAGTTCAATCTGGAACGCTGCAGAGCGTAACGGCCTGAAAATATATCTCACCCCACTTTAAATCTATCAAATATACACAAGGCCAAACCTAAGGGGCAGTGATCGTTACTGGCATTAGAAGGAGAGTCTTCCCTTTCAAAAAAGATTTGCTGTAGGATTCCTTTAAATAGCGAGCCCACCGGAGCATTTAAAATACCTTTTCAAATGATTTACATGCACCTTTTAAATCATACACTCACAGTGAGTTAGTTGCTGAATCATGTGCACCTGTAAAACAGCTGTTGGGCTGAAGCTTAAGGACGGTCATTAAAAACAGCTTGGCTCACAGCCTGGGTCTTAGGCAGATCAGCGCCTCCACACAGCATTCAGAGGTGAGAGTGGAAAGGAGGAGTGCACGCTGGAGGCTGAAAAGGAGAAAACTTGCCAAGCTGGCCCGTCCTCAAGACTTCTGAAGAGTCCAGGTTCAGCTCGCAAGGGAAAACGGATCATGCTCTTGAAAACCTTTTTCCTGCCATGCATTTGTACTCTTCATCTAACCAAAGTCATCTAACTAACCAGACAAGCTCTCCTTCCCATGGGTGTTTGCCGGTTCCAGAAGACAACACTGGCTGCTCTGAATCCCATCATTCAGCAAACACAAGCACACCATCTTTTCTTTCTTTCCATCTTTCTTTCTTTCCACTTTCTTTCTCTCTCTCTCTCTTTCTTTCTTTTTAGCAGAGTCGCTCTCTGTCGCCCAGGCTGGAGTGCAGTGGTGTGATCTTGGCTTACTTCAACCTCTGCCTCCTGGGTTCAAGAGATTCTCATGTCTCCAGCCTCCCGAGTAGCTGGGATTGCAAGCGCCTGCCACCAGGCCTGGCTAATTTTTGTAGTTTTAGTAGACACGGGGTTTCACCATGTTGGTCAGGCTGGTCTTGAACTCCCAACCTCAGGTGACCCACCCACCTCGGCCTCCCAAAGTGCTGGGATTTACAGGTGTGAGCCACCGTGCCAGCCTTTTTTTTTATTTTTTATTTATTTATTTTTTTTAAACAGGCTCTGTTTTAGGTGGTTTAGCAATCTTCCAAATTGATCTGACATATTTTCCAAAATCAGTATACCCTTCTGTTTATCATAGAGCAAGTATTATTGTTCTGGTCTTTCTATGTATGTAGAACAGGCCCAGTATGCCTGAAATAAAAATTCTGAGTACAAATATCAGCTTCATTGCATTTCATTGATAAGAGTCAACGTATCCTTTAAGTCAGCAAATATTCCTCTTGACAACCATGAATTATGCTAAGATCACAAAGCTAAAGACCTTATTAGCGGTTTGCAGAGCGCTCAAGTGGAATAAACCATCCCGGCTGTTTCTGAAAAAAAGGAAGTTTCTATCCTGTAAATCAATAAATGTTTGCTACTGAAGTTCTACTGTTTCCAACTGAGACATATCATTCTCATTTTCAAATTGATTTCAGTCAGTTTCTTAATGAAATAATCTCCTAAAATGGAATTTTAGAATTTGGGCCTAAGAAGAGTATAATGCCTCCTGTATAAATGGCATTAAGGGAATCTGGGCAACTTAAAATTTATCTGAAAACAGAAAAAAAGAAAAAAATGTGGGCTGGAGCAATGAAATCCTAGGGAGGAAAAAAATGAATAAATGAGCGTCTATGCTCTTCTGAGAGTACTAAAAGATGTTCATATGACACATCCTCCAGGACAGAGGAGAAATTTTCCTTCTGGATCGTGCAAGCAGGCCAAGGAAACTTAGCACCATAGCGCTTTCAGAATAACAGTCACTAACACAGTTCCACCTATAAAGTGATTTTCTGGAACTGAATATGGACAGTGTGAAATGAATGTGGGGAGCATTAACATAAAATTACAACAGAAACTAATCTCTTGTCCTTTACCTTGGGACATGCAACCAACAGGCAGTTTTTTCGTATCAGTGGTTATATTTCAGAGTGCCTGGATGGAAACGCAGATTTGTTTTATTTTTTTCTTCCTGACTCATAGCTTTGTGCTAGTCATTGCTTAGACTCTGATCCTGTACAAGAGAGAAAAAATTGATCTCAATCCTGTGTGTGTTGGCACGTGTACAAATACCTTCCAAGTCAGAAGGAAAGAGATCCAAGGGCACTTTAGAACATGATTTTTAAAAGATTTACTGTTAAAACATTTATTTGTCAGTCAGTTGTTAAAAGGTGTGGACAAATTTCCACAAAGAAATGGAGATTCTCTTGACAATCTATTTAACCTTTCACGTTGCTGAAACAGAACCTAATTACTCCACGTGCAGAAAGGCAATTTTGAAACCACTGGGGGCTTAGGCTAACTCTCCAAGATAGAAATCTGAGGGTTGGGTATGAATCAAGGGCTCTCTCTGGTCCCATTTGAGTTCCCCAGTAAAAAACTGCTACCCTCTAGAGAGTGGGTTCTTTTTTTTTTTTCTTTTAGTAGAGCAGTGTTTCACCACATTGGCCAGGCTGGTCTTGAACTCCTGACCTCAAGCAATCCGCCCACCTCAGCCTCCCAATCCGCCCACCTCAGCCTCCCAAAGTGCTAGGATTAGAGGCGTGAGCCAACCACCATGCCCAGCCAAGAATGGGTTCTTTTTAGAATGATAAAAAGCCCTATCGGCTGGGCATGGTGGCTCACATCTGTAATCTCAGCACTTTGGGAGGCCAAGGTGGGCGAATTAGCTGAGGTCGGGAGTTCGAGACAAGCCTGGTCAACATGGTGAAACTCCATCTCTACTAAAAACACAAAAATTAGCTGGACATGGTAGCACGCGCCTGTAATCCAAGCTATTTGGGAGGCTGAGGCAATAGAATCACTTGAACCCAGGAGGCGGAGGTTACAGTGAGCCAAGACTGGGCCACTGTACTCCAGCCTGGATGACAGAGCAAGTCTCTGTTTCAAAAAAAAAAGTCCTATCTTCCCTTCCATCACCAAAGACTCTCAATCTAGGACAGACGAGATCTCTACGATAAAACTAGTGAAACTCCAGTCTACTCTCCTTTCTCTCAAATGCAGCAAGGTCCTGAGAATTAAGCCCCGCCAAGGGGTGGCCTGGATCTCTGGCACACTTCATTATAGGATGGTCTCCCAAGTGCCCCCATATTATTAAAAGGATATAGGTCTCTTAATTTCTTCTGCTTACTTACCCGTTTTTCCAAATTTTGCAATAAACACAGATTATTTGCACTACAAAAAGGTATATTTGTAAAAGCCTTAATTAAATGAAGGCACTCAATTTACCCTGGTATCTAAAGCTAAAAACTCATAAAATGGTATATTGTGTCCATCATTAGTTTGTCCCAACTTTCTCCCCGAGACCTAAAGTCTTTCACAACCTATTACAAACTTAAGATTTGGTGGCATTGGAAAAGAAGTCACTATATCATAAAGACACCTGTACATGTATGTTTATTGCAGCACAATTCACAATTGCAAAGATACGGAATCAACCTAAGTGCCCATCAACCAATGATGGACAAAGAAAATGTCATATATGTACACCATGGAATACTATTCAGCCACAAAAAGGATAGAAATAATGTCTTTTGCAGCAAGTTGGATGGAACTAACTTAGAAATTGAAAACCCAATATTGCATCTTCTCATAAATGGGAGCTAAGCTATGGGTGCACAAAAGCATACAGAGTGATATCATGGACCTGGAGTCTCAGAATGGAGGAAGGTAGGGGAGGTGAGGGATGAAAAGCTACCTATTGGGTACAATTTACATTACTCGGCTTGACAGGTGCACTTTACCACTGTACGATTAATCTATGAAACCAAAAACCACTTGCACCCCTAAAGCTATTGAAATAAAAAATATATAAAAAAGAAGTTAGTGACACTGAACTTCTCATTTTTCAAGGAGGATATTATACCCACCCATGACTCCTTGCTTTTTTTTTTTTTTTTTTTTGCTTTTTTTTTTTTTTGAGATGGAGTCTCACTCTGTCACCCAGGCTGGCGTGCAGTGGGCGATCTCGGCTCACTGCACCCGCCACCTCCCAGGTTCAAGCGATTCTCCTGCCTCAGCCTCCTGAGTAGCTGGGACTATAGGCATGCACCACCATGCCCAGCTAATTTTTGTATTTTTTTAGTAGAGATGGGGTTTCACCATGTTGGCCAGGATGGTCTCCATCTCTTGACTTCGTGATCTGCCTGCCTCGGCCTCCAAAAGTGCTGGGATTACAGGCATAAGCCACCACACCCAGCCAATTCCTTGCTTTTATATATTTGTCTCTCTACCTGGATTGCCTTCATTCCTAATTCATAAGAAAAAACAATCTTATCCTTCAGAGTCCAAGCGAAATGTTAGCTTCCTCCGGGATCTCTTAGGTGGTGTCACTCCCTCTCCTGCACTCCCAATGCCCATGACTCATAACCTAGCCTGTTTTATTGCAGTTCAGTGTCTTGTGTGTTACTTTCACAAGGTGGGATTGATTTTTTTGCCCAATCTTTTTATTCCCAGAATTCTAACAGAGCACCTTGAATGTTTTAGGCACTCCAAACAAACTGAATGACTACTGAATAAATAAATGACTGAGTGAATAAGTCAATTTTGTCAGCAACAATGACACCATAGTAAATCAGAGGGCAGATGGATAAGGTCAGCGAGAAGGGAGGCTGATGACTCTGGGGCTCAAACATTAGAAATGAAGATGAGGAAAGAGACAGAAAGACTTAGGACAACAATCATAATTCACATTGAGGAAAACTCCTAGTTTAGGAGCTACCTGTGAACTTCTAAAGTCTATCTTAATAAAAGATGCAATGATCAAAATGTCAAGGGCTCTCATTGGTCTTTATACATATTCAAATGATCATCCCATCTCATTGCTACACCGCATGGGGTGTCTTATTTCAGTAACTGAAACTACGTGCTTTCTCATTTCACTGTGAAGTCTTCTATACATTTCTCCACGGCACTGTTGAAACTGGGGAAAATGCATGCTTTCAACAAAAGTGACATTGAGTCCACTCTCACAACCAATGTCTCCCCACAATATGAGAACAATGGGAAAAAATGGAAAGGAATTCTGCATTTGGCCTTTTTTTTTTTCCATCTGAGATACTTGAGAAAGTGATTCAATCAGCCCTTTCCAGTAAATGGCTATTACATTTCTCAGGCAAGATGAACACAGTGCAGCAAGCCCGTGGATTTCCGCCTGCTGACGCCTCTATTAAGCAGAGAGCCCTTTCTCCTCTACTCCTTTAGGTGATTTTCTGACAATATAATACCGCAATACTGCAGACAATAAACGCCTGCCACCCACCCTGTGCAGAACTGTAATTTCCATAAAACTAAGCTGCAATAGAGGCCCTGTCCATTCCAATGGGGACGTAATCTCACCTGGATCATTGGCCAAGCACGAATCAAAGTCATTATTTCTTGCCTTTATTTTATACCATGGGATGATAGAAAGTCACAGATTCATAACAGGCGGAGATTGCTGTGTAGAGTAACTGGCAATTCTGCTTCTCTAAATTCATTTCTGGTTAAATCAGACGAGGAAGAACTGTATTTTGTGCCACCTCTTTTACTCTCCAAATTTTCTATGTTTATTCCTATTTGTCCTATGTTTAAAAAATAAAGAAAAGTATCAACTTTAGCTCCCCGAGGTTGCTGCCTAATGCCTCCATGTGGATACATTGAGCCTTCATATGTGGGAGCTCTCTAATGCCAGCGGATCAATATAATGAGCATAGAGTTTAGACGATCAACGCCGGTACAAAACAGCAACTGAGAAAAACTCATCAGACTGCACGCATTCTCAGTTTACTGTGTGGAAAACAGCAGGCAACCTCAACTTGGTGAATGTTATTCCTCACCTAAGTATTGTCCTACAGAGGCTGATAAAAGCCCGCTTTGGCATGGGCGGATTCTAAACAGAAAAGTCAACTCATCACTCTGTGACTTCAACTCCTCTCTGTCACCAGATAGCGGTCGCTTACTCAAAGTCTGTGCAAAGCCCATGTTTGAGTCCACTCCCACAACCAATGTCTCCCCACAATATGAGAACAATGGGAAAAAAAATGGAAAGGAATGCTGCATTTGCCCATTTTTTTTCCATCTGAGATTCTTGAGAAAGCGATTCAATCAGCATAAAACTTAATGATTAAATACATACTCAGATAGTGGCCTTATTTTCAAAGATATGAATGCAAATGTTAATTGCTAAAAACATAAATGTTTAAAAAGCAGATCAAAAGCCTCTCCATGCCCTTCTGTCATTAACTATTCTGAAATGAGGGATTGCTCAGCACCCTCCTGACTATTCTCAGGTCTGTCATATGTCTTTCAAAACTGTCCACACGAGGCCCACTTACAGCAGAATTGCTTGGCTGCTACAGTGCATGCCAGGTGATAAATTCACTGGTGTGCAGAGGCCATGCAGGCTCTCCGTGCCTTCTGCTGTCTCCTGGTTCCAGCCGAGCTGCAATAAGCTTGACAGACTTTCTTTCCTGCAGGACCTAGGTGACCTTCTCTGGCACTTTGATGTTAAATACAGTTAACTGGTGTCACGGCTGGAACTTAAGTGAGTTAACTGCGCTGTCTCAAGCAGGTTCACAAATTTATATTCTATACAGTCACAGTTTGCAGACCTTTAACTTCACCCCAATTTTGAATCCATTTACTGTCAACCTCCCAAAAAGCATGGCGAGGTAACAGATAAGAAACACAACTTCATTGAGATGTGGGACAGGCCATTATGATCTCTATAGATGGTAATAAAATGGGCACCAGGAAATTCCATTTTCCATCTGGGGAGTGGAGTACATTTTTCTAGCACTAACCTGTCACCTTTATTACAAGTGAACAAACAGACAATAATATCTATTTTATAAATGTGGAAACTGCACCATCAAGAAGTTGAATGTCTTTACCAAAACCTGTTACTTGATAGAAATGAAGAAACATGGACACAAGGTATCTGTCATCGTTTCAGGTCTCCTCCAAATGATTTACACAGACTGCCTGAGAGTTAAATACAGGTCTGGGGATTTTGTATCTATTTTTTAACTCTATCTGGAACCACACTACTCATGTTGTGACTGGGAAAGATTGTTTTCCATTTATGTTTCAATGTTTTCATCTGTGAATACATAAGGACATTTATTGGCCACCATTATATAACCTTGCCAAGGAGTCACAGGCCTTTGCTCATCAGAAATATCAATGTAATTGCTAGCCTGTACATAAAATTCAAAGGAAATCGGTAAATTATATACATAATATATAACACATGGGGTATATATAAAGGAGAGTGGGCTGTGAAGATGCAAAGAAGGGTGGTAGAGGGGCTGGGAATGGGAGGCTGCCAGAGACAACCTCTCCGCCAAGAAGCCCAGACCCTGGTCCCAGGTTTCGGCACCAAATGTTAGGAAAACGTAAAGGAAGAGAGTGAGAGATGGAAGGCAACTCAATGGCCAAACAGGTTTATTCACAGGAATAAGCCTGTGAGGGGTCCCAGTCAGGAGTCTGGCTGAGACCCTGATTGCTTACAAGCTGAGGCTTTTATAAGAAAGTGTTTTATTTGGGAGGAGAGGTTGGGTAAGTGCTGGCCGGTTGGGACTTTTGGGAACTGTACACACACAGAGTTTCATTCTGTTGCCCAAGCTGGAGTGTACATCATGGTTCGCTGCAACCTCCACCACCCAGCTCAAGCAATCCTTCCCCCTTCAGCCTCCTGAGCAGTTGGGACTACAGGCATGCACTCCAAATCAAGCTAATTTTTGTATTTTTTTGTAGCCGCAGGGTCTCGCTATGATGCCCGAGCTGGTCTTGAACTCCTGGGCTCAAGCAATCCACCAGCCTTGGCCTCCCAAAGTGCTGGGATTACAGGCATGAGCCACTGACTGGCCAAATTATATACTGATAAATAGTAATGGAGGGAATCAGTTATGGATTATTAACTTTATTTTATACAAAATTTGGGCAGGATTTATATCTCTGTTTTTGCTAGAAAAAAATATCCAAATCAATCTTTTCACATGAAATCAAAGATAAGGCTTGTTAGGTCCTTTTTCTCCCCCATTTTCTATTGACTGTCATGAATTTTTTAAATTATCCTTAATTGCCTCAGTGTAGCAATTGGATAAAGCAATCTTTTCTGCCCATATCAAATGAAAAGTATTCAGTTTAATAAATATGTATAATAATGCCAAGCTCTCAGAATGATATTTTATTAGCATGAAGAAAAATTATATAAATCCTTTGATGTTTACTCTTACATAACTCTTTGATAAACCCTGTGTTAATTCTAAATGTGTTTATATTTCATCAAAATAATTTGGATGGTCATTGTTCTAACTAGGCAATACTTTATGTCTTTTGTTGTTGTTGTTTGTTTTTGTTTTTCTTCAGGCAAGACTTTTCTAACAGTATATCTAAGAGAAATGATATTTTGGGGTGGATTGTCAATAAAGCAAATCTCAACTATACATAAAACCTCATTCTTTTTAAATAAAACTAGCACTCAACAACACACCTTCTGCTTAATGCTGGCAATTTACAACTTCCTGGTCTAAAGAAATAAAGCCCTGAACAGCTTATAAAATGACTTAAGAGATTTTTTTTTAAACATAAGCCAATCTTGGCCAAATAGCATTTGGATGAGTTAAGAATAAACAACATATAAAGAGAGATAGATCAGATTTCCTTTGAAATCACAAAAGTCTCAAAATTAAGAGTTTTAAAAAGCTTTGCATTTGAGAGGCTCAAAGGTTTTGGACAACAGTTCAGTTATTTTTTCAACCCTCAAAAATGCTTGGTACTATGTCTGTTAATAAGGAAATAGTTCAATGAGTCAGTGTCTGAGCTTTCATTGCCTTGAAGCCAGTCCAAAATGGGAATTTCTGGCACTGGAGACTAACTTTATGAGCTTTCAAAACATATTTTAGTTTTTGAACCACTGAGCTGGATTTTGCCACTGAAATCACTAAGCTGAGTCTCATATATACTCTCCAAGGTGACAAGCGTTTATCCCTTCTTCTTGAGTCCCATACAACTAAGCCGTAAAGTAAATGTGGTAGCATCTATTCAAAACTATACTGAGTGAAAACACACACAGTACTGGTCACAAATGAAGCCTCCAACAAGCCCAACCCCAGGGACACTCCAAAAGGCTAAAGTCAAGTGGAATCATGACTCATAGAAGGAAGCCTCACCTCCAACACCGTCTCCTTCCTCCTGATCCCAGAACCTGTGTTTTAAAAAAATAGCAAGTAAACAAAGCTATCACTGATGTGTGTCTCACTGCCTCTCTACACCAACACACACACATAACCCTACCCTCCAGGGACAGCCCCATAAAGTACAAGTTATGATAAGCTTTTA
The DNA here is from genome assembly GCF_028885655.2 of Pongo abelii. Taxonomy (NCBI): domain Eukaryota; kingdom Metazoa; phylum Chordata; class Mammalia; order Primates; family Hominidae; genus Pongo; species Pongo abelii. The sequence goes on along the minus strand of NC_071993.2, from coordinate 20,003,346 downwards.
ACCACACTGGAACACTATGTCTCAATTCACAATGGGTAGGCAGAGGCATATGTCTAGCTCCAGAGCCTCTGCCAGCCTGTAGAGCACTTCTGTGGACATCAGAATTGGGTGTCCTCTGGGTGAAACATTTAGACACAGTTGTCCCAGCTGAGAACGGTGGCTCACGCCTGTAATCCCAGCACTTTGGGAGGCTGTGGCAGGCAGATCACCTGAGGTCAGGAGTTCGAGACCAGCCTTGCCAACAAGGTGAAACCTCATCTCTATTAAAAATACAAAAATTAGTCGGGCATGGTAGTGCATGGACTGTTAGTCTCAGCTACTTGGGAGGCTGAGTCAGGAGAATCACTTGAACTCGGGAGATGGAGGTTACAATGAGCCAAGATCGTGCCACTGCACTCCAGACTGAGACAGAGTGAGACACTGTCTCAAAAAAATAAAAAAATTAAAAAAAAATTAAACAAAAAAAAATAGACACAGTTGTCCCAACTGACCCTAATACACTTGGCTTGGCACATGGAATGCAGGCTCTATTTCAGCCTCTTGCCTCCCTAGGCCAGGGCCTATGTGCAGAGCACAGACCACACAACACAATTGTCCTGCAGCACTGTGTAGCCCCACTGGCTCCATGAAAGCTAGAGCTGCAACCTTAAGGAAGAGGGAAATTGTAATCATAACAGAGTTTTCGATGGGGAAAAATGCAGCTAAGAGTAAAATTAACTTAGCATGTTTTGTTTTTGTCTGGTTATGTAATGATGCATGGTCTAAGTCAATTAATCATCTGAGAGTCTATGCTCTGTGAAAGCAAGAATCATGTCTTCTTAGAATACTTGCCAAATCCCTAAGTGAATGTCACAGCTTTCCAGAAGAAGGGAGGTTCTCATTATTAGTTACAAGGAAGATGGCCAACAGGGATGAAACTGTCCCTCTGAAACATCTACAAAATCATATATCCTCTATGCTTTTGATTGTCTCTTATTGATGTCCTGTGAACATACTTTCTCAAATTTAACACATAAAAATCAAGATGATTTTGTAGGTCACATTCTAAGTGATACTTTTAAAATTATGAAACCAAAGTTCTGCTTTTAAAATTCATATGCCCAGTGTTTTGGGAGGCCAAAGTGGGAGGATCACTTGATGCCAGAAGTTTGAGGCTACCCTGGGCAACATAGCAAGACCCCATCTGTGCCAAAAAAAAAAAAAGAAAAAAAGAAAAAGAAAGCCAGACATGGTGGTGTACACCTGTAGTCCTAGCTGCTTGGAGGATGAGGTGGGAAGACTGTTTGAGCCCAGGAGTTCAAGACTTCAGCGAGCTATGATCATGCCACTGCACTCCAGCCTGGGAAACAGAGCTAGACCCTCTCTCTATAAAAAATAAAATAAAATAAAGTAATAAAAATAATAAAAATCATACAAACTGAAGTTAATTTAAATGTTCACTTAAACAGAATAAAGGCTGGGAATGGTAGCTCATGCCTATAATCTCAGCACTTAGGGAGGATTAGGCTGGCAGGTTGCTTGAGGCCAGGAGTTCAAGAAGAGCCTGGGCAACAAGGTGAGACCCTGTCTCTACAAAAAATACAGATTATACAGGTGTGGTGGTGCATTCCTGTGGTCCCAGCTACTTTGGAGGCTGAGGTGGGAGGATTGTTTGAGTGGGGGTAGCTCTGAGCAGACGGGGGCAGCCAAAAGGGGGATGGAGTGGGAGGGTTTTCACCTGGAGTACGGCCACTCAGTGGCCTGGCCTCTCCTCTGACTGCCCCAGCCAAACTGCCCGTCCTTCCACCAGTTGATGGCCTGGTGGCATGCTGCATACGCCTGTGCATTCCTCTTGACATCCAGCCGCCATCCACCCTCAGTAGAGGTACACATGCTCCTCTGGACGTCCAGCTGTCTTTGTGTCTGCCTGCTATGGTCTCTGGGGTTTTTATAGGCACAGGATGGGGGTGTGGAGGGCCAGGGTGGTCTTGGGAAATGCAACATTTAGTGAGGAAATGCCTGTCCTCACCTAGGTCCGTCTATCGGGGTGGAGCCCTAGCCAAGGACCACACCCTCCTCTACTCAGCACTTCCTTTCCCCCCACCCCACCACCCGTTGTGTATCATTTAAAGGGACCACACTCTTCCCTTCCCAGCACTGCCGTATCGCATGCAGCCATGAGAGCCACAGGAGCTTGGCCTCAGAGTTGGCGATTAGCAGGGATAGAGGCAACAAGAGACACTGTCCCATCTAAAAGTGGTAAAGTGGTAGCAAATACCACCTCCAGCCTACTGACTGCTGTGTGAGAATGTCGTTGTTATAAAATTACTTGAGTGTGTGTTTGGGGGTGGGTAAAGTTGTCATTTGTTTTCTTTTTTACTCCATTGCTCCTAAATCAACAACTCTGCAGTATCATAAATCTCTGACTTTTCAAACAGCCTTTCACACACTAGAAGGTAGTTCACACCTAGTGTTTGCCTAGCATTTTCTTCTGCAGACTAAACATAGTAACTTTTTACAATCACCATGTTGTGTAGTGTCTAGAATGGAATCGTCTAGATAGAGTTTGAACACACCATGACCAAAGGGCAAGGTTTAATAATAAAAGGCACAAGAGAAAGGCAAAATAAACCAAAGGTCTGATGGGCCAAGAATCACCACTATCAGCTGCAGGTATGTATCAAACAGAAAATGTATTATATAATATCAAACATGTCCATAAGAAATAACTGTGAGGACAATACATATTGCTGTCTTTCTCTGAATTCCGTTTTGCTTCTTGTTTTTTAATTGGGTAGACTATCAGCTCAATTTGTTAATTTCTTTCCTTAAAACAATTAACTATTCATTATAGTCACTGTTATTAGCCATCTTCAATTCTTCCAAGCTGCAGATATTTTTACAGCAGGCTCCCAACAAGATTGGCAGTTTAGAATATTCTCTGGCAGCAAGCTGCATTCCTGTTAGCAAGTGCCTACATGCAAGATAATGTCCTTTTTTAATAAGGTTTTTGTGCAAACCAAAATAAGCACAACACTGTAAAAGCACACCCAATATTGATTAAAACCAAAGTGTTTAAGATGGATTTTTTTTTCACCCTTTTGGATAAGAATCTGACATATTGTATTAATTGAAAAGCAGTTTTCAAAGAGCACACTATTAGGAATATTCAGGTGCTATTTACAGAGTTAGACCCTGTATTTACATTTCTCCCTAGTTTATAGCCACAATGCAATACAGGAAATACCCTATATTTACAAATGTACAAAATCTAAGCTTACGTAATCAACACTGTGCTTCTCACAATCTGCCCTGACACATCCCATGTGTCATTAACTATCCAGATTGTTTCCTGGGAGACAGACCTTACAGGACCCTCAGATGCAGGAATGCACATTTACACTTAATACAATAATGCTTATATGCCCTGCAACTCAACTTGCACTCCATACATTATGAAATAACTTCTTAACAATTGAGAAATGCTTAGCAATCTATTACCTGATACCGAAAGGGAAGCCATTCTCATCTATCTCCTTTCAAGAAAGTTTATTTGTTGTTTGAGGTAAGAAAATCTTCCATAATCAACCTACTTATGTTCGTCAAGAGTCTCGATATTAAAGTATGGAAAAGTACTGCCTGTGTTAATATTTTACTTTTCGTTAATATGTTCTCTCACACAATTTCCAAGCCTCCCAAATACAAAGTTAGAGGCCAGGCCAAGCTTCTATTTTTGTTGTTTTAAAATACATCATAGTTGAACACTTTATTTCATTACAAATTAGTTGCATCGATTTGCTCAGCTTGTGTTTAATGTACTTGATGTTAGAAGAGATCTGTCAGCTGACGATCCTCCATGCCCATATGTGGTTTTCAATGTTTCCAAGGCCTTCCTTTCACAGCTTCCCTTAACGTAGAGAACGGACTGACCTTGAACTCTACCTGCCCTGTGTTTCTCATCACTTAGGCTTATAGGAAGCTCCACCTGCTTTGCAAAGCATTTTCTCAACTACTGCAACCCAGGTTAATTACATTCTTTTGAAGAGAACGGGTGGAATTTCCTGACTCTTTCATGAACCAGCTACACAACTTAAACCACAGATCTCTTGGTCTCTCTCAAACACTGGAGGACTAGATGAAATTGTCATGCCTGGGGTAACTCATCTAAACTAGGATATCTGACCTGCTCAACTCTTCTGGCAAGAAGATAGTATCTGTAAGGCTACCATATGCAAATTATCCAGTGGCTGAAATGGAGTGTGGGAACTTAGATCTCAGTCCAAAACTGCTGAATGCAGTGATGGGACACCGGCAGAGAAAGGGTAAAAATATTCTACTAGTTCATTCAAACCCAAGGAGAAATACAGTGGGTTCTCTTGGCATAACTCACCAGGAGAGTGTGTGCTGTGAACTTTGCAAGTAGGTTCACTGCTTTAACATGAGGAAAAAACTGATCATGATTGTGTGTTTTCTTTGTTGTCCAGTCCCCCAGTTTATGAGTTATTCACAGGCAGCTGAAGCAGAATACAGGCATTTAATTAATTTTATCGTAATGCATTCAGATGAGTAGGTTTTAAATACCCACTAAAAAGTTTACTCAGCTGTTGACACATATCATGGACTTTTGGAGAACTAAAGGTCTCTAAGAGACCCATATTGTCTGAATCCCTTTCTTACTAATGTGAGAAAATACAAACGGCCTAAACTTAAAAGGACAGTTATTGAAATTCAGACTGAACATATGTGCTTAACATCCAGAAACTGCATTCCCTTTCATTGCTAAAAAGGATTGAGGCTGAACTGAATCAGATATTTTCAGGAATTTCAAAACCATTTATGAGAATTTATGTCCAAAATTCAAAGGAAAGTCATAGAATTTGATGAGTATGAACGATGCTTTAAGTTTTTGTGATGCTTTTGATGCTCAATTTCAGGACAGATTTGAATTTTCATGGAAAATATATTTTTGTTTATAAGGTAGCCTGGCTGAGCTTAAAGCAAACTGTAGCCCACCAAGAACATAAAATATCCTTAATGTTGTTATAGCAGTACCAAAAAATTGAACACAGTTTCATCCTGCCTCTGTGCCCAGCCTTGGAGCAACGCTCAAGTCACCATGAAAATGTTCTTTCTCACACCACACTGCTAGACTTAATGCTTATGCCACTCTTAGCAACATAAAGCAAGAGTCAGACCCAAGAAAAGCCCTGACTAAATAAACTTCACAATTTTCTAGAAGAGTTGAGATATTGTCAATAGTGACTTTCCAACTTAGATGATGAAAATCAGTCAAAAGCCACACCTACTAGTGAGCCTTTTATAAAGAATAGTCTTCAAACTCTTTTCATAATACTGTTATTATTTTCAATCATCTCTCTTTTTGAATGACTGGAAAGCTATATTTAACCACTGTTGCTACAAAAAACTCTGCTCTGCATACACATGGAATTTTGCTCTAGAGACTCAGTGTTGGGAAATCATGAGTATACCTGGATGACATGATTATTTAAATTACAGAAAATTATAATTATGACTATTACTCCAGTTTTCAAGCACTGAACAGGTGCCAGGTATTGTACATATTTATTTCTAATCCACTGATCTTTGGGGGAAAGTTTGAGTTCTCTGCAGCTCTACCACTGTGTAGCTCATTGAGATTTGTCTCTGGACTTATATTTCTTGGTATGTTAAATGGTGATAATAATAATAATAATAAATAATCATTTCCTAGAGTGTGACAATTGTTTTATATAGTACATAGCTTAGCATAGTGCTTATAAATAATTGTTGGCTACTGTTACCATTGTAATCTTTATTTGAGTATTTTTGAGACTTTGATTGCTTATCTATCCATATGTATTTTGAAAAAAGAAAAAGAAGTCTCCTTCCAGGCCAGGCACGATGGCTCACACCTGTAATTCCAGCACTTTTGGAGGCTAAGGTGGGCGGATTACCTGAGGTCAGGAGTTCGAGACCAGTTTGGCCAGCATGGCGAAACCCCATTTCTACTAAAAAAAATAGAAAATTAAGCCAGGCATGGTGAGGTGCCCCTGTAATCCCAGTTACTCAGGCGGCTGAGGCAGGAGAATTGCTTGAACCCAGGGGCAGAGGTTGCAGTGAGCCATGATCCTGTCACTGTACTCCAGCCTGGGCGACAGAGTGAGACTCCATTAAAAAAAAAAAAAAAAAAAAACTCCCTCCACATAATTTCCCCGTGAATATTTTATCTACATTGATACGGCTCACATTCTTACCCACAGAGCGTTTCCAAGTCAGATGTACTTTGTACTTTCTAGGATGCAAGAGAAGTACACATGAAAGCACCACCTGGCTGTTAGGCTCGAGCTGAGACAGAGGGAAGGGAAAAATAAGCTCTCTATTCCTAAACGAGCTCTCAGCAAGTTGCAGAGGCTACAGCAGCTGGTTTTTTTTTTTTTTTTTTTTTTTTTTTTGGTTTAACATGAATAAATTTAAAAAAGCATAGGGAGGACTTCCAGTTCCAGAAGGATGGGGCAAGCATATTTTGCCTTAGTCCACCCTCTTATCATAACTAAAACCTTGGATAAATCAAATGAACAAAGCAGCAGAAGATTCCAAAAGGTAGAGACGGAGAAGACAGTTTCTAGGGACCTCAGGATGGAAGAAACAACTTAGTGACCTGATTAAAAGAACTGTTAGAGGAAGTTCTTCAAAGAGAGAAAATGACAACAAAAGGAACTTGGAACATTACTGCAAAGGGAGAACAATAGAGCAGGAAAATCTATGGGTAAATAAAATACGCTACTCATTTTCTCATGATTTTTTAAAATTAAGTCTGATGTTTGAAAGCAAAATTACTTATTGTAATGTAGTTCTCAATGTATGTAAAGAAGACATTTAGGACAATGTGAGATGGCTAAAATGTCTTAAATGATAGTAAGAGTCATACATTTCATTTGAAGTGCCAAAATATTGATATTAGTAGACTTTGATAAGTTTCAGAGGTATTGCATCATCTCTAGAGTAACCACTAAAAATATACAAAAAGATATTCTCAGAAACACTATAGGTAGAGCAAAATGGAACGCTAAAAATGTTCAAATCACTCACAGGAAAGCAGAATGGGGAAGCAGATAAACAACAATAAAGGAAAACAAACAGAAAACAAATACTAAAATGGCACAGTTAAGCCTTAACAAATTACCAACAATTTTATTCAGTGTAAATGTTCTAAATATACCAATTAAAGGACAGAGATTGGTAGAGTAAATTTAAAAAAATATGACTCATCAATACAGTGTCTATGAGAAACTAACTTTAATTTTATTGATAGAGGTAGTATAAAAGTAAAGATGTGTCATACAAACACCAATCAAAAGAAATCTAGAGAGGCTACATTAGCAGCTAGAGTGGCTACATTAATATCACATAAAGTAGACTTCAGACCAATGAAAATTACCAGAGACAGAAAGGGATCGTCTTGATAAAACTGTCAATCCATCAAGAAGACATACAATTTTAATTCATGGTTTCAGGTCACAAAGGTGTGGGACTAGACTTTGACGATTGTACCTGTGTGACCCTGGGCCTCAGTTTTCTAAAAGTTTCTCTCAGATTCTGTCTTCCCATCCTAAAATTATGGGACTGATGGAGCCTATGCTATAGAATTGTTCAAAGGTATAAATTAGGTCATTACATGAAAGTACCAAGATCTTGTTTTATGTTCGCTTTTCTCTTTACTATGCTATAAATGCTTTGGCCTGAAAAAGAACCTAAGAAATCCTTGAAGTAACTTTAACGTTTCAACTCTTTACTTATCATTTATTTCTCATGAATGGTCATGAGCATTATGGAAGATTGCAATTTGGTGAATTAATAAAGATATTAGAAATGCAGATTCTAAGTAACTTTAAAATCCATTGTGTAATGCAAGTAAATCAATGGAATATCTACTCAGACAGAATATAGTGATTGTATATGGTAATGAAGTGAAATCCCAATGATTACATATTTTACCTAGCTTTTCTTTTCAGAATTAAAATTGAAAGGAAAAGTAAGGAATGACAGAGATTAATAAGACCATGAAATTATTATTTAATATTCTACAAAACAAGAAGAAATGAAAAAAAGAAAAAATGATTCTCAGAGTAATTTCACTTGATGTATTCCTGCTTTCCTTCTTTCCTTCTTTCCTTCCTTCCTTCCTACCTCACTACCTCCCTCCCTCCCTTCTTCCCTCCTTCCCTCCTTTCCTTCTCTCCCTCCCTCCTGCTCTCCCTCTGCCCGCTTCCTTCCTTCCCTACTTTATTGTCATTTTCAGTAGAAAATGGAGGATCTTATCTTTTCCTTTCAAGCATAATCCTTACCATTGTATGTGCTTGTGTCTGTGTGTGTGTGTGTCTGTGTTTTAACTACTCTAATTGATGATTTGGGTAGAACTAAAATAAAAAGCTGTAGTTGAAATTAACTTTTCTATTTCCACAGTAAATGGTCTAGGTCAAAATGTAATATTACAAAAGATACAATAAACACTTTCTAAGAAAAAGAAACAGAAAATAATAATGAAAGTACTTTCCCACTCCCAGCATACTCTTCTATCACCTGCTATTGATAGTTGACAACACAGCCTCCTAAAACTAGCAGGCACTATTATTTTCATCCATCATAATTGATCAAAACACTGCAATGAAGCGAGAGATTTACACATTTACCCTACATTTCGACTTAATTTTAAGAAATGACTTAAGTTACCAAACAAGTTACTAAATGAATAATTGTAAATAAAAGAGTTGAAATTTGAAACATCTAAGTTTGAAATCAGCAATGCACTAATAGGAATAAAACTGAGGGTATTAGTCCGGTATTACACTGCTATAAAAAAATACCTAACACTGGGTAATTTATAAAGAAAAGAGGTTTAATTGGGTCATGGTTCCACAGGCTGTACAGGAAGCATAGCTGGGGGGGGGTCTCAGGAAACTTACAATCATGGTGGAAGGCAAAGGGAAAATAAGCACATCTTACACAGCCAGAGCAGGAGGAAAAGAGAGAAAGAGGAGGTGCTACACACCTTTAAACAAGTAGATCTCTTGAGACCTCTATCACAAGAACAGCCGCAAAGGGAGAAATCCACCCCCATAATCCAATCACCTCCCACCAGGCCCCACTTCCAGCATTGAGGATTACAAATCGACTTGAGATTTGGGCAGGGACACAAATCCAAACCATGTCACTGATGTTCCTAGATTTCTTTTGGGGATTCAATTCATTGTGTATAGCCGCATTCAAAAACATTCAGATACTTTGACAACTTGTGAGATCTAGGACACCAGAACCTACTAAAGTCATGCTCTCAAGTCAAAACTTAAGAAAACACAGTCTTTCAGCTGTATTTTTCATAATTAAACTGCCTTAGGAAAGAGGTGCAGATTAACACAGCTCCAGTAGCTCCTGGTTTTCTGCGCTATCCAGTTAGGATAGCTAGTAATTTAAAAAATATAATGAGATCATTGGATGATAATCAGAAGAAAAATCCACTGTCTAGCTAGAGAAAGAGCTAGTGAGGTCATAAATTTATTTTATCATATTTAATTGTTGTCATTTATCAATTTTTATGTTCATAGACTTTATATACTTACTAACTTCTAAAAGGATTTGTGGCAGTTTTCAAAGTTATTCCTAATGTTAATTATTACTGTTTTTAAAGTAAGTAAAATAAGGATCTTTAAGGAGGAGTAAAGAAAATAGATGGCACCAATATCTCTTATCAACAGATGTTACCAATATCATTACTCCTGTTGTCCAGGACCAATAAATTTGATTCTGAAAAAAGTGATATCAAAGTCATATGTATCATAAGGTAATTAAGGCAGGATTTGCTAGCCTACATAAGAGATGTTTGATAACTAACTTGTATATTCACCTCCCAAAGTCCCATTCTCTTCATGTTATAGCTAAGTTCTAGCCCATTTTGTTAAATAATTTACCAGAATGTTCAAAGGGAGAAAGTTCAGATTGATTCCTCTTCATTTGATGAATTTTATTTCAAGATAAGCTTATAAAAGCCTGCATTCATAGACAAAGAATAAAACAAGTTTGTGTATTTCTTTTAAAAATATCAGCTGGCTTATAGAAAAACAGGCAAAAAAAAAAAAAAAAAACTAAGATAAAGCATTCAGCAGCTCAGCTCTAATAGCTCTGTACACTCAGACTAAATTCCCTTTAGAATACCAAAGAAGCAAAATGCTTCAGGGCTGTTCGACCAAAGTCTTGAGATGCTGTGATTGAAAGTAACATGTGGAATCAGTTTGAGAAAAATAAACTAAGTTGAAAGAAAATGGCACAAGTAATAAGCCAAGATAGAGTGGAGCCTATTTAGAGAAAAGAAATAGCTTCAGGGAAATATTTTGAGACACAGCAGACAGACATTTCAGAGAAAGAGAAACAATTTGCTTACATAGAACATACACTCTTAAATATGTATCTATCTATTCACTATCCATATTTGTACAGAATTAAATACTGATCTGTAACACAGAAAAATTGTAATATATTTCATTGATAAAATAATTTTCTTTTTAATGAACTAAAAATAGAAAAGACTGTATGTGTCTTGGCATGGTAGAAAAAGCTCTCAACTAGAGATAAGAGAACTAGGTTCTACCTGGCTCACTCACCAAAGGCTCTGGCTTCAATGGGGAGGTTATTTCATTTCTCTGGGTCTTCAGTTTTCACAACTATAAGGTGAAACGAGATGACTTCAAAGATCCCTTAAGTTCTGTCTGTAAATCCATAAGCCTAGCACCTCTCATGGCTTGGATGTTTGACAAAGGCTCTACTGAAGCTGATACCTACTTTTTTACCATCACAAGCAAATATAACGTAAGGTATATGGGAAATTTTATATGGCAAAACAGTAACCTTAGAGAATTTGAATGAGACGACTAAGGAGATTTTATTTAAAATTATGCTAGAGCAAATTGGAACATGTTTGGAGGCATTCAGTATTTAAAGTTATGTGTAGGTGAAATATACCTAGAAGGGTAAACTTTAGATTTTTATCCCCTTCCACAGATATATTTCAGTTTTTAGCACTATCTCAAAATGATCAACGTGCTCAATGATTCCTTTCATGTTTCTGGCCTAGTTTTTGAGCATGCACACTAGATAATCTGTACTCACACTTTCAAATATTATATGGTCTTGGATCAAGGAAGGTTAACATCAGGTAATACCTGCAGCCCATTTCCTGGTGAGCAAGTCAAACCCCCGAGATGGTCCAAACTTTTGAGAGCGAGATGAGGCATAAACTAAGCTATTCTTTTTTTTTTTTTTTTCCTGAGACTCCGTCTCACACTGTCCCCCCAGCTGGAGTGCAGTGGCATGATCTTGGCTCACTGCAACCTTTGCCTCCCAGGTTCAAGCAATTCTCTGCCTCAGCCTCCCAAGTAGCTGGGATTACAGGTGCCTGCCACCACACCAGGCTAATTTTTTGTATTTTTAGTGAAGACGGGATTTCACTACGTCCACTAGGCTGGTCCCGGATGCCTGACCTCCTGATTCACCTGCCTCGGCCTCCCAGAGTGCTGGGATTACAGGTGTGAGCCACCGCGCCCGGCCTGAACTAGGCTATTCTTAGATAGTGGCAGCTGGTGATGATAGGCATGGAATGTTCTATCTTCCACCTTTGAAGCAGCTCTTCAACATTCCTGTGCCTCTTCTAACAAGAACTCCTTAAAAAAAAAAAAAAAAAAAAAAAAAAAAAGCAACCACTTAAAAAGTGATGGTTCTCCAAGTCTCAGGTGACCAAAAGGGAAAGGGTAGTTATCCGAGCTCTAGTGGAAGGACCCAGTCCTTTATTATTTCGCAGAAGGCACCAGATCCATAATCCCACAGTCTCTCAGTGACTCGTTTTCCTCACCCGGATAGTGGTTATAATAATAGTATCAACTTTATTGAGTTGTGAAGATTAAATGAGATAATCCATTTAAACACCTTAGAAAAATGCGGGAAACACATACTACATGTCATAAAAATGTTGTTGTTCTTCTGATTATCATTATTATTGTACAGCAGCAGCATCCTGACTCCCTGGACAATGAACATTTAATTTCCAAAGATGAAAGAGGTTTACAAGTACAAATCAACTGAACTTGCAGGCATATATATATATATAAAAGTGTACAATTTACTAGTCGCTGTTACATCCTTGTCCCTGGGGTTCGTGGATGTCAATGATATTGCTGTTACACAATGGTGACTTCAAAAATTATAACATCACCCTGGACCGCTCAGGCTTTGTAAAATGTATGTGAAAGATTAACACAGACCCAACACTGATTTTTGATTTTATGTTCTGTACTAAATATTTCCCAAAATACGTGAAAGTAGAATTTTGGGGTCCCAAGTATGAACGGCACTAAAGATGACATCCTAATGAGTCCTCTGGAAATACATTGAACATACACTCATTTTATAGCACCTACAGCATGCGATATCTAGGGGCTCTTAGAACAGTGCCTGGCTTATGGTAAGTGTTACGAAAGCATCTGTTGCTGTTGTCATGATCATCATCATCATTTGTGTAATGACCTATGTACCTGTGTCTATTCTGTCTAGCCATTAGACAACAAGCTTCTCCAAAGTAGGGATCACGGTTTATTCTTCTTGATATCCCTACTACACTGAATACTGCTTGACCTCAAAAGCATTCACTAATAAATGAATCATTCAATACATAAATGAATGCAAGAATGAATAGTGAAATAATTGAGAGAGTAAATAACAGCAAATAGATTTGTTGGTCCTTTTCTCTTCTGCTGTGGTCATCTGATCATTTCCTTAATCTCTTGCCAAGCTGTTGTCAAGTTTGATTTGTGACTTTGGTGAAATATATGCTGGCTTTTAAAATCCTTATTAATCTCTATCTTCTTGCTAACTTGCATTTGGATAATGCAATGCTGAGGTGGTATGTCTCTAGGATAAATTCTGGTTTTTCTACAAAATGAAAATAAAGTCTGGTTTGGGCTAGATAAATATGAATCTAAACAAAGAAATGAGATTAGCTTCATGATCTCAACTGTGTGTGAGTGTGTGGTGTAAAATTGTCACACAATATTTACCAACATCCCTGAGGTTTTGATTCAGGGATTCTCAGCTTTTATGAGACTAGTCACCTTCTTTACAGGTCCACAGCTGCAGTTCTTACCCATAGAAACTTGGTTTCTGAGTAGTAACTCACACTACCTAAATTCATGTGAGATTGATATACACACCAGAATGCTGACATTTTCATGTACACACATCATAGGAAACAGTCACAAGGACCACTTTGCTAGTATATAAATTCCTTGAAGGGAACTTTATTTTGGTGGTCAAATTATAATCAAAGTTGTGTGGTGATCAAAAACTCAAAACTAAGGATAATTAGGTGGTCTTAATATAGCAATGCTCAGCAAAGAAAAGCAAGGTCGTCTTGTCATTGTAGGGACAGACCTTTCTGGGGCCTCTCTTTAGAAACTCCCTTCCCTGGAAATATACAAAGACCCATGGACAGTATCATGATGTAGTCTCAAGAACTGCTGTGTGGTGTAGTCTCAACAACTGCTGTGTGGAATAAACGAGGTAATATATATAGGTTATATTGTCAGGTAAGTCATAGTACCACTGAGAAACACAAACACAATCTTGATCCTGAACTTACATTCGCTATGTCTTCTAACTGATCCCTGAGAATACCTCTGACTCATCAGAATCTTAATATGTGCATTTTTTAGGAGTGTTAACATCTCCTGGGCTCCAAGCAAAGGACATTTCAACTCCTATGTTAGAAGAATGTTCTTAATCAGTGCCCCTAACTCCCACCCCATCCCTCTCTTTTAGATATAAATTTTCAGCAGTACATTATCTTTTATGTTTAATAACTGCTTATCAGAAAACAGAAAATACTTGTGATATTTTGATCAATTGGGTACTTCTAGCAATTGTAATCCCAACTCACTCAATATGGAGAAATAAATCAAAGTATTGCAGATTACCGCTAGAGAAAACTTCTTAAAATGTCCTATTTCAATTTATAAACATGTTTTTATTTCAAAGAATGATAATAAATTGATTAGTAAAAGATTTTTAAGCTTAAAATAAATTATGTTGACAGAAATTTTGTGGTATAATAACAATGAAAACATAATTTTAAGGATAAGAACATACATCTAAAATTCTTTTAAGATCTTTTTTACATATATATTTAGTAAATAGTTGTGAATTATAAACTGCTATTTTTTAATTGATTCATTTTAAAGAGTGACATCACACTTGTATAGTCAGAAATTACTCTTTTGTAACACAGTGATTAAATCTTATAATGAAAGATTTTGAAGCGTGAGATTCGGTAGCTGGTGCCCATGTGGTACCAGTGAGGGTCTGAAAACTGGTCAGATTCTGGGTCTGTTTTGCTGATAGACTTTCTGAAGATGAGAGGTGTGTGCGTGAGGTTCATGGCAATAAAGTTGCAGTCAAGGAGGGAAAAGTCTGCTATTAGCCAGTCCAATATCCCTTTTATGTCAACTGTAAAATAACCGAGGAAATAGATAGGTTTCCACATTCTTTTAAGTGACATACAAGAAAAGTATTTAAAGAACACTGGAGTAAGTTGATTTCCTGTTTTCTGTTGAAGTATTTTCTACTAAAAATGTCGATGTTGTTGATTTAGGCACAGATTTAGGAAAGCTAATATAATAAGTTGTGCTATCTGTGTTGCGGTTGCTTTAATGTTCCATGACTTCCTTAATCATATTTAATGTTATTGCTTAGGTATGGTTGTTTTGCTGTTCTGTTTTGTTTTGCAGATCATGGACTGAGTCCGTCTTCAGTTTGCCTTTTCATAATGTTGATCCCAGAACACCATCCTTCTCTGTGTCCCTGTGCTAACTTGTTGATTTTCCTATGTACTGTGAAGGTGGGGAGAGGGTGAGGACATAATAAACAAGGATGGAAACATCTTGGGACAAACAACAAATAGTCAACGTTACTTCTGGGTAATAAGACACAAGTGGTTAAACCTTAAGCTTTTTAAAAAGTGTTTATTGGAACTAGAAACAGCAAGATCCTTAAAGGAAATGATCATGGAGAGTCACCACTATCATCTAAGGCCAGAATTTCAGGCTCTTAGCACTCTTAGCACTCAAGAAAATAAAATTCTACTTCCTGAAAATCAAAGGGAAATTTAATGAACACATTTCCATGGAAAAAAATGATTACCATGCCACAATAAATCTTTCTAGGAGTTACACTGCCATCTCTTTGAAGCTGACCAACTTTAATTATTGATCAGTTGCATGCATGCTTCCTTGCTTGGGAAAAAAAAAGAAAAGAAAATATCAGAACCCTCTAACAGGTGACTGGCAGGCTATCACACATGACTGTGCAGTCTGTTCATGGTCAAACATGGGGTGGAGAATGAGAGGCATAGACATCTGGGCTCCAGGCAGACAGAAGAGTAATGCTTAGCATTTTAGGGGAACAATAATGCCCAAATGTCATTTTATATGTGAAATCTTCTCTGACCACCTAGTTTAAAACAGCAGCAACACACACATGTACACAGCATTAAGTATGTCTTTATTATCTGTATTTTTGGTGCTGGGGCCTTGCTGACTCAGGAGAAACTGCCCCTTCTGGGATTAGTCCCTTCCTAGAGATAGTAAAAACCGCTGGCCTGTGAGCATACCTGTGATATGCAAACCAACCAATCCATGGCCCACACCCCCAACCATCTCCCCTAAGGGGCTCTCACACAATCACTGTCCACCTGCCTTAATCTCCCCAGAGTCATGTAACAGGCAACTAAGGACAGTCCCTTTGCCACAGAATCCACCAAAAGTATTCACACTAGCCAATCCAGAATCTGTTTCCCTGCCTCCCCTGTTTATTTTTGCATAAATCATAATACAAGCTCTTGTCCACATTTTCCTTTTGCTCATCTTCCTCCTGATTGACCCTGGTGCTTCCCCATGTGGCCTTGTGTGCTGTGGCATGATGTGTCTCCTTCTCCTGGGATCTGTGAGTAACAAACTATCACTGAGTGCCAATTGTTCCTTAATCCACTGGCCACCCTATGCCTGAATAATAATAACACACATCTTACAACACACACGCATGTGCACATACACATGCACACACACACGTGAACACACATACACACGCACTCACACTTTAGTCCCTCTCTCTTCTTTATTTTGCACCATACCACTCATCACTGTCTAACATGCCCTATCATTCACTTTAGTTTGTGTCTGTTTCACATCACTAGAATGCAAGGTCCATCAAGGCAGAGATTTGAGGGTTTTTTTTTTTCCACTATTGTGTCTCTTCAACCTAGAACAGGGCCCAGATATATAATAGATTCACAGTAAATCTTTCTTCTAAAAATGAGTGAACTAGAAATAGCCTCAATAAATGGTTATTCCAACTTACCAACTATTGTCAGAAAGACTGTCTTAAAATCTTCTACTCAAAAACTAAAATCATGGTATCTGGCAGATATGCCCTAAATTAATTTGGCTTATATCCAATGACACCAGGAAAAAAGTCTAATATTTTGTAACTTCAGGGTACCTTTTGCAATTAAAGAATTCATGCTGGGATATTCAAAAGGAGCTAATTATTCTAAATCATAATGTAATTCGGAGTGCAATTGAGAGTTTTCTATGGCTGACTGGTTGAATTAGATAAGCAAACTCAAAAAGCGCTCATTATAGGGACCCTCAATGTTTGCAAAATATCACCAGTCCTGCCACCTTTCCCCACACTCTGTTGATTTTTAAGTGTGTGAGTCTTCCCGAGATCACTTACTCAGAATGCCTCCTTTGGGTGTCTTACAAGAGAACTCCAAAACAACCTTTAATTGCTTATTTCCCAGAGCCTATCAAAAACCCAGTTAGGAGAAACAATATTTACAAAGAATGGCTTAAAAATATCAGTTTTGCCAAAAGTTTTACATCTCAATAAACCCAAATCATCAGAGAGCTGGATGCTTGGACCACATGTTTCTTTTGGCCTCTAGTTAAATTATTTCCACCGACTATCCTTTTGGATTCATGGCTATGGCTATGCCAAAATCATCCAAGAACCCATTCATACACCAATTAAAATAAACAAAGGGAAAAGTAAACTGTGCTCATCTATCAACGAGGAAAAAATTACAGTGAACCAATCAGACCACATGAGGTTCCGTTTCCCATTAAGATTTAGGGTGTTACCTATGCCTACATCTTAAAATTAACCTGAAAGTGGCGAGCAGCACAGAGTATTTCTGTGCATATGAGGTGGGTCAAAGAGCACTCTGCAGGAATGATGTCTGATGACATAAAAGGCTAGCACACATTGTGGAGGGAGGGTGTTCCTATTCTACATGACACTAGGTGAAGTGGAGATTAAAGAGGGTCTCACTTCCCAAGAAGTAGTAGTTTATAGCTTTCAGGGATGTCACCTCAAATCTAGGATTCTTACTTATTAAAACCTTTTTCCTAATAACATACCTCCTTGGCTTATGCTAAGAAACGCTAACACAGGAAGATGGAGGATAGAAGGCAGGACGAGCTTGCAGCTCCTGCTTGGGACAGACAGAGCAGCATGTCAAAACTCATATCGTGAACTTTTGCTCTAAGAACTACCACAGGAACATACCAAGAAATCCGAGAGAATCCTCAGACCCTTTGAAGGAACTGGATCACTGCTACAGCCTTCACGAGACACTGAACAACTGTGAGTCTGCTTGCTTTCTCAGCAGGGAAGCTTGTGGTCTGGGGAAGTTCTCAGCCCTGGTCACCAGCTGCCTGGAAACTGCCTGGAAACAGACTCGATGCTGTTGCTGGGGGTGGGCAGGTGTTGGGGCATGGTAGGAGTGAGACCAGCTTTTGGGACTGTGGGCTGTGTGGGAATGGGCTGAGGCCTGTGACTGCCGGGGTTCCCTCACTTCCCTGGTGACCTGTATGACTCAGCAGAGGCAACCATAATCTAGTAGTAATTACCACTAGACCTAAGAAATGAGATAGACAGCAACACAATAATAGTGGGGGGCATAATGCTCCACTGACTGCACTAGACAGGTCATCAAGACAGAAAGTCAACAAAGAAACAAGGGACTTACACTATACACTACAACAAATGGACTTAACAGATACTTACAGAACATTCTATCCGACAAATGCAGAATATGCATTATATTCATCAGCACATGGAACATTCTCCAAGACAGACCATATGATAGGACACAAAACAAGCCTCAGTAAATTTAAGGAAATCAAAATTATATCAGGTACTCTCCCAGATCATAGTGGAATAAAATTGGAAATCAACTCCAAAAGGAACCCTCAAAACCACACAAATACATGGAAATTAAATAAACTGATCCTGAATGATCATTGGGTCAACAACGAAATTAAGATAAAAATTTAAAAAATATTTGAACTGAACAATAATAGTGACACATCCTATCAAAACCTCAGAGATACAGAAAAAGCAGTGCTAAAAGGAAAGTTCATAGCATTCATGCCTACATCAAAAAGTCTGAAAAAGCACAAATAGACAATCTAAGCTCAAACCTCATGGAGCTGGAGAAACAAGAACAATCCAAACCTAAACCAACCAGAAGAAAATAAATAATGAAGTTGAGAGCAGAACTAAATGAAACTGAAACAAACAAACAAAAATATAAAAGACAAATGAAACAAAAAAAAACTGGTTCATTGAAAAGATGAATACAATTGATAGACCATTAGCAAGATTAACCAGGAAAAGAAAAAAAAATCCAAATAAGCTCAATTAGAAACGAAATGGGGGATATTACAACTGATACCATAGAAATACAAAAGATTATTCAAGGGTACTGTGAGCACCTTTATGCACATAAACTAGAAAAACCTAGAGGAGATGGATAAATTCCTGGAAATATACAACCCTCCCAGATTAAACCAGGAAGATGTAGAAACTCTAAACAGACCAGTAACAAGTGAGATTGAAATGGTAATTTAAAAAAAAACAGCCAACAAAAAAAGTCCAGGACCACACAGATTCACAGCTGAATTCTATGACACATTCAAAGAAGAATTGGTACCAATGCTATTGACACTATTCCACAGGATAAAGAAAGAAGGAATCCTCCCTAAATCATTCTATGAAGCCAGTATCACCCTAATACCAAAACCAGAAAAGGACATAACAAAAAAAAAAGAACCTACAGACGAATATCCCTGATGAACATAGATGCAAAAATCCTCAACAAAATATTAGTTAACTCAATCCCACAGCATATCAAAAAGATAATCTGATATGATCAAGTGGATTTCCTACCAGGGATGCAGGGATGCAGGGATTTAACATACGTAAGTCATCCTACCAGGGATGCAGGATTTGACATACATAAGTCAATAAATGTGATACAGCACATAAACAGAATTTAAAATGACGTGATCATTTCAATAGGTGTAGAAAAAAGCATTTGACAAAATCCAGCATTCTTTTATGATTAAAACCCTCAGCAAAATCAGCACAGAAGGGGCATACCTTAAGGTAATAAAAAATATCTATGACAAACCCACAGCAAACATTGTACTGAACAGGGAAAAGTTGAAAGCATTCTCCCTGAGAACTAGAACAGACAAGGATGCCAACTTTCACCACTTCTTTTCAACACAGTACTAGAAGTCCTAGCCAGACAATCAGACAAGAGAAAGAAATCAAGGGCATCCCAATTGGTAAAGAGGAAGTGAAACTGTTGCTGTTTGCTGATGATATGATCGTATACCTAGAAAACCCTAAAAGCTCTTCCAAAAAGCTCCTAGAACTGGCAAATGAATTCAAGCAAAATTTCAGGATACAAAATTAACGTATACAAATCAGTAGCTCTGCTATAAACCAACAGCAACCAAGCTGAGACTCAAATCAAGAACTCAATCCCTTTTACAATAGCTGCAAAAAATAAAATAAAATAAAATACTTAGGAATGTACCTTACCAAGGAGGTCAAAGACCTCTACAAGGAAAACTACAAAACACTGCAGAAAGAAATCACAGATGACACAAACAAATGCAAACACATCCCATGCTCATGGATGGTTAGAATCAATATTGTGAAAATGACCATACTGCCAAAAGCAATCTACAAATTTAATGCAATTCCCATCAAAATACCGCCATAATTTTTCACAGAACTAGAAAAAAAAAATCCTAAAATTCATATAGAAACAGAAAAGAGCCTGCATAGCCAAAGCAAGACTGAGCAAAAAGAACAAATCTGGAGGCATCACATTACCCAACTTCAAACTATACTATAAGGCCATAGTCTCCCAAAAAGCGTGGTACTGATATAAAAATAGGATAGGCCAATGGAACAGAATAGAGAACTCAGAAATAAAGCCAAATACTTATAGCCAACTGATCTTCAACAAAGCAAACAAAAACATGAAGTGGGGAAAGGACAACCTATTCAACAAATTGTGCTGGGATAATTGGAAAGCCCACATGTAGAAGAATGAAACTGGATCCTCATCTCTCACCTTATACAAAAATCATCTCAACATGGATCAAAGACTTAAATCTAAGATGTGAAACTATAAAAATTCCAGACGATAACATCGAAAAAACCCTTCTAGACATTGGCTTAGGCAAAGACTTCATGACAAAGAACTCAAAAGCAAATGCAACAAAAACAAAATAAATAGGTGGGACTTCAATAAATTAAAAAGCTTCTGTATAGTAAAAGAAATAACCAGCAGAGTTAACCAACAACCCACAAAGTGGGAGAAAATCTTCACAATCTATACATCCGACAAAGGATTAATATCCAGAATCTACAAAGAACTCAAACAAATCAGCAAGAAAAAAACAAACAATCCCATCAAAAAGTAGGCTAAGGACATGAATAGACAATTCTCAAAAGAAGATATACAAATGGCCAACAAGCATATGGAAAAATGCTCAACATCACCAATTATCAGGGAAATGCAAATCAAAACCACAAGGCAGTACCACCTCACTCCTGCAAGAATGGCCATAATCAAAAAACCAAAAAATAAAAGATGTTGGCATGGAGGTGGTAAAAAGGGAACACTTTTACACTGCTGGTGGGAATGTAAACTAGTATAACCACTATAGAAAACAGTGTAGAGATTCCTTGAAGAAATAAAAGTAGATCTACCATTTGATCCAGCAATCCCATTACTAGGTGTCTACCCAGAGGAAAAGAAGTCTTTATATGAAAAAGATACTTGCACACACATGTTTATAGCAGCACGATTTGCAATTGCAAAAATATAGAACAAGCCCAAATGTCCATCAATTAATGAGTATATAAATAAAATGTTTTATATATATATATGTATGCATACACACACCACACATATATACCATGGAATACTACTCGGCCGTAAAAAGGAATGAAATAATGGCATTTGCAGCAACCTGGATGTGATTGGAGAATATTATTCTAAGTGAAGTAACTCAGGAATGGAAAACCAAACACCGTATGCTCCCACTGGGAGCTAAGCTATGAGGAAACAAAGGCATAAAAAGGATACAATGGACTTTGGGGACTCTGGGCAAAGGGTAGGCGGGGGTGAGGGATAAAAAACTACAATTGGGTACAATGTACACTGCTTGGGTGATGGGTACACCAAAATCTCAGAAATCACCACTAAAGAACTTATGCATGTAACCAAACACCACCTACTCCCCCAAAACCTATTGAATAAGAAAGAAATAAATAAAAAAGAAACCTGAACACAGAAAACCATGAGGCACCCATTATTTCCAAAACTACGTGGATGTTGATAAAAACTTTGACCACTACACTTCAACCTGAAGAAATACTGCACAGTGTTTTCTTTTTTTCTCACCTAAATTTGAGGAAAAATTTTGTTCCTTTTAAAGAAATGGCATACATTTTCATAATGGACATTGAGAATCCTGTAACTGTTGGTTTCTCTTTTGCTTTAGTCTTCAAGAAGTTCAGAACCAAAATCTCAATTTGACTAAATGATTGTTTAAAAGAGGTGGCTGATAAGTTGTCATTCCAAATGCCACTTCCCACAATTCACCTCCCAGGCCCTCCTTGATCTTCTGTTCTCTATATTTTCTCTAATTCTCATATTGCATCTATTTGTACTTCAATCTTATTGTGTGCTTTTCAAAATCCTTTGTGGAGGGATGAAAATAATCAGATAATTAAGTAGGCACATGAAATCTCACTGGCTATGTGCCTTTGGAAATAATCATTAAAGTTCCTTTAAGTGGGACATAAAAAAATAAGGTGGCCAAATTGAAATTCCAAGAAGTGTGATAAATTTCCTATTTTTACATCTATATCTTTTCTTATTGTGATGTATCTTGAAGACTTTAAGCATAATAATTCTCTAACCATCTAGGAAAATATGGCAAAAAGTTAAATAACCAGATGGCCTTGTCCCAAGAAATATCAAGATTTGAAGTTAACATAAAATTAGAACAGGTGAGCCAGATTAATAAAAAATACTCAGATTAACCAATTTCATATCATGAACACATAAAGGTGTTAAAGAAATCTAAAATACTTAACTAGTATTTATTGTATTAATATATACTGCTAATTTAGTATCCTATCATCTTTTCACATTTGGCTACTATATGAAGTTGAATGATTTATAGATTTTTACAACTTCACTTTTTCCCCATAAGAATTTAGTGATACTTTCAGACCAAATATATACTTAAAATTTACAATTACTAGCAAACTATTGCTCCTTTTTATACTTTGTGGTGACTCAAGCTTCAAAGGTCCTTTCTGAGGCTTGATAAGATTCATGAGTATTTATTCTCATATAATACGTGCAATCAAAAAATCCTGCATTAATTTTGTAGAAATGATGTCTTAATTAGGCAACAGTTGGTAATTTAAATGCCAAAATGTTTAATTATCAGAACATCACCAGCTCTAGTAGCAGATAAAGGGCAAGCAGGTTGTTTGATCTTCATAAACTACCTGGTTGGAAAAGAAATTGGACCTTATGATAACTTATTCTTATTCCTTAAGTGACTAGCATATCAATGAAGTGTGCACATTTTACATAAGTGTAATGCAAAATGATGAGAAGCAGCTTGAAGGGCAAAAGTCAGATAAACAACTGGTCTGAGAGGCCTCAATGGGACTGGAGGTGATTCTCTCGGATGAAAACGAAAAACACATGAGCCAGGGTGTAAGAGAGGAGGAGCAGGAGACAGGCAAGGAAAAGGTTACCTTCCCCTTCGCAAATCCTGAGTGAATTCTACATGTGGTTAATAGGTCATCTTTTGAGTTTCTGGGTTGTTTTTATTTTATAATGTATTCATTTCTATTTCTCTCTTTGTATTCTAGCATAGACAAAGTCTCAAGAAGTTGTAAAACTCCCAAGGGCAAGAACTCTGTATACGAAATCCAGCCCAGTGGCTATAAAGTAGCTTCCAAGTAAATATTTGTTTAATTCACCCTTCAAGCTTTATTTTAATATGTATTTCATGAATATCTGTTGCGTGTAAGAAATTGTTCTAGGTCAAACATGTCTATGGGCAAGGAGTAAGTAAGTAGTCTGGAGTTTGACAATTCCAATTATTTGACGGTGGGATAGGTCTCAACTTCCACTGATCGAGAAACTTCCTCGTTTTCTGCTTCCCCAACAAATAGATATATAAGCCATAGGCATTAATCTCTAAATTAATGTCAGTTTTTTCATTGTTGTTAAAGTTTGCTGTTGCTGTTAATTTTCTACCAGCTAGGCTCGCCAGACTAGATGAAAATTAGTTTTCGTTGTAAAGTTAATTTTTGTTGTCACTGTTCATTGTCCACCAGTAGTGCTTGCAAGACTTATGTGTACATTAAGACCTGTTTTAATGTTTCCAGACACTATATAGATGTAAAATTCATAAGTGCAGCACAAGAAAGAGAATTTACCTACATATAACCAAAACAAACCTAATGATTATTATATCTAAATTCCTTGATGTCAAGTTTAAACTGTCTTGCCTGGGATCATTTGCACTCTAAACCTTAACATCACACAATATACTCCAGTAACAAGCCTGCGCATGTGCCACCTGAATCTAAAATAAAAATTGAAACAAAACAAACCAAAAAATACAAATAAAAAATAAACTAGCTTCCCTCTTCTTTGTATTTATTGAGCGGATGATTCAAGGTTAAGCTTCAAATTGTCTGTCTACTTGGAAATAATATTATTTATTTTTCTTTTCAAAATATCAATAATAAATATAACTTTCAAGTATGTGGTACTCAAGATGAAATAATTTCTTAATGAGTTTGATGTTACAGGGAAACAGGTATTTTTTTCAGTTTCATTGATTACAGAAGAAGATAAACATGATAGAACTTTCATTTTCGCAAAAACAAATCTTGCAGCTAGTCCTTCTACTTAAAAATGTTTTAATTATATTACTAATAATGAATGTTATTACATCTGAAAATTATCATATGTAAGCCCACATATTCTCAAATTAGGGAGATCCAACATCTATTGCTAGCCCTGTAACTAACTGGCTCCAAGGTCTTGGACAAATCATTTAATTTCTCACGGTGTCAGCTTTTCACATGTAAAAGTGTTTATTTCACATGTAAAAGTGTTCATTTAAAAAAAAACATGTTTTATATATAGTCTTAAAAAAGCTTAAAAGTTTAAATACAATACAGAAGCATATACTTATGTTTTCTGTTCCCTAAACTGCTTTCCTAAGTCCCTCTTGACTAAAGAAGGGAATTGGCCTGGCGTGGTGGCTCACGCCTGTAATCCCAGCACTTTGGGAGGCCGAGGCAGGCAGATCACCTGAGGTCGGGAGTTTGAGACCAGCCTGACTAACATGGAGAAACCCCCTTTCTACTAAAAAAAACAATACAAAACTAGCCGGGCATGGTGGCATATGCCTGTAATCCCAGCTACTGGGGAGGCTGAGGCAGGAGAATTGCTTGAACCCGGGAGGCGGAGGTTGCGGTGAGCCGAGATTGTGCCATTACACTCCAGCCTGGGCGACAAGAGCAAAACTCCGTCTCAAGAAAAAAAAAAAAAAAAAAGAAGAAGGGAATCATGGAAGAGACATGGAGACATGGAGAAAAGAAACAGTAGACTCACATCATTCTGAAATATAGAGGCTCTTTAAACAAGACGAGTCGTGTACTCACAGACAAAAAGAGCTTTGCTGATAAGAAAAGAGTAAAACTCCTGAGGGCAGAAACTTATGTGCAAGAAACTGTTCTAGGCGACAGGGGATTGCAGTAAAGAAATAGGTAAAATTTCCCATTTTTAGGGAAGTTACGTTTTAATACGGAGTAAGACAATAATCAAGTAAATATAAAGAACCTCAGGTGGTACTAAGAGCTATGCAAAAAATTAAACAGATAGATGGATACATTTTGGGATTTGTGAGGCAGATAGGCTACCGTGTAACAAAATGCTCAGGAAAGACTTCACTGATAAATTGAAATTTGACCAAAGACCCAAAGAAATTGAGAGTCTGAGCCATGCAGACACCTCAAGTAAGAGTGCTCCTGATGCCATTTTATTTTACTTTAATGGCACTTGTAAACTTCTGCCCCAAATTACCTCTCTTCCTCAATTATAAGTGTTATTTACCAAAAGCCCACTATTGTGCATAACTGCTTTCCATGAAGCTCAAATCTAAAAAATTCAAAGGTAGAAATCTGCCTAGCAAAGTGAGTGACAGGAGTTTCCATGTCACTTGTTATGAAGATATTAATAACAAGCATTTATTTAGGGCTTATTAATAACAAGCATTTATTGAGGACTTATTTATGTCTGGCACTTTATACTCATTCCTTCATTCAATCCCCAAAATAACCACTGTATCCAGAAAACCTAGTTAACAAACTGGTGTAAGGTTATACAGCAAGCAAAGCATCCAGCCAAAATGCAACCTAGCTCTGTGTCAGTATTCAAGCTCTGAACTGCAATTCTTGAAATTCTCTGCCTCTCTCTGGTGCCAGATTGAGCATCTGGTTTGCCAGAATGTGCCTTCCCTTCCCTGTGTGTGCAAAGCTAAGGTTGTGTGTGCAAAGCCAAGGCTGTGTTTGCAAGGTTAGGTTATACAGTCAGCTCATGGGCTGCTTTCTTGGACTTAGCCTGATTGGTTGCTGAGTCAGCTCTCAATGGCTATGGAAGAACTAAGCCAAGATCATGGCAGATCAAGAGAAGAGGAGTCGGATACATTTTGAACTGAAAGCTTGGAGTGAAGGAAAGTGAAAGACTGCAGGGTCAGCTAGGGCCCCCCGACCTTGACCTGCTCCAGGAGCTTCCTGGAGTGGTACCATGATTCCGAAGTGGGCTTCCTTCTCAGACCTATTTTTCCTTTTTAAAATATTTTTAGAGACAGAGTCTTGCTCTGTCACCCAGGCTGAAGTGCAATGGTATGATCATAGCTCACTGCAGCCTCAAACTCCTGGCCTCAATGAATCCACCAGCCTCAGCCTCCTACAGTACTGGGATTACAGGCACAAGCCACCATGCCCAACCCGTAGCATGATTTTTCAAGGGCAGAAGATGATCTCACATGGTGGCTGGAAAGCTTCCTTCAGGGGCCTGACCAAAGGGAATTTCAGAGCTGAGCTGTCCAAGGCAGTGGCCACTAGCCATGTGTGACTACTGAGTGGGTAAAATGGGGCAAGTCCAAAATGAGATGTGCTCTAAGTGCAAAATACACACTGGATTTCAGTGATTTCAAACGAAGAATCATGGAAAATGAATACTACACAAGTAATTTTTATATTTGTTACCCAATGAAATGATAACGTTTTTGACAGGTATAATGCCATATATTAAAATAAAATATATTTAAATTAATTCCATCCATTGCTTGGCTTTAAAAAAATATATGGCTACTGGGAAATTTAGAATTGCACAGGAAGCTCACTTTTGTGGTTTTCATCAAATTTCTATTGAACCATTTTGCTAGAGAATGTGGAAACATTTTGATGCTGTTCACTTCTGTCCCCCTTACCTGTCTTGAAGGTGCCCAGTTCTACCATGCTGGGCTGGTTTGTCCCCTGGCCCCTGTGACACCTCCAGGCCCATCATCATCCTCTTAGATACAATTATGACTTCCCTGTTTCAAAGCTTCCCCTAGTTGTTAAGAAAAGTAGTTCAGTTTCATCCATGTCCCTTCAAAGGACATGAACTCATCCTTTTTTATGGCTGCATAGTATTCCATGTTGTATATGTGCCACATTTTCTTTATCCAGTCTATCATTGATGGGCATTTGGGTTGGTTCCAAGACTTTACTAATGTGAACAGTGCCTCAATAAACATACGTGTGCATGTGTCTTTATAGTAGAACGATTTATAATCCTTTGGGCATATACCCAGTAATGGGATGGCTGGGTCAAATGGTATTTCTAGTTCTAGATCTTTGAAGAATCGCCACACTATCTTCCACAATGGTTGAACTAATTTACACTCCCACCAACAGTGTAAAAGCGTTCCTATTTCTCCATATCCTCTCCATCATCTGTTGTTTCCTGACTTG